>NC_090323.1:21406073-22109110 GCF_040869045.1 Eurosta solidaginis
AAATACTCATTAAAACCTTTCATTTTATACCCATATCGTACAAACAAATTCTAGAGTCACCCCTGGTCCACCTTTATGGCGATATCCCGAAAAGGCGTCCACCTTTTAGAACTAAGGCCCACGCCCTTTTAAAATACTCATTAACACCTTTCATTTGATACCCATATCGTACAAACAAATTCTAGAGTCAACCCTGGTCCACCTTTATGGCGATATCTCGAAAAGGCGTCCACCTATAGAACTAAGGCCCACGCCCTTTAAAAATACTCATTAACACCTTTCATTTGATACACATATCGTACAAAAAAATTCTAGAGTCACCCCTGGGCCACCTTTATGGCGATATCTCAAAAAGGCATCCACCTATAGAACTAAGGCCCACTCCCTTTTAAAATACTCTTTAACACCTTTCATTTGATACCCATATCGTACAAACAAATTCTAGAGTCACCCCTGGTCCACCTTTATGGCGATATCTCGAAAGGCGTCCACATATAGAACTAAGGCCCACGCCCTCTTAAAATACTCATTAACACCTTTCATTTGATACCCATATTGTACAACGCATTCTAGAGTCACCCCTGGTCCACGTTTATGTCGATATCCCGAAAAGGCGTCCACCCATAGAACTAAGGCCCACTCCCTTTTAAAACACTTATTAACACCTTTCGTTTGATACTCATATAGTACAAACAAATTCTAGAGTCACCCCTGGTCCACGTTTATGTCGATATCCCGAAAAGGCGTCCACCCATAGAACTAAGGCCCACTCCCTTTTAAAACACTTATTAACACCTTTCGTTTGATACTCATATAGTACAAACAAATTCTAGAGTCACCCCTGGTCCACCTTTATGACGATATCTCGAAAAGCCGTCCACATATAGAACTAAGGCCCACGCCCTCTTAAAATACTCATTAACACCTTTCATTTGATACTCATATCGTACAAACAAATTCTAGAGTCACCCGTGGTCCATCTTTATGGCGATATCTCGAAAGGCGTCCATCTATAGAAGTTAGGCCCACGCCCTTTTAAAATACTCTTTAATACCTGCCATTTGATACGCATGTCACACAATCACATTCCAGGGTTACCCTAGGTTCTTTTTACAACATGGTGATTTTCCCTTACTTTGTCTCCACAGCTCTCAACTGAGTATGTAATGTTCGGTTACACCCGAACTTAGCCTTCCTTACTTGTTTTTGTTTGTTTTAAATGTGTTGTTATTCTATGCACAACTTATATGAGTATTTTTGTGTTTTTTACCTAAATACGTTTGAATGTATGTGTATATGTATGTATATATGTATTGGTTTTGTATTTGTGTATCTTTTTTTATTTTGGTAAATTGCAATATTATTGGGATTTTTGATAACCTATTGTAAACTTTTCTAACTTGTTGAAAGCAAAATTGGCCAGCAAAGATATGTTTTTTTGATAAACAAATAAGTAGCTAAACTTTTTTTTTCACGATTTACATAGAAAATTTGTAAGTACAGATTATATTGTTCATTTATTTACATAGGTAAGAGAGAGTGTTGAAACTAACTCATTTCTTGAAATTATTGTAATATGTACTTGTAAACAAAATGCTTGTGTTTGTGTGATGAAAATGAGAAGAATTCTTTAAAATTGAAAAAAATGCCAGTGCAAATTTTTATCACATTTTGTCAATCCCAAACACGTTTTCGGAAAAATTTCGAATTCATGAAAATTGTGCCACCTCCAATGTTGCCTGACTTTCTTTATATTGCCTCCGTTTCATACTTGTCCGCAAATTTTAATAAAATGGTGCAAGAGATTTTCGGGTAACTTCCCACGGTACTAGAATCTTGCCGGAATTCGGTAATTTTGGCGTCGGGTATTAAGTATCTTCCCGTTAAGCTAGGCTTTTTTAACTTTGCATATAGCTTAAAAATCTTCTAAACTTAAATACTTGGAATAAAAAAAATTCTAGATGGAGCCAGTATCAAGATGTTTAAAGATCTTTAAAAAATCCATTCAGAGCGTATGGATTCTTGCGATAACTTGTCATTGAGCTAGAAACTTGAAACCTTACACTTAGATCCATACACCATGACAATGCGAACAGAAAAAAAAAAACAAAAAATTCGCTTGGTGGCGCAAGGGTCGAGAAAATAAAAAAACGTCATTGGAAATATATAGATCGGGTTCTAAGTAACCTTCAAGTGAGCTACAGACTTGCAACTTTGAACATAGCATAGAAGAGTGGGGTAAATTCCCCCAGGAGATGACTTCAAGAAACTCATTATGTGTGAAAAGCGGCTTAAGATAAAGTGGGGTAAAATTCGCATAGGGTGCACTGATGAACCGATAGGGCATCGGAGCGTGAAAATTTGGCCGCAGAACCAAAATGTTCGGAAAAAATCCGAGTATTTTTCAGGCTGAGATCAAATTTCAGTTGAGATAAGAGCGTCAACAGTCCTTAAGTGTATGGGGAAATAGAATAGTTTAGGGGCTAGTAACACCATTAGCCTCGCTTGGATGTCGGTCCACAAAGTGGCGGACGGAAACGGGAAAGCTGATAAGCTGGCAATAAAGGCTACGGCTGGCAAAAGTACTGATAAAAGTATTGAATCCATATGCTCCAACACTCTATGCCACTACTGTGATAGCGAAGATGAGACTGCAGTACACATCCTTCTTGAATTGCGATTCCTTCTTCCTAAGGATCGTTGGAACTCTCAAATTAGGAAGTAGGCACATGCGCTCTCTTAATAAAATCACTAAACTGGCATGGCCTTAACAATAACTTTGAGCAGAGTAGCACCGCCGCAGGTTAAGCAGCGTCGTATCGACCCACGGTACGGCACGACTGTCGTAAGGGACGCTTAAATTTCACATTCGTGAATTTTCCGGTAACCAAAGAAATCATTCGCGTGACAGTCGGCGAAGTGTCAGAAGTTGTTAATACGGATGAGTATCGAGCTCATATCCAAAAAAAAAAAAAGAAGGATTGCTTATTTACATAACATTCCGCTGAACCGTCTGGAAGTAATTTTGCGGTTATAACAACAACAACAAAAGTTAAATATTGCATAAGTTGATTTCAATGAGCTACATTGATATGGCTTGACTTTTGATGTTGCAGATTCGGAGTATATTTCTGAGCATCTCGGGCTTATTGAAAGCTTTACCTCTCAATACTGGTTTCGTGGATGATATTGCTGCGCTTTTCTGTATGTAGAAAGCACACACAAAATCCTTCGTATTTATGTATGTTTGCGTGGAACTCCTCCATTTACGTGCATCACTCACAGAGTCAACTTTCATATGTGACAACTCGTTGCTGTTTTTCATATAATTTTCATGCACTGCCTGTTGTCTCCGTAATTGCAATTCGTTTGATATGCATTTACTTTACAACACAAAATACTTTTGACTTCATTTTCACAACATCGGTTTTCCGTGTCTTCTGTGTGCCAACTCATATCTTTTAGCCTCAACAGCTGTTTGTTGTCCACCTGCTGCGTCGTTCTGTGTTTCTTTTCGTTTTGTTGTCATCTGGTTTTAAAACTCACCTTTGACTTTTCTCGAAAATTATTTCATTCTCATTTATTCCTTCCTTTGCTTTCTGCTCCACTTGCCACTTTTATCACAGTTCGTTTGATTTTCGCGCTTAAATGCTTTATTGTAAATGTGTTACCATTTCGATTTCTTATTTGCTAACGTAAACGTGCCGTAAATTGGAAATCAGCTAGTGGCTTAAGTTAACAATTAAACCTCATATGGCAGGGAAAACAAAGAGGCAAAATAAAGCTGTAAACTTTATTGTCATTGAATGGGTTGCAACTGAAACGAAGCTGCAATGCGTGGAATCTTAATGAACTTGACTTCAAACTATTCGAGTCCTTCTTTTGTCTTTTTTTAAATCAGGAGAATGGTAAATTTCTGCTAGTAGCTCCGTTTCAGCTACAAATTTAGTATCTCTAATCATTATAGCGTTTTTCAGGCGGATGTCCCTGCTTTTAAAATACGGTAGATGAGATGATATCCGCCACTTTATCGGTTTAAGAATTTATAATTTAATTAGTTGGGCGGCTTTTAAAGCCCTAAACTCTGCCACCAGGAACCCGACGGCTGTCAAGAATTGCGTGATCTAACTCGCAGAAGCAACGAACTACTTTTTGATAAAAATAATCCCCACGCCAGAACAAGAGGATATCATCTACATAAGAAACATAAGGATAGGTAGCTACCATGCTGCTCTCTGCGTCCAAGCAGACGCAAGTAAGCTAAACGTGGCTGCCAGTAGAGATCTTGGAACGCTGCTGACCACAATAACTCTCTTTCTCATAAAGTGGAGCTTGAGTCACCTTTGCAGCCAAGTGCCCAAGTCTTTGATGTCAGTTTTTGATTCCAAGTGCTCGGCGGAACTATTGGCATGTTCTAAAATACTCAATGGGACTTAATATAGTGCGCCTTAATATCTTCGCCAGCACCAGTTGTGTTGCACAGCGACAAGGGAGGATCATCACATTGTTCTCGTCTTGCTGTCCGAAATACATATCTAAGATCAAATGACTACCTTGAATAAAACTAAAATTACGAAGAGCGTAAAGCAAAATAAGAACAAAGGTCTGAGTTCTGAAGAAATTAAGCATCCCATGCGCCAATCTGCGATTAAGCAAGCACCTTACATTATTTCTTTAATAGAATTTTAACCTCCTAGACTATGACACACTTCGTTCATAATTTTTCTTTCATAGATGACAGCGGCTGAAAGACCAAAGAAAGTAATGTCCTTCTCGAATTAATTTGCCGCTCAAAAAAGTGTCCTTACCGGAACCCGCCTATGGGAGCAGAGGGAGAGAGCGGCCCCCACTCCCCCGGAAGGACCAGGTGCAAAACGATTTAAATTTCATTGGTGCTACTCATTGGCGCCAGTTAGCCCAAGGACTGGTGCGCGTTTTTGGACGGGATAAAACCGTTTAAACAGTTAATCGCCACATAAGTAAGTAAGTAAGCAATAGTAGATTTGTACCTACAGGTATTTGTATCAAAACAATCCGATGAGTCGTCGTTAATACATCGATAACACGCCGAAATCGATAACAAACCAATAACTTTTTGATAACAAACTGATATTGAATTGATAGCTTATCGATAACACACCAAAAACACATTTGCAGTGCAACAACAAATCTATTACTTTTTGATAAATAATCTATCACTCTTCAAAAATGGGATCGATATATAATAGATAACTTTTTGATACCAAATCGATAACTTTTAGAAATCAAGTCGTTAACTTTTTGATAAAATATCGATAGATTTGTAAATCTTACAACCTTAGACAAACAATGTTACACCTAACATTAAAAAGAAAGGACTGTAGATTGATGACGGATATTCTGACTGTAATCTGCCTTCTGGCATCGCATGCCTTTAAATTAGGCTTGGTCAGTGATAGCAAATGTAGGTAGAGCGGGTTGGAAAAGGAAACGACCGAGCACGTTTTGTGCTGTTGTTGTAGCTATCACAACACTCTCCGAAGGTTTTGAGGAATGTTATCGATGTTGATGGTCCTTTGCCGGATATAGATTCGGTAATTTCTGGTAACAAGCTCCATTAAGGTATAAGTCCGGCCATTTTGAGAACGATTTAATACGACCAAATTGAACCTTTTAGGTCATCTCACCCCCACCCCCTACTTCCATGAGGAGTGTGGGGTCACCAGAGCCTCGTCTGCCACGGGTAGGTTCAATTGCGCTGGTAGCCCCTTCAATGGGTAGGCCTACACAAACCCTTGAATCATTTGGTTATTTAAGTCGCCTCTTGCGACAGGCATACCTACCGCGGGTATGTTCTAAGATCCTAACCCGCTTGGGGGACGTTTTGTGCTCGTGCCCTGCACTTTCCAGGCTAAGACTCTAGCTATTAGGAATGGTACGGCTGTCTAGAAGCAGCAAGTGGCATAGGTCCTAAAAAGCTTCTAGTATTTGCCAAGAGGACGGAATCATTTTATAACATAGGTCCAGGTTTTTGATAGGGGTTTTCAGTTTCGTCGTTAAGCAAACTTCCGGTAATACTATGGACTTATTCAGTCTATGTGAGGTCCTCACGGACAGGCCCATTCAACCTAGCCTAATCTACGATGGTGGAAAATTTTATAGTTACTATTACAGTTATGATTTTAACCACGGTTAGAGCTGCGGTTACGGTGACACAAGCGGGTTCAGTTAACGTTAAGGTCTCGGTTACAGGTGAAGCTACAAGCTGCTGTTACAAGAGTTTTTATGCTTGCTGTCATGGCTGCAGTAACAATTACGATTATCACTGTTTCTGTGGCAATTTGAAAAAACAACCTATGTCGAGTTAGGATAAAAGTGATATTCTGGCTTCATAACAGAAGTCCGTTACAGATCTCCCTGCGTTACCTAGTCATAGCCCTAGCGCCAAATGGCTCCTACAAAACATAGGAAGTTACAATGGTGAATTGCGGCTAGCTTTTCAGATATAGGTCTTTGTATCGCCATTATCCTAACTCGACATATGCTGTTTTTTCAAATTGCCACATGTTTAATCTCGTTCCCGATTTTGTTTCAGCACTTTTTTCAGATTCAGCACTATTATAGAGTAAGGTTTGTTAACGGTCATGATTATTTTATTGATGACAGTTTCATTTATTGATACGTGAATGTTTACGGTTATAGTTACGATTACGGTAACGATTACATTTCCGTTTAAAAAAACTTTTTCAGTTACGATTTTATTTCAATTAGGGCATTTTATGCATTTACGGACTCGGTAACTATTACGCTACCAGTGGGTTAGGGGGCTTAGAATAAACCCGCGGCACACTCAGAAAAAAAGTTATCATCAAGGCGATGCCATCTAGGCATCAATGTGCAATTTTTGCTTATCTTTTTTTCGTCATCAATGATCTTATGTTATTGACATTTTCGAAATATTAGTTTGATTCTTGTATTTGTCAAGCTAATAGACTACATACAAATGTAATGCGTTTTATAATCAATTATAAATAATCAATTATAAAGTATTAAATATTATCATAATGAAACTAGGTAATGTATACAGTTATCATTTTGATAAATTTTAAGGCCGAAACAAATATTTTCCATGGGCAAATCAATACTCAAGATACAAAATTGATACTTTTAATTATACTTTTTATGATATTTATCGTTGCATTGATACCACGAAAATGATACCGTTTATAGTTTCATTTTTGCACATCGTGTATTAAAATGATAGTGATACTTTTTTTTTTGAGTGCAGGTATGCCTTTCGTATGAGACGACTAAAATACTTAATTCAAGGGGTTGTGTAGCGCAACCCTTTCAAGGGGTTGCCAGCGCAATTTATAGCATTTCCAACCCAATTGTCAACCTCACATACCCATGGCGAATCCTGTTTCTTTAGCAGTCAGGCTCTGGCGACCCCAATTTCACCATGGATCTAGGGTGTGGAAGGGCGGGATGGCCCAGAATGTTTCATGTGGTCTACTAAATCGTTCCAGAGATGGTCGGGCTAGTACCTTAATGGTGCTTGTTGTTGAAACGTACTGAATCTCCATCCGTCAAAGGACCATCAACATTCGATAGCACTCCCCAAAACCTTCGGTTAGTGTCCTTATCGCTACAACAATAATAACAACAACAACAGCGGAAGTTAGGGTTATGATTATCTTTGTTAATATGGCACTAATAAAAACTGGGGTTCCTATTATGGTAAGATCGACAGCTTTTGCTGTTAAAAATAAAGTAACCTGATTACACTTCAAGCTGAACTAATATTTGATATTCACTTTTTCTCACATTTAAAAGCTAAGGGCTTAAGGGAGACAAGAACCAAATAGTTGCATGTGTTTACAGTACTTTCATATGCATATCTATTATTTACACAATGTGTCAAGCTCAATAAAATACTCGACTTTGCGTAACATTTCACAATTCACATAAGCTTAGCTTTAACACCTCTGGGCATATATATACATATATTAGCATATCATATTTATTTAGAAATTTGTCTTCATCTTTCGATGTGCAGAGCATCACACAAGCTTTCAATTGCATTTTATGTTGTTATTTGTGGCAAAAGTATAAAATTTCATGATGACACAAAAGTCAACAAAGTTATTGAAATTATTATACCAGTATGTATAACCAGCACTTCACACATCCATATAGCCATGTATGTATCTTCAAAAGTTATCCTTTTTTAGTTACCTATACATTAGCCACCAATGTTGAACATCAAAATTATGTTAGCATATTTCTAGGCGCCCAGATGTACAACAGCAAACACCCTAACTTTTAGTTGTGTTTGTGTCAATATATGAAAATTAATAATATTTATAGTTATTGACAGTTGTGTGCATACAAAATACAAGTTATCTATGCTTAACAACACGCATACATACATGTTTACATATGTATATCTTAATGCATATCATACTCAATCTACTACACGATATCCCATAACATACGCTCTAACAATTTTCAATGATATTTCTTATATTGCGCACAAAAGTAGGCTAACATCAGGCATGCTTAACGAACGAAACGATATCATTTCGTTACGATAATCAACGCTAATAAACGAAACGAAGTCACTTCGTTTCGTTTATTAACGTTAAGAACGTCTAATTAACGTTAATTTCACGATCTTAACGTTAATAAACGAAACGAAGTGACTTCGTTTCGTTTATTAGCGTTGATTATCGTAACGAAATGATATCGTTTCGTTCGTTAAGCATGCCTGGCTAACATAACACATTTGTGAGTTCCGTATCTGCAGAAGCAAAAATATTTCTCATATTTTCTATCATATTTTCATTTTATTATTACATTACTTGTGCTTTAGTATTATTTACCTGCATATTTTTATTTGCAAAGGTGATCATTTGCATTTATTTCATTTTATTTCCTTATTTATTAACTTTTTTCTGTTTGGTCTTTATGTTTCTGCCAGATATTCTAATATTTTATATTACTTTACTTTTAAAGCTTTGCAAAGGATGTCAAAGGGTATTAGTTAACCTAGATTTTACACAACGTGCTGTATTTTATTGGAAATGAACAGTATTTGTTCAGAAACAGAAAATGTTTAAAGTTAATTTATTAGTTTTATTTAAAAAGTATAAAACACAAAAGACTGGGTGGAAAAAAAGTTTCAAAATACTGTCAATAATTGTAAGTTTGTAAAGTGAAGCTCTAGCGGCTGTTATGGTGTGGTGATAAATCCTGGGTTCAAGCCCCGGGCAAATTAACATCAAGTTTTTTCAATTAAAAAAAGTTTTTCTAAGAGGGGTCGTTCATCGGCAGTGATTTGGCAAGCACTCCGAGTGTATTTTTGCCATGAAAAGCTTTTCAGATTTTTGTGGGAAAAATTGAAAGGAGCACGACGCACATTGGAAGAGAAACTTCGGCCTAAGATCTCTTCAGAGGTTATTGCGCCTTGCATTTATTTATTTAGAGAGAGGGTTGTGCTACACAACCCCTTGAATCAATTTGGTGTTTTAGTCGCCTCTTACTACAGGCATACCTACCGAGATGATTCTAGGTATTGTGTAGCGCTACCCTTTCAAGGAGTTTCCAGCGCAATTTATAGCTTCTCCAACTCAATTACCAACTTCACCTGTCCATGGCAAATCCCGTTTCATTAGCAGACGAACCTGTGGCGACCTCAATTTCCTCATGGAACTAGCGAGTGTGAGCGGACCCACATCGTTCGCGAGATGGTCGGATAAGGTACAAATAAATCATGATTCTTCCCAGAACGTAACGAATCTATATTCGGCAAAGGATCATCAACACCGAAAACAATCTCCAAAGCCTTTGGGACTGTTTTTATCCTTACAACAGTAACAACTGTTGGAGCTCTAGAGGTGAAATGGAGATAGTTGATGTTAATTTTTTTCTTAGAATTTAACAGAATTGCATTTGATAAGTGCACTGCGAACTTAGATCTATTGTGCCCTAAATGTTTCACAGCATTTTATACAGGTCATGATCCCTCAGAATATTGAGCTCTTCCGCGAAATGAAGGATGATCTTCGCTATATTATGCGGGCGAACTACATCAACTCTTTACAGCTTTAAAGGACAAATAGCGCTCCCCCTTTCAATGGTAGCACAATAAGCCAGCTGGCCTGTTTTTCTTCGCGGCAGGTACCGTAACCTAAACTTAGGTTTATAGAATCAAGATTGCTCAGTTTAGAGCACATATCTGAAAAGTTTCCAGTAGAAGGCATCGTGTAAGTAAGTTTCTCTGACAGCATTTATGAAGGAATGTGAATGGGAATGGAAAAGTAAGGATTTTGGAGAGCGTCACCGATGTTGATGGTGTCTTAACGGATACATAGTCGCTATGTTTGGGAATATAGCACCATTAGGATACTACCTTGACCACATCGGGAATGACTGTATAACTACTTCATCCAACCCCTTTCCTCCGTGAGAAAACTTGGCATCGTCATAGCCTCGCCTGTCAAAAAAAAAACATTGTTTAAAAGCAAACAAGCCTAAATCTATGCAGTAATTGGAAGCTAATAAGATTTGGAGACTTTTTTTAAAGTTATATGTCCAATATATTTTTGGTTTTAGTATATCGGATTCTTGTTATAGATTTCACTAAAAACTTAAGGCTCAAAATCTGCCAGTGAATCTATTTTAATGCAGAAAGCTTTTATGCGCACTTGACACTCTGTTACGGAATACTATTCACTGAGGTTCGCTTATTTCTGCTAACACACTGGTAAGAATTTTTTCTTTTAACCCCTTTTACTCATAAATAAACCTTTCTATTATTTTATGTTTCCACTCACTTTCAAGTATGTTTAAGTTTGTGGAGTTAGTAAATATTTGGGAATAACTGTATCGAACGCCCAGTAAAAATGGTGTGCTGGGATTTAACGAAGCAAAATCGAAAAAAGCAAAACATTAACCTAAATTAGCACTTCACTTAAAAAATTTAAATATTCTCAAAAGTTACAACAACCTTTATTTCTAGCCATATTGTGTTTAGGCAATTTAACTAGCGCATATATAATTTCATCTATATCCGATTTATATGTGCCTTAATGTGCGCTATTAACTAACAGTGTCGATTTCATCCAAAAAACACGCCGTGCCAATACCCAACAAGTTGAACGAAAAAGGTGGCTGACACAATTTGCAAAATTGGTTCTTGTTTGCATAAATAAATATATATACTCGCATACATATTCACGTTTACCTTAACTATGTGAGTGTATGTGTGTATAGGTGATTGCATATTTAGAGTTCATTGTAGTTTTGAGTGGCACCGTGATGGAAACGACAACAGCCAACACATGAAAACATTCTGCTCTACACACTCACTTTAGGGTGGATTTATTATGGAAACTGTTGATATTTTGCATATCCCTTGAGATCTCTTTCACTTACTTGGAAATTCTTTATTTTTACTTCATTTGTGTTAAAAATATTTCGCAAATTTAATATCATACTAATAACGGAAGTAGTACCACCGGGATCGTACTGGATGGGTTAAGCTGATTCGACCCTTCTGGTAACAAAACAAAATTCACTACTTTTCATACTACACGTTTCTAAAAAGATGGATTGCAAATTATTTGAATGGTCGGTTCAATTTAAGAAACGAAACCTCTAAGCCTATGAGAATTAAAAGGGGTACCACAGGGTAGTGTATAGGACACCCCGCTTCTGTTTAATTTCGGCATATCAAAGCTTTCTTACCCACCAGAAGGAGTTCCAATCATTTCCTATGCCGTCGACTACACGATATTGGCAACGTGGTCTTCTCTCCAATAAATGAATTAGTTTATAAAATAAACAGCTATCTCTCCGGTCTTCCTCACCTCGCGCAACCTTGCATTAGACCGACAAAATCCACGGCCACTCTGTTTACAACGTGGAGGGAACAGATGACGCAAACATTGGATGTTCACGTCGATAGTGTTATGCTACCGAGTGTTAGTCACTCTCACGTTTAAGGAGCGTGCCATCGAAATTGTATTTAAAGTACAAAGCAATAATACAATAAAATCCTGAAGTTGCTTGCCGGCAGCGGTGCCATGGGAAGTACAGCGGTTTGTGGTCAAAACTGGGGTTGAGTTTTTTCTTGAATTTGAGCGATGGAGACTCCATGCTCACTCATAAAGTCGATGAATTGCTACGAGGGTGGTACGTCACTCTATGTATCAAGAGATAATACGTAGATCTAGATGAAATGGGTTAAACTGGACCGTTGACTATACGCTGCACCGGTACTCAGAAAAAGGTGGAAGACACTACGGGCACGGGGGGCCAGTGCTGCTGCACTGCATTGATTCTTATTGTTCCGACCATCAACCAAAGTTCGTGGGAGAAACTCCTGGGTCGATATAAATTACAAGCTTTAGGGAGGAACATAGCAATCAAGGTTGATCATTATGTGCAGTCTTTATTCGGTTATAGGACGAGTCATCTGGATATGTGAAATTTTTTACCGTGGTTATATCAGGCTTGCTTAACCAACGAACCGATATCATTTCGTTTCGTTTATTAACGTTAAGAAGGTCAAATTAACGAAATGATTTTGTTTCGTTTTCTGCCATATCAAAACGAAATCAAATCGTTTATGTTGATTATTAATTTCAAACTATGCTGGCAAAACTGATTGATGGCGTAGTCATTAAAAGTGAAAGCATTAGCCAAGCCGATTGCAACTTTTCTCATGAATTTTGAGAGTACGAACATTTCTCAGAGTATTTTTGACATTACCACCAACGAATTACACAAACAAATTACATGGAGTTTGTGTGTATGTCCGCTCGCTGTTACCACCTTACGGCTTCACCATGGCTATAGCATAGCCAGCACAATTAAACATAAAGTTTCACGTTTTTGTTAACGTTTTTAACGTTAACGAAAGCTTTTCCTTTCGGTTAAAAACGAGATACAATTTATCTTGATAATTTCTTTATCGATGATATTTCGAAGTGTTTCAATGGAAACGGTGGAAATTTTTTGATAAACGATTAGCTTAACGTTAAGGTGCATCCCTGGGTTATATTGAGAAATTTGAGCTCAGAACTCGAATGGTAAAGCAAAGTGTTTGTGAAGTTTTCGTGGCGATATTTGTACGAGCCTTTTTTACCTCGCGGCGAATTAGAACAACCCTAACACACACACAAACCACTGATTACACACTTTGGTAATATTTGAAATATTGCGTGCGTATGTTTATATAACTATCTACCCCTTGTAAAGGTAAATCACTCTACAGCTTCCATCCATTTTGTCCTTGTTACTTAGCAAATATAATTTAATGCAAATAGTTTAATAGAAAAAAAAAATTAAAAGTAAAATTGACAAAAAAAAAAAAATATAAAATGCGCCAGCTGATACTCAACAGTGGCGACAGCAAGGCCACAGCGACTAAAATGTGCCAAAGTCGAGTAAAGCTAGCAACAGCAGCAATCGTTCTAGCATAGTTATCAGGGACCAAAACTTTGGATATTGCGAAACTTTAATCTCACATTTAAGAGGAACTTACAAGGTAAGACGTCACGAAGTTGGAGGCTTAAGACAATTTGCTTGGGGATTTTATCAGCAGCGTTTGAACACGATAAGGCGTCTGCAAACTGGCGTCTGTCTTGGATCAAAGTTTGACGTGACCCCATTTTTGACAGAATTGTTTGTGCGCTGCACCTTGGAACCGCATTGATCATACGGTTTGAAGGAATGCACATGAAACATTCGAAAAACAAGTATAGGTCTTGCGCATCTTGAGTCCGAAAACCTTTCCTTCTTATAAGAGCAAAGACTGCTAGATCAGCGCACCGTCAAACAAACCCTCATCAAGGGTTAAGAGTTGTTCACTTGACGGCACATTACTCTGGCGAAGACTTTATGAGCATAGCCCTAGCATCATTGAAGTGTTTGACACGCTCAAGCAGCTTTTTGGTTATGTCTGCGTTCTCATATTGCCTCTTGCTTTTTGCTTCCAGCGTGCTATGATCGTGAAGCTTTGGACTTTTCTTCCTGAGTCGCAGATAAATTCTGCCTCTGCCACAGGACCTATTCCCGAGCACCGTCTATAATACATCATCTTATCATTTGCAGGATTTAGTTCTGACACTCTTCCGTTGGCCGAGTCAGAGAAAGTACCCTCCAGTCCGTCGTCTTTATACTCTGGTTTGACTTTACAGAAGAAGGCGCAGCGGAAACCTGAGCTCTATCAACCATACAAATCTATACGCGCATGCCTTGCCTTTTTTGGTTTCGGCCAACTCCCCCTTAAGGCCTTAACGTCGCAATATTGGTGCACGCGATCAACTTGACCCTCATTGTACCATCTCGGCAAATGCAACCATGGAAATGGTTACTTGGTTTGTCCAGCGTTAATGTCATCATGAAGCCAAAGAGCTTCTTTTTTACAGATTTCCATTTTTTCGTAGATATCGATTCGAAGAGATTGCTACTACTAATCCGCCCTACAATCAGAGACTGCTTCGTTCCCTGACTCAGCCTCTCGGGAACAGCCGGAGTCTCAGCGTTAGCCTTCGTTGACGTCTTCCAGAAAGCTGGAGTACTGTTTCTATCTCCCTCTGGCTTTTCATCCACTTCCACATCTTTCGCCACTATTTCCCCCGTCTTTCTGAACTGCAGCTTTCGAAGTAATGGCATTCTCACTTCTTATGGGTGCATTTAGTGCATTCAGCCTCTCGCAGCCTCTTCATTCTGCCTGTTCCACTTCCTCTTGTCAGAAAACTCTTTGCAAGCCACATAGTCGGAGACCAGTCTATTTAAGACGTAAAAACTTAATTTAAAACTCATAGCGCCCAACGGTCCCGTCAGTCACTTTTCCTATACATGCGTATTTGCGTGTGTATTAGTGAAATGGCGTTTGGCATGTGGTAGTTTATATCCCTAATTCAACACTTTTTTTATTTAGTACATCGTTTGTATACTCGAATGGTTCGTTGGCTGTTTAGTTGATGTTTGTGTATACATACTATTTGAAAGACTTGACGGCTGGCGCTTTGCTTTTTCGCATAGTATCACTCACTCAAACGCAAAAGCGCCAAGCGCTTTGATAGCCCACTTTACGCTTGCCGCACTTGACTGTTAGGAGGCTCCAACTGCGTTGTCGTCGATTTGACTACTTGCTTGCCTGTCACATTTTTTACGAGGTGTCCTAAACACTTTAAAGGTATGTATCGGATACACTTGGTTTACTTGACGTTTCGTTTGCTTTAAATCCCATTTGCATTTTGTACGAGTTGATGGCGCCGCTTTTCATTGGGATGTTGTGGGACCAACGCGCTTTGTGATGCTGCTAATGGGATTTGTTACTCAGTTTGACAGCGTAATTTTGCTCTTGTGTCGAGCACTTTTTGGGCCGATTGGTGTCAGAAGCACAACAAATTTCGCCAGTACTACATATTCTGAATATTAAAGAAACTAGTAAACTTTTTTTCATGTTTAATAGAATGGCTTGGGTAAATTTTTGTATTAGGTGAGGTATGTATGTAGTATGAGGAAGGGTGTGATATGTTTTTTGTTTTTTTTACTAAGATTTGAATATTTGACCCAAATTGCTTGGAAATGTGAAAGTAAAAGTTTTTCTCTACGATGATGGTATTGTACCCATGTGTGTAATAAATGTCCTATTTTATATACTTTCCTAAAAGCTTGTGTAGAGATAAGTTGGTAGATTGAAAGATAAAAAGTTTTGCTCACAAGCGTATCGCAAGTATCGAAGGATTGATGAACTTGCAAAATTGCGTAGAAAATGTCTCACGACGGAGCTCACTTAATTCCAAACTGGGATGAGTAAAATATATTGCCCTTGGACAACATTTGAAAAGAGAAAGATGACGAGGGAACGTGCTTGAAGACACTTCTGGAGAACACAAAACATTAGAAGGATGTTGAGATGGAGGATACATTTAGAAGAAAGTGGTAGCCAGGTCAGCCAAGTTAAACAAGTGATATTGAGAAAACCCATATTGATGTGTCTGTTATTTGACTATGCAACTTACGAAAGGTGCAGATCAAATAGTGCTACGATCAAAAATTTTGATACCAAGGCTTCATGTCCTACTTGAGTAACAAGGATTCAGGTCCTACATGAATCCAAACTGAGATTGGTGCTGGACCAGCAGTCCACCCTGAAATTTTAGAAACCAATATGCGGAAACCAGTACTACCTATCTTACGGAAAATTCAAAGGCTTATTCTTTATTACAACCTTGCGAAAAGGAAGAAGTCCGAACTCTTTACATCCGGCTCAGTTGGTTGTACTCAGATGAATTAAGATATCCGCATAACAGTTGTGTTGACACAATCGCAAGCAAGGGTAAGCACTTCGAGACTACCAGCTGTGGCACCACAGCTGAACTCAGGGTTTTCATAGCAGATTGGACCTCTGAGTAGCTATTAAACTCTCTAACCATGCATGTAGCGCTAGAAAGCATCTCATCTACCGCTTCCTTGATCGCAGCAATGTCCGCTTTGAATACCCTGCAAGGAATGGGCAGGTTATATTTACGAGCAGAATAGGCGTGACTACCATCTTGTAAAGTATGTCATTTGCCCCGGACGAGTGACCCCAGCAGATCGATGACTCAGCTGCAACATTACACAGCAACTCAATCCTTCTCAAGACAATCTTCTATATGGTACCTCTTAGACAATTTTCTGCCCATAAAGAATTATCAGCGATTCTTTCCCAATCCAGGGGCTCTAATAACGGGAAAACATATATATATTCCCAAAGAGCACGAACTTCGTTGTACTAAGGCCACATGACTCATCCCATCTAGTCGCCGCATCGTATACCCCTGTCTTCACCACAAGCTCATTTATTAAATTTCTCTTTATTGTTGCTCCTTCAAATTCCACTGCGACAGTTCTATTGTACAAAATTTTTTTTTAATAAATTCAATCATATGCCCCTAGGCCAACTAGGGCTTATCCGATGGCCCAGAAAAGCCACTGTTGAATGCTTCCTTCAATGGGAGAAAGGCTCCCCGAGCAAATTCTTTGTCCTTTTAATAACTCTCTATTTCCTTTACAGTGAAATAAAGAGGTTTTAGTAATCCCCGAGGAATCTTAACCATACGCACAGATAAATCAGGCGAAACGTGAGAGCTCTTACCGTTGCAATGAAAGTAGCTTTCATCACATCGGTATGCAGCCCTTTGTATAGCAATTTGTTTAAATAATGATTAGGAAGGAGCAGGAGGTCCGACTTACCCTTGAAGTTGGGCCGAAATAACGACATCCGGGCCAGAGGCTTGTATGGCTTTATGGGCGATGACAGGTAGAACCAACAAATGCTGGCGGTGGAGGTGGAGAATTCTGCTCAACCGAGACATTCGAAAACTGCTTATTCAGCAGAAGCATTAGGGATTTCTCGCTTCTTATCGTCCAGCCACCATTCACATAGATCAGGTATCCCAAAGAGGCAGGATTCCTTAAATGAACCATCCCCGACCTCGCGTAATTATTGCATCCGAGATTTCGCAGAACCATTTTCGCGAATCCCACAAGGCGTTCCTTATTTAATACTTGTAAGTCAGCAAACTTATCTTTAAAGCTCCCAGTCCAAAGATAATTAGTTCCTTCCTAGTCTTTTAAAGAGCCGCTTACTGGAAGCTCTAAGATCGCCGAGAGATTCTCACTACTAAACGAACTTGTCTTTCTGCTTTCAACTTTTCATCGGTCAGGACCGCTAAACGCTGCTTTTTGAGGTAAAGTTCAACATCGCGGTTTCGAACAAGTACAAATCCACAGCAAGAGCCGCCCGCAAAAGGCAGAGAACTGAATATGTTTCTGATCAGAGAGGTATATCTCGTTAAAAACTCTCTAACCCATCTACCTATTTGCCTACAAACCAAAGTTATATGCAAGACCTTCTCCCTCACCTCACCGTACATTCTAAAATCCCACAGACTTACTCGCAAACAAGCGTTATCCTTCCGAAAGAAAGCGCTTGATATAGCATTGCCTTGCAAGTTTATCTGTCATGTGATTTCCATGGAATTCCCGATTATTAAATTCCCAAAGGAGTTGTAGTCTATCCTGCTGACACATTAGTGCAGAGATTTTTAACTTCACAGAACAAGTTTGAAGTAGATGAATAAAGCGGCAAGTGGTCTATTCGCAGCTTGGCTATCTTTAAAAAAGGAAATACCTTTCTGGAAGTTTTTTCACTATTTAGTTTTGGCGTCCCCTTTCTTCCGCCCTCCTCCCTATCAATCACATGGATTATCCTCCATCCTTTCCAGTTCTCCCTCGCTTCTCCTTATTTCTCCCTTATTTTGCCTTCTATTTCCACTTACTTCTCTTATTCCCAATACCATTTACACTCCCTTCTCCGCCCACATCCATTAACACTACTACTCCCAATACCACATCCACTTCCAAACCAACTACGCAATCCACTCCTTCTAATTCTCCCTCCCCTATTTTGCCTTTCATTCCCCTCTTACTCTTCTTTCGCTTTTCCCTTTTCTCATTCCGATTCCCAATTCCACACCCACTCCCACTACCAATCTCACATCTATGTACTCTGAAACCAAATACAGTTTGTGCTCTCTCCTCTGATTTTTATATGAATAGAGAATTCTTTACATCATCTGTCTATAGTTACTTGGTAGCCTGAATGATATATTAAGGCATGCGCAGAATACTTCACAGCTCCTTTTTCCATTTCACATTGAGTATGATTCTCTATAATGTATTGCCAATTCTTTCTACTTGGGATCAATACTTTAAGATTATTTTGGACCACGACAATTGGCGAACTATGGTCCGTACATCAAGACAAAAAGTTAATGCGGCTTAGTTTGTTCGAGTATCCCCCTTACAGCATAGTACAATAACACAACATTCATATCTAATATCCAAGGAACCGCAACTTCCGTAGTCTAGCAACCAGCCTAATCCGAGCGCAAAGTAGTCACAAAAAGACTAGCCGCCAAAATAGTCTGAATGACCTGGCCTTTCTCAAAGTGGACGACCACACAAAGAGTTCCTCTGCACTCCCCGAAGATATTGGGAAACGATTTGATATGACCACTACAAATCTTCTAGGCTGGTGGATTTAAGACGGACATGCCTCTTGCAGGTATATTCTAAGCCCTTTAACTTGCTGGGGCTCACAAAGAATTCGTATAACAGTATGCATCTTATAGTCCTAGGTAATGTAAAGAGATCCACCGTCACCTGAGGCTTAATCTCTAACACTTTTTATTGCCTTTTGCCTGACTAAATAGCGATATAAAAGATATTGCTTGTTGTCGCTTCTTGTTGTCTAGAGCAACTTAGCAAAAAATTTCCTCTACATGCGATCTTCCCAACGAGGAGAAGACATAAACTAGAAATGAGTATTTGTTGTTGGCTTTTTTTACTTCCTTTACATTAGGTCGGTTGAATGTTTTTCCGCTTTGCATACAAATCTGGCAATCGATTTTGAAGTAACTTCTCATTGAGCTACAAACGTGTAACTTTACACACAATGCAACAAAAGAAAAAAATCCGTTAGGTGGCGCACGGATCGAAATAATTAGATAAGAATTTGAAAATTTTCAAATCAGCTTTTAAATAACTTCTCGATGAGCTAGAGACTTGAAATTTCAAACTTTATTCAGAGGTCGATGACAGCCGACGACACGATACAAAAAGATTCGCTAGGGGGCGCACGGGATGAGATATTTAGAAAAATCGTACGAAACGGAGGGAATTTTGGGATTGATTTTTTTGTAAAACTTCACAGATAGGATAAGACGCCGAGAAAATTTAAGAAAGGGAGAAAAAGATTGCGTTAGGTGGCGCACGGATGGAATATTTAGATAAGAATTTGGAAATTTGGTGTTTTGAGATCGATTTTAAGTAACTTATCATTGAGCTACAAACATGAAACCTCAGAGACTGGTTAAGACACCGTGACAAAGGAACAAAAGGAGCAAAAAATCCGTTAGGTGGCGCACGGATCGAAAAAATTAGAAAATAATTTGGAAATTTTAAACCGGGTTTTAAGTAACTCTTCGATGAGCTAGAGGCTAAAAATTTAGAGCTTAATTCAGAGGTCTATGACAAATTTCGCACGGACTAAGATATTTAGAAAAATCAAACGGAACGGAGGGAATTTTGGGATTGCTTTATATGTAAGTTCTCATTGAGCTACAGGCGTAAAACTTAACAGATAGGTTAAAACACCAAGAAAATGTAAGAAATGGGGAAATTAAAAATAAAATAAAAAAATTTTAAGCACTTCTTTTATATAAATGGACAAAAATCAGCGGAAAATGTCTCCTTATATAAAGACATATTCTTGCTAAACTTTGAGTTTTAAATTTTCACATAGAAATTGCAAAAATATTTATGAGAAGCAAAAATGTAGAGCGCAATTGATTGACTAATAATATCTCCTTTTCTACCAACTTTCCAATCCAAGTAATGCGCGCTCCACTTTTATATTTTTACTTCTCATAAATATTTTTGCAATTTCTATGTCAAAATTTAAAAATCAAAGTTTAGCAAGAATATGTCTTTATATAAGGAGATATTTTCCGCTGATTTTTGTCCACTTATATAAAGGAAGTGCTTAAAATTTTTTTATTTTATTTTTATTTATTGATAAGGCCTCTTTCAAAAATAAATAGATAACTAATTGAGTAATTGACATTGACTTCAAATCCGTAACAGCCCGGTGATGCAACTATTTTTGAAGAAATTTACATATACCGATTTTATATTCAATAAAAGAATCGGCACGAACAACTTTCCTTTGAAGTTTAAGCAAAAAACCACAAAATGTCATAGAAATGTCACATCCGTCACAAGGAATGTCACATCCGTTACACGGATTTTCACATCCTTCACATGGAATGTGTTTGTTTAAAGTAAGTGCCATACATTCAATGCAAATTAAAAGTTTTCTCATTCTTATGATTGCATTGTCCAACCCCCACGCATATTTTTCAATGATGTTATAAAAAATCAGATATAAATTTAAATTTTAATGCAAAATATTTTGTTCATATTAATTCAAAAAATTTTAACTAATTCAATTTAAAATATCAGCCATATAATTTCGCATATAATCACTGCAGTGTGTCCTTAATTTCATGCTAATTATAAACCAAAGCAACAAAGCGAAATTTTCCAATGAATTCCCTTACAAATATGCAAAAAAAAATTGTTAAATTTATATATCAGTCCCATGTGAACAATTCAATCATACGCGCCATTATTTTCACCAGCCAACAACTAAATTAAGCACAAACAACAAATATATTATATTTTATAAATCTATATACACTAGGGCGGGTCGATTTAAAAATCGCTCATTGCTCTGTGAAATTCTAGGGATCAAAATAAGAAACTTTGCCGAAGGAACCATACCTCTAAAACGAATTTTGATGTCTCCCCCCCCCACCGCAATTTCAATTCTACCTGCTGTGTCTTGTGGTGGCTTAAAAAACAACACAAGCAATTTTACGATCTGCAATTGTGTCACAGTAATACCTTCATTTTTTAAAACGGTTGAATAAAAAACCCACACAACTATGTTTACGACATGCAAATGCATCACAGTGATGCCTTGGTTTTAAAAGGGGGTTGTAAAAACGCTAATTTCTAATAATTTTTTTTAATTTCTTTTCTATTACTAAGTTAAATTCATTTTTTCATTTAAATATGTTCTGACTAAATAAATTTCTAAAGAGAAAAATAAACTCCAAAAAGAAAAAACATAGGCATTTCGCTGATTTTTTCATGTAAAGTGCAAAACCGGCAATTTTTTGAAATGTTTGTATGGTGAACCCCCAGGGAGGTTCCAGGGTGTGTGCCACTGGCGTCGGTGGGTCGGGCCTCCAAAGTTAGTGGCGGTCGGTCATACATTTGGACTCGATTGGAGCACTCTAAATGGGTCAAAGTGGGATTTTTCAAAATTTGCCCCTACGACCCAAAGGTGGGGGACATCAGAATTCGTTTTAGAGGTATGGTTCCTTCGGCAAAGTTTCTTATTTTGATCCCTTGAATATGATTTTCACAGAGCAATGGGCGATTTTTTTGCCTCCCCACAAATCGACCCGGCCTAATATACACACATATGTACATATTAAATTGTTTTCATTTGCAAAAATAACAAGTAAGGGTGTCCAAGATCGGCTGTAACCGAACATTATATACTCAGCGTGAGTGTCAATTGTACAGTTCATTTCAAATAAATTACTTTTCTAATCCTATTTAGGCATATTTTAAACACAAACTATTCCCAAAAAAGTTAAGGAGACGGATTTAACTTTTTTTCGCTAAGATACACCTTATTATTCTAGTATAATTCCTTTTTAAACATCTTTTATATAAAAGTTAAAAAGATATGTTAATTTTTCTTCGAGTTGTGGCTCCCGAAACAGAAAATTGCTTAGTCAGGGCGGTGTCAAGCCCATTTTCAAAAAATTGCATTTTTCCCTATTGTTAAAATTGCACTTGGGGAAAAGAAATACTATTGATATAAAGCTCTTTTTTGCAAAGATATAGCTTATTTTATTCGGCCACGATTCTTTTAAAAATCTTTTATATGGAAGTGTTTTTGGCCGATTTAGCGGTTTTTGATTTATGATTAATAATATTTGTTACGTTGATTTTATCACAAGTGGGCGGTGCTACGCCCATTTTCAAAAATGTTTTCAAATTTTTTAATCAATTTTATTTTTATTTTTAGATTCTCAATATCTGTCCACACGACAAATTTCAATATTCTAGGTATATTATTTACTAAATAATCAGGTGCTTTGTGTTTTCCAAAGTGTTATATATATAAAAAGTGGACGTGGTTATCATCCGATTTAAATTCATTTGAATAAGATATCTGAATATTCACTCAAGCTATCGTGTGCACAGACAGGCGGACGGACCGACGGAGGGACATGGCTAAATCAATTCCTTTTTCCATCCTGATATATGGAATTCCATATTTATATCGATTCGTTTATGCCGTTATGATCAACCGTCATGTTACCAAAGTTAAATGTGTGCAAACCACGCTGAGTATAAAAACTGCATAGTCAGCAGCACATTGTTTGATACAAATCAGCAGCGAAACAAATTTTTTAAAATTTGCTGTGACAAAATGCAAAATAAATACTGACACATTTTTCCAAGCACTGATTTAAATCTGTGGAAATTTTTATTTAACTTGCAACACAAAACAAACAAAAAAATGAAATGTATAATGTCACCATTGAGACAAGGATCAAAAGACAAACTCAGTAAACGAGCCAACCGTCGCACATAATAGAGATGTTAATGATAGGGTGAAACCGCCAAAGGAAGAGAGGCGTGTGCGCATATTGGCTGAGACGGCCTGTGAGCTAACGTGGCGTTTCAAAAAAATTGAGCATTGCCAGAATTTAATGCGAAATAATTTGTCAGTCTGACAGCGCAGTATACTTGACAACTGACAGCAGTACTTTTATATGTAGTGGTGTATATGCCACATTGATTTTTTTTAATAAAGATTTTATTATGAGCAAGTTGTTGTTGATGTGTTTTTCAAATTTTTCGATAGGGAAAGTTGTGGAAACCCGATTGCAAGTACTTGGCCATGTTTATCGCAAGACACACTTTTCTGACCGACAACCGCTACAGAGTTTATTTATTTATTTATTTATTCAATTAATCAACAAACAAGATGTTTACAGACTGTTAGTGTACAAAACTTCAAGTTTACATAGCTTATATAAAAAGTATAGCTAACTTTATGACAAGTGTCTAATGATTAGGTTCTTAAATGTAAATTTATTAAAACTAAAATCAAACGCCAAGGAATGATAATAAGCATTAAATTGAGAAAGTGTCCTCCTAAGGGGACCATTCATTGCATAAACCGTTCTAACAACACCCATATAAAACAAATCGTTACAACGAGGGATACGAGAGGGTACATTAAAACGAATTTTCATGAGGAGGTAAGAACAGTCAATTGAGCACGAAACGATATCCAAGACAACGCACATTGACAACAGAGTTCGCCTGGAGTCTAGTGACATAAGGTTTATCACTAAACAGCGAGAGCGGTATGATGGTATAGGGTCTACAAAGTTCAACGACCGCAACGCAAAGCGCACAAAAGCTCTCTGAACAGACTCCAACCTCTTCACATAAACAGCATGGAAAGGTCTCCACACAAATACCGCATACTCCAACCTCGATCTCACTAAGGATGTGTACAATAGTTTGAGAGTATAAGGATCTGAAAATGATGAGCAGTTACGGCGGATGAAAGTCAACATCGCGTACGCTTTAGAAACTATATATGTAGCTTATGCGAGTGGTAAAAGTAATCTTGGTATCAAAATACACACCCAAATCTTTAATTTCAGTTGACTTTTTTAATTGAACGTCTGAGATACTATACGATGTAGGAACTAAACCAGAACCTTTAGCATAAGTGATAAAATGGCACTTACCAATATTTAGGTAAAGAAGATTACGGGCACACCAATGGTATAAGTTTCTAAGCTCACTTTTTAAGATTAAAGAATCATCCACGCACTTGATTTCATGGTAAACTTTTAAGTCATCTGCATAAAGAAGAAACTTACACTTTGAAAAGCAAGATGATATGTCGTTGATAAATATGAAAAATAGTAGCGGACCCAAAACGCTACCCTGGGGGACACCAAAAGTTGCTACGAATGGAAAAGACGACACATTATCTATCCGAACGCCACAACTTCTGTTCTCTAAGTAAGAAGAGATCCACTTCAAAAACTCAGAGTGAAAACCCAAGCATTCAAGTTTTGCCAGTAGTATTCGAAGCGATACCCTATCGAAGGCCTTAGAAAAATCGGTATAGACCGCGTCGATTTGGTAGCCCTTTTGAAAGGACTCCAAACAGTCAACAGATCTACCCGCAACGAACCTGTGCTGCTGAGGACATAGTAGATGTTTCACGGAGAAGTAAATTTTATTCTTAACTATGCACTCAAATAGCTTTGACACAGTGGTAAGTTTGGATATCGGCCTATAATTTACAATATCATTTTTGTTACCACCTTTAAGGATAGGCGTAATAAAAGTCAATTTCCATGCATCAATAAAAACTCCGGCAGATAGTGACATATTAAATATGTGCCCTAAAGGTTCAATCAAAGATGAACAACTTTTCATAAGGACAGCTTAGAGGCCATCTGTATTTACATTTGGCAGATAATCAGACGAAGCCAAACTATTATTATCCGTAACGAAATTCGAGGAAAATAATTCAACGAATAAGTCAGTCGCTTCCGAAATTTTGAGTTGGCCGAAACACCTCTAATGTGGACCGATGTCGGTATATCCGAACAATTCTTTTTCGACTTAATGTAGCTCCAAAAAAATTTAGCTTATTAAATTCAGCTCTGTAAAATATGTAGCGCCCACGAACATTGGCATTGGTAGAGCGGTTATGCTTTTTATAGAACTTATTCTTTAAATTCCTTAACCGTTTGAGCTCTATGGAGAACCACGGACGCTTATTTTTTGTTGCTCTATGTGTTGGGATGTTATTCAGACAGATGTCATAAGTTGTTGACTTAAAAATATCATAACAACCAGTTACATCTGCATTTGCAAAAAGATGGCCCCAGTTCAAATCAAACAAAATGTTTAAATCGTCAAAATTACATCGCGAGTAATTAAAGGCAGCTCTAGTATCACAAGCTGGTAGTTCGAAAAATTGATAGAACCCAAGCTCCAGCATCCATGGACTATGATGTTGATTTGGAGGCGAGATGTAACTAGCTGCTATCGAGAGCTTATGTTTAACATTGTAGCTTATAAATATTAGATCTAAGACCCTGTCTAGTAAGTTTAGAAAGCTATTAATTTGTACTTGTTGAATACATTGAAAATTATCAATAAGGTATGACTCATAGACAGTTGTAACATTCGATGGAGTTAGAACGGCATTACCACCCAAAGAGCTCCATGAAATATTACCCATATTAAAATCACCCAGGATAAAAAGTTCATTGTCCCCAATTATATCATGCACAACCAATATATTATCCACATGAGCCTTATATAGGCCATCAGAACTACCCGGCGGAATATAAGACACACAAATGTACCGGAACCCACAAGCGCGCTGCAATTTAATGCATAGTTGATCCAGCAAATAGTCAGTATTATGCAAATGAAACAAAGAGGCTCGAAGGTGTTTGCGTGCAGCAATGAATATACCACAACGTCTACTAAGACCAGTTTTTGCATAGTCTCTATCCTTGCGAAATACATCAAAAAGAGCTTGATTGAAAAACTCCGCATCAAAAAAATTCTCATTTAGCAAAGTTTCAGTAAGAACGAAACAATCATAGCCTAGCTCTGAGGACAGGGTGTAAACAGACTCAGTTTTGGTTCTGATACCGGAAGTATTTTGATAGTAAATACAAATTTTACTACCACCAGTAGCAGAGGCCGAACGGCTTTTTGAAAAAAATCAAAAGGACGTACAGCAACGTTTGATGGCCACATGTTACATTTGAGGAACATCAAGTTTAAAATTTACGAATTTAATATTGTTAGGATCATTACCTTTTCTAATTAAATTAGAGCATAAAATCGAATTACTATCTATATCCGCATGTTTAGCAACATAAACGGTTATATCATCAGACGTAAAATTAGGCAGGAACGATGATAGGTGCAGCCATTTGCGACGAATCTTTACGCCAAGTTCGGTATCATTGTTGGCGCTAATTATGCGACGCCTGTGTTGAGCATTATTTTTGGCACGTTTTTTCGCAACAGTAGACCACTGTGCATCATCAGCTGATGATTTTTCAGGAGCTGAACTAATACTTGCCAAACCAGTTTCGGCACCAGGCGCAGTTAATAAATCAGTAGAAAGTGAATTAGAAGTAAGGTTAACGGCGCAAGCATAATAGCTTTAGCATTAGTCGCGATAGTAGTAACAGCTTCATTTAAAACAGATCCAGTCAAACCAGTAATAGTACCAGGCGCAGCAGAAACATCAATAGCAACAGCACTAGCAGAAACAGCATCAGCAACGTCGTTAGAGTTATCAGCTGAACCAGTCAAACCAGTATTATCAGCAGGCGCTTTAGTAAGAGCAAGAGCACCAACAAAAGCATTAGTACCAAAAGCAGTAGAACCAGTATTATTACCAGGCGACACTGCAATTGAAGTTACAGTGTGAGCAGCAACAACAGCACCTTTAGAATGCACAGGTGGAGCAGGAGAAGGCTTTTGCACTTTGGTCGAGTGCGCAACAACACTTTCACACGCCTTTGCTTTTTTGTTTGAATATAGGACCCGCTTATTCGAATCGATACCAGGCGTAGGCGAAATAGACCCATTGTTTACCTACTCGACAATCTCAATAAAAACACATTTCATTTTGTCCAATTCCGAGATCGCGTTTAAAAGTTTATCTTTTAAGTCGCAGAGGGCCAAAAAGTTAGCGCAAGGCGACATAGCAAAAGCAAATTTAGCACGAAGCTTATAAAAAATACAACCGCACTACTCAAGTGTTAAACGTATATCAATTTGTATCAGCAAGCGAAACAAACCCCGAAAAATCGAAATATAAACCGGACCGACACTGAATCTAGAATTAAAACCGGATCCAATATGGAGCTCAACATCGATCGAATTCAAACCGAACCAAAATGAGAACTGAACCCTGGATAGAAAGGAGAAAATAGGCCTTAACAGGAAAGGCGACCGAAATCGGAGCCACCAGTGTTAGATTGACAGTAGAAAGCATCACTAGGACAGTAGAATAAAACTATGACCGGCAGCGAATGCTTTATTCATGAACCGAGGCTTACTGTTTTTTAATGGCGTGACCCATATCCAGATCACAACTTGGGATTAGTATGTTTTAGAAACCCTTTTATTATAACATGGAAGTACCACGTCGAACCTTCTAGATCAAATAACTCATCGGTTTAAGCGCCCATTTCTTCGAGAGCCTACGACGCTGTTCTCCGTCTCTCATCGTTCTTCTCTCGTGAAATGTTTTAAATCAATCTTCCGCGGTCTCAGCGGTGTAATATTAAAAATGGAGAGAAGGAACCATCCGTAACTGCAGCGCTCCTTACTATGGTCGAGTAGCATGGTTTGCATAACACTATGGATTAGGGGGCTGGTAGTTCTTTGAAGACGACCGCCTGCCGCCCTTTTGTAAATCAGCACCAAGTCCTGACACCATCGCATGCCTACGCTAGCGTGGGATATGTAAATTCCGTTTCTGTTTATGTATAGATTTTCTCCTTTTGTCTTCGCCTTCACACTTGCTTCAACGCCGTCTTTCATATTATTTTATTTCACAAATCTCTTTATCATTAAAAATTTTTTTCTGCTATCTACCATCATATTATACTTAGCACAATATTTTTGTTAAAGCTGCTGAGGATGTCGTTATGTGGGCCGACGTATGGCACATATATTCTTTTGTGAAAAAATTCATTTTTTTTTTTTGTGGCAAAATTTTACCTTTTATATAAATTTCCTACTTCTTCCCACACATTTCGCTTTCACACAAATGTTTTTTTTTTTCTAACTTTTTTTCAGCAAGCTTGACAGTTTTTCAGACAGTGTTTGACGTCATTTACAGCCATTTCGCTTGGCTTTTCAAAAGAGCTAGCAGTACGCTTAGACTAAGTACATACGATTTTTTGCACATTACTATGTCGCTGTGAAAAATCACTTGAAATAAAATAAAAAAAAAAAATAAATGTAAGGCGCGATAACCTTCGAAGAGATCTAAGGCCGAGCTTCTCTTCCAATTTGCGCCGTGCTCCTCTTGATTTTCCCTACAAATTGGCTGGCCGGGACCTACATGTTTTATGCCGACTCCGAACGGCATCTGCAAGGCAGATGAGTTTTCACTGAGAGCTTTTCATGGCAGAAATACACCCGGAGCGCTTGCCAAACACTGCCGAGGGGCGACCCCGCTTAGAAAAAATGTCTTCTAATTTAAAAACCTTATTTCTACAATTTTGATGTTGCTTTGCCCTGGGTGCGAACCCAGGGCATAGGGTGTGGTAGGCGGAGTACGCTACCATCACACCACGGTGGCCGCCATCACTTGAAATATTCTTAGTATTTCTCAGCAAATACCAAATGCGGTGGCAGAAAGCTATCGAAATAGCAAAAAAACTCTATCGTCTAGGGAATGAGAATCTCTTAAAATACTTAGCGTATGCTTTCTCACATTGATGCAAAGCGCTTTAAAAGTGTCTTAAATAAAAATGGCCTCAAAGTGAGAGGCAAATCCTTTAAATATAAATTTGGCGCATACTTAAAAATATTCAGAAAATTCTCAAGTGTAATATTTTATGACGCAATAAAGTGCGTAAACGTTCGGATAAATGCCAATCAAAGTGTTCCCAAATCTGATTGAAAGGATTTGGCATCTTCATTAAGATAAATACATGAAACAAGTGGCGCAATAGTAGAAAAAAATGAAGTGATACTCAAAAAAGGATAAATATATGATTACGGCGGCCATCGTGGTGTGATGGTAGCGTGCTCCGCCTACCACACCGTGTGCCCTGGGTTCGAACCCCGGGCAAAGCAACATCCAAATTTTAGAAATAAGGTTTTTCAATTAGAAGAAAATTTTTCTAAGCGGGGTCGCCCCTCGGCAGTGTTTGGCAAGCGCTCCGGGTGTATTTCTGCCATGAAAAGCTCTCAGTGAAAACTCATCTGTCTTGCAGATGCCGTTCGGAGTCGGCATAAAAGATGTAGGTCCCGTCCGGCCAATTTGTAGGGAAAATCAAGAGCAGCACGACGCAAATTGGAAGAGAAGCTCGGCCTTAGATCTCTTCGGAGGTTATCGCGCCTTACATTTATTTTTTATTTATTTATATGATTACAGCTGTTATGCTCAGTGACCAACGCAACTGACTCCGTTTGGCTCACAGCATCTTAGATTATAGCTCACTGTGGTTCCCGATGGCCACTGTAGGTCTTTCTAAAACGAATACAGAATTTTTACAGATGCTACCGGAGAATGTAGTTGAAATGCAGAGAACAAACATCGGTTTGCTTAGCCCATAGGAAACAAATATATAAATCAATGGTAGCTCGTGTTGGCTCTTATTTGCTCATTGTATAGGCTATAGTGAATGTAGGCGTAAGTGCAATCACTACACTGTTTTTGTTGTAGCCGTGCTTCGTCCCATCCAACAGGTGCAAGGAAACTTGCAGTTTCAACAGAGGTGAACCAGAGTGAGAGGGGTGTAAAAGGCGTTGGTTCCAACACACTGCAAGCAGGTCATACATTATGTATGTCGGGGCTGATTCTGGATAGGTACGAGTTTAAGCTGTGACAGTATCCAGATCGAAGTTGAGCTAGAGTCACGCCCGTTTTCGTAGAGAGAATGATTTCCTTTTCTGCGAGTTCAGGGTATTTATCTTTAAGAACGGAGTTCGCGGGGCGATTTCTGGCAAAGAGGCCCGACGCCGTTTTATGGATATCACTGAGGACCGTAGCGGTTCTGAGAGCAGTGTTTTGGCAGGCCTTTATTTTCTTCCAGTGAGTAACCTTTAGGCTTGGCGACCATATCAGCGAAGCGTAGCATGCAAGCGGCCGGCCAATTGCATTAGAAGTGGTTATGAGAGGCTCTTTGTCTTTACCCCAAATGCTTTCGGCATGAGATTTGACAATTTTATTACAGCTCTGGATTTTGGGCACAACTGCAGTTGCATGCTAGCCAAAATTTAGATCCTGATCGAAATTTTTGGGTGTAAGACAATCAGTAGAGTAATGCCGTCGATATGAATGTATAATACGGTCGATATTTGCCATGTCCATGTTGTAAATGAGATCGCAGATGATTTGGTTGGTGACAATGTCAGGTTTCGCGAAGCGAAAAAACTGGAGAGATCAAGTAGATAGTTGTTTATTTTATTATATAGCTCATCGATGGGTGGACCGGGACCTGTGGCCGTTATTGTCCAGTCATCGGCGTAATACAAAATCATAACTCCCTTTTGTGGCGAAGGGTGCTTCGATATATAGAAGTTAAACAAAAGCGGGGATATAGAAGACGACCCTGTGGTACCCTTTTTTCAATTATTCTGGGTTTAGATGTTTCATCGAACGCTTCCTAACGACTCGGTATTTTTCCCGACCAAGTGCTGTCATTTCAGTGTAACACCATTTAATTGGTTGCGCCCTCCCTGTTATCGAACAGTGTATTATCAATTTGCTATCGAAATGTTGACGGCTTGTTACCGATTAGTTGTCGGTTTGTTATCGATGGTTATCGATTTGTTATCGAAGTGTTATAAATTTGCTATCGATATCAATCACTGAGTTACGGATTTTTTATCGGCGAGTTATCGTTTATTTATCGAAAAGTTATCGCTGTGTTATCGAAAAGTTATAGATGTTTAATGAAAACTTATTGGCATTTTAGCAATAAGTTATTGACTTGTAAACAAATATGTAGAATTTTTTTATAAGAAAGTTATCGATTTGTTATTTGTTGTGTTGAAACATTATCGGTTGTTTATTGAAAAGTTATCTATTTGTTATCGAAAAGTTATCGTAGTGTAACAAACTACTAATAATAAGATAACTAGTTTTTTAACGAAAAGTTATCGATTTGTTATCAGAGTGTTACTTATTTAGTATCGGCGTGTTATCGATTTGCTTTTGGAAATTTATTGATTTTGTTAATAAAAAAGTTAATGATTTGATCTCAAAAAGTTATGGACTTCTCATCGCGATGTTACCAGTTGGTTTTATATGAAACAGATAGCGATAAAACGTCACTATAAAGTCTATGAACCATCTGCAGCCTGTACATAAAAAGCCGATAAGCTACCACTAGGAAGCCGATGACTTGGCGATAACAAGCTGATAACAAACCAATAAATCGACGATAATAATTTGGTATAGACATAAAGCCGATAGTAAAAGCATAACTTGTTGATATCGTTTGTTATCGAGTGTGGCTTAAACTTAGCCCTAGGCGAGTTCTAGTTATTTTAAAACCATTATTTTTCTGGGCGTAGATCTCTTTACACATCGAAGTGAACTAACACTTTTCAAGCTTCTTTGTACTTTATTGATAATATTGGCCATATGATTTTTTAATATTTTTTTTATGATTCAAAGTTCAAACAAACAAAAACATTTTTTTTTTATACAATTTAAATTTTCATTAAATCGATTGTTAAATTAGTAGATTTTTCATATTTGACTATTGCTAATAATGCGTTTGTGTAAGATCCATGGTGGGTGGCGCCGTGTGTAGAAGTGCACACAAGCGTGGAAAGCTTCTGACCGTCATTCACCTGGGAATGGCCAGAGTATTTGTTTTGCATGCGCTTGAAGCAGCTCACTACGTCCAGTCGGTTGCGGCCTACCTCTGGGTAGCCACTGAACATCCGTTTAGTGGTGAGATAATTTGAGAATGCGACAACCTGGCTAGGCCATTCTGACATACTCGGTTTGAGGGCTGTCCACCACAAGATGCGACTGCAAGCGTGCCTCTATTGGATCAAGCGGCTTGTTATATAAACGTGCAACTGATATTTTCGTACCCGCTGAGCGGGCTGTGCGCTCGGCTTAGGACCCGCCACGTCAAATTGCATTCCAATGAAAAACTCAACAAATCCTCGGATGGTGTAACCAATTGGTGCCAGTTAGCAGAGCGAAGAAGCGACTGGTGCGCCTTTCTGGACGATCATAACCGTTTTAAACGGTTAAGCGACAATTAAGTATGTAAATAGGATCCACTTATTTCTTTGTTTTTTTTTTTGAATTATTTTCTTGCATAAAAAGACGAAAAATATTCAAAATATTTTACTAAATCGATTATTATTCGCCATATTTGAATTGCTGCGTTTTGCCAAAGAAACCCTGTAAAGTATTAAAATTTTAAAAGCTAAGGAAATCGATCATAGCTTGTATTACTAACGCCGATGTTGTAGTAGGCATATTTACAGTCAAATATTACGAAATTATTTAAATTTCTTTTCTATAGGGAAATTTGTTTTCCAATTTCAAAAATATCTTTCTCGCATTGTGCATTCCCATTAGTGTAATCACAAAGCTAGACAGCAGATTGTTTGTTATTTTTGTATTGTATGCTATTCGCATTAAGCATTTATTTTTGATATTATGGTTTTTTCCACACATACACACTGCCAACTAGACTTATTCATTGATTGTCTCTCATGTTCAAAATGCTCCACATATCCACTTTAGATTGGCTTGTATACAATTTTATTTGTTCGTTTTCTACGTGATATTTGTTATTATCATTGTGTGAGTATTTGCTGTTGATGATTACTTAACGGAGATTTGATATTATATTGGTTGTTTTGTTATTGGTTATATGGTTTTATTGTTATGCCATTACGATATGTTTGATTCTTGTCTGACATTTTCGATTAAAATTTAAATCGATACAATTAATTTTCGAAAAATGAACAAATAAACAACAAACAAGTTATGTTATGCCAATATAGATATGTATGTATGTGGCTTTTTTTGATTCGCTATTTTAATAGGTGTGGCAAATTGGCATTTCTATAGTATCTTTTATGTATCTTAAAGAACTTTGTAATTCAGTCTCGTTTCGGTATCACAGCAAAATACCTTCGCGATGATTTAGGGATGGTTATGTTGAAATTGCCAACCAACCTAGGTTGGAGACTGCACCATCAAGCCCAATAGTAAACGGGTAGGAATAAGATTCTCACAGCAGTCGAGCTAAAACAAACGTAAATCAGCAACCCCCGCTGTGGTATCAAAATCGACCGAATGTACGTATTCTTCGTGATACCAATATCGGCTCAGATAATCATATTGTTTAAGCCAAGACACGCTCACGCCACTCTGATTTCCATCGGAAATTTGTTCACGAAAAAAATTCTAAAAAGCGTAAGCTCAGCCCACATACTGGTTTTCTAAGCGAAATATTCCACCTAACATTCTAGGCAAGCAGTGGAATCATATTTCTCCTTGACTTAGTACCGCAGCCAAGGAAAGTTTATAGCTCCACCGAGTAATGGAAGAACAACTGGTATTATGAGGAATGTCGCGTCGCAAGATCGATGCTGAGTACTCAGGGGGAAAGAGTTACCGTAAATAGTTTCTGACTTATGCGCGAAAGTTCTTGAACAAAATACTGCGAAGGACGGAAGATTTCAGGACCAGGTACCTTTTTTCAGTACCAATTATGATAACTAAGTAACGGACAAACTTGTTGTTCTTGATGTTGTATTAACGATAAATACACTCTCCGAATGTCTTAAAGATTGTTATCGATGTTTATGGTCCCTTTCCGGATATAGATTCTAAGACTCCCTGAAGAAGATACGAAAGCGTTAAAACGCGTTGGATGAAAAACTAAAATTAAAGGAAAACAAGTTATCATTTATGGTCTCAAAGAAGAAAATACAATAAAATTTTCTATGAACTGAGTATGCAATTGAGCAGTGAGTCATCTCTCTGTAAGCCACATATCATACCGTGAAGTAGAAACATGAATGATGGCAAAGTCAGATGATGCAATCCCCGGAGTACAAGAGAGTAAGAAGTACTAGAAAAGAAGTAAGTTTAAAGATAAGCTTAGAATAAACTCTCACTTGGTGCTTCCTAAAAGGAACAAACATTGATAACTAGCTAGTTTTTGGGGACCTCGCGAAAGTGGCTCAGGAGGCAGCAATTGATGCGGAAGAAGTAACAATTTTGTTAAGATAAAAGGTATATATGAGATCGTCCTTTTTCGTGGAAACTTTTACTGATACGCGTTTCGATGCTCTTTTGTTTCTTCATCAGGGAGTATATTTACTGAAGATTATGTGAAACGAATAAAATGTGCAGTACGAGAAAATGTTTAGTAGTGGCATAAAAATTATGTAATATTGTAAGATTTCAAAATTATTAATAAAAATTTAAATACTTTTTGATGATGTTATGAAAATAATGCGAAAAGCGTAGGTCAACAAAAAACCCTACACAAGCTTCTCTACAACAACAAAGAATAAAAATAAACTGAAGAAGTGAATTTGGTGAAACCTTTTCTTTTGCTGTTATTTTTAATACGTCCTTGCTAAGCCTAAAACAAAATCCCCAATGTGAAATTTCGCATCTGCGAACAAAGAATTTTATCTCAGCGATCAAACTTGTTGTTGATTTCGTCCGTTGGTAAAATTAAGCTTTTGCTTTAAAATGGAAAGACCCTTTATAATTCATTGTCATACACAAATTTTTACATTCGCATTTTAAGCAGATGTTCACTTAAATTAATATGCGTAAATGCGAACGGGTTTTCAATTACACAAAAATTTTATTAGATAAGCGTTGGAATAAAAATGTATGTAAATTTCTTTCAATATATACCCGAACTCATACACAAACCACGCTCAGTGTTGAAACATGTTTTTATCATTCAAATACTTAAAATGAGTACCAAGCACTCATGAAATTGCATAACTGCTAACGGACACGACTCATTTCGTCATGGGAAAAAAGTGATGTATCATAGCTTTGATATCAAGGTCGGGTTGAAATGGATAAAATAATACGACTTCGGCTTCTTATACTAGCAGCATTATTATATCATAACATCAATCTTAAGCATTAGGGTCAGGTATCCGTGAGTCTTTTTTTAGTTTCATGGAAATAGGCTTGATTGTATGCACTCATTGCGAGACTAATCTCCGCTAAGTTCATGGGCTAAGTATCCATTTTCTCGCTTTCTGAGAAGTATATGCCTCACATATAAGCTGACCGTATCCCATCTGTCGCTTCGGTAGATCATTTAGTTAATGACACTGCCTGGGGTTAGGTCCCAGATATTTATTCTACTCTCCTTCCCTGTTAGGCGAAGTGCTCGCAATCGAAGAAGGTGTGGCATACATCGTCTCATTTTCCTCAGTGCTGGCAGTTCGGGTTTTCAACTTTGATTATTCTGTTAATAAATTTGCGGAAGTACTGTTGCTACAATGTTTTTGCCTCAAACGCCTGTATGGCAACAGCATACTATTCGTTTTCGATCCGCTGTCGTATATTGCTTTTCTTTCCTCAGCGAGAAGATACATTGGTATCTTGTAGGTAGTCGCTTGAGGTTTCTTGCAAATATTGCGGTGCCGTGCCCACCTTTCTGAGTTAGATGCGTTTTTGACGTCCATCGGGACCAGCAGGGCTATCGGTCCTGCTCTGTGGCACGCTGTCTCGGCTTCCTGGCTGCGTCTATCACTTCTGCTATGGCATATGTTGTCTAGTATGTCCTCCGGAAACCGTATTCTAATGGTCTCGCGAGGCGTTGCTTCAGGAGGTTTTCCATCAATTTGCCTGCAGTGTGCAACATGTACAGAGAGTGGTAAGACGATGGAGAGTTGGGGTCACCTAGCTGTGCTGTGTTCCATCAGGTGTGGAAAATTGTTTATTCAAAGTATTTGGTGTGCATTTGCAACATGAGTTCTGGGCAGTTATTTGCAACTAGCCTAAGTGCCTACGCGGGTATCGGACCCTTGGTCTTTTCTAGGTTTCACTCTGCGCATTGCAGTTTTAAGCTTTTTATTATTTTTTGCAGTCTTCACGGGTAACGTGCTCAACCTCCCTGGGTTGTTTGTTAGCAAACAGAACATCCACAATGTTTCTTTTTTGTCCTCATCTATCTGCTGGTTTTGCGGATGGAAATTCTTCATTATATGATTTATAATTATACTATTTTATCCTTGTCCCCCAGGGCTTTCGCCACACTTCCGCGCAAAGCGCTTTCCTGCGCGTAAGCTTGCTTTGCTTAATGGCAGCACCGTGTGCTTTCCACGCTCCTTTGTGCGCTTCCGACTTTTCTAGAGCTTCAGGCCTGCCATGAGCGTGTGTTACTAGCATTCGCATTTTGTGGCATGTTTTCCGCAATCCGCGATTTCACTATTTTCCGAGCAGTATACTTGCGTTTATCCCTCCACATTGCTTTCCGTGGTATAGAGACATTACAAACATGGTGTTTTTTTAACCGTCTCTTCCGTCGCACTGGGGCTGTTGGTTACCTACCAGCCATGCGCCAGTACCGATGCAGAGAACATGGCAATGTCGACCTTGGACGAGTCCATTGCCAATATTTTGTAGTTTGCCTTTGGACGGGATCATAAAAGTGTAAGGTGATATAGTTGTGATCGCTGCCAGTTAGATCCAGCCACCGGCAGCAGGCGTTCTCAAACTAATGTTATAGCGGGAATATTGTATCCAAAATCAAGCCGTCGGTATGTTGGGGTCGTGCCAGTGTTGAGCACGGTCAAACTGAGCCTGGCTGAAATCTCAAGAAGTAACCTTTCACGGATGCTTGCCTGCGGCATCGCCCATTCGACGGCTCTGGCGTTAAAGTCTTCCACCACAACCAGGTTGTCCGTTAGGTTCCTAAGGTCGTCTTCAGTAAGTTTAAGCTTGTCCTTGAACGTTTGAATGGAGTCATTCGGGGACAAGTAGCAGCTTCCAATTGTGGTGTTATTCGCAGTTAAACGGACGTTGTCTTGTCCGGCTTGGCTTGACTTGACTTTAGTAATTTTATACGGCTCTCAAATAAGATTTGTATGATAACAAATATTTATTTAAAAATAAATTATATAAATTATTAGAAAATTTCTTTCTAAGTGTGCCATAAGTATGCACTTGGGTATATACATATGTACTTATTTATGTATAAACATTTTCGTTTTATTTTTATATTTTTATTATCTACGACGGCATAAAGTTAACCATCTGCATTTTATAGCTGCACTCTAACTGTGTGGACTGTCATTTATATGCTTACAAACAAAACGAAATTATATCTATTTTTATTTTCCTAATAAAGTTATATTTTAAATTAAGTTGACATAATAATTCTAGTTTCCTTAGTTAAATCAAATGTGCTTTTCAAATTATTAATTAAAACTACCTAACCAACAATCGGATGGAGTTGTTGAATTTGTGTGTGTGATTTTATACATACAAATGTATACGTGTATATACAGTTAGGTTGTACTTGTTGCATGGTATTAGTAAATAAAATTCAAATTTAAATTAATTTATTCATTAACTGGCTATGTTTTGTTTATGTAGCCAGCCACGCATGCCTTAAAGCATAATTTATTTAGAAATTTATTTATGTTGTTGAGTTTACATGAAAATTTAATTCAAATAATATATTACTCATACGCAGTGTAGTACTGATCTATGCTTCTTCTTTATGAAAGCTAAAGTGTATGCAAAACAACGTCTGTTAGGTTCTTTTGTACTTAAAAGATTGTGATGTACATTCTTACTAGGGGGACTCATGAAAGCATATAAACTTATAAGGTGTAAAATTATATCCATTTACACACGCTGTTATATGAACGCATCTAGTAATACTCTTGATAAACTTGATTGTTTATCAGATGTATTATTGCCAAACAAAATTTTTTAGATTGTTATACAAATTAAAAAATGCCAAGATTAAGTGAAAAATCAAAACTAAACCGTCTTTACTAAGATATTCTTGTAAATGACTTGCTAATGTTGGAGATTTCTGATGAAAATGACTGCTGTAATGTCTGCAAGGTTGCATTCCTTTGAGTTTACCGCGTTTACACAATGAAATGTGCGCGTAAATTTATACAAATTGTGCAAATGATTTTTCATACAAAATTTGACAGTTCGTTTACGCACTAGATAAATTTATACGTTTACACACTTTATAAGGCATTTATACGGTTACATGAGTCCCCCTACTATATATTTGTGAAAGTATGTCTGTATGTATGTTTGGACTTGCAGCCTAAACCGCGGAATGGAATCGAACGAAATTTTGCCATGACATACCCTGAGTGCGCCAATCTATGGTAGGCTATATAGAAAAAAGTTTTCGACAAGGGGGCGTGGCACCTCCCATACAACTGGAATTTTAATCAATATATCTGAAAGTATTAAGGCTAGACGACTGAAATTAGGTGAGTGGTTATATGAGACCAATCCCTAACCCCTCCAGAAAAACTGGGTATAACGAAAAAAGGGGCGTGGCACCTCCCATACAAATGGAAATTTTCGTTGTCAATATATCTGAAAGTATTAAAGATAAGACGACTGAAATTAGGTGAGGAGGTATATAAGACTAATCCCTACCCCTTCGGGAAAATATGGGATAGCGAAAAACGGGCATAGCATCTCTCATACAAATGGAATTTTTCAAGGTCAATATCTCTGCTTTTATTTATACCCGAACAACGTCGGATATTCTGCTAGTACACAATAATTTCAACACATGCATACATATATTTTTATTAGTTTTGTCTGTCTGCTAATAATTAACAAAACTTTTCCAATTTTCGCTCTTTAATTTTTGCAAGGAAATTTTGACGCCCAGCCAATAATTCTGAATCACACATTTTATTTATACAACTTTGCAGCCAAGCTCCATCGTTATGCTTTTCTCATAAAACATTTTTTGCATCACTTTAAAAGTTTGTATTAACAATTGTTGGTGTATGTGTGTGAGACTATTTAATTGCTTGTTAACGTGCAAAAGGGGAAAAAGGAGGTGGAGAGAAAAGAAAGTAGTCAAAGGTGAAGCCAAAAACCAAGCCGGACCCAAAGCCGAGCGGTGTGTAATCAATTTGTTATCGCAGTGTTAACGGTTTCAGGTTTCGATCGGTTGTCGGTTTGTTATAGAACAAGGCATAAATGAGTTAGCGATTTGTTATCGAAGAGTTATAAACTTGCTATTGATAGCAAATGTTAGCAATATGATGCTGAGTTTTTATCGACGAGCCATCGGTTAGTTACGGAAAAGTTATGGATTAACATAGAAGGCTATCGATTATTTTGCAAAAATTTAACGGTACTTAAAAAAAGTGATCGATTTGGTATCGAAAACTTCAATTTGTTGTCAGAATGTTATAAATTTTTTATAGAAAAGCTATCGGTTTGTTATCAATAAGGTATCGCTATGTTGTCTATTTACTATGGATTATTAATCCAAAATGTATCAAAATGTTGTCCAAAAATTATGGATTTGTTATCAGAAAATATACATTTTTTATTAGTCACCAATTTTTATCCGCATATTACCGATTTGTTATGGAAAGTTATCTATATGATATCGAAATGTTATCGATTGTTTATCGTAGGTTTACCAATTTGTTATTGACATTTTATCCATGACCCGACGTTGTTATGAAACAAATAACGCTAAAAGTTCAATATAAAGTCGATATATAGCCGATGAGAAACCAATAAGAAGCCGATGACTCAGCGATAAAAGGACAACTACAACCGTTAAAGAGAGAGTCGAAAAACTAGAATTTCATCAATAATTAAGGCTTTGTAACCTAACCTAATAAAACAATTAATAAATGTAAGGTACGATAGCCTGCGAAGAGATTTTAGGCTGACCTTCTCTTACAATTTGCGTCGTGCTCCTTTTAGTTTTTACTACAAATTGGCTGGACGAGACCTACTTGTTTTATGCCGACTCCAAAAGGCATCTGCCAGGCAGATGAGTATTCACTGGGAAGCTTTTCATGGCAAATACACTCGAAGTGCTTGCCAAACACTGCCGAGGGGCGACCCCGCTTAGAAAAATGCTCTTCTAACTAAAAAACCATTGTTTCTAAAGTTGTGCTGTTGCTTTGCGCGGTGAATGCAAATGATTTTTGATAATATTTAATACTGCCACTTCTTGGTAAAGCTGACATGGAATTCCCCATATATCTCGTAATTGTATACTGCCTTTATTGCTGTTGTATTTATAATTGCCCTGCTTGCCAACTATTCTCCTTCCGTGTCTACTTTATATATTTTTTCATTCATATTTCTCTCTGTCTCGTAACGATTGCTTATTTCTTTATGACTTTTGTTTTGAAAAATAAAAATACACCCAAACAAGGGAACAACACAGTCGTAAATGTCATTGCAGGTCATTAATTTTTTTATTCACTCAAATAAATTTATTTCAATTGGTCTTTTTAATGGCTCGTTAAATTATCGATGCAGATAATGTTTTGTTGTCTAATGGCTTGTATTTTATAATGAGAAATAATATGATGATTACAAGTTTACTAGCCACGGTTGATAGCCATCATAACTCTGTAGTTTAGGAAACAATTTTTGATTGGATTGCTCGTTTGACAATTGATCATAAGGAGAAATAACTGACGTATTTTGTTTTTCTGATATTCCGACAGGGTGGATTTTATATGTCGTAGAATAAGAGAGGATCCCACACATGAATACCAAAAACAAATCAAAGTTGCTATAAAAAATTCAACAAGTATAGTAGATTCTAACATGGCACATAGATTGGTCCAAATGAACCCTTCGGCTCCTCCACTGATTGCGCTACTAAAAATCCACAAGCCGGACACACCAATGAGGCCCATCATTAATTTTAAATCGGCACCATGTTACAAACTGTCCAAATACTTAAAAACGATATTGAAAGATACTCTGGAGCTAAGGAACGAGTATGCAATAGATAACGCAACAGAACTAATAGAGAAACTTGAGACCGTAGAGCTAATAAAGAACAGCAAATTGGTATCTTTTGACATAAAATATTTATACCCATCAATACCACTATCGGAGACTTTGGACATAGTTAGCTCAACAATAGTTCATAATACAAAAAAAACAAAGTGAAAAGTATGCAAATCACAAATACGCTAAGAACCACTTTACGTCAAAACTATTTTCAATTCAACAATAAAATATATAGACAAACAAACGGTCTTGGAATAGGAAGCACCACATCAGACATTCTTATGGAAGTGTTTATGCAAAATCTGGAAGAAAAGTACATACAGGAGCTGAAGTCCAAATTAGGCGTGCCATTTTATGCTAAATACGTGGATGACATAATATGCGTTTTAACTACTAATAACGAAGAGCTTGTACTGGAGTACCTCAACAATCAGCACAGAAATATAAGATTTACAATGGAAACCGAAAAAGACGGAGGAATCAACTATCTAGACCTCACGATAAATATTAATAAAGAATGGTAGCAAAAACCGTAGCAGCATTATTTAGGATAATGATAAATGCAAGAGGACCAAAGCAATGACGGTGTCAACTTCTGGCTGGCGTTTTAAAAAGCCAAATACTTTACGGGGCTCCTGTTTGGCATCAGGCCACGGAGTAAAAATCATACTTCCGTGGGGTCAAGTCGACCTACCGCCTGTGTGCACTACGCGTCTGTAGCGCTTTTAAAACTGTCTCTGACGACGCAGCACTAATCATCGCAGGAATGTGTCCTATAGACATATTAGCAAAAGAAGCTGCGACGATTTATCATGATCAAAGCTCACGTGATGGAGCACGAGAGCTAAGCGTGCAGAACTGGCAGCTCAGGTGGAATGCTTCAACAAATGGACGCTGGACACACCGATGTATCCCAGTTATTAATATATGGATATCAAGAAAGCACGGCGAGGTAGATTTCTACCACACAAAGTTTCTAAGTGGTCACGGATGCTTTAAGGAATATTTGCACCGATTCAATCAGGAGCCTAACAACATATGCGATCACTGTGGCGGCGATACAGTAAAAGATGTTTACCATGTATTTTTCGAGTGTCCTAGGTTCTATAGCTCGATATGCAAACTACGCAGAATATTTGGAGGATTACACTCCTGAAACAATTGTTGGATGCAGGCTACAAAGCAAGGTAAAATGGTCCGCGGCATGCGATGTAATAGCGGAAATAAGGAAGTGTCTACGAAGTCTGGAAAGGCTCCGGTGCAGCAGCGAACATTGAACATTGTGTGGGTGGAGAACAAACTGCAAAGGTGGAGGGGATCGAGCTGAGCACGTATTGGATGCAAGGCCTCCGTACAATTAGCGGCGTGAGAATGATAAAATAAGAAAAGACCGGAATATATGTAGGTAATGTAATAGTAAACCAGGCGATGGAGTGGAGACAAGGCCTCTTTAACCGTTCGAATACTGCCCCAGGTGAAGGAATAAAGCACGGAGTGGAGACACGGCCTCTTCAACCGTGCGACCAAAAACAGTCAACATAGACGCAACGACAAACCCACGGATTGGAGACAAGGCCTCTCCAACTGGTGGAAGTACGAGAAAAGCCGCCGTTACGTATTGTGGAAAAACAAGAGCCTATCAAAATTAAATGAAGAAAGAAAAACCTATTAAAATTAAAAAAAAAAATAATATAAAAAAAAAATTTATTTATTTATATATAAAACAAAACCCTACAATACAAATAGTAGAACGCACAAACATGCCTCAAGCACTGTATGCACAGTGTTTAAGGTATGCTTCGAAATATTCGTAGAAGTGGTATGTGTCAAGCACATTCAGGTAGTAAGCAGGGCGTGCCAGTCCCAGCTTAAACTATACCGCGGGACTATCTAAGTACAGCAACGTGACCCCGACAGACGTAGAGCTTAGTGCTCAACCTACCTCCCGACGGAATACTTGATGGTAGTACCGGGTGGTAAATGGTACTCAGACGGTAGGAGGTTTAGTGCGGTTAAAGTCCCACACTGACTATGAAAAAAAAACACTTTTTTACGTGGAAGTATTGAAATCTTTGGAATTTACAGACAATTTTACAACTGCTTTTGTTAGTAATTGCATTTTCGATATTTTTCCAAAAAGCTGTTAGCAGGCAGGGTGATATAAATAAGAGAAAGAGGAGGAGTACAAAACAAACCCGAAGAGTCAAACTAACTAAAGTTGACTAAGATTTGAATTGCTTTGAAGCTTCAATTATAATCTTTAGAGCAATGCAATAAGTGATAAAAACGAGCCATGGATGATGGTTGAAACTTTGTGTTGGGATTTTTGTGCATTGGCTAAACCTAAAACCTTAGTTTTTTCGAGTATTTAAAGGGTTTAAAGAACCATATATTTGTTTCTATTATCGTGGAAGCAGCGTGATTAATATGGCATATACGATATGGATAACTAGAGAACTGTGGTAAAACCGTAAGCCCACCATCGTGTACTCTTGACAATGGTGACATACACCCAATTCCAAATGTGAGAGAATTCAATCTTTTAGAAATTCAACGGATTATTCCTCGTGGCAACAAGTGCGAGACGATGATTCCGTATCCAATTACCATGAAAGTAAACATGGTACGTTACACGTACCTGCTCCCGAAGTAATGCTAAATACGGCCCAGATGCGGTAAATTACGCGGACGGGTTGTTGTAATGCGTAGCTCTTCAAAAGAAAAAGGGATTCCTAATCGCGGACAGTCCAGTAGTGGGGATTAAGAAATACAGGTAAGTACATAAAGCTTTCCAGGGAGCTCTGCAGGGTGGAATTTTTTTATCTCTTTTATCCAATTACCTTTCTACAAGTATAAGATCCAGTTTACATGTTTCAACCCACCTTTAAAAAAATTGCCCGAGTTCAGCGAAACCAGTGATACAAAACCCATCGGTAGTATGAAATAACATGGAATGCCCCGTATGTATAATCCAATTAAGCTGCAATTTTTCACCTCACAAAATAATATTCCTTATATGTGTGCAAACATATTTCAATACCAATCGCACAACAAATGCTATTCCATGCTTAGCTTGAGGTTTCAATTTTCATTTCCTTTCATATTTGCTTCTATTTTCACAAACAACTCAATTTTTAGCAATAAACTAGTTTAGAAAAACCACAACATATTGATCTAGTGTATGAAAAAAATCCGTATTAAATTGAAGCAACATAAAAAGGAATGAAGCAAAAGTTGATTTTGCAACAAAACAAACCTTCGATACGATTACAGCAGCAAAAACAATCATATCTACAATCCCTCACCCATATGAACAAGCAAAACGTCAAAGCAACTGTGCTAGCAGTCAACATCTAATCTACGAGTGACAGGAACATGCAGACCGTTAGTCATTGCAAAAGTTTGTCATTTATCATTCACTCATTTAATCATTCATTCATTCAATCATTTATTTATTGAATTACTCTTCAATCGTTTGTTTGGTTGGTTCATTTTCATTCGTTTGTTTAGGAAAATTGTCATTTTGCGCTTTTATTTTTCAAGTTCTTCTTCTTTACGTTTGCAATTTGTATGTTTGTAGGAATAAGTGTTTTGTTTTCTACAAATTTGTTGAAAGTTTGCTGTATATCTTGGATTCTAACTGTTGTAGTTGTAATTGTATTCTTCCTCATGGCACTTGATTGGCGTATAATTTATGTTACTCGTATTGATGTTTGGAATTTCTTTTTTGTTTTTTCTTTTTTTTTTTTTTTGTTATGAGTTTATGTATATTTGCCGTGTACCTTTTAGATTTCTAATTGCAGCTGTAGTTGTTGTTTAAAATCGTGTTTGCGTTAAAGATATTGATTCGATCTTTTCAGTCATTGTTTTTTTTTTTGCCAAAAAAATTTGATTTCTTTTATAATCTTACAAATTCGATCAAACAATATGTGAAACTTTAAAGATATTTTGTTGTTGTTGCCGAAATGCAATCTTGAATATAGTGGTTGACAAAGCACTGTGGTCAAATGTCATCATCATTAAAGAAACGGTTTAGATTTTCCACAAAAATTCATTGAAAGTGAGTTAGTTTTTTTTTTATTATGAAAAACGGATATCAAATCCCTTAGGAAGCGCCCGAGCAGTTCCGATTAAGAGCGAGTTGGCCCTTGTATATTTCTTTTTATGTAGGGATATCAAGTCCAAGGCACATCGAATACCTTACGACGAGCCCGAGCAGAAACCACAATAAGTGCAAGTTGCTTTTATATATATCACTTCGGTGGGCCCGAGCAAGCACCACATCAAGTGCGAGTTGGCCTTTGTATATTTTTCCTTATAAAAGACGGTATTGTGTCTGTAAAGTGGCATTTCGATGCCACTTATTTTTGGGCTTGCAGTCCCCAGCGCACGCACACTCACAAACAATAAAAACTATTTTTATTTTCTTTCGATTTAGTTAGTTTTATTTAAATTTCTTTATTTGTCTTTTCTTTATTTTTAATTTATTTAAATGTTCATTATTTTATTTCTCATGTTACACTTTTGGTATCTCATTTCTTAACGCGCGTTTTAGATTGTGCGTTCACCGGCTCAATTCTAACTAAAGCTAAACTTAACTGCGCTTTCAGCAGCAACCATATCGGTATACATTTTTGCGCATACCGGTACTATGGCGTGATGGAACGAGTAACGGGAGATTCAACCGAATAGTCCGCCGGGACACCGGACGGAACCCGAAAACCAGCCAGAAATTATCCCGTAAAAGTCCCGAAATGACCGTGACATAGTCCAGAAAACGTCCCGAAATTACCCCGACGGGATGCTGGGCGGATCCTCAAAACTACCCAGAAATGATCCCGGAAGGGTCCCAAAAAGATACCGAAATAGTCCCGATATGACCCCGACGGGATCCCCGGCGGATCCCCAAAACCATCCAGGATTGATCTCTGAGGGGTACGCAAATGATCATTTATATTGAGTTATATCATTTATAATGGGTACTTTTATATTGAGTTATAACACTTTTTAGATTTTGCACCTGGGGGGGGGGGGGGGGGGGGGGGTGAGGAGACGGAGCGTGTCAGTGCTCACTTTGCAAGCCCTCGACTTATTTGACCTATTGAGTTTGTAATATTTGTGAAGGTCAGTAACCTTAAAGTTATAATGTGTAAAAATTATTAAAAAGTAATTGTTCGAAGGGTCGTGGGACCGCCCCCCCCCCCCCCACCTTTCTATCTTCGAAAAAATTTCGCCTGTAGCCTGTTTCCCAAATTTCATCAAAATCCGTGGTCTTTCTGGCGTGATTCAGTCACAAAGACGAAAAAATACAATAATTAAATTATAACTGTTCCTATCGGGCTGGGACCATCCCCCCCCCCTTTCAAAAAAAAATATAGCTACTAGATCCTTCTAGACTATTGGCTATATGTGCGCCAAATTTCATCCAAATCCATCCAGCCGTTCTTGCGTGATTGAGGCACAAAGACATATGTACGTCTGGACATACAAACATCCAAATATTCCCATTTATAATATTAATAACATAAGTGCGGCCATTAATTGAAATCATTTGTCAGACATAACAAGGAACATATGTAAATCCCGCAGAAACTCCTTGCCGATCGCTTCGCTTTGAATCTATCAGGCCTTCAATCTAATGACATGCTTAGCTGCACTACGAAAATTTAACACATCTAGAGGCAGCAGCATAACGCGACGCAGCAACAAGCGACAATGGGAGCTTTCTGCGAACAAATTCAATGTTGATTATTCGTTGAGTGACAGATTTCTGAATACACCGTTGATATGTTTGATCCACTCAAGGGTTGGAATATTATGCCAAAGTACTGAGCATACATTTTTTTCGCTCAACGTGTTTTTAGGCTTAATGAAAGTCCTTAAACATTGTAACGTGCTGGTTATGAAAACACATTTTCCAATATAATGAAGAGTGAAAAATAATTTTAGAAGTTCGTTTTCCTAAAAATTTAATGGTAGTTATTGGCTCAACTCGCCGTTCATAAAACAAAATTTCTATCACTCAACTGACGGAAACATGAGTGCAACGTTTCAACAAAAATTCTGTTCGCTGAAAGCGCCCAATGTTGATCAAGTAGGCAAATTGTAGCGCCGCGGCCGCTATATAAATTGTCGCTTAAAGTGCATGCTCTTTTATGTAAATGCACCTTTAAGCCGGATTTACTTACAACTGATATCGATAAACAGTGATCGCTGATCACTAGTGTATTGAAACGGAACGTAAACATTTTTTTTTATCTCGATCGGGCGATTCCTGGATATATTGCAACCAAAACGTTCATAAATTCAACAACCTTCCGAACTATATACATACACAACGGAGTATCGAAGTAAGTAATCTAACATCTTAAAATTCAAAATTACAAAAAAGCTATACTTCCAGACGTAGCAATGGCAGCATGTAACATAACACGGCAGCGACTCTCAGAGGTAAATCCATATGGAGCCAAGTACTTTATTGAAAACCTTTTGTTTCAAATATATGAACACTTTGACGACCAGAATTTAGTGGATGTAACATTCAAATTAACAAATCCATCCTCCTTGTAAGTAAACTTTCATTTGAATTAACGCAATTTCAGCATGTATGTCACATACATGAACTAAGCTTGTAATATATTGTTACGAATATTAGCAAAACTGAGGAGTGCTGCCATCTCCAGGCCGATGCTAAGCAGTGACGTGAATTCACATCAATAATTCAATCATTATGTATCTACATAAACGAATCAATAATTGCGTCTACACATATGTACACATTCCGACGAGCAACATTTACATACAAGGCAGCGAGAGATGAGATGTCACACACCGATGAATTTACTTATACGCTTATGTGTGTGCGGGAGACTGTAAACTACAAACACATGCATATATCTTATCTGAGTTGTCACAAGAGAGAGCAATAATTTGTGCACGTAGTTGTGGCTGGCGAATTTTGTAGCCGAAACAACTAGTAAGTTCTGGAAATCGAAGAGCCTAGAAGTATACAGCGTAAACTATAAAAGCGGGGCAAGCGAGTAAGAAGAATTCAGTTTGATTTGAGTTGTCAAGCAGTTTGATTAAGAAGATATCTCGCGAGCAATAGCAGAGTTTCATTGAGCTATCAATCAGTGTGGTTATTAAGCAAGCTATTCGTTGCACAGTTTGAGTGTTATTGTGAAGTACTTTAATAAAGGCCATTTTGCATTATTACAAATTGGAGTTATTTATTCAACAGTTTAGTGATTCGAACTTAGCAGAGGATTTCAAATAAGAGGATTTGTAAGCAAATTCGTTACAATATTCACAGAATTACGGCTCATCGCCTAATACTATCGGCGGCAAGCCCATATTTCCGCAAACTGTTCAAAAGTGACGACGGGATTTGTCCACTTATAGAAATCACCAATATCGACAGCGACACTTTCGAGCGCTTAATCACTTTTTGCTATACCGGCAAAATGCTCGTAACCATTGATAATGTGGATCGGATGTTAAAAGTGGCTTTAATACTACAATTGAAAGGCGCTGTTGCAAATTGTGCTGATTTTATAACAGAGAATATAACCGATTTCACATTGCAGCGAGCATATAGCCTAGAAAAGGAGACTCAGTGTGAGATACTAAATGAAAAAATTCTGGCTTACGAAACACAAAACTTTATGCATGTAAATTAACCTTTCTTGTGCTTGTTCGCTCATTAAATTTATGGTAATAGTCTAGTTGAGGGGTCGACTGCTAATACGCTACCAAAAATATCGAGAGAGGGGTCAAAAGACGCGTATTAATCTCGAGAACAATTATCCGATTGCGGAAAAGAAAAATTTTATATATGTCCGGAGATATTTGCAGTTGAAGTTGGCGATTTGCATGTGGTTGTTGTTGTGTTTGTACCCACAAAAAAATTTGTGCATCACCGTGGCGGTAGCCACGGTTATACCACACACTCGGACTTGGCACGGCGTAGCCCAGGGTTATTTTTTATAAGCGCGGCCGAAGGCCGCCAACTCAGCAAGGTGTTCTGCGCAAAAATACTATGGATTCCACCCCCGGTTTCGGAGGTACCCGCGGGTCTTTTTTCGGTTTTTCGTTAATATCTTAGGAACGAGTTAATATTTTTGTTACCCGCCTTCGGTTTATTAATACTGATGTCAAGACGCGTCGTTTGACACCTCTCTCGATATTTTTGGTAGCGTATTAGCAGTCGACCCCTCAACTAGACTATTACCAAATTTATTCTATGCTCTCTCAGGTAACTCAGAGCAGTGAATTTTTAGCTTTTGACGCCAAAAAGTTGCAAGCAATCATAGAAAGAGACAATTTGCATGTACGGTGCGAGAAAGATGTTTTTAATGCAGTAAAACGTTGGTATGAACAAAATGCCTCTGCGCGTAAACAACATCTGCCAGAATTAATTACTTGTCTGCGGTTAACCCAATGTAATATGGACTTTATTATGGCTAATATTTATCCGTTGCCGGGTTGTGAAAACTTGGCATTAAAGGCGGTAGCGTGGCATAGCTACCCTTTGGCTCGTGCTCAGCTAACATTAAAGTATACAGAGAAACGTGGTGGACAGATTCCTGAGGAAGAATCAATTTTGGCTCTTTACCGAGGGGTAAATAATTCTGGGATATGACTCTTTGCAAATTGTTTATGATATTATTTGTCACTTTCTAAGAATCAACAGCCGATTTTAATAAACAGTTTAACAACAGCTTCCCGGTCAAGCACTGCTTATATTTATGGTAGTAGCTATAATTTGTAAATCGCCTGCTGGCAGATTCTCAGCTAGTAGGTTCCATTTGTACTAAAACATTGTCAACAAGTCTACCGAAACATAAGTATCATAAGTGGGGGTAGTGCACTAAATTTTGATTGCCTTACACTTTCATTAGCATTACACTATATTGGAAAAATTTTAGTGGCCACTATTATTTCATCACTATAGATAGTGAAAGTGCTCTCTCCACTACGACAAAAAAAATTTACTGCGCTCATTTTATTTATTCACTACCACTCAGCTGAGTGAAAAAAAATTCTGGGATATATGCTCTTTACAATATGCTTATATTATTTGTAATTTGCTAAGGTAGAATCAACTCAGTCGATTTTAATCACCAGTATGGCAATGGCTTCCCGCGTTGGTTTGGTGTTGTTGTTGTTGTTGTTGTAGCGATTAGGTTACTCCCCGAAGGCTTTGGGGAGTGTTATCGATGTGATGGTCCTTTTTCGGATACAGATCCGATACGCTCCGGTAACACAGCACCATTAAGGTGCTGGCCCGACCATCTCGGGAACGATTTATATGGCCACATTAAACCTTCAGGCCATCCCTCCCTCTCCACCCCAAAGTTCCATGAGGAGCTTGGGGTCGCCAGAGCCTCGTCTTTTAGTGAAACGGGATTCGCCGCTTGAAGGTGAGGTTGACAATTGGGTTGGAGAAGCTATATATTGCGCTACACAACCCCTTGAATCCCTTGGTTTGGTGGTAGCGTGCTCCGTGATAGAGGGTCCGCCGGGCACGACCTAGCAAAGGCGTTTACCGATTCTGTGTGGGGTTTGGCCTCCTTATGCTTGTCTGGGTCAAACGACTACGTAGACAGGTGCCAGATGTCATCATAGTGTTTACGGTGATTTTCCATTATCCCTTTGGAGGCGGGGCTAGATCAAGCAGTTTTTTGCTAGGGTATCCCTGTTTGTGACAATTTAGCAAAAACTGTATGTTCAGCATTTCGTTATGCTCATTAATGTTGAGCTCTTTCGCCTTACTATGTAGATGGTTTTCAGGGGTCAGACATGCAGTGGCAGTTCTGAGTGTAGCATTTTGGCACGGCCGCAGACTTTTCTAGTGTGTGTTTTTAAAACCAACAAGTGGTACCGGCAAGCGACTTGGGGGTTTTGTTACGGCTTTGTACTTTATATACAATTTCGTTGGCATGCGCCTTGAAGATGAGAGTGTAATCGAATTTTACCCCTTAGGTCGTCTGGAAAGATAGCAGTTTCTAGAAACCAATTCGTCTATTGGAGGGCCAGGTTCTGTTGCCATTATGGTGCAGTCGTCGGGGTACGAAACTATATTAACTGATCTGGTGGGGAATTCAGCTTTGATATGTAGACATTTAAAAGAGGCGGGGATAGTACACCAAACTGAGGTACCCCCTGATTAAGTCTCCTAGGATTTATTTATTTTTTCATACTGATATACCCACTGTATTTCCCACATTGAAAGTTTCCTATTATGAAACAATCTCGCCTTACACTAATGTCACTGTATTTATCCTTCCAGAAAAGGCAACTTGTCTCATCCTGAGTTGATATCGATGAGAACTTTTAATTTAGCTTGTCGAGAACATAAATATCTCATCACTTACGATAACGGCTCGAAAACTATTTTCACTCAAGCGATAAATATGAGACTTTCAGATTATATAGAAAGATAAAAGAAATTTAGATCTACTGAGTATGCGTTATCCCTGTTGTTGTTGTTGTTAATTTGCGATTATTGCGATTTTAAAAACGACTTGCGATCACGTATCGTATATCATGGTATCTACTATGACTATAACTGTTACTTTTAATAGTTGTAGGAGAGAGGTTGTTCTCTTTAAACTTGCAGAATAGAAAATACAGTTTGCTCATGTGAGGTTTTTGGGAGTGTTAGCGATGTTGATGGTCCTTTGCCTTATTCTAAGCCCCCAAACCCACTGGGGGTAATGCGTGTCACTAATCGCCTGTTATTATGACATCAGTAACTAAGTCTGGACATATTTGAAGCGCTTCTGGAGGGAAATTTCGTATTAGCGCGCAGCTTAGATCCTTCTGCCGTGGGAACGTCTTGACCAGGCACCCGTATTGTGTTATACGATCCGCTTTGAATATATATCTTTGAAATGATGAATCGGATGAATACATACATACGTTCTCATTAGATCCACAATTTACTGTAGTATTTGATTCATATTAAATATAATTTGAGTGAAATTGGCATTTCATTCGTGTTTGTATAATACGATACGGGTCCAGTGCTGAAAAATTTAATAAAAATTACAAGTATATATTTTCCAGACTAGAACCATTTATCAATATAACAAAATTGAGGACATATGGCAGAAGTGGGTTGATATTGAAATAAATCTTCAATATTTTGGAGTAATTTTTATGGGTGAAAATTTAATTTTTCTGGGTGGTAATCGTGACGGCCATCGCATTAATGAAGTACGCAGCTGGAATTTCAAAACAAAAACATTTAAACAGTTGCCAGCAATGAATTTACCACGACACAGTCATTGTGTTGCAATATTAAATGAAAAAATCTATGCAATCGGTGGATTTACAGCGCACAATGTTGTTGTAGGATCAGTAGAAATGTAAGTACGTTTTTGACAAGGAAATGTTAACATAAAACGAAACAAAGCTAAATTGGTTCGGAGGAAATTCGCTATAGGAGGCAAACGAGTTTTTACTATATTTAATCCTCCACACATCATACTTTTTCAGGTATTCCGTTTCAAATGGATGGAAGTCAGTAAGTAATATGATTACACCACGTTGGGCGCTTGCGCAGTTGCTTTCAATCACAAAATTTATGTAATGGGTGGACGTAATGGATGTGATTTAAAATCTGTTGAATGCTATGACCCCATAACGAACCGCTGGACTCAATGTGCTGATATGAATGAAACACATGATTACGCTGGTGTAAGTGCTGAAATACATACAATAATAATTTGTAATTGTATATACACAGCTAATTTTATATAATTGCTATATGCAATATATTTTAGGCCACTGTGCAAAATGGACAAATATTTGTATTGGGAGGATTTACTAGCGTTGTGGAGCGTTACGACCCACAGATTAACAAATGGATCAAGGTAATAAAAACAATTTGCAATTTCAAAAATCTTAACGCACATCAACCTCTTTTTGTAGATTTGTCGTTTGGGCAAACCCTCTAAGCTAATTGGTTCCATTTCTATCGACAATAAGTTGTGGGCTGTGGGTGGCCATGGTTCAAATTGGTTTTCCGTTTACGATGAACATAATGATGAATGGATCCCTAAGAGAGAAATACCTGAAGGCGCATACTATTGTTTTACTGTACCTAAAATTTTACTTAAAAGTGAATAATAAATGTGAAAATTAAACAAAATACTATATGTAAATACTCACAAACATTTATTAAGGTGATGTTGTTGTTGTTGTAGCGATAAGGACACTCCCCGAAGGCCTTGGGAAGTGTTATCGATATTGATGGTGCCGGTACCAAGCCCGATCATCTCGGGAACGATTTGTTATGACCACATGTGACCTTCTATTAATCCTTACCTCTACTATACAACTATGGAGGTGGAAAAGAACTTTTATACATTGAACATGGGACAAAAATATTGCATATTTTTAGACAGTATGACCTTAAAACGGAAATTATAAAATAATGGGCGCGGTTGTTAGCCAATTTTGCTTAGATTGCGAAAAATTTACGGAATTTTTAGCTTGCGTCAAAGAATCAATGCATTACACAAATTGAATTAGTTTATCAGTATTCATTATGGAACTACCATATTTGTTCTATTTTTGGAAAATTTCGACATCGAAAAAGTGGGCGTGGTTATCTTACGATTTTGTCCATTTTCAATTTCCTTTTAGTCTGTGCGAAAGTAAACTCATATCTAAGGGTGAACGGACAGGCAGGCAGGCGGACTGACATTCCTAATCTATTTCGACTACTTTATACAAGTAAATTTGGGTATAAAAAGTATTCTCTCATAGAGGCAGATAGCGTTCAGCCACAAATGGTGCCCAATTAGACTCTGGTAATAGTCTAGTTGAGGGGTCGACTGCTAATACGCGTCAAAAAATGTCGAAAGAAGTGTCAAATGACGCGTATTAATCTCGAGAGCAATAATCCGAAGGCGGAAAAGAAAAATTTTGTCTCTGCCCGGAAATATTTGGAGTTGAAGTTGGCGATTTTCTTGTGGTTGTGGCGGTACCCACGGTTATACCACACACCCGGACTTGGCATGGCGTAGCCCAGGGTTATTTTTTATAAGCACGGTCGAAGGCCGCGAACGCAGAAAGGTGTTCTGCGCAAAAATAATATGGATCCCACCCCCGGTTTCGGAGGTACCCGCGGGTCTTTTTCCGGTTTTTCGTTAATATGTTTGGAACGAGTTAAAATTTTTATTCTCCGCCTTCGGATTATTAATACTGATGTCAAGACGCGTCGTTTGACACCTCTCTCGATATTTTTGGTAGCGTATAAGCAGTCGACCCCTCAGCTAGACTATTACCTAGACTCTTTGTGCTTAGCTATTTATAAAGCTGCTAAGAAGTGAAAAATAAAATAAAACAAGTAAGGAAGGCTAAGTTCGGGTGTAACCGAACATTACATACTCAGTTGAGAGCTATGGAGACAAAATAAGGAAAATCACCATGTAGGAAAATGAACCTAGGGTAACCCTGGAATGTGGTTGTATGACATGTGTATCAAATGGAAGGTATTAAAGAGTATTTTAAGAGAGAGTAGGCCATAGTTCTATGGATGGACGCCATTTAGGGATATCGCCATAAAGGTAGACCAGGGCTGACTCTAGAATTTGTTTGTACGATATGGGTATCAAATGAAAGGTGTTACTGAGCATTTTAAGAGGGAGTGGGCTTAAGGTCTATAGGTGGACGCCTTTTCGAGATATCGCCATTAGGGTGGGCCAGGGTGACTCTAGAATGTGTTTGTACGATATGGGTATCAAATGAAAGGTGGTAATGAGTATTTTAAAAGGGAGTAATCCTTAGTTCTATAGGTGGACGCCTTTTCGAGATATCGCCATAAAGGTGGAACAAGGGTGACTCTACAATGTTTGTACGATATGGGTATCAAACGAAAGGTGTTACTGAGCATTTTAAGAGGGAGTGGGCATTAGGTCTATATGTGGACGCCTTTTCGAGATATCGCCATTAGGGTGGACCAGGGGTGACTCTAGAATGTTTGTACGATATGGGTATCAAACGAAAGGTGTTACTGAGCATTTTAAGAGGGAGTGGGCATTAGGTCTATAGGTGGACGCCTTTTCGAGATATCGCCATTAGGGTGGGCCAGGGGTGGCTCTAGAATGTTTGTACGATATGGGTATCAAACGAAAGGTGTTACTGAGCATTTTAAGAGGGAGTGGACATTAGGTATATAGGTGGTCGCCTTTTCGAGATATCGCCATTAGGGTGGGCCAGGGGTGACTCTAGAATGTTTGTACGATATGGGTATCAAACGAAAGGTGTTACTGAGCATTTTAAGAGGGAGTGGGCATTAGGTCTATAGGTGGACGCCTTTTCGAGATATCGCCATTAGGGTGGGCCAGGGTGATTCTAGAATGTGTTTGTACGATATGGATATCAAATTAAAAGTATTAATGAGGGTTTTAAAAGCGAGTGGCCCTTAGATGTATATGTGAAGGCGTTCTCGCGATATCGACCAAAATGTGGACCAGGTGATCCAGAAAATCATCTGTCGGGTACTGCTAATTTATTTATATATGCAATACCACTAACAGTATTCCTGCCAAGATTCCAAGGGCTGTTGATTTCGCCTTGTAGAACTTTTTCATTTTCTTTTACTTAATATGGTAGGTGTCACACCCATTTTACAAAGTTTTTTCCAAAGTTATATTTTGCGTCCATAAACCAATCCAGTTACCATGTTTCATCCCTTTTTTCGTAGTTGGTATAGAATTATGGCATTTTTTTCATTTTTCGTAATTTTCGATATCGATAAAGTGGGCGTGGTTATGGTCGGATTTCGGCCATTTTTCATACCAAGATAAAGTGGGTTCAGATAAGTACGTGGGCTAAGTTAAGTAAAGATATATCGGTTTTTGTTCAAGTTATTGTGTTAACGGCCGAGCGGAAGGACAGACGGTGGACTGTGTATAAAAACTGGGCGTGGCTTCCACCGATTTCGCCCATTTTCACAGAGAACAGTTACCGTCACAGAATCTATGTTCTTACCAAATTTGAGAAGGATTGGTAAATTTTTGTTCGACTTATGGCATTAAAAGTATACTAGACAAACTAAATGAAAATGGGCGGAGCCACGCCCATTTTGAAATTTTCTTTTATTTTTGGTTTTTGTTGCATCATATCATTACTGGAGTTGAATTTTGACTTAATTTGCTTATATACAGTAAAGATATTAACTTTTTTGTTAAAATTTGAATTTAAAAAAAATTTTTTTTAAAAAGTGGTCGTGTTCTTCATCCAATTTTGCTAATTTTTATTTAGCACATATATAGTAATAGTAGTAACGTTCCTGTCAAATTTCGTCATGATATCTTCAACGACTGCCACATTACAGCTTGCAAAACTTTTAAATTACCTTCTTGTAAAAGTGGGCGGTGCCACGCCCATTGTCCAAAATCTTACTAGTTTTCTATTCTGCGTCATAACGTCAACCCATCTACCAAGTTTCATCGCTTTAACCGCCTTTGGCAATGAATTATCGCATTTTTTCGGTTTTTCGAAATTTTCGATATCGAAAAAGTGGGCGTGGTTATAGTCCGAAATCGTTCATTTTAAATATCGATCTGAGATGAGTGCTCAGGAACCTACATACCAAATTTCATCAAGATACCTCAAAATTTACTCAAGTTATCGTGTTAACGGACGGACGGACGGACGGACGGACATGGCTCAATCAAATTTTTTTTCGATCCTGATTATTTTGATATATGGAAGTCTATATCTATCTCGATTCCTTTATATATGTACAACCAACCGTTATCCAATCAAACTTAATATACTCTGTGAGCTCTGCTCAACTGAGTATAAAAATACAGCCCACATTTAAGAAGCTTAAGAATCGAAAAGTTAAAGGTGCCTCAATTTATGTCAGCCAATTTTACTTGGCGTCGTAAATCTAGCTTGCCATGCTAAAGTAAATAGATCTAAAAATATACAGTGCAGTAGTGTACATTACCTTTATCATTTGTATGGATTTTTTACGCTCCTGCACAGCTGAGTTAATATTTTTACGCCTTATCAAAACAAATAAATTTACACATTTTAACCATTAATTTATCTTAATTTACCATTTTTCATAGTTTATTATGGATGATGGCATAAATTTTGTACAAATTCATAGATGGACTACACACACACATACACAAACATATGTATTTACTGTAATGTCCATCTTTGCACGTGTAGTATTTTAATGTAGCTGTATATAAAATATGTTTGGATGTATGTAGATAGGTGTTTATGTATGAGAAACATATCACTAGGGTAACCCAAAATATGCAAAAAATACTTATTTTAGGCACTTATAAAATTCCTTTAAAATCTAAATGTATGTATGCTTAGATATGTGCATTTCTTTCCGATTTCCGATTCCAACAAAACAAAATGAGTCATATATTTATGGTCCTTATAAGCCGTAAAATATGCTTTTATATTCCAAAAGCACGGGGTGGACCAATACAACACAAATTTGCATAAACTGGCTTGCCCTTCAAGCAAGTGAAATATTCCGCTTTGTCTGTTGTTTTGATGGTTTTCACTGGCCGGCCAGATTACTCCATACTTTTTTTTTTTTTTTTTTTGAGTCTGGTCTTATGTGAATACACACCTGAGACTCTTGAAGCCCTTCAAATAATTATTCGACGGCAATGATAAGACCTGTCGTCTAAGGTCTAGCAAGGGTGATAGAATCATCATAAAACGGGTCATCAACTCTGGCCAATATAATTTTCTTGTGTTTACGAAATAAATTCTAACGGATTAAATGAATGCATTATATAAGCCGAATTAATGTTTTTCATTATAAACAAATAAATAAAATAATTGTTCTCTTCCAATTTGCGTCGTGCTCCTCTTGATTTTCCCTACAAATTGGCCGGACGGGACCTAAATGTTTTATGCCGACTCCTAACGGCATCTACAAGGCAGATGAGATTTCACTGAGAGCTTTTCAAGGCCGAAATACACCCGGAGCGCTTGCCAAACACAGCCGAGGGGCGACCCCGTTTAGAAAAATTTTCTTCTAATTGAAAAACGTTATTTCTAAAATTTTGATGTTGCTTTGCCCGGGGTGTGAACCCAGGGCATACGGTGTGGTAGGCGAAGCACGCTACCATCACACCACGGTGGCCGCCAACAGCATAAAATCATCGTCTGAATCTTTTATATGCCAGTTTCGCTTCATAGAACAAAAATTTAATAATAGTGATTATCATACACTTTCAAACTTTCTATACCTTCCCTTGCTTCTTACCTAAATGCAAAAAGGCAATATTTTTGCTTTTACTAAAATTCATATTTTATCTCTCACTATTAGAAATAATTAGGAATTAAAATTTTATTTTTTTCTATATTTGCAGAAATATACATTTATGCTGAAATATGCAAAAATATGCTGCATACAAATATCTGTTTTTTTTTTAAACGGTTTTATTTAGCTTGACTTGACAAGCAGGCCGCATGCACGGCCGTTGTGAACGAATCTTGTAATTGAAATTTAAGTAACTTCCCGTTAAGCTACAAGCATGAAACTTGTAATATAGTTCAGAACCCGATGACAATGCAATAATAAGAAAAAAAGCGCCGCTACGTGGCGCAAGGATCGAGATTTCGCAAAAATCGTATTTGTGGTCCGATTTGGCTCATATTTGGAACACATAATACATACAAGAATAGAAATCGACCTATGAAAAAAATCACCGCTAGGTTGCGCATGGATCGAGATATTCGCAAAAATCGTATTTGTGGACCGATTTGGCTCATATTTGGAACACATAATACATACAAGAATAGAAAGCGACATATGAAAAAAATCGCCGCTAGGTAGCGCAAGGATCGAGATATTCACAAAAATCGTATTTGTGGTCCGATTTGGCTCATGTTTGGAACACATAATACATACAAGAATAGAAAGCGACCTATCAAAAAAATCACGGCTAGGTGGCGGAAGGATCGAGATATTCACATATATCGTATTTGTGGTCCGATTTTGTCCATATTTGGAACACATAATACATAGATACATGAATAGAAAGTGACCTATGATGCCCGATTTGGCTCATATTTGGAACAAATATTGCATACAGTCCGGTAGAAGTGACATCAAAATATTTTGGAGTTGGAGGAGGGACAAGCATACGTGGCGCAGAGCCGAGTAAAGTCTTTGGAAGTATTATGTATTGAGGACTTAGGTTGTAACGAATTGTCAGGAAAGAGTCCTTGTAATAATGAGTCACTAAATGAACTAAATAGAATGAGAAATAATAGGCAATTAAATAAAGACTAAAAACTTGAAAATAAAATAATAAAAAAAAAATTTTAAGTTAAACGGTTTTATTGAAAACAATACTTACATGAAGTAATAATAATACGAAAAGCTAGAAAATAATTAGGTAGGTCCCAGGTACTAGTCATCACACTCCTTATCAATCTAGGGCATTGATCAGACAATTAAATAAAAGCGTTGGACGCGTCATATTTCTATTGATAACCATAAGTAAAACTAACTGAACCTTAATCAGTCACATTTTTAGAAATTTCACGCGCCCAACGCTTTTATTTAATTGTCTGATCAATGGCCTAGATTGATAAGGAGTGTGATGACATGTACCTAGGACCTAACTAATTATTTTCTAGCTTTTCGTATTATTATTACTTCATGTAAGTATTGTTTTCAATAAATCCGTTTAACATAAAAACATTTTTTTTTATTATTTTATTTACTTCTATATACGTTTACGCTTCAACTTTATATGGACTGCTAAGCGACAAACTTTAAATACTCCTCTGAAATTGCTGCGCATAAAATTTTTCCTACTAAATTTCAATACGCATTATACTCAGATGTAACTGAAATATGTGTCTTTGTTTCACCCTCTACACTAATTTTATGTATTCTATGTATACCCTATGGCCATCAGAGGGTTGTGTCTCCGCTTTTCGATACACGCTGTGCTGTAGCTGTAGCTATTTAACCACTGCCGCTAGATGTGTCTCCTAAGCATTATCTAAGCGAGGATAGGCGTTTTTTTCACGCGCAAACGTAAACGTATACACGTGTGAAAAAAAAAACACGGCTAATATTTGCATATTTGATTGGTCTAATGGTTACGAGTCATATAGCAAAAAATTTGCTGTTGCTTACTTTGGGTTGCCCTGCTTATCACTATAGGCTCGTACACTCCTAGTCCTTTGCAATTCACTTTATCAACATTACTATCTGTCTCCTCTATCGCTTGTGTTTGCTTTCTTGATCCTGCCCATTGTTGGGCGCACCTATTTTTTACATTTACTTACCGTTGACTGGCAGCGCCTTTCCATATGCTTTATAGTCCGCTCTCTCTTTAGTTATTTACCTTCGTTTACGCATTTTAATTTGAACGCATCATAAATCTTTTTCTTGAAAGTATTACAATATAACGAACGGCTTTATAAAAGCAAAACAGCTAAGAATAACTGTAATTTTAGCTCAAGCAAAAACAAAACAAATTAGTTGTTTTAACGGGATTTAATAAGAATAATTGAGATTCTTCATTGTTGTGCTCTTTGCACGTTCATTAACTACATAAATTATTTGATTAGCAACACGTATGAACATAAGTAATTAAGGTGGTCTTTAGAGCTAAAATTTCCAAGTTTTTCCAGTCTCATACCTTCAATAAGTAATGCCAAGGTAAAAAATATCACATACATGTTTTGGTTCCGATGGAAGACAATTAAGGGGTGTCGCACAGCTTTCAAAGTTGAAATGTAACTATTTACATAAAGTTTTTTTTTGTTTTCTAATACCAAAATCGATGATGCCATGGTTGGCGATATGACATTTTAATTTTGGACCCGATTGGAACGCGTTTATTCGTGATATTTTTGTCATTCATACTATCGTTTGAAGGGGTGCGAATGTGAAAAATTGTAAACTTGATTAATAAGGACCACCCTAAAAAACCTTTTACTTTCCGAATTCTGGTGCCAAAGTAGCTAAGTAATTGCTCGAAAATGCAGGTTTTAGCTTTTAAGACTCAGATTTTAAAATATAATTGTTAAATGGTTATGCCGTTAAATAGTTTTAAGTTAAGTTGTGATTTCAGTCACAAGACCAATTATCCTTACGGTTATGGAAAAGCTTTCGATAATGATTATTAATTCGGTATCGGTTAGAGTTAAGTTCTAAGTTGTGGTCATGGGTTCAGAAATGCGGTAACGGTTATAGTCACGGTTACATTTATGGAACCCGAGATTTAAATTTCGATCACTTAAAATTACAGTTACAGGTCAGTTACAATTACGGTTACAGTTATGGTTACTGTTACATTTGTGGTTACATTTCATTACGGGTTCGTGTTTACATTTACGATTACGGTTGCTTTTGTGAATCGTTGTAGCCGTGATCGTAAATGTAAATATGAACCCATAATGAAATGTAACCAAAAAAGTGTCACAGTACCCATAACTGTAGCCGTAGTTGTAACAGACAAGTAACTGTAATTTTTAAAGTGACCGAATTTGAAATGCAAGCATAATGTAACTGTAGATGTACGATTAAATTTATAGTAATGGTTACATTAAATGTTATAGTTACGGCTGCATTTAAATATGTTTGCATTTCAATTTCGGTCACTTTAAAAATTACAGTTACTCGTCGGTTACAATTACGGCTACAGTTATGGTTACTGTTACATTTGTGGTTACATTTCATTACGGGTTCATGTTTACATTTACGATTACGGTTACATTTGTGATTAGTTACCAGCATTTTCTGTGGGCTTCTCGAAAATTTATATCTAGTAGACTGTACCGCCGCGACGCTCTCTGGCCAAGCAACTCAGCACTAGAACTCCAGAGAGAAAAGAGCGATATCTCTACCCTGGATGCAGATTTCATGGCCGTTTCCATTGTTGAATGCAAAATAAATGACAATGGGAGCATGTGGCATCTTATCGGAAGATATTTCACTTCACCCTAAGTATGGTATCAGGCTGCCGAGTCATTGTGGCTTCAAAGGGAACTTAAAGCCATAGTGGAGGTAGCTTTATCCCGTATTCCTTCATTTGTGTCAATGTAATCTGAAAATCAAGCAGCGTTCATATACCTCAAAGGTAACAAAACATTGCCGAAGGTATCAATAGATTACAGACAGTCACTAGATGAACTGTCATCGCGGTGCACTAAAGCAGTGCTGTTTGCTCCTGGGACCAAGAACTAATATAATTGCAATACATGGGATGTTTACTGTAGTACTAAACATGTTTTCTAATGCTCTCAATTTAGTTCGCACATTTTCGAGCAGTCCGGAAATTCGAGCAATGAGTTGTGGCACACTTGCTAAATGCTTATTTCTCGAAAATTTTAGCGCTTGAGCTCGAGCATATCGAACTTTTTCGAGTAGGTTGAACAATACTTCTGTGAACTTTATTCTCAGAACTTTATGTTGAATAAATAAAAAGGATTTTAGGACAGTACTAAAATGGGTGAAAAAGTTATCAGGAGTCGATCAATTAATTTGAAGGTAGGATAAAAAAAATATTAATATGAATTAATCGGGGATTGCCCGTATTGCTTTAAATGTATGAACATTTATTTCAAGCAATTTTTAATTTTTATAATTTATTTAATAATTTGGGAAAAATTTAAACAACGCGACATCAGGACCGACAAGGCGACAGCTGTTTCGATTATACCTTGTAAATCTCTTCAAAGCCTTTTCTCCCGGGAGTGGGAGTCGAACCCGCACTCCTACGATAGTTGAAATGGTTATAAACGCATTCAGCTACGTCATGTCTTAGTTGTTGTAAAGTTTTTCCTAATTACCTTTTTCGCATATATTATCTTCCACACATCACATAATTCGTATGTATTTATGTGTTGAAGTTATGCAGTTTGTAAGGCGGTTTTATAGAAACGTGGTTTTTTATTGCTGTTTTTGTTCTATTTATAGAACTACAACGAATTAACCAAATGTTGTCTTTTAGTGTGAATTAATCGGGGATTGCCCGTATTGTTTTAAATGTATGAACATTTATTTCAAGCAATTTTTAATTTTTATAATTTATTTAATAATTTGGGAAAAAAGCTTTGAAGAGATTTACAAGTGTAAACGTCGATTTATTTTGACATGTAAATTATGTATTTAGAATTTATTAAAGAGAATATATATATTGACAAAGTTGAATTATTAAAAAATGTATGTATGAATATTTGTGCCGAATGGTATTACGCGATGATGGACAAATGCGTGTGATCGCCGTCGCTGCTAAATATCAACTCACTCTCAACTGTCTCTGACAGCTCGGCCTTTCCTGACTCTTCGTCCTCACAGGACGACTCGTCGCTATCGTCATCCATGTCTAGTTCCGGACTCGATATACACCATGGTTTCAGATGGTCTGCTGACATAACGTTGGAGTAACGTCGTTGTGTAATTGTGACATCTGGCAAATCTTCGACTATGTACCGATCGTAATTCGGCACCTTCGTTATAATATATGGACCTTTGTATGCCGGATCTAGCTTATGCGATTCGCCTGTTGCTGATGGAACGTTATCAACTACTACCAGGTCGCCTACCTCATATTTCGTTGGAGTTGTGTGCTTTTTGTCGTATCTCCCTTTCCACTTATTCCGCTCGGTCATGATTCTATCGACTGCCATATCGCGCTTCATATCTATATCCGACATGTCGACCTCGTCATTGTATTAGTCGGTTGCTCGTAACATCGCTAGGATTGAAATAAAATACTAATTCATTAGGAGTATAGCCCGTTACCTAGTTTTTTTTGTGAGTTCAAGCTCCATTGTATCGTTAAGAGATGTGCGTCCCAGTTTTTGTAATCCTCGACTGTACATTTGAGTGTTTGCAATAGCGTTTTGTTGACCCGCTCGGATTGACCGTTGTCCCTTGGTGTCCTTACCGCCGTCTTGATATGCTGTATGCCTCGCTTATCCACAAACGCTTGAACTTTTGCAGATGTAAACGCGGTTCCTCGGTCGGACGTTAGCTTAATAGGTTGACCAAATATGCCAATCATCTCTTCTTATTCTTTGATGACTGGTTCGGTCTTCGTATTTCGTGTTGTTTTGAGTACTTCATACTTGCTGAATCCGCAGACCACTACTAGCACGTACATGAATCCAGATCGACTTTTTGGGAATGGGCCCACATGATCGACGTAAACGTGCCTAAAAGGAATTGGCAAAATATTCGTAATGTGGAGCTGACCCTCCTTTCGTCCACCCTTGACTCTATTGAAACAGCATTCCTCGCATGAAGCTATATACGACTTCACGTATCGTCTCATTCGTTCGAACCAAAAATTATTGATATTCGTGCGAGCGTTTTCTCGAGAGCGAAATGTCCAACATCGTCGTGGCTCGCTTTGGTACTGCGCCATCGAACAGCTCGAGGTACCACCAACTTATATTCGTGACCTACCTTCCGGAAAAGTCTATAATTGCGTATTTCGTAGTCTTATTTTATTTGTTTGGCTATTGCCTCGTCCACGTTTCTAATACCTTTAAGGACTTCACATATTTGACGTAATTTCGGATCTTGAGTTTGGATGACATATACCCAATCGTCGGATTTCATCACCTGGTTTACTTGTAGAACTCGTTCATCTACCGTATCAGGTTTCGATGGAGGTTCAACCGGTGCCCTGCTCAGAGAATCCACATGTTGCATCTTGGCTCCTGCACGATGAACAAAATCGAAATCGAACTCTTGCAATCGTAGCCACCACCTGGCTATGCGTGGACGTAGTGATGTAATATTCTTTGTCGTAGCTACCGCGTTACAGTCCGTTCGAACCACAAAGTGCGTACCCAGTAGGAACATACGAAACCTCTCAAGAGACTCAACAATAGCGAGCACCTCTAACTCATGGCTCGAATTTGCGTCTCAACGGAACTACACTGACGGCTGTAGTACTGCACTGGTTTCAACTCGTTACCTTCCAGTTGTAACATAACACCAGACAAACAAATTGCGCTGGCATCCGTATGCACTTCGTGTTGTTTCGTTATATCAAATATGACCAATACTGGTTGCGTTGTAAGTGCTTCTTTTAGTTTACAAAATGCCTTTTCGTGATCCGTAGTCCACTCATACTTGATGCCCTTTCGTAAAAGCGTGGCTAGTGGTTTCGCAATTACCCCATAGCCGTTAACAAATTTGCGGAAAATCCCATGAGTCCCAAAAACTGTCGACCTCCCGTCGGTGTGCGTGGTTGAGGGAACTCAGTGATACACTTTACCTTTTCTTCGCCTGGACGGATACCCTTCGCATCAACGACGTGACCCAAAAACTTTATTGTTGTTTCTAAAAAATGAACATTTTGACGGCCTCAACGTAAGCCCTGCTTCCTTGACCGCTTGCAAAAATTCCGTAATTACTTCGATACTTTCTTCGACGGATTTTGTAGCGATGACTACCTCATCCACGTAGCTAATGATATGGTTGCGAGACTTCAAGTTACGAATTAGTCGTATGATCATCTCCTGAAACACCATTGGAGCATTGCGTAATCCAAATGGCATTAAGTTGTGCTCAAATAACCTATCAGGGGTAAGGAAAGCTGTGTACGGCTTGCTTTCTTCTTTTAGTGGTATTTGATAATACCCGGATGTCATGTCGAGCGACGTAAAAAATGTGTTACCTGCTAGCTTTGATAACTGCTCATCCACCACCGGCATCGGAAAATGTTTCTTCAACGTAACCGCATTGAGCGCCCTGTAATCGACGCACATTCTGTCTTCGCCATTAGACTTTTGCACAAGAATTACTGGTGCCGCGTGTGGCGATGAACTATAACGTATGATGCCGTGTTGCAGTAAATTGTTCACTATTTTCGTTAACGTAGAACGCTGTGATAAGGGTACTTGGTAGCGCTTACCCACCACAGGTTGATCGGTTGAGATAACAATGTCCATCTCCGTTGTTTTACATCTGCCTAACTTTGCCAAATCTTCAGCAAAGCAACCTTCGTATTCGTTAAGCAAGTCACCCACTTTGACGACCACTTCCTCTGGTAATTTGTTATTTACGTTGAATGAATTTCCAGCCTTCTTCGAAACTCGCATCACACCAGCATCGAGAGATAACCTGTTATCGTTATGGCAAAGTACATCTCTATCCAAAAGAATATCAAATGTCATGAACTTATCTGGAACGATCTGACAGGTGGTCAAGATCGTAATTCCATCGATTGTGTATGTTTGTAACTCCGTTCGTTGCTGCAATTGAACACTTGCACTCGTCTCACTGCCGTTGCTATGGTACTCTGCTAGCGATCGCTGTACATATGTGCCCGCATGTATACCGTGTGTATTACATACATATACGCACAAACCTATGCTTCGAACGAGGGTTGAAATTTTGATGCGCTATTTACTTTCCGCTGTCGCTATGCGTTTTTTTCCGTTTGTAGGCGGAATGAGTCCTTCTTCTGAACTGTAAACGTCGATTTATTTTGACATGGAAATTATGTATTTAGAATTTATTAAAGAGAATATACTTATATATTGACAAAGTTGAATTATTTAAAAATGTATGTATGAATATTTGTGCCGAATGGTATTACGCGATGATGGACAAATGCGTGTGCTCGCCGTCGCTGCTAAATATCAACTCACTCTCAACTGTCTGTGACACAAGGTATAATTGAAACAGCTGTCGCCTTGTCCATCCTGATGTCACGTTGTTTAAATTTTTCCCAAATTATTAAATAAATTAAAAGAAATATTGTTTCTCTAGGCTAAGCGGGAGGAACGTGAGGTGAACATGTGAAGTGATATTAAGTATTTCTAAGATATTGGTGACATTTGGATACTCCTAAGGTTTACACACAAATAGAAGTGGCTTGCATAAGGTACTGCCACTCATTTATAAATCATTTGGCTTACGGCAAAAAAGCCTCTTCTTGCTTTTACTGATGATCTTGAGACAATATCGAGCCATAACCGCACAAAGGGCTTAACCGACATTATTTTTGATTTTTGTTTTTGATGGAAACCGAAAGGCCATTACCATATGCACCAGCTCCAAAAAAATCAAAGTCCTACGAAATACCGATAAGAAGTTATAGATAAGCCAATTTTGGATCAAGTGCACAAAACACTTTGTTTATATTTTTTTTATGTGTACGTTAAGCCTTTTTTCCGAGAAAATTTTGTCATTTTAATACAAAGTTTTTACATTTTGGTGTGCATGTTTCGTTTTTTCGTGTTTTAATTTAAATATTTACTTCTTGCAAACACAGTTTTGGATTAAGATTTTTCTTAATAAGGATTATAATGAATATAGCCAAACTATTGTTCCAGATTTCAAATAAAGTTGCAATAGTTCCATACAGCGACACCGATTCTTCAGAGGAAATAGTTAAAGAAGATACTTGTGTTAGGAAACGAGGTAGGAGGATCCCGAAACCACTACTCAAAAGACTTCTACGAATGTAGGGACCTTCTACTTTAGTTTATACAGGAGCTTACAGAGAATTTCGTCGTCAAATTATTAAGATTTGAAATCACTTTGTGAAAAAAATATAATTCTCGAAATTTTCCACAGAGAGTACTTCAAAACACAACTGTTTTACATTACCAGTTACTGATGTAGAAGACGGCAATGTGAAATGAATAGATTTTACCGTAGTTATATACTTTTTATTTATAAAGACTTAGTTTAGTTGTAAATTTAAAATATTTGTTAATCAGTCTGCATCTTTAAATATGAATTCCGTCTTGAAATCTGAATAAAAACATTGTTCTGCATCACCAACCACTGTTTTTATTGTTTTCAAATGTGTATTTTTTATTAGTTTAGTTTTGGCTTAACCGACACTTTCAAGTAATAAGGTCTTTTTTTGGAAAGCAAAAAGGGCGTAAGCGACAAATGCGCCATTATTATTAGAGAAATGCAAAAAAATCCCACATTAGTATACGTTAATTATATAGTCTTATATACACACCAACTTTCACGTTACTATCTAAATTAATCGCAATATAAATACAAAACAAGCGTCTACTGAACAATTTTGTTTATGCCGGTTAAGCCCTTTCTGCGGTTATGGCTCGATATGCTAAGGGAATTGAGCACTAAGAATGCTGTTAGAATGGCTGAGTCTTTCGAAAGTGTTCCATAGATACTACCTATATCCAGTGCATCTAGTAGAGTCATATTAGCAGAGCTAGGACGCAGGATTGAAAGACAGCCTTTAGCTGGTTAGAAAAAAAATCTAGCTCCTACACTGCAGCTCATTTTTGACTCGTCGGTGAAGAGCTAGCTCGGGTACACTAATACTTAAGAATTTAAATATTGTGAACTTAACTTTCCCGAGCAAGAACCACATCAAGATCTAGTTGGCTGTTGTGTATTTTTTTGTTTAAAATTTGTATCAAACAATTGGTGCCAGCTCAGGCGCCACTTAAGAGATTCATTGTATTTTTCACAAAGAAGTACACAAGGGCCAAATCGTCCTTGATGTTCTGCTCCGGCGCCACTTAATGGACATGTAGTGTCAAATTGGGTCACTGCATTTAAATCTGGCAACTCCCCCTCTAATAAATAAAAAGATGCAACCCTCATATTAACACTTGGCATCACTTAAAATATTAGAGTGGAATGACGCGGAGATTCAACCCCATTGGTTGAATCTCCCGTTACTCGTTCCATCACGCCATAGTACCGGTATGCGCAAAAATGTATACCGATATGGTTGCTGCTGAAAGCGCAGTTAAGTTTAGCTTTAGTTAGAATTGAGCCGGTGAACGCACAATCTAAAACGCGCGTTAAGAAATGAGATACCAAAAGTGTAACATGAGAAATAAAATAATGAACATTTAAATAAATTAAAAATAAAGAAATTTAAATAAAACTAACTAAATCGAAAGAAAATAAAAATAGTTTTTATTGTTTGTGAGTGTGCGTGCGCTGGGGGCTGCAAGCCCAAAAATAAGTGGCATCGAAATGCCACTTTACAGACATAATACCGTCTTTTATAAGGAAAAATATACAAAGGCCAACTCGCACTTGACGTGGTGCTTGCTCGGGCCCACCGAAGTGATATATATAAAAGCAACTTGCACTTATTGTGGTTTCTGCTCGGGCTCGTCGTAAGGTATTCGATGTGCCTTGGACTTGATATCCCTACATAAAAAGAAATATACAAGGGCCAACTCGCTCTTGATCGGAACTGCTCGGGCGCTTCCTAAGGGATTTGATATCCGTTTTTCATAATAAAAAAAAAACTAACTCACTTTCAATGAATTTTTGTGGAAAATCTAAACCGTTTCTTTAATGATGATGACATTTGACCACAGTGCTTTGTCCACCACTATATTCAAGAATTTCGGCAACAACAACAAAATATCTTTAAAGTTTCACATATTGTTTGATCGAATTTGTAGGATTATAAGAAATCAAATTTTTTTGGCCAAAAAAAAAAAAAAACAATGACTGAAAAGATCGAATCAATATCTTTAACGCAAACACGATTTTAAACAACAACTACAGCTGCAATTAGAAATCTAAAAGGTACACGGAAAATATACATAAACTCATAACAAAAAAAAAAAAAGAAAAAACAAAAAAGAAATTCCAAACATCAATACGAGTAACATAAATTATACGCCAATCAAGTGCCATGATGAGGAATACAATTACAACTACAACAGTTAGAATCCAAGATATACAGCAAACTTTCAACAAATTTGTAGAAAACAAAACACTTATTCCTACAAACATACAAATTGCAAACGTAAAGAAAAAGAACTTGAAAAATAAAAGCGCAAAATGACAATTTTCCTAAACAAACGAATGATGAGTAATTCAATAAATAAATGATTGAATGAATGAATGATTAAATAAGTGAATGATGAATGACAAACTTTTGCAATAACTAACGGTCTGCATGTTCCTGTCACTCGTAGATTAGATGTTGACTGCTAGCACAGTTGCTTTGACGTTTTGCTTGTTCATATGGGTGAGGGATTGTAGATATGATTGTTTTTGCTGCTGTAATCGTATCGAAGGTTTGTTTTGTTGCAAAATCAACTTTTGCTTCATTCCTTTTTATGTTGCTTCAATTTAATACGGATTTTTTCATACACTAGATCAATATGTTGTGGTTTTTCTAAACTAGTTTATTGCTAAAAATTGAGTTGTTTGTGAAAATAGAAGCAAATATGAAAGGAAATGAAAATTGAAACCTCAAGCTAAGCATGGAATAGCATTTGTTGTGCGATTGGTATTGAAATATGTTTGCACACATATAAGGAATATTATTTTGTGAGGTGAAAAATTGCAGCTTAATTGGATTATACATACGGGGCATTCCATGTTATTTCATACTACCGATGGGTTTTGTATCACTGGTTTCGCTGAACTCGGGCAATTTTTTTAAAGGTGGGCTGAAACATGTAAACTGGATCTTATACTTGGAGAAAGGTAATTGGATAAAAGAGATAAAAAAAATTCCACCCTGCAGAGCTCCCTGGAAAGCTTTATGTACTTACCTGTATTTCTTAATCCCCACTACTGGACTGTCCGCGATTAGGAATCCCTTTTTCTTTTGAAGAGCTACGCATTACAACTTAACCCGTCCGCGTAATTTACCGCATCTGGGCCGTATCTAGCATTACTTCGGGAGCAGGTACGTGTAACGTACCATGTTTACTTTCATGGTAATTGGATACGGAATCATCGTCTCGCACTTGTTGCCACGAGGAATAATCCGTTGAATTTCTAAAAGATTGAATTCTCTCACATTTGGAATTGGGTGTATGTCACCATTGTCAAGAGTACACGATGGTGGGCTTACGGTTTTACCACAGTTCTCTAGTTATCCATATCGTATATGCCATATTAATCACGCTGCTTCCACGATAATAGAAACAAATATATGGTTCTTTAAACCCTTTAAATACTCGAAAAAACTAAGGTTTTAGGTTTAGCCAATGCACAAAAATCCCAACACAAAGTTTCAACCATCATCCATGGCTCGTTTTTATCACTTATTGCATTGCTCTAAAGATTATAATTGAAGCTTCAAAGCAATTCAAATCTTAGTCAACTTTAGTTAATTTGACTCTTCGGGTTTGTTTTGTACTCCTCCTCTTTCTCTTATTTATATCACCCTGCCTGCTAACAGCTTTTTGGAAAAATATCGAAAATGCAATTACTAACAAAAGCAGTTGTAAAATTGTCTGTAAATACCAAAGATTTCAATACTTCCACGTAAAAAAGTGTTTTTTTTTCATAGTCAGTGTGGGACTTTAACCGCACTAAACCTCCTACCGTCTGAGTACCATTTACTCCCCGGTACTGCCATCAAGTATTCCGTCGGGAGGTAGGTTGAGCACTAAGCTCTACGTCTGTCGGGGTCACGTTGCTGTACTTAGATAGTCCCGCGGTATAGTTTAAGCTGGGACTGGCACGCCCTGCTTACTACCTGAATGTGCTTGACACATACCACTTCTACGAATATTTCGAAGCATACCTTAAACACTGTGCATACAGTGCTTGAGGCATGTTTGTGCGTTCTACTATTTGCATTGTAGGGTTTTGTTTTATATATTAATAAATAAATTTTTTTTTTATATTATTATTTTTTTTTTAATTTTAATAGGTTTTTCTTTCTTCATTTAATTTTGATAGGCTCTTGTTTTTCCACAATACGTAACGGCGGCTTTTCTCGTACTTCCACCAGTTGGAGAGGCCTTGTCTCCAATCCGTGGGTTTGTCGTTGCGTCTATGTTGACTGCTTTTGGTCGCACGGTTGAAGAGGCCGTGTCTCCACTCCGTGCTTTATTCCTTCACCTGGGGCAGTATTCGAACGGTTAAAGAGGCCTTGTCTCCACTCCATCGCCTGGTTTACTATTACATTACCTACATATATTCCGGTCTTTTCTTATTTTATCATTCTCACGCCGCTAATTGTACGGAGGCCTTGCATCCAATACGTGCTCAGCTCGATCCCCTCCACCTTTGCAGTTTGTTCTCCACCCACACAATGTTCAATGTTCGCTGCTGCACCGGAGCCTTTCCAGACTTCGTAGACACTTCCTTATTTCCGCTATTACATCGCATGCCGCGGACCATTTTACCTTGCTTTGTAGCCTGCATCCAACAATTGTTTCAGGAGTGTAATCCTCCAAATATTCTGCGTAGTTTGCATATCGAGCTATAGAACCTAGGACACTCGAAAAATACATGGTAAACATCTTTTACTGTATCGCCGCCACAGTGATCGCATATGTTGTTAGGCTCCTGATTGAATCGGTGCAAATATTCCTTAAAGCATCCGTGACCACTTAGAAACTTTGTGTGGTAGAAATCTACCTCGCCGTGCTTTCTTGATATCCATATATTAATAACTGGGATACATCGGTGTGTCCAGCGTCCATTTGTTGAAGCATTCCACCTGAGCTGCCAGTTCTGCACGCTTAGCTCTCGTGCTCCATCACGTGAGCTTTGATCATGATAAATCGTTGCTGCTTCTTTTGCTAATATGTCTATAGGACACATTCCTGCGATGATTAGTGCTGCGTCGTCAGAGACAGTTTTAAAGGCGCTACAGACGCGTAGTGCACACAGGCGGTAGGTCGACTTGACCCCACGGAAGTATGATTTTTACTCCGTGGCCTGATGCCAAACAGGAGCCCCGTAAAGTATTTGGCTTTTTAAAACGCCAGCCAGAAGTTGACACCGTCATTGCTTTGGTCCTCTTGCATTTATCATTATCCTAAATAATGCTGCTACGGTTTTTGCTACCATTCTTTATTAATATTTATCGTGAGGTCTAGATAGTTGATTCCTCCGTCTTTTTCGGTTTCCATTGTAAATCTTATATTTCTGTGCTGATTGTTGAGGTACTCCAGTACAAGCTCTTCGTTATTAGTAGTTAAAACGCATATTATGTCATCCACGTATTTAGCATAAAATAGCACGCCTAATTTGGACTTCAGCTCCTGTATGTACTTTTCTTCCAGATTTTGCATAAACACTTCCATAAGAATGTCTGATGTGGTGCTTCCTATTCCAAGACCGTTTGTTTGTCTATATATTTTATTGTTGAATTGAAAATAGTTTTGACGTAAAGTGGTTCTTAGCGTATTTGTGATTTGCATACTTTTCACTTTGTTTTTTGTATTATGAACTATTGTTGAGCTAACTATGTCCAAAGTCTCCGATAGTGGTATTGATGGGTATAAATATTTTATGTCAAAAGATACCAATTTGCTGTTCTTTATTAGCTCTACGGTCTCAAGTTTCTCTATTAGTTCTGTTGCGTTATCTATTGCATACTCGTTCCTTAGCTCCAGAGTATCTTTCAATATCGTTTTTAAGTATTTGGACAGTTTGTAACATGGTGCCGATTTAAAATTAATGATGGGCCTCATTGGTGTGTCCGGCTTGTGGATTTTTAGTAGCGCAATCAGTGGAGGAGCCGACGGGTTCATTTGGACCAATCTATGTGCCATGTTAGAATCTACTATACTTGTTGAATTTTTTATAGCAACTTTGATTTGTTTTTGGTATTCATGTGTGGGATCCTCTCTTATTCTACGACATATAAAATCCACCCTGTCGGAATATCAGAAAAACAAAATACGTCAGTTATTTCTCCTTATGATCAATTGTCAAACGAGCAATCCAATCAAAAATTGTTTCTTAAACTACAGAGTTATGATGGCTATCAACCGTGGCTAGTAAACTTGTAATCATCATATTATTTCTCATTATAAAATACAAGCCATTAGACAACAAAACATTATCTGCATCGATAATTTAACAAGCCATTAAAAAGACCAATTGAAATAAATTTATTTGAGTGAATAAAAAAATTAATGACCTGCAATGACATTTACGACTGTGTTGTTCCCTTGTTTGGGTGTATTTTTATTTTTCAAAACAAAAGTCATAAAGAAATAAGCAATCGTTACAAGACAGAGAGAAATATGAATGAAAAAATATATAAAGTAGACACGGAAGGAGAATAGTTGGCAAGCAGGGCAATTATAAATACAACAGCAATAAAGGCAGTATACAATTACGAGATATATGGGGAATTCCATGTCAGCTTTACCAAGAAGTGGCAGTATTAAATATTATCAAAAATCATTTGCATTCACCGCGCAAAGCAACAGCACAACTTTAGAAACAATGGTTTTTTAGTTAGAAGAGCATTTTTCTAAGCGGGGTCGCCCCTCGGCAGTGTTTGGCAAGCACTTCGAGTGTATTTGCCATGAAAAGCTTCCCAGTGAAAACTCATCTGCCTGGCAGATGCCTTTTGGAGTCGGCATAAAACAAGTAGGTCTCGTCCAGCCAATTTGTAGTAAAAACTAAAAGGAGCACGACGCAAATTGTAAGAGAAGGTCAGCCTAAAATCTCTTCGCAGGCTATCGTACCTTACATTTATTAATTGTTTTATTAGGTTAGGTTACAAAGCCTTAATTATTGATGAAATTCTAGTTTTTCGACTCTCTCTTTAACGGTTGTAATTGTCCTTTTATCGCTGAGTCATCGGCTTCTTATTGGTTTCTCATCGGCTATATATCGACTTTATATTGAACTTTTAGCGTTATTTGTTTCATAACAACGTCGAGTCGTGGATAAAATGTCAATAACAAATTGGTAAACCTACGATAAACAATCGATAACATTTCGATATCATATAGATAACTTTCCATAACAAATCGGTAATATGCGGATAAAAATTGGTGACTAATAAAAAATTTATATTTTCTGATAACAAATCCATAATTTTTGGACAACATTTTGATACATTTTGGATTAATAATCCATAGTAAATAGACAACATAGCGATACCTTATTGATAACAAACCGATAACTTTTCTATAAAAAATTTATAACATTCTGACAACAAATTGAAGTTTTCGATACCAAATCGATCACTTTTTTAAGTACCGTTAAATTTTTGCAAAATAATCGATAGCCTTCTATGTTAATCCATAACTTTTCCGTAACTAACCGATGGCTCGTCGATAAAAACTCAGCATCATATTGCTAACATTTGCTATCAATAGCAAGTTTATAACTCTTCGATAACAAATCGCTAACTCATTTATGCCTTGTTCTATAACAAACCGACAACCGATCGAAACCTGAAACCGTTAACACTGCGATAACAAATTGATTACACACCGCTCGGCTTTGGGTCCGGCTTGGTTTTTGGCTTCACCTTTGACTACTTTCTTTTCTCTCCACCTCCTTTTCCCCTTTTGCACGTTAACAAGCAATTAAAAAGTCTCACACACATACACCAACAATTGTTAATACAAACTTTTAAAGTGATGCAAAAAATCTTTTATGAGAAAAGCATAACGATGGAGCTTGGCTGCAAAGTTGTATGAATAAAATGTGTGATGCAGAATTATTGGCTGGGCGTCAAAATTTCCTTGCAAAATTAAAGAGCGAAAATTGGAAAAGTTTTGTTAATTATTCGCAGACAGACAAAACTAATAAAAATATATGTATGCATGTGTTGAAATTATTGTGTACTAGCAGAGTACCCGACGTCGTTCGGGTATAAATAAAAGCAGAGATATTGACCTTGAAAAATTCCATTTGTATGAGAGATGCCACGCCCCTTTTTCGCTATCCCCAATTTTTCCTGAGGGGGTAGGGATTAGTCTTATATATCTCCTCGCCTAATTTCAGTCGTCTATATTTAATACTTTCAGATATATTGACAACGAAAAATTCCATTTGCATGGGAGGTGCCACGCCCCTTTTTTCGTTATACCCAGTTTTTCTGGAGGGGGTAGGGGTTGGTCTCATATAACCACTCACCTAATTTAAGTCGTCTAGCCTTAATACTTTCAGATATATTGACTACGAAAAATTCCAGTTGTATGGGAGGTGCCACGCCCCCTTGTCGAAAACTTTTTTATATAGCCTACCATAGATTGACGCACTCAGGGTATGTCATGGCAAAATTTCGTTCGATTCCATTCTGTGGTTTAAGCTTCAAGTCCAAACATACATACAGACATACTTTCACAAATATATATTAAGAATGTACATCACAATCTTTTAAGTACAAAAGAACTTGACAGACGTTGTTTTGCACACACTTTAGCTTTCATAAAGAAGAAGCATAGATCAGTACTACACTGCGTATGAGTAATATATTATTTGAATTAAATTTTCATGTAAACTCAACAACATAAATAAATTTCTAAATAAATTATGCTTTAAGGCATGCGTGGCTGGCTACATAAACAAAACATAGCCAGTTAATGAATAAATTAATTTAAATTTGAATTTTATTTACTAATACCATGCAACAAGTACAACCTAACTGTATATACACGTATACATTTGTATGTATAAAATCACACACACAAATTCAACAACTCCATCCGATTGTTGGTTAGGTAGTTTTAATTAATAATTTGAAAAGCACATTTGATTTAACTAAGGAAACTAGAATTATTATGTCAACTTAATTTAAAATATAACTTTATTAGGAAAATAAAAATAGATATAATTTCGTTTTGTTTGTAAGCATATAAATGACAGTCCACACAGTTAGAGTGCAGCTATAAAATGCAGATGGTTAACTTTATGCCGTCGTAGATAATAAAAATATAAAAATAAAACGAAAATGTTTATACATAAATAAGTACATATGTATATACCCAAGTGCATACTTATGGCACACTTAGAAAGAAATTTTCTAATAATTTATATAATTTATTTTTAAATAAATATTTGTTATTATACAAATCTTATTTGAGAGCCGTATAAAACTACTAAAGTCAAGTCAAGCCAAGCCGGACAAGACAACTTCCGTTTAACTGCGAATAACACCACAATTGGAAGCTGCTACTTGTCCCCGAATGACTCCATTCAAACGTTCAAGGACAAGCTTAAACTTACTGAAGACGACCTTAGGGACCTAACGGACAACCTGGTTGTGGTGGAAGACTTTAACGCCAGAGCCGTCGAATGGACAATGCCGCAGGTAAGCATCCGTGAAAGGTTACTTCTTGAGATTTCAGCCAGGCTCAGTTTGACCGTGCTCAACACTAGCACGACCCCAACATACCGACGGCTTGATTTTGGATACAATATTCCCGCTATAACATTAGTTTGAGAACGCCTGCTGCCGGTTGCTGGATCTAACTGGCAGCGATCACAACTATATCACCTTACACCTTTATGATCCCGTTCAAAGGCAAACTACAAAATATTGGCAATGGACTCGTCCAAGGACGACATTACCATGTTCTCTGCATCGGTGCTGGCGCATGGCTGGTAGGTAACCAACAGCCCCAGTGCGACGGAAGAGACGGTTGAAAAAACACCACGTTTGTAATGTCTCTATACCACGGAAAGCAATATGGAGGGATAAAAGCAAGTATACTGCTCGGAAAATAGTAAAATCGCGGATTGCGGAAAACATGCCACAAAATGCGAATGCTAGTAACACACGCTCGTGGCAGGCCTGAGGCACTAGAAAAGTCGGAAGCGCACAAAGGAGCGTAGAAAGCCCACGGTGCTGCCATTAAGCAAAGCAAACTTACGTGCAGGAAAGCGATTTGCGCGGAAGTGTGTCGAAAGCCCTGGGGACAAGGATAAAATAGTATAATTATAAATCATATAATGAAGAATTTCCATCCGCAAAACCAGCTGATAGATGAGGACAAAAAAGAAACATTGTGGATGTTCTGTTTGCTAACAAACCACCCAGGGAGGTTGAGCACGTTACCCGTGAAGACTGCAAAAAATAATAAAAAGCTTAAAACTACAATGCGCATAGTGAAACCTAGAAAAGACCAATGGGTCCAATACCCGCGTAGGCACTTAGGCTAGTTGCAAATAACTGCCCAGAACTCATGTTGAAAATGCACACCAAATGCTTTGAAGAAACAATTTTACACACCTGATGGAAAACAGCACAGCTAGGTGACCCCAACTCGCCATCGTCTTACCACTCTCTGTACATGTTGCACACTGCAGGCAAATTGATGGAAAGCCTCCTGTAGCAACTCCTCGCGAGACCATTAGATTACGGTTTCCAGAGGACATACTAGACAACATATGCCATAGCAGAAGTGATAGACGCAGCCAGGAAGCCGAGACAGCGTGCCATAGCACTAGGACTATAGGACCGATAGCCTTGCTGGTCCCGCTGGACGTCAAAAACGCTTCTAACTCAGACAGGCGGGCACGGCACCGCAATATTTGCAAGAAACCTCAAGCGACTACCTACAAGATACCGATGTATCTTCTCGCTGAGGAAAGAAAAGCAATATACGACAGTGGATCGAAAACGAATAGTATGCTGTTGCCATACAGGCGTTTGAGGCAAAAACATTGTAGCAACAGTACTTCCGCAAATTTATTAACAGAATAATCAAAGTTGAAAACCCGAACTGCCTGCACTGAGGAAAATGAGACGATGTATGCCACACCTTCTTCGATTGCGAGCACTTCGCCTAACAGGGAAGGAGAGTAGAATAGATATTTGGGACCTAACCCCAGGCAGTGTCATTAACTAAATGATCTGCCGAAGCGACAGATGGGATACGATCAGGTTATATGTGAGGCATATACTTATCAGCAAGCGAAAAGGTGGATGTCTAGCCTATGAAGCTAGCGTGAGATTAGCCGTGAAGCTGACGTAGAAAGTCCCAAACTTGAATAGTCTCGCAATGAGTGCATACAATCAAACCTCTTTCCACGAAACTAAAAAAAACTCACGGATACCTGTCCCCAATGCTTAAGATTGATGTCATTATATCATAATGCTGCTAGTATAAGAAGCCGAAGTCGTAATATTTTATCCATTTCAATACCCGAGCATGATGCCAAAGCTATGATGTATCAACGAGTCGTGTCCGTTAGCAGTCATGAACTGCCGTTAGCAGTAATGAAAAACCTTGCACAAAGTATCTAGGAATCATCCTAGACAGTAAGCTGTCATAGAAGCTCAACGTGGAGGCTAAGACTCCAGCTATTAGGATGATACAGCTGTCAGATCTAGAAGCAGCAAGTGGCTTATATCCTAGGAAGCTTCTAGTATTTGCAAAGAGGACGGAGTTATTTTATAACATAGGTCCTGGTTTTTGATAGGGTTTTTCAGTTTGGTCGTTAAAACAAACTTCTGGTAACACTACATACTTATTCAGTCTATGTGAGGTCCTCATGGACCGGCCAGTTCAACCTAACCTAACCTAGCAGTCATGAAATTTTATGAGTACTTGGTATTCATTTTAAATATTTGAATGTGGGTTGTGTATGAGTTCGGGTATATATTGAAAGAAATTTACATACATTTTTATTCCAAGGCTTATCCAATAAAATTGTATGTAATTGAAAACCCATTCGCATTTACGCATATTAATTTAAGTGAACATCTGCCTAAGCAATTTAAAATGCTAATGCAAAAATTTTTATATGATAATGAATTATAAAGGGTGTTTCCATTTTAAAGCAAAAGCTTAATTTTACCAACGGACGAAATCAACGACAAGTTTGATCGCTGAGATAAAATTGTTTGTTCACAGATGCGACATTTCACATTGGGGATTTTGTTTTAGGCTTAACAGGATGAGTGATTTGACTTATTAAAAATAACAGCAGAAGAAAAGGTTTCACCAAATTCACTTCATTCAGTTTATTATTATTCTTTTTTGTTGTAGAGAAGCTTGCGTAGCGATTTTTTTTGTTGACCCTCGCTTTTCGCATTATCATCAAGAAGTATTTAAATTTTTATTAATAATTTTGAAATCTTACAATATTAGGTAATTTTTTATGCCACTACTAAAAATTTTCTCGTACTGCACATTTTATTCGTTTCACATTGTCTTCAGTAAATAGACTCCCGAATGAAGCTAAAACCGTGCATCGAAACGCGTATCAGTAAAAACGACGATCTCATATAAACCTTTCATTTTAACAAAATTCTTATTTCTACGTATCAATTGCTGCCGCCTGAGCCACTTTTGTGAGGTCCCCAAAACTAACTAGTTATCACTGTTTGTTCCTTTTAGGAAGCACCAAGTGAGAACCTACAATCGAAACCCCTACCGGACCAGGTTCTTCGAAAGTTTATCTTTAAACTTACTTTTTTTCTAGCACTTCTTACTCCCTTGTAGTCCGGGGGTTGCATCATCTGACTTTGCCATCAATCATGTTTCTACTTCACGGTATGATATGTGGCTTACAGAGTAAGAGAGGACTCACTGCTCAATTGCTTACTCAGTCCATAGAAAATTTACTTTCTTCTTTGAGACCATAACTGATAAATTGTTTTCCTTTAATTTTAGTTTTTCATCCAACGCATTTTAACGCTTTCGTATTTTCTTCAGGGACCATAAACATCGATAACACTCTTCAAGACATTCGGAGAGTGTATTTATCGTTAATACAACAACAACAACATAAAGTTTGTCCACTGCTTAGTTATCATAATTGGTACTGAAAAAATGTACCTGGTTCTGAAATGTTGCGTCCTGCGCAATATTTTATGGAAGAACTTTCGCGCATAAGTCAGAAACCATTCACGGTCACTCTTTCCCCTTAAGTACTCAGCATCGATCTTGCGATGCGGCATTCCTCATCATAGCAGTTGTTTTTCCTGGCTCGGTGAAGCTATAAACTTTCCTTGGCTGCGGTACTAAGTCAAGGAGAAATTTGATTACACTGCTTGCCTAGAATGTTAGTTGGAATATTGCTCTTAGAAAGCCAGTATGTGGGCTGAGCTTACGCTTTTTAGAAATTATTTTTGAACAAATTTCTGATGGAAATCAGAGAGGCGTGAGCGTGTCTTGGCTGAAACAATATGATTATCTGAGCCGATATTGGTATCACGAAGAATAAGTACATTCGGTCGGTTTTGATACCACAGCGGGGGTTGCTGATTTACGTTTGTTTTAGCTCGACTGCTGTGAGAATCTTCCCGTTAACGATTGGGCTTGATGGTGCAGTCTCCCACCTAGGTTGGTTGGCCATTTCAACCTAACCATTCCTAGATCATCGCGAAGGTATTTTGCTGTGATACCGAAACGAGACTGAATTACAAAGTTCTTTAAGATACATAAAAGATACTATAGAAATGCCAATTTGCCACACCTATTAAAATAGCGAATCAAAAAAATCCCATACATATTTACATTGGCATAACATAACTTGTTTGTGTATTTATTTGTTCATTTTTCGAAAATTAATTGTATCGATTTAAATTTTAATCGAAAATGTCAGACAAGAATCAAACATATCTTAATTGAATAACAACCAAACAAAATAACCAATAACAAAACAACCAATACATGGTTCAACTATGTACAGGTTGGCTCATCTGTAAAGCAACAAAATATGTCTGTTCAAATTGTCAAAATCTGTGTATTGGTGTTGATGCGAATGGTATGGAATGGAAACATAAAACTTAGCAGTTTTTGTATGTGTAAGTAAAATGTTGCCAATGTGTTGGTTTCATTTTGAGTTTGCCATCTCCTTTTGACAATCCCTTCGACCATGCAATGACATAAATAAAATCAGCTGATGAGATGAGCCAACCTGTACATAATTGAACCATGCAACCAATATAATATCAAATCTCCATTAAGTAATCATCAACAGCAAATACTCACACAATGATAATAACAAATATCACGTAGAAAGCGAACAAATAAAATTGTACACGAACCAATCTAAAGTGGATATGTGGAGCATTTTGAACATGAGAGACAATCAATGAATAAGTCTAGTTGGCAGTGTGTATGTGTGGAAAAAACCATAATATGAAAAATAAATGCTTAATGCGAATAGCATACAATACAAAAATAACAAACAATCTGCTGTCTAGCTTTGTGATTACATTAATGGGAATGCACAATGCGAGAAAGATATTTTTGAAATTGGAAAACAAATTTCCCTATAGATAAAAATATAAATAATTTGGTAATATTTGACTGTAAATATGCCTACTACATCAGCGTTAGTAATACAAGCTATGATCGATTTCCTTAGCTTTTAAAGTTTTAATACTTTACAGGTTTTCTTTGGCAAAACGCAGCAATTCAAATATGGCGAATAATAATCGATTTAGTAAAATATTTTGAATATTTTTCGTCTTTTTATGCAAGAAAAAAATTCAAAAAAAAAAAAGAAATAAGTAGATCCTATTTACATACTTAATTGTCGCTTAACCGTTTAAAACGGTTATGATCGTCCAGAAAGGCGCGCCAGTCGATTCTTCGGTCTGCTAACTGGCACCAATTGGTTACACCATCCGAGGATTTGTTGAGTTTTTCATTGGAATGTAATTTGACGTGGCGGGTTCTAAGCCGAGCGCACGGCCCGCTCAGCGGAGATTAAAATATCAGTTGCACGTTTATATAACAAGCCGCTTGATCCAATAGAGGCACGCTTGCAGTCGCATCTTGTGGTGGACAGCCCTTAAACCGAGTATGTCAGAACGGCCTAGCCAGGTTGTCGCCTTCTCAAATTATCTCACCACTAAACGGATGTTCAGTGGCTACCCAGAGGTAGGCCGCAACCGACTGGACGTAGTGAGCTGTTTCAAGCGCATGCAAAACAAATAATCTGGCCATTCCCAGGTGAATGACGGTCAGAAGCTTTCCACGCTTGTGCACTTCTAAACACGGCGCCACTCTCCATGGATCTTACACAAACGCATTATTAGCAATAGTCAAATATGAAAACAATCGATTTAATGAAAATTTAAATTGTATAAAAAAAAATACTAAAAAATCATATGGCCAATATTATCAATAAAGTACAAAGAAGCTTAAAAAGTGTTAGTTCACTTCGATGTGTAAAGAGGTCTACGTCTAGAAAAATAATGGTTTTAAAATAACTAGAACTCGCCTAGGGCTAAGTTTAAGCCACACTCGATAACAAACGATATCGACAAGTTATGCTTTTACTATCGGCTTTATGTCTATATCAAATTATTATCGTCGAGTTATTGGTTTGTTATCAGCTTGTTATCGCCAAGTCATCGGCTTCCTAGTGGTAGCTTATCGGCTTTTTATGTACAGGCTGCAGATGGTTCATAGACTTTATAGTGACGTTTTATCGCTATCTGTATCATATAAAACCAAGTGGTAACATCGAGATGAGAAGTCCATAAGTTTTCGAGATCAAATCATTAACTTTTTTATTAACAAAATCAATAAATTTCCAAAAGCAAACCGATAACACGTCGATACTAAATAAGTAACACTCTGATAACAAATCGATAACTTTTCGTTAAAAAACTAGTTATCTTATTATTAGTATTTTGTTACACTACGATAACTTTTCGATAACAAATAGATAAATTTTCAATAAACAACGGATAATGTTTCAACACAACAAATAACAAATCGATAACTTTCTTATAAAAAAATGATACATATTTGTTTACAAGCCAATAACTTATTGCTAAAATGCCAATAAGTTTTCATTAAACATCTATAACTTTTCGATAACACAGCGATAACTTTTCGATAAATAAACGATAACTCGCCGATAAAAAATCCGTAACTCAGTGATTGATATCGATAGCAAATTTATAACACTTCGATAACAAATCGATAACCATCGATAACAAACCGACAACTAATCGGTAACAAACCGTCAACATTTCGATAGCAAATTCATAATACACTGTTCGATGACAGGAAGGGCGCAACAAATTAAATGGTGTTACACTGAAATGAGAACACATGGTCGGGAAAAATACCGAGTCTTTGGGAAGCGTTCGGTGAAACATCTAAACCCAGAATAATTGAAAAAAGGGTACCACAGGGTCGTCTTCTATATCCCCGCTTTTGTTTAACTTCTATATATCGAAGCACCCTTCGCCACAAAAGGGAGTCACCATTGTGTATTACGCCGATGACTGGACAATAACGGCTACAGGTCCCGGTCCACCCATCGTGGAGCTATATAATAAAATAAAAAACTATCTTCTTGATCTCTCCAGTTTTTTCGCTTCGTGAAACCTGACATAGTCACCAACCAAATCATCTGGGATCTCATTTACAACATGGACATGGTAAATGTCGACCGTATTATACATCCATATCGACGGCATTACGCTACTGATTGTCTTACACGCAAAAATTTCTATCAGGATCTAAATTTTGGCTAGCAGGCAACTGCAGTTGTACCCAAAACCCAGAGCTGTAATAAAATTGTCAAATCTCATGCCGAAAGCACTTGGGGTAAAGACAAAGAGCCTCTCATAACCACTTATAATGCAATTGGCCGGCCGCTTGCATGCTACGCTTCGCTGATATGGTCGCCAAGCCTAAAGGTTACTCACTGGAAGAAAATAAAGGCCTGCCAAAACACTGCTCTCAGAACCGCTACGGTCCTCAGTGATATCCATAAAAAGGCATCGGGCCTCTTTGCCAGAAATCGCCCCGCGAACTCCGTTCTTAAAGATAAATACCCTGAACTCGCAGAAAAGGAAATCTTTCTCTCTACGAAAAGGCGCGTGACTCTAGCTCAACTTCGATCTGGATACTGTAACAGCTTAAACTCGTACCTATCCAGAATCAGCCGCGACATACATAATGTATGACCTGCTTGCAGTGTGTTCACAGATTACATCAACCATCTCTTTAATTGCAATGTGGAACCAACGCCTTTTACAGCCCTCTCACTCTGGTTCACCTCTGTTGAAACTGCAAGTCTCCTTGCACCTGTTGGATGGGACGAAGCACGGCTACAACAACAACAACAACAGTGTAGTGATTGCACTTACGCCTACATTCACTATAGCCAATATAATGAGCAAATAAGAGCCAACACGAGCTACCATTGATTTATATATTTGTTTCCTATGGGCTAAGCAAACCGATGTTTGTTCTCTGCATTTCAACTACATTCTCCGGTAGCATCTGTAAAAATTCTGTATTCGTTTTAGAAAGGCCTACAGTGGCCATCGGGAACCACAGTGAGCTATAATCTAAGATGCTGTGAGCCAAACGGAGTCAGTTGCGTTGGTAAGTGAGCATAACAGCTGTAATCATATATTTCTCCTTTTTTGAGTATCACTTCATTTTTTTTTTACTATTATGCCACTTGTTTCATGTGGCTGTGTGAAGGATTTCGTCTATATGGGAAGCAGCATTAAAAGCAAAAACAATGTCGGCCTAGAAATCAAACGGAGAATAACTCTTGCCACCAAGTGCTTCTTTGCAATTGAAAAGTAAAATCCTCTTTTGACCAGCAAAAATGTATCTCTACAACTCACTAATCATATCTGTCCTGATGTATGGCTCGGAATCATGGAAGGTGTAGAGAGAAAAGTTCTCCGGAAGATTTATAGTCTTGTCCGCGATGTCGACGGCAAGTATCGATGGAGGTATAAGATTTTCGCAGATATGGAGATAGTGCAGCGAATAAAAACAGATAGCTTCGCTAGCTAGGTCATGTTATGCGTATGGACGAATACAATCCGGCCAAGAAAGTCAGTAATCGCAGTTTGTAAGCAGAGGAAAGAAAATACCTTCACTGAATTGGGAGAGACAGTTGGAGGAAGATTTGACTTCGCTTGGTGCTCCCAATTTGCGACTGGTATCGCAAAACAGGGTTTGCTACTTCACTGACTCAACGTACTTCATTTTTATATAAAACTTCAAGAAGTGCTATATGTTGAATTTTGGCACACGATTTACATTTTTTGCTTACATTTTACTCCTTCTATTGTCATTCCGTACGAAAAAAGTACAAAAACTGTAAGTAAAATGTGAACAGACATGTCTTAAAACACGAGCACTGAATTTCAAGTCATTTCATCCAATCGTGACTTGTAAACAATCAGCTTTTCATACGTATGCAATGAAAACTTCAACCAAAAGATATTAGGTAGTAATACTATTTAGTTTTCAATTCGACCCACATAAAGCTTTGAAATAAAAAATGTAGTAGGAAAATAAGAGCGGAGCAAAATACTCCGATTGGAATAAATTCTGAACACTGCATCAGCAATGAAACATGTTGTCAAAAGCGTGACGTCACGCCGAGAAAAATTAGGGCCGTTCAATTGGTTTACCGAGCTCTGGCTCTGGCTCAAATCTCATTGGAACGATCTGGATCAACTTTATGAGAACTGGCAGCACTAATATAAAACATCTGTTTTGTTGAAAATAAGAAGAAACGTACACAAAATTTTAAGATACTGATAGAATTATTAACATTTAAATAGTTTCGCACGTAAGCAAACTATTTATTTTCCTTACATCATCTTCAAGTTGTTTACTCTTTCAGTGTTTTTGCTTTTAAATATGGCGAATTCTTTTATGTATACACAAATGTACACATATTTAGTTCAGTGCTACAATGGCTCAACTATATGGTTGACTCATCTCACCAGCTGATTTTATTTTTTTCATTTCACTGTAGTAGGGATTGTCAGAAGGAGATGGCAAACTTAAAATGAAACCAACGAATTTACAACATTTTCCTACTACATACAAATGCTGCTAAGTTTTATGTTTTCATTCCATTCCATTCGTCTAACAGCAACACTCTGATTTTGGCAATGTGAACAAATGTATGTTGTTGCTGTAGAGATGAACCAACCATATAGTTGAGCCATGAGTGCTACCAACTCAAAAGTGGCTAGCTGTCAAAAAATCTACTACAGAAAACGAAACGAACAGAACTGCTATACGGATCAGAAATTGAACCAGATAAATATCAGGATCACAACGTTGTTGTTGCATTTGCATGTTAAATTTCTATCCGTATCTCGCTCAAGTCTCAATGGAACGTAACTATTATTTCACAGCCAGTGCACGGACTTTACCACTTTATTGGTAGATCTACCAACTTTTTAGCCCATTTTCATTTTCTACCACTTCTACCACCAAACCCCGAATATTTACCAACATTTCAATATATTCGCATTGAAACTAAATACTGCGATCATTAGGTAAACGTATTTAATTGCCGAGCACACCCAATTAACACTAAGAGGTGACACTAGCCAAACTAATAAATTTTTGAAAAATTTGTGCACAAAGTCAAACAAGAAATAAATTTGTTTATGAAATAAATCTAGTAAATGAGCACGCAAATATTTTCCTGCGCTATTTTCATCAGTTTTTTGTAAATAATTTTGAACGAAAATAAAAAAAAGTTTTAAGTAAACGATAACATGCCGAAGTCGGTTACTTTGTGGTAATAATTTTGGTACATTGGAAAATTGTTGTTGTAATTAGACGTTTCGGTAAATTTTCGTCAGTATTTCAAGCTCGAAATACAGGAAAAAAGCAAGTATGATATAGTCATAAGCTATGTATGTATATACAAATTTATGTGTATTTTTTTTTTAAAGTGTTAAAAATACTAACTTCTACCACTATTTTAATTTTTCGTCTACCACATTCTCTTTTTAAAAGTCCGTGCATTGTTCACAGCTAACAATGATTTTTTTGCTCTCTCATTTTTTAACGCGGGATTTGTGTATTGGTTCATGAGTTAGCTCAGCGAATAAGAGTGCTCGAATGTAAAGTTGCGGACCTTGACTAGAAATTCATGTTAGTTACACAATTAAATTTTTTAATGTTTTGTATACTATTTTCTCTATTTTAAAAAAAAATTATTTCTATAAGCAAGGAAAAACCTCTTAGTTTTTGAGAAATTGAATTTTATAGATTGATAGAAGTGTTTCTATGGCGCAAAACCAATGCCATTTTTTCTTCGTTTTCAGAAATTTTTAGGAATTTTTTTTAGTTCCCTGTTATTGTTGTTGCGGTAAGGACACTCCCCGAAGACCCCGGAGAGTGTTATCGATGTTGATGTTCTTTGTCGGATGCAGATCCGATACGTACCCGTAAAAAGCACCATTAAGGTACTATCCCGACCTTCTCTGTAACGATTTGGTATGACCACATGAAACCTTCTAGGCCATACCGCCCTCCCACACTATAGATCCATCAGGAACTTGGGGTGGCCAGAGCGTCGACTGTTAAAGAGACGGGATTCGCTAGCGATAGGTGACGTTGACATTAGGGTTGGATAAGCTATATATTGCGCTGGAAACCCCTTGAGAGGGTTGCGCTACATAGCCCCTTGAAACAATTTGGTATTATAGTAGCCTCTTACGACAGGCATACCTGCCGCGAGTATATTATAATCCCCCTAACCTGCTGGGATAGCATGAGTTCCCTCGTTTCTACTGCTATTGACGAGAGTCGAGTATAGTACTTTCTGCTCTAGAGCCTTTTAATTCAATCTCAACTCTTCCGAAAATTTACTTTTGTTGTATAATGTCAAAGTAATTTCATCTAACACTTTTCTCCTGTCTGATGACAGAGTTAGCCATCCTCAGGGTCTGTAAAAATGAAGTACCTCCTCCACTTTATAACTAAGTTCACATACTCGGATACGAGATCGCACTGGTCTTGAATATTTTCGTGTCAACTCAAATTTTATTGAAAAATTTGTCGACGTTATTCTATCCAGCATCTGAAGCATCTCGATCTCTCCACTTTCGCACTAAATTATTTTTAGTTCCTTCTTCCCAGTTTTCATCCCTTTCACTTAGGGATAAAGGCTGTAGTCATAATAAGCGTCTTTCCTTCCTATGTTTGTTTCGGTGTGGCCTCGGCAGGATGAACTATATGTTGGAAAATGTACATGGCAAGGAGCAGTTTCTTACTCATCACAAAAATAATTACAGAACGTAAACTGATGAGAGCTGCAAATAAATTTGTTGATAATAAATCTCCAGGCTCCGATGAAGTACCAAATATGGCCCATCAACATCACTGGCGGCTCTGATTTCGGGACAACACTATGAAATGCGAAGTCTGAGGGTGTGGTAAAGATCAACCTTCCGGAAACCCACAATATGTGGGAGAGAGATTTGTTTAAGTTAGCTATGATGTTATGCTGATAACGGGTGGACCCGGAAGGTTAAATGTGGTCGTATTAAATCGTTCCCAGATGGTTGGGATTATACCTTAATGGTGCTTGTTAAGGGAACGTTAATCATCAACATCGACAACAGTCCCCAAGACCATCGGGGACAAACAAAACAACAACAACAAAAGAGGCAAGGGTGCTGTACTCACACGCGATATATGAAATGAAAGGGAGTACGGCGCACTGAACTACCACCTCACACAGATTGTTCGTTTTTTAAGCGTATTTAGACAAGTGTAGGATATGGGAAGATCGTTTCTGTTCACACCGTCCGGTTCAGCACAGCATGCCTTTTTTATTGTAGAGTTTTTCTAATTTAATTTCTATAATACGAGAACACATAAATTGTTGGATTGCTGAGGGCAATACGACGCTTATAATAAAATCTGTGTGCAAAGCAGTGGTGCTTAAATCGTTCCGGAGGCCTTGCAGTCAAGTAACGAATGCGCATAATCGATTCAGCAAGTCAGGAGCTTAGAACATACCAGCGGCAAATATATCTGTCGCGAGACGCTATCTAAAACCCAAACTAATTGGGGTGTTCGCTGTGATTGGGACCCGACCAGAAGAAACTCCTACAAATGAAAGAAAAAAGCTGGAACGAAATATCTAAGATAAAAAATATAAGAGCAGAAAACTTATGGTAGACCTCTGGAGGTATAGCAGTTCTTTGCCAAAGCTCTTAAGAAATTTTTCGGCCTCTTTATAGGAAATTTAGATTTTATAATATTGTGACGAATATTAGTAACACTAAGGGATACTATCATCTCTAAGCCGATACTAAGCAGTCACTTACATAAAAAAAATCAATCATTATGTGTACACATATGTACATACAAGCAGCGGAGAGATACGCACAAACACATGCATATATCTGAGATACTCACAAAAGTATGCAATCATTGGTGGAAGTATCACTCACATATACACGCGCATATGGCTATGCGAGAGGCTATAAACGTGCATCTGTAGTTTATAGCTGGTAAGTTTATAGCTGGTAAACAAGTAGTAAATTCTAGAAGAAGAAACGCCTAGAGGTATGCGAACGAGACACCAAAGAGTATAAAAGGAGCGAAAGCTGAGTAAGCAGCAACCAGTTTGATTTAAGCACGCTATTGGTTGTGAAGTGTTATTGTGAAGTACTTTCAAAGTAGTCTAATAAACACCATTTTTGCATTATTGAATATTGGAGTTATTTATTCAACAGTTTAGCGATTCGAACGTTAGCAGAAGATTTGGAATAAGCGGAATTTCACTAAATTCGTTACAATATTTATCTTAGCCTCTCGATGTTGTGCTTAGTAAGTGGACTGTTTCACAACTATTTATAGCTTTATTTATTTCCGCTGTTAACCGTTATTGGCATAAAAGAGATCAACGTCAGCTTTTCGTCAGGTGTGATGAGCTTTGAGTCTGCACAAAACGGATATTCGTAGAAACTCGCAAACCATTTACAAAATTACCAATAACATTTCTTTCCAAATAACAAGATCGCTTAACAATTAAATGTAAGAGGCCCATCAACAACTCAATACTTATTTACTCGCCATTTGCGATAATTGATTTCAGACAAAATTACTCAGCCGTTTCAAAAGGAAATTACAGTTATCAATAACATTTGTTCAGAAATCGATTTGAATAATTTAACAAACATTCAGCAAAAGATCTGCAGCGCTTAAAGTGACTCGACGATAGGCTCATCAATGCTTTAGTAAATAAATAACTTTGTTTTTTTTTTTTGTGTGAATAGAAATTGGCCTTGTTGAATGATATTTTTTGGGAAAACGTGTTCCTTTATCTGTTTGATTTTCTTGTTTTACCTACAGCAAATAACCGCAAACTGAATTGAAAACAAACAAAATTAATGGTCTGCTCAACGCGAAATATAAAAAAAATAGAAGCTTTTGAACAGACTAATTGCATTCTTTTGATAGCAAGTTGCAAAAGATCGATCACAAGAAAAACAAGTACCCAGCAAACACAGTTTCTAAAGTTAGAGAAATATTATAATTTTACATTAGAATTCTAATGTAGTTCTCTAATGCATTTCGAATCGAAAACTAGGTTAGAGAACTAGGTTAGAATTTGACTCTGAAAGGATTCGAATAAAGGCTCCATTACTGATACTTAGCATAGACTTGACTTGGCTTGAGAACTGTCCCTTACAGTTCTGTTAAATGAACATTGCATGTTATGATTACTCAAAACTTAGCAACACTTAACTTGACTTAGAAGTCTGTTGAATTTTGATTTTCTATATAAGTTCTAAATGACGTTTACATTTTGAGATGCCATTTGTTTGTTTCCATTTCATTTTGGCATTTTGTCATACAAATTGACATTTATTTAAAAATAAATTTCAACGCTGATTATGATGCCAGATTGTATGCGCCAAGTGGAGTATAATCGTGGCTAAGTTGCCAAGTTTACACCAAGTCAAGTCAAGTCTATGCTAAGTATCAGTAATGGAGCTATAACACTAGAAATGCGATGTTATAATTATTGTCACAGTTATCGATTATTTGCACGACATCATGACTCATCCTTATTGGTATACAAACAAAATAAAAATAGTGAAAAGTTGTGTGGAAATATTATAAGATGCGAAATAAGTTTTTTTTTTATTTATTACAATAAGTACTAGTAAGTGAAAATGAATCAAAAAAGTTAGAAAAGAATAGCGAGCAGATTCTTGAAGTGCTATTTGAATGGCATGAAGAAAACGCTTCCTCATCCGTACCTCAAACCAACGCTGAGCTCAATCTTTAAGTACGGCTTTAATTTATTATAATAGAAAAAGCCTTTGAAATATGTTAATTCTTAATACCAAAGCTTATAACCAAATAAAAGTATTTGATATAATGAAACAATGAAAATTTCGCTGATCTTAAATAATTGAACTTAATTGCGCATCACTTCAAAATTCTCATTAGAAACCCATTAGAAATTGACGTTAGAATTCGTTTAGAATTCTAACCCTCTTCTCGATATCGAGAACGAAGTCCCCTTTTTGTCGAGAATGCTATAATTCGCGACAGTTTCGTAAATGGTCCTCTAACCTTCTACCTTAGAGAAATACATTAGAATTTGGTTCGTCTTCTAATCGTTTTCTAATCTAAATGTTTGTTGGGTAAAGGTATCAAGTTCGGGTGTAACCGAACATTATATACTCATCGTAAGCTTCAGTTGTACATTTCATTTCAGATAAATTACTTTTCTACATACCACGTGGCACCGCCCGTTTAAAAAAATGTCTCTCCATTTCCTCTTACAGTAAAACTAAGTGAAATATCATTGATTCAAAACTATTTTTTGCTAAGTTATAGCTATTATTCTAGTCTAAAACTCTTTTAAACTTGTTTTATATCTAAGTTGCCGTTGTCTTTAACCGATCCCGTCCATTTTTACTAGAAATATTTTCTGCTATAAGGAATGTGTGTGTACACAATTTCATTACGATCCGTTAAAATTTGTTCGAGTTATAGCTCCCGACACATAGAAAATTGCTTAGTCATAAAAGGCCGCGGTGCCACGCCCATTTTTTTTTTTATTTTAAATTTTTCCTACTTATTGTTATAAATCCACTTGGGAAATGAAATATCATTGATATAAAGCTCTCTTGGGCAAAGATATAGCTTATTTTATTCGTCTACGACCCTTTTAAAAATCTTTTATATAAAAGTGGGTGTGGTCCTTAACCGATTTCGTTAATTTTTCTTCAAAGCATTCTTTATAGTAAAGGCAACTTCGCTGCCGAATTTTGTTATGATAGATTTAAGGATTTTTGATTTATGATTAATAGTATTTGAAAAATTGATTTTAACACAAGTGGACGGTGCCACGCCCATTTTAAAAATTTTTTATCCAGGGTCTCAATATCAGTCCACACGTCAAATTTCAACATTCTAGGTGTATTATTTACTAAATAATCAGGTTTTCTGTGTTTTCCAAAATGTTATATATATAAAAAAGGGGGCGTGGTTATCATCCGATATCACTCATTTTCAATACCAATCTATTCTGGGTCCAGTTAAGATCGTGTACCAAATTTGGTGAAGATATCTCAATATTTACTCAAGTTATCGTATTAACGGGCAAACGCACGGACAGACGGACGGACATGGCTAAATCAAATTTTTTTTCGATACTGATGATTTTGAATTTTATGGAAGTATATATCTATCCCGATTCCTTTATACCTGTACAACAACCGTTATCCAATCAAAGTTAATATACTCTGTGTGCAAAGCACGCTGAGTATAAAAAGGAGCTGGGCCTGTGCCATTCGCAAGAATCGCTTGCCAGTCAAACAGTTTTACTGAATTCCTGACACTCGCAGTGTCTTTCAGGCGAAGTTTGTTGCTACAGACCGAACCGATAGGATGCTCCTGGATGTTACAATCTTAAAAACCATTGTGCCTTAAAGAAGTTGTAACGCCACTTGATAAAATTGGATATCGTACGAAAGTGTTGAGCCTCTTGTCAGCGCACATGAGTAGATCAATGTTGAAGAGAATCAAGTCAATAATGAGATGACTAGTAGAAAGGGTATGCAAATATATAGCCGCACAGCTTTATACGATCACCAATGCGCTACCTGCTGGGGAAATTCCAGGAATATACTGTAACGAATTTAGGGAAATTCCGCTTATTTGCAAACTTCTGCTTACGCTCGTATCGCTAAACTGTTGAATAAAAGACTCCGATATTCTGTATTACAAAATGGTCTTTATTAGGCTACTTTGAAAATACTTCGCATTTAAGCTTCACTTAGCAACCGATAGCGTGCTTAAATCAAACTGATTACTGACTAGTCAGCTTGTGCTGCTTTTATACTCTCTGCCCAAATTTCTCGACGTTTGTTATTCTAGAATCCTCTACCTGGTCACCAGCCATACGCGCGTGCATTTGTAGCGTGTAACCATATGCGTTCGTATATGTGACTACTACTTCGACTGATGATGGCATGCGTTTGTGAGTGTCTCTCTGCTGCTTGTATGTATGTGTGTACATGATGATTAATGTTTTTATGTATCTTGCTTTAAGGTTTTTGTTGTTGTGCATTTATTTACTTACTTACTTACGGTAACTGTGCTATTGCATCAACCAGGAAGATTTTGAGTTCTCAAGGTCCTATGACCATGTTTAAATAGCAACACAACAAACTTCCTTCCCAAAGTAAGCAATTTTGCAGTAAGACTCCTTACGTGTATCATCATAGATCATTGTTCTATTGAACAGATGCTTCTATTTTATACCAAGAAAGCTTCATTCGCAGAAACTATCACAAGAAAGAGAGTGCTATTCATAATTTTTACATCCGATGTCCAGCACTGCAAACAAGATTAATCAAGGTATTCAAAGGGATAGCGCACACGTCTCCGGGAGTTGGCAGCACAAATCATAACCTTCTCCAACCCAATTTTTATGAGGTAAACGAGGTTTATCTAGCTGACGAGGCTCTGACGGATGAAGGGGGTTGTATGATCTAGATCAAATCGTTATCTAGACGGGCGGACTACGAAAAGGCTACCAACATCGATAAAACTCCCCAAAACCTTCCGAAGACTCCTTATGTAATTCCTATGCACTCATTATGAACATCGCCTTACCTAGGCATGCCTGTTGTAAGAGGTGACTTAGAGACACGGATTCGAAATTTTGAAGGTTCCCGCATCAGCCGGCCAATTACCAAAGGGTTTCTTGCAAACCATTTAAAATTTTGGTGAGGGTGCTTGCGATTCCAACAACTACGGCCAGTGAGATGACATGATCAAGTACGACAGTTAAACTCTGCTTATAAATTATAATTTTCCAAATGAGAGGAGTAGGTTTCTAAAGACCTGTAACTTCTCTAAAGACGCGAACAAGTTATGAAGGACCGTAAAATACTTGGCTTAACAGACGAAACGCAACAACAGTTTTGTTAGCTTTAGGAACAACTTTCTGCTACAGCGGTAAGATGTACAACCACTTTTGATAACTAGTTATATGGTGTAACTTGGCAGACGGGGTCAAGTGGTGTAGGCTACCCAGCAGGTGCGCAAATATACCACCACCAAATTCAAAGATGAATCACAAAGAAGACTAAAACCGCCAATTCTAGGCGAACAATATAAGGGTCTTCTGATGCTAGATGAAAGGTAGCCATCTTTAAAACTTCTACTGTTCTACAGCTTGAGAGCGAACATCATCTATATTTTAAAAGAGACCACACTCACACACAAGCCCATATCTTCAATACTATAAGTGACTTTATAGACTTTTCCGAACCTTTACGCGGTGCTCCTACTCTGTGAGGACGTATGTACATCCTAGTTACTTGATCTTTTGCAAGTTCGATTGCTAAAGATTGTAGCTCTGTAAGTTCTATACACACAGGCATACCTTCGCTGAGATACAGCTGAAAATAATTTGTAATAAAATAGTAACTAATTCTATGCTTTAACGCCTACTAAGTATTTTTCATCTCCTACCATTAGTTAACAGTTAGTCGCATCTACCCATACAAACACTTGAAAACACACTCCCATGCAAAACAGCAAAACAAAAACGAAAAGAAATTTACACTTGTAATCTTCATTCGATCAGACTAAAAATTATTGCTAATGCCAAAATACATTTACTTAAACTTTTGATCTTTTCTGACCCAAGTTCGGCCTGGGCTGTGCACTAACCGTAAACACCAAAATGTAGACAACAATTAAGGTAAAAGTGGCAAAAGGTAACTAAATGTAACAATGCTATTTGGGTTGGCCTCCGCCTTAGGCTTCATCCAAGTTCAGAGGATGTGAATGTTCTTGTTTGAAGTTAAATAATGCGCACAGCTGTTTCCTGCAAAATATTAAAATTAACGAGTTTATTTACAAAAATAAATCTTTCCTAAGGTAATAGAGAATGCGATAGTGGCTCAGTGTTGAGAAGTTTAAGTATGTAGGAAAGCAAAACCCAAATTGGATGTATATGGCATAGTACTGTTGGGAAATAGATAAATGATTAGGTAAGTTTTTGTTGTTAATGTATGTATGTGTGTATATTAGACTGGGTCGATTTATTAACCGATATCGCGCCATCGATTTTTTGACAGGATTTGGGTTTAGGAAAAAAGGTTCACTACCCATACCCAAAAAAATAATTTTCGAGCCTGCGAAATTCCATTTTTTTGACTTTTTTCGACTTTGAATTTTAAGGTTTTTTTCATGACCTACTAAAAAATTTTCATTTGATTGTAAAATTTTCATGTATACCCTGTCCGTCAAAAAACTGACAAATCGACAACGTTTTTAGCGGACATTTTTGGGTGGGAAGGGTATACATATGAAAATTTTTTAGTAGGTCATGAAAATAACCTTAAAAATCAAAGACGAAAAAAGTAAAAAAATGAAATTTCGCAGGCTCGAAAATTATTTTTTTGGGTATGCGTAGTGGAACTTTTTTTCCTAAGCCCAAATCCTATCGAAAAATCGATGGCGCGATATCGGTTAACTTTCGTCCATACAAATCGACCCACCCTAGTGTATATGTAAATAAGTATACAGTTGAAAAAGTAACAAATACGATTTTAAATTTAGAAATGCAAGTTAATAATGAAACTAAAGAGCTCTTTAGACAAGCTTTTTCGTTACGGCTATAATTTGCTAAATTTTTAAATAAGTTGCAGTTGTCTGATTTAAAGTGAAGGTAGCCATTTGTAGAGGCCAATACCAAAACGAAATGATACATGATTTTCATATAAAAAAGTTTCGTTGTGATGTGGTGGTCCACAATTTTTCTCAAAACATTTAAAATGATAAAATGAAACAAAATTTAAAAGTCTTCTGTCGAACTTATTCTTGATGCACATTCAGCATTCTTCAGTATGCTCAACTAAGCGTTAAAAACTAATGGAAGCACCTTTAATATCTCTTTGCCTGTCTGACTACTCAGGTTGAAATAGGTGAGCTATCTCAGATCAAAACGCGTTGAGCTCATCATTGTTTACTACATACAATTTACAATGGAGCTTATTTTGATATCTTATACCAAATCCCACCTCAATACCACGCCCTTAGAGTAAGAAATAATAAGCAGCTAGCTGGCATCATGGACACAAACTGAAAAATATGCGCAACGGTAATCATTTGAGAGGGTTTTAACTAAACAGCCATCAAGTGGGGAATGCCAACGCCGAGCTCCAGATTAAGGTACATGTCTATAGAAAGGACTATTTCTAAATATAAAGAAGAAGAAGCAGAAGATATCCGGCTTTGACCAAAACAATTATGAAATGTCTGAAAGAGCACACTGCCGACTGTTTAGCAGAGATTACTTACTTAATTACTAGGAGCTTCGTTTTACTGAAGTCGAGAGCATTCGGCGCCAAATTAGGCTGACAAATTTATTCAGCTTATTTCGCATTTAAATTAAGAATAGCATTAGCTGATTAGCTGATTCAAATGTAACACGATGAGACAGCCGACCTACGTGTCTCTATCTCATTTAATGTGAGTAGCAAACATTATCGTACCTTACCTTAGACTTTAATATTACATTTATACAGGTCTCAAATGCATACTTCCAAATGTATCATTTAAAAGCGTTTACATTGGACTCGTTAGAATTTCGCACAACCTTCCCTGCAAGAATCGACCGCGAGGATGCCAATCCATAGCAAGAAAATGCACTGACGTAATTGATTAAACTATAGTTTGATAAAAAAAATATTATTTTATCAAAAAGCAAAGCAGTTTCTAATAAAATAGCCAGTTTGACTTTAAAAAAACGAGTTGAAACTGCTTTTTGAAAACCCAGGAATAGCACTAAGATTATGATACGTCGTTTAACCATTGTATTCATGCCGGGTTTCTTTAAGTTAGAAAATGTAAAAAGCGCCTGTGGTTAAAATGTGTGGATTGCATTTGCATGCCGAATGCGATGAAATGCGATCAAATGAGTCAAATTTTGAAATGCGATTTGTATGAGGAAATGCGACGGATTTGAAAATTTTCACCTAAAATTACGTGTTTGGTGCAGCGTAAATGTGACATTACGTTGGCAGAAGCTATCTCAGAGAGCCCTTGGAGCACGAAAGTCATATGCGAAGCAGCACAGGGATAAATTCTCAATGGAGCTGCGACGAAATTTTAAAGGTTGTAGTGCTCAAATATAAACACGAAGTCGAATATGCAGACGACATTGCCTCAGTCATTCGATACCGCAAAACAGATGGAATGCGCAGGAAACTCAACCAGGTGAAGATGCATACAAAAGAGAGGCTAGACTTGCGCCAATCTCAGATGTTAGTCGACAAAGCAAGTTCAGAATTTTACATGGAAAGCATCCAAACAGGTCTCGTAAGATGGGTGATGGGAAACATTGGAGGAGCAAGATGAAAAAGTAAAGCTTTTGAAGCTACTAAGCATATCAAAGATGTGAGCAAACTCGCGTTAAATGAAGAATCTCTCCAAACTCCTGCCTATTCCTGTTGCCATTTCTATCCCAATCCTGATTCCAATTACTATTCCTGCTCATACCCGTATTCCTGTTCCAGTTCCCACTCTTATTCATTATTCTATTCCTGTTCTCTTTTGATTCTTATTTTTATTCTATTCTTCCGCCTCCACCGCTGTCTCTCCCTTTCCCTTCGCACTTCTTCCGCTTACCCAAGAGGTTTTTATATAAAATAATAGACCCCAATTTTTCAAAGCTTCTAAGGCTTCAATCTATATAAAATTACACATATCGATAAAAAAGACGTGAGTACCACGTACCCGTTATGTTCAATGTGTTAGCATACAGGTGTACATCAGGGAAACTATGTTAATATTCCAATAACGAAGTGATAGCTCATCGATAACACACCAATAGCACTTCGATAGCAAACCAATAACTCGTCGATAACAATAATAATACGCCGATTACAAAACGATAGGTTTTCTATAACAAATCTCAAATTTTTCGATCAAAAATAATTAAATTTTCGGAAAAACCACGATCATTTTTAGATGAGAAATTTATAATTTATCGATAACTTGCCGATAAAAAATTGAAAGTCCTCAATAAAAAACGATACCTTATCGTTAAATAAATAAAATAAAAATAAATAAATGAATAAATCGTCTATACCTCGAGATTCAAGGGGTTGATAGGCGCAATGCAAAGCTGTATAGCTTCAGCAAACCAATTGTCACCTACGCGAGGGGAATCCTGTGAAAAATATGAATGTATCATACACATATTTAGCAGACGATAGCCTAGAAGGTTTAATGCTTTCATATTAATCGTTCCCGAGATTTTCGGGCGCTAGTACCATAATGGGAGGAGGGTGGGGCCGTGCGTAGAAGTCCACGAAAGTGGGGAAAGCTTCTGACCGCCATTCGCCTGGGAATGGCCAGAGCGATTCTTTTGCATGCGGTACAAGCAGCTCACTACTGCCTGTCGCTTGCGGCCAAGTATCCGTTTAGCGGTGAGCTAATGTGAGAAGGCGTCTGTCTTGGAGCAAGCGGCTCGCTATATAAACGTGCCAAGTAATATTTTCACCCCCGCTGAGCGGGTTGTGCGCTGGGCTTGGGACCCGCCACGTAAAACCATACTCCAATGAAATATAACAACAAGCCTCGGATAAATACACTCTCTATTGATGACGACCATGGCAAACGTTTGAAGGACAATGCATTGAGGGCATGCACCTGGAACGTCCGCTCCCTGAATGGGATTGGTGCAGATGCCCGGCTGGTTGATGTCCTCGTCAAAGCAAAATCTGACATCACCGCCATCCAAGAAATGCGTTGGACGAAGCAAGGAAGAAAGAAGATCAAAAATTGTGACATATATTGGAGTGGCAATACGAATAAGCGCAGTTTCGGCGTCGGATTTGTGGTGGGAGAGAGACTTTGTCGCCAAGTGCTGGCAACATTTTTTAATATATCATTCATCTGCGCCCATGCGCCGACAGAGGAGAAAGACGATGAGGTGAAAGACACTTTTTATGAACAATTAGAACGCACATACGAGCGCTGCCCCCGTCATGATATAAAAGTCGTGCTTGGCGACTTTAACGCCAGGGTGGGCAAAGAAGGTGTTTTTGGCCCTACAGTCGGAAAGTTCAGCCTACACAATGAAACTTCTCCTAACGGACTGAGGCTGATTGACTTTGCCGGTGCTCGAAACATGGTCATATCCAACACGAGGTTCATGCATAAAAAGTTACATCAAGCTACATGGCTGTCTCCTGATCGAAATACTCGCAATCAGATCGATCACGTTGTGATAGACGGACGGCATGCCTCCAGTGTTTTAGATGTGCGCACGGTCCGAGGACCTAACATCGACTCGGACCATTATCTCGTTGCAGCCAAAATACGCACCCGCCTCAACGCGGCTAAAACCAAGGAACAAAAAACACAAGGAAAGCTAGACGTCGAAAAGCTTCAATCACAACAGACTGCCAATGATTTCGCAACTCGACTCTCACACCTGCTCTCTGAGAGCACAACTCATTCTGAAGGAATACAGGAGCAGTGGGAGCATATCTCCAAAGCACTTCGTACTGCCGCCGAGGAAAAAATTGGTTACCGGCGGCCACGAAAAAACAACTGGTACGACGAAGAATGCCGCGTTGCAACCAAAAGAAAAGACGCTGCCTACAGGGCTACGTTAAAAGCGAGCGCGACAAGAGGAGTGTGTGACCGCTATCGTGAGTTGAAAAGGGAAGCGAGACGCCTTTTCAGGAAGAAAAAAGCAGAAGCAGAATGGCGTGAGTGCGAGGAGCTTGAGCTGCTAGCCGCCAGGAATAACGCCCGAAAATTCTACCAAAAAATACGGTGACAGACGGAAGATTTTAAGACCGGGGCAAACTCCTGTAGAATGAAAACGGCGACCTTGTAACTGATGTCCAGAGAGTGCTTAGATTATGGAGGGAATACTTCTCTGCTCTCCTAAATGGAGGCAGGAATTCACCGCACAGAGATGAAGAACCCGATCCCGCAATCGATGATGATGGAATATATGTCCCCCCGCCCGATTATGACGAAGTTAGAATAGCAATAACCAGATTGAAAAACAACAAGGCCGTGGGCGCTGATGGATTGCCTGCGGAGCTATTCAAGTTCGGCGGCGAGGAGTTGGTAAGGCACATGCAGCAGCTTCTTAGCAAAATAGGGGCGGACGAAAGCATGCCCGACGGTTGGAATCTAAGTGTTCTTTGCCCAGTCCACAAGAAGGGGGATACTGCAAAATGCACCAACTATCGTGGAATCAGCCTTCTTAATATCGCATATAAGGTCGTTTCAAGTGTATTGTGCGAAAGATTGAAGCCCACCGTGAACCGGCTGATTGGACCTTATCAGTGCGGCTTCAGACCTGCTAAATCTACCATCGACCAGATTTTCACAATGCGCCAAATCTTGGAAAAAACCCGTGAAAAGAGAATCGACACACATCACCTCTTCGTCGACTTTAAAGCCGCCTTCGACAGCACGAAAAGGAGCTGCCTATATGCCGCTATGTCTGAAACTTATACGGCTGTGCAAAATGACGTTGAGCAACACCGTCAGCTCAGTCAGAATTGGGAAGGACCTCTCCGAGCTCGTGCGATTTCTTTAATTTGATGCTGGAGAAAATTATACTAGCTGCATAACTTAACCGCACTGGAACAATATACTATAAAAGCGTGCAATTACTGGTATATGCTGATGACATTGATATCATCGGCCTAAACACCTGCGCTGTTAGTTCTGCTTACTCCAAACTGGAAAATGAAGCGATAAAGATGGGTTTGATGGTGAATGAGGACAAAACGAAGTACCTGCTGTCACCGAGCAAAGAGTCAGCGCATACGCGTCTTGGCAACCACGCTACTTTTGGCAGCCATAATTTCGAAATAGTAAAAGACTTCGTTTATTTGGGAACCAGTATCAACACTAGCAACAACATCAGCACTGAAATCCAGCGAAGAATCAATCTTGCTAATAAATGCTACTTTGTACTAGGTAGGCAATTGAAAAGTAAAGACCTCTCTCGGCGAACGAAAATCATACTCTACAAGTCACTTATCGTACCCGTCCTGCTATATGGGGCAGAAGCATGGACCATGACAACAGCAGATGAAGCGGCTTTGAGAGTGTTCGAGAGAAAAGTTCTTCGAAAGATTTATGGACCTCTACGAGTTGGCGATGATGAGTACCGAAGAAGATTTAATGATGAGCTGTACGAGCTATACGCAGACATCAACATAGTCCAGCGAATTAAAACGCAGCGGCTGCGCTGGCTAGGCCATGTTATGCGAATGTAAGATGATGCTCCGGCCAAGAAAGTGTTTCTATCGGAACCCGCCTATGGAAGCAGAGGTAGAGGGCGGCCCCATCTCCGTTGGAAGGACCAAGTGGAAAACGATTTAAACTCCCTTGGTGTGGACAATTAGCGCCGGATGGCGGAGCGGAGGAGCGACTGGCGCGCCTTGTTGGACGGCCATAACCGTTTAGACGGTTAAGCGCCAATTAAGTAAGTAAGTAAGTACCATAATGGGACTTTCAGTCATCCAACCCTCTCCATCTGAAAGGAGCCTTACAGGTAGATGAGGTTGACAATATTCCTGCAGTCTTTTGCTATTTGTATACTTATTTTTATCCAAAACCGTCCAGCATTTTAGTCATAGTTGAGTAATAAAAATATGCTCATGAACATGTTAAGATCAACACGTTTTAACAAGCCTCGGAGCAACCAGGAATAAATTGTCTTCATTAAAATTTGGTTTTTAAATAAAATCTTACAAATTTCACTTAAATTTTGAAATAAGTGGCAACGCTACTAAAGAAAATCTGAGCTTAATCCTTTATATGCGCTACAGAGACTTGTTTTATTTATTATTAATTTCGAAATATATTAACTACATTACTAGCGTCTGCTATTATTGTCGCAAAAAAATATTTTTCTACCTCAACAATCTCTCCTATAATTTTACTCAGCAGCAAAGTGGTTTTTGTCTTCATCCCTGTCGTTATTTTGCTATCTTGACAGCAACACATAATTGAAATGTCAAATAAATCGTATTTCTTTATTGCCATTTTGTAGTAATTCGCATTGAATACAACACTCTGATTGTTATTGTAATGCATTCTGTTTATAAGTACGCATACTTGTATTGTTAGTAGTTATTTCAAAATACTGAGTATCTACTTTATCACATTTCCGTTTTAAGCAAAGAGCAAAGTCATTTGCAGCTTACAATGTTGCACGAATGGTATTTTTGGTGTAATCCAATTTATGATGAGACAACTCGGTGATGCGCAAGTACGCTAAATTAATGTAGTGTTGAAATCCCATTGCAATAACAGTATTTATGCTACTTCTTGCACTTGTTTCGCATAACAGTAAGTAAAAGGTGCAATAAATTCGTTCTTTGTATTTAGTGATCTTTGTATTTAAAAATTACAGAATTGCGCTCAATTAATTTTACTAAGGCAGAGTTGTTGAAAGGCTTCATATGAACAACAAAAAGTATATAAGGAGAAAAAGTTAATTTTATGGGCTGTCTAAGTAGAGTCAAAGGATTGGTAATTTGATTGCAAGTCGTCTAAATAACGGCGTGAATACCAAATACTCGTGAAATGCGATGTGTAAATATATAAGTCCACGCCTACAAAACTAATAGTACTCAACCATAAAAAGCATTTTTTCTGGCACAGGTTTCTGAGAAGAAGCTTGGCATTTTGCTTCTGTAGCAAAAACAAACAAGGTATATTTTACATCATAAAAAGAGTCTGATGCCTATATGACACTACTTTATTTTGTCTTGGATTCCAAGCTAGAAGAAAAACCGACGAAACTTTATCGGAACTTCAAAATACAAAAATAATTTCTACCATGAGAAAACGAGACCACTATTTTCCCCAAAATTAGTGAGTTTGACATGTTTTTGTTTATGTTTTAAATTTTATTTTTTATTATTTTTAACAATAACAGGTAAGGAAGGCTAAGTTCGGGTGTAGCCGAACATTACATACTCAGTTGAGAGCTGGAATGTGTTTGTATGACATGTGCATCAAATGGAAGGTATTAAAGAATATTTTAAGAGGGAGTGGGCCATAGTTCAATAGGTGGATAGGGATATCGCCATAAAGGTGGACCAGGGCTGACTCTAGAATCTGTTTGTACGATATGGGTATCAAATGAAAGGTGTTAATGAGTATTTTAAAAGGGAGTGGGCCTTAGTTGTATATGTGAAGGCGTTTTCGAGATATCGACCAAAATGTGGACCAGGGTGACCCAGAACATCATCTGTCGGATACCGCTAATTTATTTATATATGTAATACCACGAATAGTATTCCTGCCAAGATTTCAACGGCATTTGATTTCGCCCCACAGAACTTTTTAATTTTCTTCTACTTAATATGGTAGGTGTCACACCCATTTTACAAAGTTTTTTCTAAAGTTATATTTTGCGTCAATAAACGAATCCAATTACCATGTGTCATCCCTTTTTTCGTATTTGGTATAGAATTATGGAATTTTTTCATTTTTCGTAATTTTCGATATCGAAAAAGTGGGCGTAGTCATTGTCGGATTTCGGTCAATTTTTATACCAATACAAAGTGAGTTCAGATAAGTACGTGAACTGAGTTTAGTAAAGATATATCGATTTTTGCTCAAGTTATCGGGTTAACGACCGAGCGGAAGGACAGACGGTCGACTGTGTATAAAAACTGGGCGTGGCTTCAACCGATTTAGCCCTTTTTCGCAGAAAACAGTTATCGTCCTAGAATCTAAGCCCCTACCAAATTTCACAAGGATTGGTAAATTTTTGTTCGACTTATGACATTAAAAGTATCCTAGGCAAATTAAATGAAAAAGGGCGGAGCCACGCCCATTTTGACATTTTCTTTTATTTTTGTATTTTGTTTCACTATATCATATTGGAGTTGAATGTTGATATAATTTACTTATATACTGTAAAGATATTAAATTTTTTGTTAAAATTTGATTTAAAAAAATTTTTTTTTTAAAGTGGGCGTGGTCGTTGTCCGATTTTGATAATTTTTATTAAGCATACATATAGTAATAGGAGTAACGTTCCTGCCAAATTTCATCATGATATCTTCAACGACTGCCAAATTACAGCTTGCATAACTTTTAAATTACCTTCTTTTTAAAGTGGGCGGTGCCACACCCATTGTCCAAACTTTTACTAATTTTCTATTTTGTGTCATAAGTTCAACTCACGTACCAGGTTTCATCGCTTTATCCGTCTTTGGTAATGAATTATCGCACTTTTTCTGTTTTTCGAAATTTTCGATATCGAAAAAGCGGGCGTGGTTATAGTCCGATATCGTTCATTTTAAATAGCGATATGAGATGAGTGCCCAGGAACCTACATACCAAATTTCATCAAGATACCTCAAAATTTACTCAAGTTATCGTGGTAACGGACGGACGGACGGACATGGCTCAATAAATTTTTTTCGATACTGATGATTTTGATAAACGGAAGTCTATATCTATCTTGATTCCTTTATACCTGTACAACCAACCGTTATCCAATCAAATTTATTATATTTTGTGAGCTCTGCTCAACTGAGCATTAAAAATATGTGAGTGTATTGACTTTCTGTTGCAGTATTGAAATTTAAAAAACAGTTTTATATGGACGCCGTCGGCCCCTTTTTAACTAGTAAATCTCGCCACAAAACTGTTGACCCCATAACCTGAAAAAATGTCGAGCAACTCGACTGAAATTCAGTGTAAACATTGCTTTTAGGACGGTTGCATAGCCTCTTACGGAAGCTTTCAGTTGCTCTCTAGGATGAATCTGGAATGAGTCGCGAAGGAATATGCAACTATATCCAGTTTTGACCTCCTTATATAAGTTCGAATGATCTCTTTTTGTTAAGAGACCAATTGTACCTGGATATGCTTGAATGGGCTGTGTCGAACTGGACGTCGTTATACTCCTTCGAGTTCTGTCGGACAGATTCTCTTCGTACTGTCGGGCATGTCTTCTTTGTTTGCCTATGGGTAATTTAGGCCCTTACGGGCACTTCTAGCAAATAATATTTTTTTTGTATTGATATTAGCCGTGTTTTTTAACACGCGCGTATACGTTTCGTTTGCGCGTGTTAAAAAACGCCTATCTTCGCTTAGATAATGCTTAGGAGACCCATCTAGCGGCTGTGGTTAAACAACTAGCTACAGCAACAGGGTGTATCGTAAAGCGGAGACGCAACGCTCTGATGGCCATAGGGTATAACATATAGCTGAATCAGTTGCGATGAATTGTGGACACACATATAATACATAGAATTAGTGTACAGGGTGAAACAAAGACACATATTTCAGTTACATCTGAGTATAATGCGTATTGAAATTTAGTAGGACAAAATTTATGCGCAGCAATTTCAGAGTTGTATTTATAGTTTGTCGACTAGCAGTCCATATAAAGTTTAAGCGTAAACGGATATACGCGTGTTAAAAAACACGGCTATTATAGAAAAATAACACAGGAAACATAAGATTCCTACTGATTTGTAAGATCATGGGTTTGAAGCGAGCTGATGGAGGAATGAAAGGGTACTAGTTTTTTAGGCTCGGTTATGGGGCTGGACAGTTTTTTTTAAATAATACGTTTCGATTCCATTTAGTTTTTATTTTATTCTAACCATTTCGTTGCCCATTTTTATTGTCTTCTAAATTCGGCTACAAACATTTTCGGATTGAATAATCCGAACTGTATACAAAAGACGCAAGAGGGTATCAATTAAATCCTCAGTGTAGACACAGGAGATCGATCGCAGATCAGATTTTAGCTCAACAGAGCAATTAAATGTATTCATTTCGAATACTCTCATTTTTTTCTTTATTAGCTTGCGGAAATCGCTCTTACTCTCTTAGCTTTTGTTAAAAAAATCTCACGAACGAGAAAATCTTTAGCATTACTGGCCATGTATTCACTAGCTGGACATTCCACCATATGAACTGCTTAACATGTATGTATATAATGTGGTGGAATACTTTCGCTGGGGTTGGAACGTTTGGTTTGCAGCGAACACACACACAATTTTTTTGGAAAAAATGTCTTTTTGTTTAAAAAAATTCAGAAATTTACTATCTCGCATAGCTAGGCTTTAAGATGCAAAAAACAGTTAAATCGGAGCTTTCTTTGCGTAGTTTTTACATTAAATGGACATTGAGGGACTTTCTCTTTTTCTTTATTATATTTGTGAAAGTAGACAACTTGGGTTTCAGTTTGAACGAACTGAAATTTCCTTACCCGTTAAACCTTTTCTCAGCCACTTATTCAAACGACATTAAAGAAAAAGTGGAAGAAGCGAATGCAAAATGAACAGAAACTGTTACTGTAACTTCATTCTTTCTGTTCGAGAAATGCCTGTAGCACTAAGAAACCTGCAGCCGGTCGTTAAAAATGGAAACTAACTCTTTTTTTTTACGCATTTTCATATTTTTTCGCTTCTCTATTGTTCGATGATATAAGGCGTGGACTGTATCTTCAAATTAAATGAAAAGAATTGGTCAGATTTTTTGCAAGACAACTCGTTTCTTTATTATAAAGTATAAAAATGTTCTGCGCACTAGTGCAGTCTAATTGCGAATGCTCCTCAAAACATAAAGAAAAACATTTTTCCATCAGTGATCTATATTTTGGGTACCAAGTGGCGTGATAATTTCTATATACCCGTACATAACGTCACCTGATTCTCTGAGAAACAATAGAACCAGTTTTTATCTTTTATTACATACATACATAGCCTACTATGCGCATGCAAATGTTTGTTATTGGAATTATACTGCGTTAGACACATAAGACCGTACATATGTAGATGCAGACAGATGTTCCGTTGGTTTTTTCAATACAATACCTGCGCTGAATGGGTAAAGGGTGTGTCGTGTAGTTACTGTACATCCTCCCCTCCGCTGGAGGACTCCGATCCTACTGAAATTGGCAGCAAAGCTAATTTGGTTATGGGTCTCATGTATTCACCTTTCGAAGTTTGTATCGTTACTACTCTGACTTTTGTGTCCTCGCTGGGATGTAGTTTAATGACCTTTGCGAGTACCCAATGTGACTGTGGTGCATTTGGTTCCCGAAGAATTACAATATCACCGAGCTTAATATTCGGCTCATCTTTTCGCCATTTTTGTCTTTGTTGTAAACTAGTGAGGTATTCAGAGTGCCACCTCTTCCAAAATCCCTGCGCCATATGTTTAACTTTGTCCCACTGCTTCAATGGGCTTATATTTATATTAGGGTCAACATATCGCTCAGTCCTAGCCGTAAATGGTTGACCAATTAAAAAATGACCTGGGGTCAGTGCATCGATCTCACCATCGTTACTGGGGCATAATGGCCTGGAGTTAAGGAGGGCCTCAATTCTAGTGAGCAATGTATAAAATCGTTCATAAGTTAAAGCGGTTTCACCAATAACGCGCTTTAAATGTGTTTTGACTGATTTGACTCCACTTTCCCAGAGCCCACCGAAATGGGGAGATGAAGGTGGTATGAAGCGCCAGACAATGTTATTCTGTGCAAAGAAATCAGCTGTCTCAGAGGTGTTGTGTTGCTTTCTTACTATGTTTTGCATTTCGTTGAGAATCCGCTTAGTCCCCACAAAGTTAGTCGCGTTGTCTGACCATACCTCTACTGGTTTACCACGGCGCGATATGAACCGATCTAACGCGCCGATATATGATTGGGTCGTCAAGTCGCCCACCAACTCCAAGTGAATTGCCTTCGTAATGAAGCATACGAACAGCGAAATATAGCCCTTCACCTTTCGTGGGACTCTGCCAACCTCTACTTTTAATAGAAAGGGACCTGCATAATCACAGCCCACCTTACTGAATGCGCGCTGAAATCGCACTCTTTCGATAGGTAAATCGGCCATCATTTGTTGTTGTGTCGATTTGCGTAACTTAAAGCAAGTAATGCAGTCGTGGACAACTCGTCGTGCAATGTTGCGTGCACCCAAAATCCAATACTGCTGCCTTATTATAAAAATCAGCTGATTAACGCCGACGTGGAGATTCGCAATATGTATATATTTGATAATCATTTCAGTGACGATATGCTTCGCTGATAGTATTACTGGGTGTTTGATGTTGAAGGTTGCTGATGAGTTTTCTATGCGACCACCCACTCTTAGTACTCCATCTTTGTCTATAAATGGTACGAGGCTAGACAGTTTACTCTTATTTGCGACTGCTTTATGTTCTTTCAACGCGAAAATTTCATCTGCGAACAACTCCTTCTGTACAGTACAAATTATAAGGTTTATAGCATTCTGTCGTTCACATGAAGACAAAAATAACCCGTATGTTTGTTTTCGCAAACAACCGATAAATCTTAAGCAATAAGCTGTGGCACGCACTAACCGAGACCACATAGATATATGTTGTAGTAATGAGCCAAGGACGACATGTTGGTCTGTTGAAATAAGAAAAACTTTAGTAATAGATGGAATGTGATTCTTACGTTCTTCTAAGTTCTCTTGAGATATGTGCAACAGCGATTTCGTTTGTGGCCATAACTCCCTTGCCTCAGCGAGCCAACTTGGGCCGTTCCACCAAATGGTTAGAGATTTTAGCTCGAGTGGCAACACCCCTCGCGAACCAGGATCAGCTGGATTATCTGCGGACCGAACATGGTTCCACTGCGAGCGAGTGTACGATGTTAAAATTTCCGAAATTCTGTTTGCCACGTACACTGACCACCGCCTTGGCAACGCTGACAGCCAATGTAGAACAATTGAGGAGTCCGTCCACATATAAACGTTAGAGTTATCGAATTCCAATGCCTGCATAACTTGGTTCATCAGTCGGCAAAGCAGTACTGCGCCACACAGCTCGAGGCGTGGTAGTGACACCATCTTAAGCGGAGCTACACGGCTTTTGGCAGCAACAAGATGAGTGTACCTTTTACCTTCATACTCTGATCGGCAATACACCACCGCTGCGTAAGCGTTCTGTGAGGCGTCGCAAAACCCGTGGAGTTCGTTATGGCCAAGTTTAGAAAGTACTCTTCTTGGAATTTGTAATGTATTAAGCATTTCAAGGGTACTTCTTAGATTTTTCCAACGTGTAGCTATTTCCTCAGGCACTTCATCTGTCCATTCCGACTTAATTAACCACAATTCTTGAAAAAGGATTTTAATTAGAACCGTTGTGGGTGTTAGCAAACCTAGTGGATCGAATATGCGAGCAGCATCCGACAATATTGATTTTTTTGTTACCGTAACTGTAGTTGAAGGTGATATGCAGAACTCAAATGCATCAGTTGCTGGGCTCCATTTCATTCCAAGGAGCTTTAAGCATTTCGTGGGTTCAAAGGATACTGCAGACATTTCGCACATATTTTCTGGAAGCTGTTGCAACAATTCCACACAATTACTACTCCACTTTCGTAGGTTCATTCCGGCACTTTTCAGTAGCGCTACGAGCTCACTATGTATTTTAAGAAGATCTTCTACAGTTTCTGCTCCAGTCATCACGTCGTCCATATAAAAATCCTTGGAAATTACTTGTGATCCCAAAGGGTATGTGCTGCTGGATGTGTGGGCCAGTTCATTTAAAACCCTTACAGCCAAGTAGGGAGCGCATGCTGTACCATACGTTACTGTCTTCAATCTGTAATGCTCAACTGGCTGATTAGGGGAACTACGCCACAAAATCCGTTGAAAATCTCGGTGGTAGTCATGCACCCAAATCATACGGTACATTTTCTCTACGTCACCCGACATAATAAATCGATGCCTACGAAATCTTAAAATTATTGAAAATATTTCTAGCAAAAGTGATGGACCAGGAAGCAAAGCTTCATTTAGCGACGAATAATTGCCACTGTGTGCAGAACCATCAAACACTACGCGAAGACGGGTTGTTGTGCTTGTGTCTTTAATCACAGGGTGATGAGGTAAGTAGCAACATTCGGTCGATGGCTTTTCGATTTCAGCTGCTGGCACTAGCTCCATATGTTGCATCGAAAGATAATCTGCCATAAAATTACAATATTGTTGTTGCAATTCGGAATTACCTGCAAGTCTGCGTTCTGTTGCGTAGAATCGTTTTAGTGCGTGTTCGGCGGACTTACCGAAGTCGATCGATTGTGACTTGAATGGTAGTTCGACGCTAAACTTACCATCATCATCCCTCGTATATGTTTGTCGGAATGATTTCTCGGCTTTTTCCTCGTCTTCGGTGTACAATAGTGAACATGGGACTTCCTCCGTTTCCCAAAACTGTGTGAGTGTCCTATCAATGTCGACACTGTTGAACATCACGCCCACGCTTCTCTCATTCACGCGAGTTAAATCACCACCCACAATCCATCCGAGTGTTGTTGAAAATGCGTTCAAACGCTGGTTTTTTCCGCTGATTTTCTCACCCGTTAATACCTCGAAGAATTTTTCGTTTCCCAAGAGAATGTCAACCGGCGACGAAATATAAAATGTTGGATCGGCAAGATCAAGTGATAAAAATGATGAGTACTGCTCTTTCTGAAGATTATGTACGGGAATGGATGAAGAAATGGTTGGCATAATCAGAGCCTCGGCGTTGAATGATTCGCCACCCGTCCTGGCGGTTATGCAAAGGGAGACCCAACCATGAGAAACACCCGTGGATGCATTGTTTAAACCATGTATTGGTATTCTTGAATGCTGACGGCGTAGTCCCAAACGCTGCACGCACTTCTCGGATATTATTGTTTTTTCTGAGCCGCTATCCAATAACATGCGACACTGTTGTTGTATACCATAACAATCAGTAACCTTGCATACTGCTGTGGGCAGAAGTGTATTAATCTCTGGCAATGCGTTGAAGTTTACGTTCACCGCCTTGTTATCATCCTGTCGATCTGGCGATACCTCAGTGGTTTCTTCATGAAGTAGACTGTGATGTCGTTTACGGCAAACGCGGCAAGAGTATTTAGAGCGACAATTGGCTGATATATGCCCTACTCTTAAGCAATTGAAACAAATACGTTTGCTAGCCACAAAATCTCGTCGCTCTTCTCGATCATTACCCGAACAATGTCCTTGTATTCCCTCCAAATCTCCTCCAAACGTTCCAAGCGACACTCCCAATCTGAAATAGGTTGATCGATTCCGTTGGTGTTCACAAACGTGAACATGCGCGTAATAGCTCCCTTAAGCAGTGCCCGTTTTGACTTTAGTTTCTGCATAATGGTTCACTGCGATTTAACCCAAGCACCATGCGTTTTGCAGAATATTTACAAAAAGAACCCCGTAATAATAAAATAAACCGATTTGTTTGCGTCTGATCCGGATCGAATGACCAAAAAATGTTCGATGATATAAGGCGTGGACTGTATCTTCAAATTAAATGAAAAGAATTGGTCAGATTTTTTGCAAGACAACTCGTTTCTTTATTATAAAGTATAAAAATGTTCTGCGCACTAGTGCAGTCTAATTGCGAATGCTCCTCAAAACATAAAGAAAAAAATTTTTCCATCAGTGATCTATATTTTGGGTACCAAGTGGCGTGATAATTTCTATATACCCGTACATAACGTCACCTGATTCTCTGAGAAACAATAGAACCAGTTTTTATCTTTTATTACATACATACATAGCCTACTATGCGCATGCAAATGTTTGTTATTGGAATTATACTGCGTTAGACACATAAGACCGTACATATGTAGATGCAGACAGATGTTCCGTTGGTTTTTTCAATACAATACCTGCGCTGAATGGGTAAAGGGTGTGTCGTGTAGTTACTGTACATCTATAATCATACCTGTACCTTTATTGTTATTCTTATTTTGCATATCTTAAGCACACCTCATATTTGATCTGCTATGCTATGCTAAGTGAAAGCTGCACATTAAGAATTTGCGTACGTGACAATCATAAAGCGTTATATATATTTGTGTACATGTATGGTGCATAGGTCAGTTATAAGGATATTCAACGTTATTCAGCTCCATTGCTTTGTTGTAGTGAATTCCAGGGTTCTACTCCGACAACAGGTTGAACATACATACATGGTAGTATCAAAGAGGGGAGTAGGAGGTGCAATTAGACACAGAGGCAGCTTAAAACCGAGAGGCATTCACGAATCAAAAGGAATTGGTAGCAAGAGCTCATGTTCTTTGAATTATTGTTCAAACCCTTTAAACTGTACCTCGACTGCAGAACGAGATGCCACCCAATATCGGTTAATGTTTTAAAATTATTTTTATCAGAATTTGATTAAGAAACGCCCTATCTTACGTCAAAATGTATTAAATTTATGTTGAGTTAGGTCAGTTTTGCTACAAATTCTGAGATTGGTTATGTTAGGTTGAAGTGGTCGGTCAAAAAAGACCTCACATAGACTGAATGTATCCACAGTGTTACCAGAATTTGTTTGACTACCAAGCGGAAACCCCCCAATTGGTTTTCAAGTCTTATGTTGTAAAATAACACCGTCCTCTTGGCAAATACTAGAAGTTTTCTGGGATTTAGCTTAATAGCTGCCTCGAGATCTGGCAACTCTGTCGCACCTAGTAGCTGGAGCCTTGACTGCGAAAGCGCAGGGCACGAACACAACACGTTTTCGACCATTTCATCCTGCTGTCCTCACTTCCTACATGATGATATTACAGGCGAGGCCTTATTTATAAGCATGTCACGCCACAAAACAGTGTCCAGCTATTGTGCCCATAAATTGTCTTAAGTCTTCTCTCTTTTGAGTTATGATCACATGATCTTAGACATTTTGCAGCCCCTTGCTTATTTTCACGCCTTTCCTGCTTGATTTCTCCCTACCATATGTATCTACTACCGATTCATCAAGTGCAGCACTCATCTTTGCCAATTCATCGGACTTTTCTTCAAATTCTATACTTTTGTGACAGGAAACTAAGTATAGAAGTCTCTCCAATGCTTGTTTGAGAAAACGCCCTGTTTTTCAAAAGTTTTCTTAGATAAGGCGCTTGCAAAACTGCAGCCGAAATAGGTTGGCATTCCACTCCGCAGTCGAACTATTGATTTCTTTACTGCAAATCTTGACGCTAAAGCCTTTAATATCTAGGGGTGACATATGAAAAGCTTTAGCATTCGTTCGGCAGGTCTTTGAAAAAGCGGATTATCATCCGTAAATCGGTGCTCCATATTGGAACCATGTCATCCCTCTTCGGCGGGCGTCTGGGTACAAAAAAAAATTGCATAAGGCGGGCTGTCTATCTAGACCTCAGCCTCAGCACAGATATCTTGAAACTATACACTTTGGTTGTAAAAAGAAAGCCTTCGTTGCATTTCAATCGCACCCATCGTAGAAGCCGAATGCATCTTGCCCAAAGAAACATGCCAACGTTGCCAAAGTTTGAACTTGAATATTGGATAACAAACTATGCTCCTAACAGCTTTGCTATTGTGTCACTCCTTTAATTTGTGTCTACTGAGTTGGAGCTTTATGATTGATATATACGTAGATAAAATCATATTATAATGTACCTTGCGACGCGTTTCGACGCTTGTTAATTGTCTTCAAGGAGTCTTGAAGTTTTATCAAGTCAGAGAAGTGCATCTGACATCACTTTCTCTGCGGTATTTTCGCTTCCAATAAGGTAAGTTTCAAATCCATCCGCATGTTAAATACAAGACGTCTATTACCTTGTCACAGGACTTAACCCTGAAAGTGTTGACTATATATTCGCACTGGTTTTTGTTTTTATCGGCCTATTGATAAATGATTACAGGTTCGATTCGAGCTCATGGACATAACAATATTTTTTTTTAATGATAATTACTGTAATTTTTGTTTTTCTACAATTGAAAAATTGTATTTTGTTTGTGGAATAGTAAGTACAAAATTTTTCAGACAACCTGACACGCTGCGCTGTATAGCTAAATGGCGCAGCGTGCCTAAAGCGTACTAATGATGAAGGCTTAGCACCCTTCGAAATGGATCTATCTGCGCAGCTATGGCAGGTTGTCCGAAAAATTGTCTACTTACTATTCCACAAACAAAATATAACTTTTATATTATAGAAAAAAAAAATTACAATATCAAAAAAATTATTGTTCTGACCTTGAGCTCGAATCGAACCTTGAACCATTCGCACTGGTCTTAGATAGACCTATTCAAGCGGATTTATATATCCATACTTATATTTATTGTGAACGAATGGAACTTAAAGTTTGAACCTCCCTAATATTCTAGACATTGTTGCGTTTGCAGCCGACACACTTACGAAGCCAAACTGCCGAATAAACTTGAGTTTTCTTTCATTATCCACCGATCATAAAAACTTCTGCTCCATCTTGGGTTAAAATCAGCTACACCCCTGCCTACATAGTCACATAGTTTTATAAATGTGTGAGTCTTAGCCACATAGAAGCTTGTTCGATGCCTATAAAATAGTTCAAACAAATACATATAAAGAAATAACGATGCACCACTTTACTTCTTTTTTGTGAGTTTTTGCAAACGGGTAAACGGGGGCATTTTCAAACAGAAAAAATATTACATTTTTTAATATCCATTGCGTTTCTACTTTACAATATGAAATTTATCTGAGGTCAACGGATGTGACCCGTTGTGTTGCCTAGTTTAAATTTACTTGCGACCACATACATACATACATGCATATATAAAAAGCTGGGGTGTAGGAAGCTCCCAGCTCAGCAAGGATACAAAACATTTTCTGTACTGTGTGACGCACGTATTTTAGCGTTTAGCAATTTGCTATTGTTGTACGAGTAGCTTCAAATATTTACCTTACGGTCTCTTATGAATTTCCAGCGCGTAGTTTGTCCTGTTCTATTGCGTTTTGTTTTTTTGTTGCAATTTCACAAAAAAAAAGGGGGGGGGGGGGGGGGGGGGTGCAACTTTATGCAAAAAATATTGCCTATAATTTTGTAAGAGTATACGATACAAGATACAAATGTATTGGTAAGGGCGTGCTATATTTAGTTGATTGAAAGGGGCGATAAGTAAAATTAATTGTTGCTACCTAATAGTGGGTCTAAAGTGGGGCAGATTTTAAATTTAGTAAAACATTTTTCTCTTACACAATGTAACTTGTATTAAAACAAGTCTTGAAAAAGAAAAAAATAAACAACTTAACATAAATTTGAACATTATAACGTTTAAAGTGGGATTGACGTCAGCTTGTTTTAATAGAAATCCCAATTATACAAAGCGAAGTCGGGAGCAAAGGAACTACACCGTCCAATTGTGTCGCCCACGACGATGAACGATCGCTTTGCTACGATCCACACCAAACCAAATTTATTCGTTAATCAACACTAATTTTTATAAGTAGCGTTAACTGATGTTGTATGCTGAAGATATATACTGTGGCGAATATTAGCATTTCGATACATCACTATGCTGCTACTAAATAAATGGACAACAACAGTAAGCAAGCAGCCACACATATGTACATGCAAACTTTAAAGCATGCATTCACACACACATGTAAACAGCGAAGCTAACAGCAAACAGAATTTTCACATACATGCATGTAGGCAGCTGATAAGAGCAGAGGTTATTACTCACACATATACACGCATATAACTATAAGGCAAACGTGAATATGAGATACTTAAAAGAGAAATACATAAATAAGCAGCTGTTCGCGAAGGGGAGAAATTTCCCAAAATTCGTTACAATTCTATATAGGTGAAGCCGATGAAATGACTCTGGTGGAGAGTAAGGCTAATATGACATGCTAGCTGTGCGCATAAACACACTTCCGATTTGTACGAATAGAGCATCGAGCTCTGTTCAACCTCACCTACCCGTGGCGAATCCTGTTTTCTTAACAGCCAGACGCTCTGGCGACCCCGAACTCCTGATTGATCTAGGAGGTGGAGGGAGGTATGGCTTAGAAGGTTTCATGTGGTCTTACCAAATCGTTCCCGAGATGGTCGGGCTAGTACCTTTATGGTGCTTGTTACCGGAACGTACCGGATCTGCATCCGGCAAAGGACCATCAACGTCGATAACACTCCCCAAGGCCTTCGGGGGGTGTTCTTATCGCTACAACAACAACAGCTCTAAGTTGATGATTGTCTACGCTTTCTCTAAGTTAATTGCATTTTTTACTACCATATTTGCGTCCAAGATAAAATACGGAGCCTTTGGTCTTATTTCGCAATCATTACACTAGCCTGCATCGGCCTTTTTCTGAAATTCTAAGCTAAAAAACTTGTATTTTGTTAAAATCTGTTAACTAGAGCCTTCAGCGCAATGTGATCATCCATAGGTTGATCGAACGAGCTAATTCCGAAAATAGAAACATTTTAGAATAAACAAAGTAGGATTAGCAGAAGGGCGGAAGCCGAAGGAAGACAGTTAGAATCAGTACGCTAAATAATGTTTACATTTTCATAAATGACGGTACCTTGCTCTATGGAGAATGATCGTTGATTTTAAATAGCAAATATTAACCCTTAGGAGGAATCTTCGACGTACACTGGAATACAGCGTTAGTCTCCGATAAGGCAACTAGCAGCAAGGTTTTCGCAAAGTTCATAGCTCTACAACCACACTTAATGCCCTCAAAACTCTGACTATCTTCAATACAAAAAAAAAAAAAAAGCCCACCACAATGCAAAATTAAGGTGTCTCTTATCCTCTCTTTAGTTTACATTCTCTATGTCTATACTCCTCTCCTACCAAAAGGGAAGTTGCCTGCGTGGACGACTGTAGAATAATGACTATTGACCCGCGACCATCCTGAGATGACTTATGCTGCATACTAGTTTATTCACACATACCACAGTTTTGAACTTTAAAGATTAAATGAAGTAAATACGAAGTGGTATAGAGAATATAGAAAGTAAGTTTACGGGAAGTGTGTTATCGCTTTGTTATCGGAACTTTAACAGTTCGCTGTTTATAACAGCCGTTAACGAATAGTTATCGGTTTACATCGATGAGCGTGCTGTCGATTTAATCGACAAGTTATAGATTTCTTATCCATTTTTCATTAGTTTATTACCAGCGAGTTTTCCCCAAGGCATGGATCAGTTTACCGATTGGTTATCGAAGAGTTTTAAATTTGTAATCGATAAAAAACGTTATTAATTATTCATCGAGAGGTTATCGTACTGTTATCGAAAAATTATTGATATGTTATTGGAAAGTTATCAAAAAATATCTATTTATTATAGAAAAAACATCGATTTGCTATCGAAAAGTTATCGATTTGTTTTCAAAAAGCTTATCGGTTTTTAATAGGAGTGTTATCTATTTCTTATCGACAGGTAACTGGTTTCCTATGGGAAAGTTATCGGTTTGTAACTTCTATTGTGGTTTATCTTTAACCACTGGGCGAGCTCTGGAAACGAGAAAACTATGGCCCTGACGCATAAAAAGCGAGCACTCCCTCATACCAATATGACTATACTTTATTTTTTCTGTATTTTTCTTGTATTTTCTCTTATATTTTTTGTCGCCCTCCCTCCTAATACGGTTTCAGTACTGGTGTAAGTGTGTATACTATATTTCAAAAAACTAACGAAATACAAGAAAATTACAATCTAGTTCAACCAATACAAAAACAATTTTTACTATTTGCCTTAAAAAATTTTCAATGGTACTCTTTATATAATTTTCCACCTTATACTAATCTATTAAAGCTTATCAATCTTCCAACTCTTGCTAGTCGAAGGGAAATGCTTGGTGTAATATTTATAACAAAACTTTTAAATGAATCAATTTCAAGCCCATTCCTTCTGAATGAAGTGAGCTTTTGTGTTCCCTCTCGGACTTCGAGACACTTCAAACCTCTCCTGCTGAAACAATGTAGAACGAATTTCGAACTAAATGAACCTTTTCGGTGTTTATGTCAAAATTATAACTCTCACTCAAATACGTTTGATAGCTCGGACTCTCTTTTTTCTATAAAAAAGACTATTCTCACCACTTTAAATAATTAATGTATAAAACGATTGCTTCTGTTCTCTTTAAGGATTACGCTTGGCTGATGATATCTCTTCTGTAGCTGAGCAGTCTCAGATCTCGACGCTTGACAAACCGCTGCCCATCAAAGGCTCGGCAAAAAAAAAGTTATGATATAGATATATATGTAAATCGATCGCGTGAACAGGAAATTTGGTAGAGGCTTAGATTCTAGGACGATAACTGTTTTCGGTGAAAAAGGGCGAAATCGGTTGAAGCCACGCCCAGTTTTTATACACAGTCGATCGTCTGTCCTTCCGCTCGGCCGTTAACACGATAACTTGAGCAAAAATCGATATATCTTTACTAAACTCAGTTCACGTACTTATCTGAACTCACTTTGTATTGGTATAAAAATTGACCGAAATTCGACTATGACCACGCCCACTTTTTCGATATTGAAAATTAAGAAAAATGAAAAAATGCCATAATTCTATACCAAATACGAAAAAAGGGATGAAACATGGTAATTGGATTCGTATATTGACGCAAAATATAACTTTAGAAAAAAACTTTGTAAAATGGGTGTGACACCTACCATATTAAGTAGCAGAAAATGAAAAAGTTCCGTTGGGCGAAATCAAAAGCCGTTGGAATCTTGGCAGGAATACTATTCGTGGTATTACATATATAAATAAATTAGCGGTATCCGACAGATGATGTTCTGGGTCACCCTGATCCACATTTTGGTCGATATCTCGAAAACGCCTTCACATATACAACTAAGGGCCACTCCCTTTTAAAACCCTCATTAATACCTTTAATTTGATACCCATATCGTACAAACACATTCTAGAGTCACCCCTGGTTCACATTTTGGTTGATATCTCGAAAACGCCTTCACATATACAACTAAGGGCCACCCCATTTTAAAACCCTCATTAATACCTTTAATTTGATACCCATATCGTACAAACACATTCTAGAGTCACCCCTGGTCCACCTTTATGGCGGTATCTCGAAAAGGCGTCCACCTATAGAACTAAGGCCCATTCCCTTTCAAAATACTCACTAACACCTTTCATTTGATACCCATATCGTACAAACAAATTCTAGAGTCACCCTTGGTCCACCTTTATGGCGATATCTGGAAAAGGCGTCCACCTATAGAACTGAGCCCACGCCATTTTAAAATACTCACTAACACCTTTCATTTGATACCCATATCGTACAAACAAATTCTAGGGTCACCCCTGGTCCACCTTTATGGCGATATCTCGAAACGGCGTCCACCTATGGAACTAAGGATCACTCCCTTTTAAAATACTCATTAACACCTTTTATTTGATACCCATATCGTACAAACAGATTCTACAGTCAGCCCTGGTCCACCTTTATGGCGATATCCCTAAATGGCGTCCACCTATAGAACTATGGCCCACTCCCTCTTAAAATCTTCTTTAATACCTTCCATTCGATGCACATGTCATACAAACACATTCCAGAGTTACCCTAGGTTCATTTTCCTACATGGTTATTTTCCCTTATTTTGTCACCATAGCTCTCAACTGAGTATCTAATGTTCGGTTACACCCGAACTTAGCTTTCCTTACTTGTTATTTTTGTTTTTTTTTTTTATTTCGCCCATTTTCAACACCAATCTATTCTCAGTCCAGAAAAGGCATCGAATTTTTTTTAGATTTTTCATAGTTTTCCAAACCGAAAAAGTCGGTATGGTTATAATACGATTTCACCCATTTTCAAAACCAATCTATTCTCCGTCCCAAAAAGTCAGTGTAGTCAATCCAATCCAAGTTGTATCACTTTATCGGTATTTGGTAATGAATTATCACATTTTTTGATATTTTTCGAAATTTTCGATATCGAAAGTGGGCGTGACTATAGTACGATTTCGCCCTTTGTAATACCAATCGGTTCTCAGTCAATACAGGCCAGTGCAGTCAATCCACTCACAAAGTTCTATCACTTTATCGATATGTGGTAATAAATCATCGCACTTTTTACATTTTTCCAAATTTTCGATATCGAAAAGTGGACGCGGTTATAGTATCATTTCGCTAATTTTCAAAACTAATATATGCTCAGTCTAGAAAAATTAATATAGTTAATCGACTCGCCAAGTTTCATCACTTTGTGGGTGTTAGGTAATGAATTGTTGCGTTTTTCCTTTTTTACAAATTTTCGATATCGAAAAAGTAGTACGATTTTGCCAGTTTTCAATACCAAACTTCTTCACCAAATTTCATTACAATGCCCATTTTCTAAATTTACTACCGACGAAAAATGGTACACAAGTTACTCAATACTACTTAAAATAAATAACTAAAAAAATTTTTTTAAGATAAAGGGTTTTATTGAAAACAATACTTACATGAAGTAATAATAATACTAAAAGCTAGAAAATAATTAGGTAGGTCCTAGGTACTAGTCATCACACTCCTCATCAATCTAGAGCGTTGATCAGACAATTACATAAAATAGAAATTTGACGCGCTCAACGCTTTTATTTAATTGTCTGATCAACGCTCTAGATTGTTTTCAATAAAACCGTTTAGCTTAAAAATTGTTTTTTAAATTATTTTTTTTTTTTTATTTTTTAGTCTTCATTTAATTGCCTATTATTTCTCAATCTATTTAGTTCACTTAGTGACTCATTACTGCAAGGACTTTCCTGACAATTTGTTACAACCTAATTCCTCAATACATAATCCTTCCAAGGACTTTACTCGACTCTGCGCCACGTATGCTTGTCCCTCCTCCAACTCCAAGATATTTTGATGTCATTTCTACGGACTGTATGTAATATTTGTTCCAAATATGAGCCAAAGCGGACATCATAGGTCGCTTTCTATTCATGTGTGTATTATGTGTTCCAAATATGGACCAAATCGGACCACAAATGCGACTTTTGTGAATATCTCGATCCTTGCGCCACCTAGCGGCGATTTTTTTTATTATTACATTGTCATCGGATTCTGAACTATATTCCAAGTTTCAAGCTTGTAGCTTTTCGGGAAGTTACTTAAATTTCAATTACAAAATTCGTGCCAGCAAGCTAACAAACCAGCCTGTCAAGTCAAGCTAAATAAAACCGTTTAAAAAGTGGTATACAGTTCTCAACCGACTTTATTATATAACCAAAACACGATTATAAAAATTAAGCTCTAAGAGTGCGTAAAGACTCCGGAAATTTTTGGGATTCCATTTCGTTATGAATTCCTTTTAAATAATTCTCTCAGTGCGCTCGCATACAAGAACTTCTAGCTTGTTTAGGGCTCCAAACATAGTTTAATGTGAGAGGAATTTTTGGAATGTCAGTATTTTGCGGTTCCTAACGCAGACTTCCCCCTTTATTAAGCCAAAACATGCCCTAATGAATCAGTTTTGCCTCCTTTAAGTTAGCTTTGTTATTTTCCGTCTCCTATGCGTTATATTCTTACAAGTAGATAAAACAGCACATGTATGCCGCTAATGCGCCTTGAAGTAGGCAGTGAAATGGAAAAACTTAATGAACCAAGTAAATATATTAGTAACGAAGGTGTGCAAAGTAAAAATGTCACCCTCGTCGTAATAATGATGGTGGTCTGTAGATAACAAACCATGACAAACTCCCCTTCGCCCGATAACTACTAACGCAGTCATTTTACTGCCAGGATTTTCGTACAAAGTAAGGTTGACATTCGCATATCCTTTCTCATGTGGCATATGTATGTAAGTAATTATATGTATACTAGCTGTTAGAATATGTTTGCTTATATAATAGGAATTTTTTATGCATTCACATACCGACATACATAACAGCTTTTCTTCTATTGCCACTTCACTGCCTTTTAGCGCGACTCAACTTAGGCAGATGAGAAAAACTTCGCTTAATTTGCAAAAATTAAGTAGACTTCAGTTAATTTTTTACTTCATCAAAATGTATGTGCTAAGATATGTATATCTTCAAAAAGAAGCAGAATTTGCAAAAACTAGAGAATTAAATATAGCGCTGACAATAGTAGTGAGTATTGTTTGCTTCAGCTTTTTGAAGTACTTTTTGAACTTCATATTCTTCGTCTGTATTGAAAAACTTAAAAAGTCTATCGAGCGTTGATAAATGAAGGAAATTTTCCTTAGTGCACATCAATTAAATTTTTACAGACAAAGATATTAAAAAAAAAACAGAACAAAAATACTTTGTCGCACTTGACAAGCAATCAATTTAAAGGAATGCTCTACTTGTGTCAAGCATCAATGAAAATTTTAAGAAAAAATTATTTCTAGCAATAATATTTTGTTATTAGTACCAGGTATATTGCGCAAAACGTATCTTAAGCGATTTTGGGTGATGGAAATTCATTTTTGGAAATTCGAAATTTTGTATGTCAAGTGAAAAATATGATATCCATCAAGAGCCCTCGTCATCGTCAAGACAATACATTTCTACTATTTTAGCGAGTTTTCCATGATATTCAGCAGCTTATCCACTTGTTAGTCGTTTTATGGAATATTACTTTAAAAACATGCGATAATACATTTAAGGCTTTTTATAAAAACCCAAAGACTTCGCGGTGTAGGTCATGTTATGCAAAAGGACAAGGCGCACCGGCCAAGAAATTATTACAGGTGACACCGTAGTTTGGAAGCAGAGGAAGGTGGATGCGTCTACTAAGTTGGGAGAGACAGGTGGAGGACGACTTGACCTTGGTAAATGGGTTAATTTTTTTAAATTTCATATACACAAAAAATTAAAGTGCAGTCTTAACACTTTTCGGCTTGATGCAAAAACTAATTTCGTAGTCAATGCTCTCGCTCTTAGTTCTGTGTAGAGGCAGATGTGAGCTGAAAGCCGATGTGGTGACGAACGTCCTGGTTTCAAGTCTCTGCTGAAGCAACATCCAAATTTGTTTTTTTTTTATAATAATTTAAATTCAATCTTAGGGTAGCTCTTTTTCAGCACTTCTTGGGATGAAATTCAACCAATTTTGTATTTTATACACAACAACAACACAAAGTGCGGTTTTACACTTTTTTTTGTATATGTGGCAATCTTTTGAAATTCTACTGAGTATCAAGACCTGGATAGGAGCTTTAGTGATCAAATTTTTACGAACATCGGGGGATCTACTTTCGAGAGAGTGCATAGAAACAAGAGAAAATTACCAGAAATTGTCCTGATGTAATACGGAATACAATCCAGAAATAATCTTGAAATAGTTCCAAGTTCGTTTCGAAATCAATAGCCGGAAAATTTCAAGAAAAAAAAGTGCCAAAATTATTCTGATTTGAGCACGAAACATTTCCGAAAAAATTTCAAAAATAGTCTAGAAATTATCTTGAATTTGCTAGGAATCAAAAACGGAATAAAAACTGTCCCAAATTGGAAATATTTTTAAATAATACCCGAATGTCAAAATTTATTTTGAAAAAGTCCCGAAATTGGCTCGAAGTTATTCCGGAAGCAATTCTGAACTACCCCAGAATCATGCTGAAATCTTTCTGAATAGTATTCAAATTGTTTGGGAAAATATTTCTGAATAGTATCCGAACTGATTCCGAAAACAGTCCTCATCCCATAAAAATTCTATACCGAAACAGTCCAAAAATAATGTCAAAAATTATTTTGAAAAAGTCCCGAAATTGGCTCGAAGTTATTCCAGAAGCAATCCCGAGCTGTCCCAGAATCATGCTGAAATCTTTTTGAATAATATCCAATTTGATTCGGAAAGCAATACTGAGCTCAAAATGAATTTTGAAAAAATCCCGAAATGTTCTCGAAATTATTCTGAAAACAATATTTCCGCAAGTAATCCCAACAAGTCCCGAATATTTGACGCAGCCTCTTCCGAAATTCATCCTGAAATGGTCCTTCGGATCATCCAGTAATTCAAAAATCACGAACAAATCGAAAATCATCCAGAAATCATGCTCAATAATGTTAGAATTGATCTCGGAAACAGTATTTTCATCCCGTAACATTTCTAGAATCATCGCAAAACAATCCCCAAATAATCTCAAAACGAAGTGATCGCGAATTGATACCAAAAGATATTTCAAAAATTATCACGAAAGTATCTTGAAACAAAATTATTTTGACTAATATCGAAATCGGTTACGGAGAATAGCCTGATCAAAAAAAAAAAAATTATTCCAAAACAGTATCCAAATAATTTCAAAAAGAGTTTGAAAAAACCCGAAATGGGTTCGAAATTATTCCGAAAACAATATTTCTACAATTTATGCCTAACTAGTTTCGAAAATTGTCTAATGTCAATTCCGAAATGATACTAAACTGTTACCGTTCTATATTTGTGAAACAACCTTTACTAATTCCTTAGCCGACTTAGGCTGTTATCGCTTGTGACAAAAGATGCTTTACTAAGGTGGGGCGAAAACCTCCTTCCTTACATGTCCTTGTATTCCTTGCTCTCAGGACTTTTCCTTTTTACTCTTTTGATTTCGTTTGTGTCTATTTCAAAAGTATTTTTTGGTGTCTTTGAGTGGTCATATCTAATTTAAGCTAACTGAATTTTTCTTTTCCACTTTGTTGCTCTGTTAATTCTTATACTCAGCTGAGCAGAGCTCACAGAGTATATTAATTTCGTTCGAATAACGGTACCCCGTAACGGCACAAACTAATCGAGATAGATAGAGACTTATATACATCAAAATGATGTGGGCGAAGAAGGAAATTCATTTAGTCATGTCCGTCCGTCTGTCCGTAAACACGATAACTTGAGTAAATTTTGAGGTATCTTAATGAAATTTGGTATGTAAGTTCCTGGGCACTCATCTCAGATCGCTATTTAAAATGAACGAAATAGCACTATACTATAACCACGCCAACTTTTTCGATATCGAAAATTTGGAAAAACCCAAAAAGTGCGATAATTCATTACCAAAGACGGATAAAGCGATTTAACTTGGTAGGTAGGTTGACCTTATGACGCAGAATAGAAACTTAGTAAAATTTTGGACAATTCGCCCACTTTTAAAAGAAGGTAAGTTAAAAAAATTTAAAAGCTGTAATTTGGCAGCTGAGTATATAAGTTCGGTTACACCCGAACTTAGCCTTCCTTACTTGTTTTTCATTTCACTTACGTCACACAAACGGCGGCCACAGTTGCTATCACCATCAGCCGCATCATTAGTTTTGATTTTGCTCCATCTCTCTTCTTCTCTTTTGACTTCGTTTTCTTTACATTTACTTTTCCCCCTTTCTCCACCCCTTTCTATTTTCTTTGTTCTTCTTATTTTTTGATGTTGCTCTTCTGGCATCGTTCATTTCTCTCAATTGATCTGGTCGCTAATTGCGCTCATATGATTAAAGCCAATATTCACTCAAGTGGTTACGCGTGACGCCTGTACTAACTTTCACCCTTCGAGAAGATGTTTACACAGCAACTTACGCTTTTTTTTTAATCGAAAAGAGGAAAAATTTACTTTAATTGCGATTCATTAAATATGTAGTACTAATATCCACTTAGCGAAACGTCGGGCATCAAGTGAAAAAAAAAATTTCAAAAACCTGTTTTTTTAATTTCACCACATGGATCCATAATAGCCTACCTACAAAAAAGTCCTCTAAGAACAAATAACTGGATCAGCTCAATAATAAAATAAAACCACTTAGGCCATTTTTCCAATTTGTTTCTTAAAAATAAACCACAAGAATGCATTCAAATGGTCATATTGTAACGAATTTGCTGCAAATCCTCTTATTTGCAACCCTCTGCTAAGTTCGTATCGCTAAACTGTTGAATAAATAACTCCAATATGTAATAATGCAAAATGGCCTTTATTCAAGTACTTCACAATAACGCTTGTACTTTGCAACGAATAGCTTACTTAATAACCAAACTGATTGACAGCTCAAATGAAACTCTACTATTCAAAATAATACTGCTATAGCTCGCTAGATAGCGCTTAATCCAAATCTCAAATCAAACTGAATTACTTCTTACTCGCTTGCGCCACTTTTATAGTTTACGCTGCATACATCTAGGCTCTTCTATTTCCAGAAGTTACTAGTTAGTTTCGGCTACAAAATCGCCAGCCACAACTACGTGCACAAATTATTGCCCTCTCTTGTGACAACTCAGATAAGATATATGCATGTGTTTGTGCATTGCCGCTCCGATACTCGTATACGTACATATGTGTAGACGCAATTATTTATTCGTTTATGTAGATACATAATGATTGAATTATTGATGTGAATGTTTGTAGTTTACAGTCTCTCGAGTACACATAGGCGTATAAGTAAATCTCTTTCGGCTGCCTTATACATTTGTATACATGATTTGATTATTGACGTAAATACTGCTTGGCATGGCCTTAGCATCGCCTTAGTGATGGTATAGCTTAGTGATGCTAATATCCGTGACAATATGTAATTTTGCAAAATTATTGCAAAAACACACACACTTATGTATTTCAGAACATTTTCATTCAAGGGTAGACTTTTTTTTCGAACTTTCTTGATTTTAATTTATAAAGTGCATTGATAAATTGAACAAGAAAATATTGAGACTCACAAGTTATTTGATGATTTTGTTAACACTTAATTGAGCAAAGTGTGGCACAAAATTGAAAGTTCACAATGAAATGTTTGAAAATATTTAGCAATTGAGTTTGAAGTGGGTTGAATAAGGTTACATACAATCGTTGTGTACAAAGGATGTTTTAAAATATATACAAATTGATTTCAAACAAACTACAAGGACAACGCCAACATATATATACGAATAACTTGGTTACGCAGCATTCATTTAAAAAGAAAAGCAATTTGAACCGTAACTTTATAGGGTCAAGCAATTCAATGGACAGAAATTGGCCTTTTATACGCCATAGTAAGTAATCAGTAAAGAGACAGAAATAGATAAATGTTTTGCGTCAGTCGTTGTGAGTGCTTGAATTACTTGTCAGAGGCGAATCCAAACAATTTCAGCACGTTATTTGTCAAACAATTTAAGTTTTGTTGTTGTTACAACTTCAAGCAAGTATATGCATTTACGTAATGTGCGAATATTCTACTTAAGTAAATTCACTAAGCCCATTTTGTAAGAATTAAATATAAAGAAATATCCTGCACGAAACGTACATATATACGAAAAATTAGGCTATTATATTTGCTCTAAATTAGCTAGAATTTTTGCTTTTGCATACTTATAGGCTTAAAATGTAAACAGTATCCTAATAGATCAACGTGGCGAAGCGAGATGATGAATGATTGCACAAGGAGACAGTTTTTAGATCCAGAAATAATTCTATACTTTTATAGAGGCTGCGGTGTGTTAAATCTAAGCTCGGTATCACAATTTTTAAATTGGTCCTGATGCTGGAGATATATGTACCGGGAAGTGCTTAATACGCGTTGTTCTTTTACATTCATTGCGCTCTTTCGACACGAAAACTCTTTTTTTTCCAAAGCAAAATAAATTTTCCTTGAAAAGGAAGCTAAACTTTTTGAATATTGTGACATTTTCTCAGTACACACTTTTTTCACAGATTTGAAGTATACTTTTAGGCATATTAGTCACATTACAGCTGCAAGTAGGTGGCTTCAGCAAACCATGCATATTTGAAGTAAAATTATGTTAAAATAATAAATTAACACATTTGAATTAAAAATAATTATATGAACGACCACTACAGCTGGACAAATCCAAACCGAATATAAGAAAGTCTGCCTGAAAGTATGCAATACGTGTACGCTTTTTATTGCAGCAACATCCTATCTCAGAATTTGTTCATAAACGCCTCAGCTAATTTGATGAAATAACGTAGTGAATGGAGCCGAAAAAAATGTTCTTCGTACGTTTGTATAAAATCATCTCGAAAAAGAGAGCCAAAAAAATCTGATTCGATAATAAGATTTGGCGAAGCTAAGGCCTTTCGAAAAGTCTGGGTCTGGATTTTTTTTTTTAATTTTGTTGGTCTATATTATTAGGGTGCTGCTGATTAACGTGCAGCATGTTGAACTTTTTTCGATCTTTCTAAGGGAGTAGAAAATTAATATCTGGCTAGTGCATAAGCTGTAGGTCTGGCGTTCAGAGATTGCGGGATCACATACCAGAAGCTATAACCTGTTTTACACACTTGAAAAAGGTAAACTTTGTACATGTAACCAAACGCTAAACTTCCACCTTTGTTTCCCGTATTTAGAGAACTTACCCGGGTATAAAAGAGTATAAACAAGACTATGAACCAAAAAAAAAAAGAGTCAAGATTCTGGAACAAGAAGCAGTATGACTACAGTATAATGTTAAGCAGGCTTCTTAATGTTGATAACAGGATAGCTTCCGCCCGTATTGAACTTTTACAATAAACTGGATGGTGGAGGTTTCTCAGGTTATAGATAGGTCAGTCGATATAGTATGTAAATAGTGAGACGATATTCCACGGTTCCAAAATAAACTGCGGTGTTGGTGCAGGAGTCTTTTCCGCAGTCGCATTATCTAGGAGTAAGAGGGCCTATTACTCTTTGGAATCCTGTGACTGGTACTCTAAAGACATATCTGTATGATCACAAGACCAAAGTGAACGGGTAATTTACTTAGTAGAGCAAGGAAAGACATATTTAGAATTACAGCCATAATTACTGGCTATTAGACCAAGACACGGAAATATTGCGAATCACCTTCAATGACATATGCGGAAGCTGCTGCCAAGAGGATGCCAAAAAAACAGTCACTAATTTGCTCTATGAGTGCTCAGTCTTAGAATATCAGGTATTGAACATTAAGCCGTTTTTTGTTGCCAAATCTACATGAACCAGTAGGTATATTGACCTTGTCAAAAGGATCGAAAGGTTTGAACATCTTACGCCAAGCTTGGCGAAGCAAGGTGCATACTTTAAGGCGCTACAGCCGTTAAGCATGCAAAACTAAACAATAATGACATCAGAGAAGAAAAGCAACTAAGTTAAATATAGACCTACTTATCAATAAATTATTAGCTATCTCTTATAAAAATCGTATGTCAAATTTGTGTCATTATACATGTAGTAGATATATTTAAAACGATTACTTTTTAATTCAATTTTCGTTTCTCCATAATTTGAACCACCCTAATTTATATCATGCCATAAATCACGCTTCAGCCTAAAAATATGCAACCATTTTAGAATTTAGATGGGTTTTGCACAACACTTAACAATGCTAGTACTTTTGCTAACGAGCTTGTTGCTGTTTGTATTACGATTTTGTTACACGCTAACTAGCTAGCCAAAATACACATATATTTTTACAGTTATTCATGTAGCATTATTGCGTTTGTGTATACCTAACCGTATAAAAAAAAAACTTTAAAAAATCCAAACCACATTTTACGCTCGAAGTCTCACAACTTGTACTTCTTTAAGCACGTTCTTCTCGTCTTATATTTTTTTCCTTATTTTTCTATTTTGGTTTCATTTTATTTTGCCCGCTTTTTGTTTATGTTGCAACATCTGCTATTTTTGCGGACACTCTTAGCATAGCAGCGGCAAAGTGTTTGCTTTGGCACCAAGTGGTTACGTAGGGCTTTGGGGTGTTGTTGTTAATTCTGTTTATGTGGTATTTCTTTTATTTTAGTTTCATTCTTTTCAGTTTGGTTATTCTGCCTTTCAACGAACGCATTTAGTTGGCAATATTATTTGAGTGGCACTTTGTTTAATTTTATGTTAGTTTAAAGAGAAAATGCTATACTTTTTGTATACAGAGATTGTTTCAATTTTAGGGTAAATATGCAGGGATGGCAAATAAGTGTTATTGATCAAAATTTAAACAAAAAGAATCTGTTATTTTCCGAGCTAAATAAACAAAATCAAAAAACTCAAGAACTTTAACAGAGGTAACAGTATTAAGATGTTAAGATCGAATACACACACAAGAAGAAGAAGGGAGCGAAAGAGAGCGGAATGGCTTGGCTATTCAGTGTGACACGTGCATGGTAGGTGAGGGTGGAAGGAGTCGGCGATTTCTTCTATGGCGGTAGGATTGGTGATCGGCAACAGTAGGCAGTCGATGTAGGAATTATGCAAACAACTGTGCGCCGCCAAGTATACACGATATAACAGCATGCAGAAAAGGGCTGAGCCGGAGGTATGGGATTTTCGCTATCAACTAACAAGTTACGCAATGTGATGGTTTACCTTCGTCGTGACTGCTTTTGTCAGGATGGTGGTAGCCTTTAACAAAACTACGGAGACTTATCATTGGATGATCTCACCGCTGGACACCGCCACCTCCACCATTTGGTAGGTCTCCGAATGGAAAGGGGTTATATCAGCCGAACATTATAAGGCAAAACGTGGCTTGAAGAGAGGAAGAGTACGCTGCAGACAAATCTGATGCCCCGAGACTTAAGGCGGCGTTATAAGACTTGAGCCCCTGAGTACTGATCTTCGTTGAACACCTCGGCCCCCACCTTTATCGCCCACCAGCATAATAGACGTTAAAGCGCGGCCGATGGTGTGCCAACGTATTTGCTATTGGTAGTCAGCTGTTGTTCGATTATCCGTTGCTCGCTGGCTGTTATCAGCTAACCTGTGTGCTGTGCTGGTTTGTTACGGAATGATTTTAGGCGCCTGTGAAGCAACAGTGGAGCTACTATCGTCACGGTATGTTGCAAGGGTTCAACCTTGTCGAAGCTGCTACTTTTTTTGGGATCCTATTATAGGATTTCGATGAAAATTCTTGAATAGTCGACCAGGCGAAACTCTGATAAAACAACTTGCTTACTACATTAGTGGATCCCTTTACAACTGGCGCAAATTGGTAAAACTAAGGCTTTTTTAATACTTTTCCACCTGGTCCTTCCACGGGGATAGGCGGCCGCCCTCTACCTCTGCTTCCATAGGCGGGTTCCGATAGAAACATTTTCTTGGCCGGAGCATCATCTTTCATTCGCATAACATTGAATAGCCAGCGTATCCGCTGTGTTTTATTTCGCTTGACTATGTTGGTGTCTGCATAAAGCTCGTACAACTCATCATTAAAGCTTCTGCGGTACTCGCCGTCACCGACGCGTAGAGCCCATGAACTTTTCAAAGAACTTTTCTCTCCAACACTACCAGAGCCTCTTCATCTGATGTAGTCATGGTCTACGCTTCTGCACCATATAGCAGGACGGGTACTATAAGTGACTTGTAAAGCATTTCATTTTCATTTGTCAAGAGAGTACTTTACTTTTTAATTGCCTACCTAGTCCAAAGTAGCATTTATTGGAAAGAGTGATGCTTCACTGAATTTCGGAGCTAATGTTGTTGTTTGTATTAATGATGGTTCCCAAATAAACGAAGTCTTTACTATACCGAAATTATGCTGCCAACAGTGACGTAGTTGCCGAGGCGCAAATGTGCTACCTCTTTCCTTAATAACAACAGGTACTTCATTATCATCATTCTCCATCAAACCAATCTTTTTCTCTGCTTTTTCTAGTTTGGGGGAGTAGAGCCTACTGGTGCTTAGGCCGATGATATCAATGCCGTCAGCATTCTTGCTAGGACTTGTACAATGTTTTTCGAGAGTAGTTAAGTTCTGCAGCTGGTATCATCCATAATCAAATGAAACAAATCCGCAATTGGGGTATGAAACATCGTTTAGTTTCGAACGACTCGGAAAGGTTCTTCCCAACTCTGACTGAATTGGTTTTAATGAAACAACTACAACCCCTAAAAAGGTAACATCTTCGAAAATGGTCGACTTCTATGGAAAAAACTCTGTTAGTTGGCTTAAAGTGTTTTGGTACTCAAAGTTTATTGACTTAACTGAAGCTAAAACTCTGCGATGTTGTTGTTGTTGTTGTAGCGATAAGGTTGCTCCCCGAAGGCTTTGGGGAGTGTCATCGATGTGATGGTCCTTTGCCGGATATAAATCCGGTATGCTCCGGTACCATAGCACCATTAAGGTGCTAGCCCGACCATCTCGGGAACGATTTATGTGGCCACATTAAACCTTCAGGCCATTCCCTCCCTCCCTACCCCCAAATTCCATGAGGAGCTTGAGGTCGCCAGAGCCTCGTATGTTAGTGAAACAGGATTCGCCGCGGATAGGCGAGGTTGACAATTGGGTTTGGAGAAGCTATATATTGCGCTGGCAACCTGAAGGGTTGGGCTACACAGCCCCTTGAATATGGTACTTTAGTCGCCTCTTACGACAGGCATACCTACTGCGGGTATATTCTGATCCCCTAACCCGCTGGGGGAAACTCTGCGATCGTGGTCGATGCTTTCTATAAGATTTGGAAATACAGAAATATGTATTGTGACGAATATTAGCAACACTAAGGGATAATGTCATCTCTAAGCCGATATTAAGCAGTGACCTGTATGCACATCAACAAATCAATCATTATGTCTACCCATATGTCCATACAAGCAGCGGAGAGAGACGTACAAACACATGCATATATCGGAGATACTCCCAAAAGTAGGCAATCATCGGTGGAACAATCATTAGGTCTACACATATGTACGTACACGCAGCGGGGAGAAACGCACAAACACATGCATATATCTTATCTAAGATGCTCACAAAAGTAGGCTATCATTTGTGCAAGTCTCACTCACATGTACACGCGCATATGAGAAGCTATAAACGTACATCTGTAGTTGTAGCTGGTAATTGTATAGTAAATTCTAGAAACGCCTAGAAGTATGCGAACGAAACAGCAGAGACTATAAAAGGAGCGGAAGCTGAGTAAACAGAATCAGTTTGATTTAAGCACACTATCTGTTGAGAAGTAGAAGTGTTATTGTGAAGTACTTTAATAAAGACCATTTTGCATTACTGAATAGTGGAGTTATTTATTCAACAGTTTAGTAATTCGAACGTTAGTAGAAGGTTGCAAATAAGCGGCATTGCACTAAATTCGTTACAGTACCAATAGATGCAAATAGGATAAACTGATCGACTTCGCTTAAATTAGAACAATCTGATCGTAATAGGTACTTCCGATCATTTCCTAGCCTATTACCGGAAAGTATCGGATTTATATTCGGCAAACATCGATAACACTCCTCAAAACCATCGGGTAGTTTCTTTCTTTTTACAAGAGGAGGAAGAAGAAGATGTAGTTCCAAAAACTCCAGAGACTAAGCAACAGATGCTTGTACAACAACAAGCACAAGATAATGAAAACTACACATCCACATGTGTAAAAAACGAGGGCAAAAGTGATGGCAAGCGTCAACGAATACGAGCTACAGGTAGTGAAGAGACTTAGGCCCGGTTTTTCAGTAGTTCTAAGCTAAGCTGAGCTTAAACTAAGTTTTCTTAAACTCTAGTCAAATTTAAACTCTAGTTAAACTACTGAGCAGATTTTCAGTCTCAGTTTAAGGCCGCCTTTGGGGTAGGCTTTTTTGTACAGCAACATTGGTTTCTTATTATCTAGATATATTGTGGACACGGCAACAGCTGGATTTTGTTTACCCAACAAACCTGGAAAAAATATTTCTCCAACGATATATATATCTAGATCCGGAGGTTATATCCAACATCATTATTTGATTATTCTTAAACCAGATAGTTCTCGAGTTGATATCCAACTTCATTCTCCAATCACTATCCAATCTTTCAGAAATTTTGTAAAATTTAGAGTTCTCGAGTTGATCTCCAACGTTATTGTCATCTTAATACGCCAAGGCCCTAACCGAAAAATTTAAAATTTTACAGAAGAAAAAAAAATTGTTTAAGTTTCACTATACTTATGGCTTACAAAATTAAACTAAATGCGCTTTTATTATTTCTAGCATTTTAAAATTTTCATTGAAGATATATTTCAATATATTATATCAAAGACGGCGAAAAACGTGTTGGTTAGCGCTTTGATAATTAAGCTTGCGATTTGGAGCTTTCGATTGCATACGCATTTTTTTCCAATAAAACTTCAGCTAATTTAAATAAAATGGACACAAAAAATGACTTTTAAATGAAAGCTTATTAAGTGCCACGGAAGTTGAATATTAATGAAGAAAACGAAAGCAAAACATAACGCAACAAAGTTATTTTCTAACGGTAAATCGAGCAAAAAGTGTAAAAGCTAGCAACACAAACTTTTAATTTCATTTTCGTTGCTCAAAAAATGTGCAGCACGCACGCAGGAATTCACGCAGGCACGCAGAAAACGTACTTTTTTTACTTTTGCAAATACTCGTATACAGCACATACATATTTATATAAATACATTCGACAGACTTAGTGTGGATATATCTTCATGTATAAAAATATAACTTTTTGTTACAAAGTGCCTTTTTTTTGAACATACGCACGCTAAACTCAATAAAAATATGGCAGTACTGGCAAGGGAATTTTGTGCAAATCAGCGAAAATTTTAAAGCATTTAAAAATCTTTGAATGTTAGCTATGGCATACTAACAGCCCAAGTCAAATAATCAAAAAAATGTATACAGCAGCGAACATTTTTCTATTGTGGCAATTTTTTCCAAATTTCGTCAATTAAATTCCGCAGTTTTATTTCCGTATTTTAAGAAAAAACTTCCATGAATTTTGTCACTGAAACTACGTAGTTTCAATCTCAAAAACGTTTTCGAAAAAATGCGATAAATGCTTACGAAAATTTCGAACTTTTTATTCAGAGTGCAAAATGTGAAAAATAACATTTTATATGTAAAAAAATCTTAAAAGCCCTACGAAAAAAAATCTAAAAACTAATTATTAAAGACCTGTAAGTTGAAATTTCTTAGACCAAAACTGAGAGGCGAGCAAAACTGCATACTCAAAACAAATCAGAGAAATCCAAATAAAAAGTTCGAAACTTTCCCTAAATTGTATCGAATTTTCGAACTTTTTCGAAAACGTTTTCGAAACTGGTTTGCATAGTTTCAGTTAGAAATCTCATATAACTTTTTTCTTTAATTATGGAAAATAAAAAAACAGAATTTAATTGACGAAGTTTGATAAAAATTGCTAATACTATTTTTCTGTTCGCATCTGTATATTAAAAGTTATGAGTACAAGTAAAAATTAGGTAGATGATGTTGTATCAAAGAAAGAAAGAAGGATATGAGCAGTTTGCCGACGCAACATATAATAACATGCAATCTATGCTATCTAAAATATTTTTAAGATGTAGTATTTAGTGCGATGCACCTTTAGTGCAGGGATGCACCTTAACGTTAAGCTAATCGTTTATCAAAAAATTTCCACCGTTTCCGTTGAAACACTTCGAAATATTATCGATAAAGAAATTATCAAGATAAATTGTATCTCGTTTTTAACCGAAACGAAAAGCCTTCGTTAACGTTAAAAACGTTAACAAAAACGTGATACTTCATGTTTGAACTGTGCTGGCAATGCTATAGTCATGGTGAAGCCGTAAGGTGGTAACAGCGAGCGGACATACACACACAAACTCCATGTAATTTGTTTGTGTAGTTCGTTGGTGGTAATGTCAAAAATACTCTGAGAAATGTTCGTACTATCAATTGCCTTTAATGACTCCGCCATCAATCAGCTTTGCCAGCATAGTTTGAAATTAATAATCAGCATAAACGATTTGATTTCGTTTTGATATGGCAGAAAACGAAACAAAATCATTTCGTTAATTTGACGTTATTAACGTTAATAAACGAAACAAAGTCATTTCGTTTCGTTTCGTTTATTAACGTTAATTATCGTAACGAAATGATATCGGTTCGTTGGTTAAGCATGCCTGCGATATAGTAAGTCTACTACCACCATACCCGCCAAAAATTTTCGTTCCCGGAAATTGGCTTGCCTTTCTTTCATTGCTCCTACCTATTTCTCTCACTTTCACTCTCAACGTCACCCTCACACCCTCACACCCTCATGTCCTCTTCCTATTCTTTCCTGCCTTCCATATCTATCCTTTCCATACCTTACTCTCTGTCTGCATCTCTCCAACCCTCTTCCTCTCTCTCTCAAATATACTGTTATTCCCTCCCCTTTCCTATTTTCTCTCTCTATCTCCCTCTATATCTTTCCCTGCTTTGCAATTCCTCCCCTTTTCTCCCTCTCTCTTCCAAGCCAACTTCTTATTATGGAGAGTTTTATGCCAAATATTAAATTGCACATAATAAATTCCACATATAAAGCGCATTAAGCTTTTTGCTAGTAGAAGGCGTGGCATCGCCCACTTTTTCAAAGTTTTATACAGACTGATGTATGGGCAACATTTAGCAAAATATCATTATGTAGAACCAAATAGGCATTTATGACAAAATTAAAATTGTGTATCCTAGGGGTGTGGCATTTTTCCATCTCCCCTGTCTATAGCACGAGCCAGTGATCACATTAACCTACTCCCATAATTTCGTAAGAGTCTGATAAGCACCCTACATGCTTATAGCACACAGATATTCGATGAAGGGTAGGGCTATACGTTGCCGAATATGTGTCGCTCAGAAACTCGCACTGCTTTAAAGCGAACGACCTACACTTTCCCTCCTTTTCCAACTTGTTATAACCCTCTTTCTCTACCTAGGCTTTTGAATTTTTCCAACCTGACTCAATGTAGACACGCAATTCCTGGCAATGATAGCCTCACTCATAATGTAACTGTACACCGAATTGAGGCCAGACCTTCCGCCATTATGCAATTTATCTCGTTACAAAGAAAATTACAGCTTTAGGTTCTCTTAGGCTTGGAGTACTGGAAAAGCATACGTACGAGCAAGGCCGTATCCTACTCAATATAAGCGACTCCTTTATCATAACGAAAACGTATTGCATATGTCCTAAGACAGAGTTCTATACAAACGATCCTCTTCCCTACCAGGAATGATTGGAACTCACTTAAAAATTGGTAGTCTCTCACTTTTCTTGGACGGATCTCAAATGACTATTCGTTTTCCGGACTAAGCGAGTATGTTTCAATACGGAATTTTCGTTATTCAGGAGACATGTGAAGCATTAGCGGAATTTCGGGCTCTCTGTTATCAAGAGTGGTTGGTGTGTAGTGACTGCGCCATGCATATGGCTAGTCGACATAACGTTTCCCTTATTTGGATGCCTGGTGAGAAGTACAAGGCAGCATGACCCGGATGGGCTCTTTTGATGTCGCAGGAGCAAATGAGGTCCTCTCAATAATGACTCGACGATGCTTGAGTTTTAAAGGGCTTGTAGAGTTTTAAAGGGCATGTGGCCTTCATACAACGAAACCCATTCTCACCAGTTCTAGAGATAAATTGAAGGGAAATGTGATAGTCACCGGGCATTGGAGTTCATGCACCACAAGTGGAGGATGAAATGGTGTAGCGACTACTGCGCGACTTTCTTTTTCTTAAGCTTACCAGAACTCGAGAATTTTACACCAGAGTAGCTTCTTGAATTTATCTGTTCAAAGGGAAGCATATAATGAGATGGGAATACTATCGGTGCTTTTGAACATACGTAAGATTTCTTACAATATTTTTCATAGCCAGTTACGGGCTAGGTTAGGTTAAAGTGGCAGGTCCATAAAGAGCTCACATAGCTTCAATATACCAGAATATGTTTGATGACCAAGCGAAATACCCTAATTAAGTGCCACTCATATGTTATAAAACAACTTCGCTCTCCAAAGTTTTCCAGGACCTAGGACCTAGCTGAATTGCTGCCTGGAGATCTGCTAACTCTTCCACCTCTTGTAGCTGGAGCCTAGACCTCGCAGGCGCAGGAAGCGAACAGAGAACGCAATCAACCGTTCCTTGTTGCAGCTCGCACTTCCTACATCTGCTGTTGTTGACGAGGCTTAATGTGACGTTTTGTGGCGCCAGAAGACAGTGTTCCGTTATAACACCTACATGAGCCTTAAGTCTTCTCTCTTTAGAGAAATGAGAAACCTTGTGAGTCTAATATCGTAGAATGTGTAAAAAAATGTTGCAGCGTCGCGCTTTTACCCACGCCTTTCCTGCTTGATTGAACATTTTCAGCTCCTGTCACCTTTTAATCTTTCCCAAGTGTATTGGAAATTAGAGGGATTTTTCAAAATTTGACAAAAATTTATAGATGCCTAAAAGTATGTGAGCAAAATTTAAAAAAGCACACACGTACAAAAAGAAAAATCAATTAATCAGTTCAAATTTGCACACTGCCTGCAGAAATTACCCACCTTTATACCCATATTTTAAGGTAGCGCGACCATTGTTTTTTTTTCGTATTATTATCCATGATTCAGTCGCACCATCCTCTACATTGTTATCATCACAATTATCAGCATCGTCACTACCATTGCCATCATTTTAGGCATCGCAGCTATCGTCCCATATCACATGTTTCCCCCCCCCCCTTACGTTTACCTTTTCCATTTACTTTTTATTTTCCTTTTCATTCACTTTTCCTCTCTTTCTCACTTCTTATTCTCCTTATAATACGGCTTCACGCTTCTGATCTGGTTTATGCCCACTCACTAAGCCTTTCTCTTGATGTGCTCTTGCGCTCCTATCTACGCAGCCATGTAGTTGCATGTAACGAACTATGGTAAAGATCTACGAGTATCCCATATCGTGAGCAAAATTGTGATACGCATTACAAATTTAAGAAGTTGTCTTTATCGAAAGAGAACACAGTTGTGTGATGATTTGCAAATACCTAACCGCACTCTTTCTCAACTTCAAAGTATGCACTTCAGAATATCATTTCTAAAACTTAAAACTACTTAAGAAATGTGTGGATGCTTTTAAGAATAAATGTCTATGCACATCATTAAAGCATCCTTGTACAAACAGTTAGCTGTATTTTGTTTATATAAGGAGATTTATATGTCTCGTGGTTTTGTAATAATGCACTCTACCCTGACACTGCTATCATTCATCGTTGAAGCAAATGTAACGCCCTAGCAGTCATTGCCTAAGCTTTCGCTCACACACATATCCATATTCATATCCATAAATATACTTATTTACATAGAAACTATGTATGTACTATCAACTGTCATTCACATACATTCCCCTTCACAATAGTTTGCTTGTTTGTCTGTGGTATATTTCTCCCTTTCCGGCAGCTCCACACAATTTTGTAAAGCATAAATCACAGTCTCGGTATTTTGCATTTCTATGCACATTTCATTTAAATGATTCCTATGCTCTTCCCTGTATATACCATGTATATATGTACATATGTATGTATGAGTATGCATATATGCCCTGCAAAAATCGTTGGATCATGTGGTCCACTGGAGGAATTACATTTATACTCCACAGTAATGCAGCAATGGACCAACTCATGTTTCTACACGAACATATTGTAAGCCGATCATTGCTCGTTTTTAACGATTGTAATCACTTCACGATGTTTATTGGACTGTGGGTACTCCATGGATTACTCTGATGTAATGCGAAGCTGGAGTATATGGTCCAGTCCTAGGACATCGCAATGTTAATTGGACCATATTTTTTGTATGAATTGTGGTTAATTTTGGAGTACTCGGTTGGTCCATAGCGAGTACTCCATACATGCATGCATGGAGTACTCGCGATTTTTGCAGGGTGTATGTACGTACTTACATACCTTGCAAACTGTCACTTTATTGTATTGCACAATACAAGAAGTAGCATTCTTGCAGTGACCCTGTAGGGAAATCAATAACTACTGACTACAAGTTGTGGCTCGTAAGTACAGTAGCATTGCTAAATAGTAACTAAGTACTTTGTTCGTAATTATATCTTGAACAGTTCGAAAGCCGGCGATTAGGTAACTAGCCCAGTCAACCATATGTGGGTAATCATCTGAATAAAGCGAAGGTCGCTAGACGCTCAAACGTTGATGAAAATATGATTACTTTTGTATTGCCGGTGTGCAGATTTTAATCGTGTTCAATAAGTTTTCTTCCTGTACGTGTAAGCACTTTTCTTAATTTCCATTACATACTTTTAGGCGCATATACATTTTAAAAAGATTTTGGAAAATATCATTTTATTTACATTTTTCAGGAACAATTTAAGACGGTGTTTGATTACGAAGTGAAGTTGACAGAAAGTGAGGAGCCAGGGTCGGAAGGGTATGATAGGTTTCTTACAAATTATCACATACTTGTAGGCTATATAGAGTTTTCTTCACGGCCCCTATTTTATAGTGGTTCGTTATATCGAATAGCGGTGTAAAATTGTACTTGAATCAATATGTAGAATTGAACTTAGAAGTTTTGGACTACTTAGGAATGGGCAGTAGGTACAATGTTATATTTGGCTATTTGATTGCCTTCGGTTTTATTTCGATTACACTAGCAGCCCACGAGTGTTAAACTAGAGTTTTCCTTACTAGGGACGCACTGACCTACAAAATGCAGATTTGGACTTCAGTTTTAGTCGTGCTGTGATAGTTTCATGTTATTATGTAAGGGTATCTTACACCTTGAAGAGTAACATAATCCGAATTTTTCTACTTGGGGCCAGTTTACTTTTTTGGTACTGGCTAAATTTTCATGGTTTGCGAATGAACGAAGACGATCCGGCCAAAAAAGTATTTCAGTCGATACCGCAATTTGGAGAGGCAGATGGAGGATGGCTTCACTTCCCTTGGTGTGCCTTGAGATATCGTGAAACAAAGATAGCTGTAGTGACTTGTTAAGAAGCGGCCAAGATCACTTAGGTGGTTAAAAGCCAATTAATGATGATGTTGATGACTTTTTTGCATAAGTTACTTACTTTCGTGAAACCGGTTACGTTTTTGGTAATGTACTGTTTTTCGGCAGCGATGAGTTTTTCGCTAAAGGCTGCTGTTTCATAGCCGATTCATTTTCGGGGGCCCGTTATTTGTTAAGTTTTTGTCACCGGTTACTTTTAAAAGAACGGTTACTGGCTAAATTTTCATGGTTTGCGAATGAACGAAGACGATCCGGCCAAAAAAGTATTTCAGTCGATACCGCAATTTGGAGAGGCAGATGGAGGATGGCTTCACTTCTCTTGGTGTGCCTTGAGATATCGTGAAACAAAGATAGCTGTAGTGACTTGTTAAGAAGCGGCCAAAATCACTTAGGTGGTTAAAAGCCAATTAATGATGATGTTTATGACTTTTTTGCATAAGTTACTTACTTTCGTGAAACCGGTTACTTTTTTGGTAATGTACTGTTTTTCGGCAGCGATGAGTTTTTCGCTAAAGGCTGCTGTTTCATAGCCGATTCATTTTCGGGGGCCCGTTATTTGTTAAGTTTTTGTCACCGGTTACTTTTAAAAGAACGGTTACTTTTTTGTAACCGCTTACTTTTTTGTACCCGATTACTTATTCGAAACTGGTTTCGTTTCCAAAACTGTCAACTAGTTACTTTTCGGAGCCATAACTTCTACTGTTACTTTATAGAACCTATTATTTTTTCAAATTCGGTTACTTTTGCGGTACCGCTTTATTTTATGGGTATGGTTATGGTTCCTCTATCGGAATCGGATTGTTTCTCAGAGCAGAGTACTTTTTCTAGACAGGGTATTTCTTCCAAACAGGGTGCTTTTTCGAAATCGGTCTCCTTTTTTGTAACCGGATATGTTTTTGAAATCGAACACTTTTTTTGAAACTGGTTACTGTTTAGAAAGCTATAACTTTTCACACGGGCTTACTGCTTCCTACTGCGGTTATATTTTTAGAAATTGTTGCGTTTTCGCAATCGGTTACTTTTTGGAAGCGATTACTTTTTTGGAAACGAGTACTTTCTTCCATTGTTTCTACTTTTTTTTTTACCAAAATAGTTAAGACAACAATACCGCGACGTTCCCAAACTGATCGCGAAATTATTTTCAAAAAATCGCGTAATGTTACCTAGATTGTGCCAATAACAAATTCGAAACGGCTCCCAAAAATTAGAGATTGGTAACCCAAGTGGTGCGGAAACAAATCTTATTTCGTCCGGTAATTAAGAACTGGTCTTGTCAAGTTCTGAACTATCTACCTTTTTGGCTCGAATTTGTCACCAGATAGCTCAACGTCAATCCAACATTATGCTTGGCGAGGGTTTTGTATCTAGAGACTGATGGCATACCACAAAATAGACCGCAGGTTTTGAAAAGTGCATCCGAAGTATTTCGACGTATGTATTTCTGGTATGTCCCAGCAACTACTAGCCCGACTTTAGCTTGACTACGTGCAACCTTTATTAGCTCGTGCAACTTTGTTTATTTGCGTCAAAGATTGGTGGAGATATTGAGCGGCAAAATGCTTCATATTCGCGTTAAATGCCGCTACAATTGGCGGCAGCTTCTGCTTTCGAACGGAACTTGGGGTCGCCAAATCTCGGTCGATATACACATATGTATACTTATTTTTTTCAGACCAATAATAGATGAGCCTAACCACTTTGGTTTAAAAGGATATACATATACTGCATAAAGAGAAGGAGAGATAGTGAGATTCGGGATTAGAGTGATATGGAGAGTGGAAGTGAGAATGAGAGCGAGGGTGAGACTCGGGTTGAGAGCGATATTGAGAACGATAGTTAGTGAAGATTCTTCAATGAAGAAGTAAGAGTATTAGTGATGTTCTTTTGCTGCTCGTTGTTATAACATTACATAATAAATCATTCTTTACTTAAAAATTGAACAAATCAATTTAATATAAACCAGTTCCCATACTTGTACGCCGGTTAGATGCCTTCTGTAACTTACATAAGTGTAGCTCTTGTACAGATATAATGAAAAAAGATTGATTGCTTCAGGACATTGTGTCGTATTTTAACTTAAAATTCTTTGGAAACAGAAAATGAAACACGATTACATGAATCAATTGTTGCGCCCACTTGAATGAGGAATATTTGACTTTCGATTAATGTAGCCATTGTATGAGAGCAAGTTTTGCATTGTTTTTGTGTTGACTGCGAAAGCCCATCGCATTTAATGTTGACTTTGTTGTTGCTTTCGCAAAAACAAGCTTTTATAAATTCTAAAAAAAAAACACAAAAAAAAACAAAACACGAAACCAAATACCAATGTGATTTGAATTGGCCGCAATGCCATCCATCAAATACAATCAAATGGGTGAGCGTATGAAAATGTTTTTAAAATACTGCAATTTTATGTCAGTGTATGTATGTGTGTGTACCGGTATGCTGAAAAGTGTATGCAAATATGCTTTGGTACTCGTTTATATTATTGGCTGCACCAAAATCATCATATTGCCATTTATACGATATTTTTGTAACATACGAAGCCATCAATTATTGGCTTTCTTCTACAAAATATTTCCCATTTAAATACTACTTTTGCTTTAGAGTAGGTACTACATACAAGTTTTCAATTTGCATTCTTAAGTGCCATTTTGAACACTAGAATTTATACAATTTTCTTTCCCTTTTCTATACGGAACGATTTTGTAAATTTTCCACATTCCCTACTTCCTACTCCGCTTGGTATTTGTTCGGAAATTACTGGTTTCATTTTGAGACTATAATTAAATTTTTGCAGCCTGATTTTAGGCGCTTAAGTGTAATAGTGTGTCAGGGCGTGGGTTTTGAGAATGATGGTTTATAAGGACGAAAACAAAAAGATTGATCAGAAATAGATTGGCAGGAGCTTCGAAATGTGAGGATTGGCCACAATGTGGAACAGTTGCCTCACCTATCATCACGTCTATACCCCTGCTGATATTGTATCTACAATGAATATGTGTAAGAAACTGCGGCTTTGGTATTTCTAACAGTGACTGATTGCTGGTTAATGGTCTGTAGCAAATATAACCGAAACAACTTTTAGTTTGTATACGAAAATATAATTGCAAAAAAGTGTGAGAGTGGCTTTGCCACACATCCCCACAATCCTTATTAATTTTTAGATTTTCCTTGCCGACATTTTTTTATTACAGTCTTCCATAGTCAGAGGTGGGCACTCGTACAAAGAAGCATGCTCGTCAAGCTAAAGTTTTTAACATTTTGCAGGTTTTTGGTCCTTTAATTACCTGCGCACAGCCTGCCCATGGGTGATCATAAAAACTTCTCAAGCTCTTTAATTTTTCACCTTAAAATGTGCACTACCCTCTCAACTACCTATATCTGCAGTGAAGATTCATTTCTCAAAACTTCAATTTATGCCCAATGTTAAACAATAAAATTCATAGGACGAACTTAGCATGCACAATTAAAAATACCAAAGTAGCAAGATTTTCTACTTTTGTTCATTCCTTTCATCTCATCCATCCCTTTCTTGCACACTCATTTTACTCACACCCTTTTTCGTCCTTTCACTGTCACATGCTATAAGAGGTTGAACCTTGCTCATCTCTCCGATTTTAGCAAACTGATAATTAAGTTAGAATTTATAGCTAAGACTTTATGTTGCATATCTTAGTTATTTCCATTTTAATCACATTTTCACAAATCAAATGGATTGGGCAACATCTGCATATGGGCACATTGGTTGTATCAGCTGGAAAAGTTTAATTGGCAAAAGTTTTATGATTTCTGTTGTTAGCAGTAATAAATTTAAATGGCCTTAGTAAAAATTAAAATAAAATATAAATTTTCCCACTAAATAAATCACCTTTTACATTTTTTTACATTTACAACTATTTAGATCATGAATGGGTGGCTACGTCAATCAAAATGGAATTATTGCTCATAACTTTTTCACTTTCACTTTCCACTTCAAATCTCAGCGACATGAAAAAATATATATCTAGCGTGGTTCAGCGTTTAGCCTCATGGAAGTAGGGGTGGGGGGCGGGATGACGTAGAAGGTTCAATGTGGTCATATCAAATCGTTCCCGAAACGATATCTTTTCGTTACGATAATCAACGTTAATAAACGAAGCAAAGTCATTTCGTTTCGTTTATTAACGTTAAGAACGTCAAATTAACGTTAATTAGACGTTCTTAACGTTAATAAACGAAACGAAATGACTTTGTTTCGTTTATTAACGTTGATTATCGTAAGGAAATGATATCGTTTCGTTGGTTAATCATGCCTGATCAGGCCTGTGCTCTTATGGTGCTTGTTGCCGCAATGTACCGGATCTGTTATCCCGCAAATAACCATCAACATTGATAATCATCCAAAATCTTCGATAAAAATTTGACAAAAATCCGATAACTATTCGATAAATAATCGATAAATTTCCAATAAATTTTTAAAACATGTCGGTAACAAATCAGTACACGCCAATTAAGCTGGAGACATTGGTGCTTTATCGGTAACCGTATCGGTAACCTTTTAACAGCTGATTCGAGCAACCTTATGAGAATCAATGCAATCGATTATTGGTGCCGCTAAGGTCGTAACCGTATCGTAGCCAACCAATTGAGTTTTGGTTTACCGTCGTAACGATAAACAGCTGATTACGTTAGGGATACGACTACAGCGATACGACAAACGGCACCAATGACTCCAGCTTTATACTAATTTCACACAGACGGCTTATTGAATAATAAAGGCAATTGTCTACATTAAGACGCTTATTGAGCTCAATCTTCCCTACAAAATTCGAATTTATTATTATTTCATTAGTAGCTAATCGAATGCCTAATGAAGTCAAAAGCACAATGCAACTCTGTTGGCAGCGTTCTGCTTCCGTTTCCGTTTCTTAGTTTTCAAAGCAAATGTCATTGTCTGCATGGCGGAACGATACAAGGTGGCCGCATCGAACAGCTGATTATAACCTTTTTTATTTGATTTGATACATCAACTACCGGCGCAGTACGATTTTGACATTTGTCCATCGAATTTACAAGTACATGGAATTTTTTTTGTTTGTAGGTATGTCACCATGCTCCCACTTTGTATCGTTCCGCCATGAGTGTCTGTCTCATCCTTCATACTAATCGAGCAGTTACTTCTATGTGAAAGCAAAAAATTTACGATTTCATTAGCAGGTGAAATGAGATCATTAAGTTTCTGTGTGAAAACAGTATTACGGATTGCTAACAACCCGATATAAAACCGATAGCTTTTTGATAAATAAACGATAGCTCTTCTATAGTAAAGAATCGATAACTTATTGAAAACATATCAATATCACAAATCACACTCAGAAGATTGCGCATTTACGAGTTCAAAATTACTTCGTTCTGCGCATCTACGTCACACTTGACTGCTTGAGCGAATGAAAGAAAGAGAGGAAAAAGGATGAGCTAAAGGAAAATGGCGTAAAAATTGCCCATAAAAAACAGCTGATCTTTTGTTTACATGCACAATGGGCAATCATGCGTGTGTGATTTGTGTGTCAATATACTGTGCGATCACAAATCACACAAGAAGATTGCGCATTGCGCATGTAAACATTAGATCAGCTGTTTTTTATGACGTATAATGAATTGATTCTTTTCCTTTAGCTCTTTTTTTATTCGCGCAAGAGTCAACTATGACGTAGATGCGCAGAAGGAAGCAACTTTGAACTCGTGAATGCGCAATCTGGGTAGGTGATTTGTGCTGTGCGATCAATTTTCTTTTCGTTTTGATAACTTTTCCACAACAAAACGATAACTAGTCTATATACCCATCAAAAAAAGCGAGTACTCCAAAAAATAGTGTAAGGAATACCCTTTTAGGAGTATAGGAGTTTTCCAAAACTAATCTGTATTCATACAAAAAATGTGCTCCAATTAACATTGCAATGTCCTAGGAGAGGAGAAGGTGATCCCACTCTCGCTTTGTTTGTGAGTATTCCATAGAGTACATACGTGAGAGTACTTTCCAAAGTACTTTCACTGTAGTACTCCATGGAGCACCCACAGAGGATCATATGCCAAAGTACTAAAGAGGAATTGTGTCGGGAAGAATTATCGGAGTGAATTTAATTTAAAATGAAAGTAAATGAAGAGGGGCAATACAACTTTTATATTTTATACTACGAATATTCTTGTGTTATTTAGCATTTGCGTGAATAAAGAAACTAATATATCTCTATACTACAGGGATGCACCTTAACGTTAAGCTAATCGTTTATCAAAAAATTTCCACCGTTTCCGTTGAAACACTTCGAAATATTATCGATAAAGAAATTATCAAGATAAATTGTATCTCGTTTTTAACCGAAACGAAAAGCTTTCGTTAACGTTAAAAACGTTAACGAAAACGTGATACTTTATGTTTGAATTATGCTGGCAATGCTATAGCCATGGTGAAGCCGTAAGGTGGCAACAACGAGCGCACATACACACACAAACTCTATGTAATTTGTTTGTGTAATTCGTTGGTGGTAATGTCAAAAATACTCTGAGAAATGTTCGTACTGTCAAAATTCATGAGAAAAGTTGCAATCAGCTTGGATAATGCTTTCACCTTTAATGACTCCGCCATCAATCAGCTTTGCCAGCATAGTTTGAAATTAATAATCAACATAAACGATTTGATTTCGTTTTGATATGGCAGAAAACGAAACGAAATCATTTCGTTAATTTGACGATCTTAACGTTAATAAACGAAACGAAATGACTTCGTTTCGTTTATTAACGTTGATTATCGTAACGAAATGATATCGTTTCGTTGGTTAAGCATGCCTGCTATACTATAGTATGTATACATACATAAAACCAGTGTGCGGTTGCATTTATCAGAGTTGCCATAGTAAAATTTTATTATCAGTTATTTGTATGCAATATTTTACTTTTGGCGACTCTGTTCGATCGTCACCGTGTCGTGATCACGGTCGTTAAAAAACGTACAATGATCGGCTGATGGTGGTCCGCAAACTCATTGCAAAGGAGTATTGTTAGAGTACTCCAACATGAAGAAAATGGAACACGTAATCCAACAATTTTTGCAGGGTATGTATACCTCATCATTAACACACCTATAACAAACCGATACCTCGTCGATTAGAAAACGTTAGCGCTTCGATAAGAATATGATAGCACGCCGTCCGGTTTCGGTTTTAGCTGCTAATCTTTCAATTCCTCTCCCTACTCTTTTTTTCCATTGTTTCCTTTCCGTTTTGTTTACAGGTGGAATGTGCAGAATGGGTTTTTCAGGGCTCCCGTTATGCTAAGCACTGACTGCCTGCATATCCTCTCTAATTATTTGAGATGGGTTCTTTTTTGTGTTGCCGTGTTTTTTTTTTCACGCGTATACGTTTCGTTTGCGCGTGAAAAAACGCCTATCCTCGCTTAGGTAATGCTTAGGAGACCCATCTAGCGGCAGTGGTTAAATAACTACAGCTACAGCACAGGGTGTACCGAAAAGCGGATACACAACCCTCTGATGGCCATAGGGCATAACATATAGCTGAATCAGTTGCGATGAATTGTGGACACACATAGAATACATAGAATTAGTGTAGAGGGTAAAACAGAGACACATACTTCAGTTACATCTGAGTATAATGCGTATTGAAATTTAGTAGGACAAATTTTATGCGCAGCAATTTCAGAGGCGTATTTAAAGTTTGTCGCTTAGCAGTCCATATAAAGTTTAAGCGTAAACGTATATAGAAGTAAAATAAAACACAGCTATTAGCTATTTGAGCCAGATAAATCCAGATAGAAGTCTGGTTCAATTTGTGAGCCAGATAATTTGTTAATTTCTTATCTTTAGTTTGGCAACGCTGCCTTTAATAAACCTACTTTTTTTAAAAATAGATGACGCTGCTTGGCCTTAACCGTATATATTAAATGAAATACAACGGCGGCATCTGCCTATCACAACTCATATGTACAAAAATATCACGACCTTTGGTTCTCAAGTCTCCCAATGATCCAGAGCATTTCCGTGAGGATTGAGCGTGATACGAAGCTGGAAAGCTCATTGGATGATGGCTAAAGAGTTGCGTATCTATTTATCTATCTTATGCATATGGAAAAAACGAAAAACCAACATAAAGTAAATGTTGCATTTGTAAATATAAAGGAACTTCAGACTTAGCAAAAAAACTTATTTCGCCTTGCATAATCACATACAAAATTTCGCGAAGCACTGTTATAAATATTCTCACTATAATAGAAATATATTTCCTAACATATTTTTCCTCCTATTCTTTTTTTAAAATGCAGTTTATAATTGTGAAAAACATTGAAAAAGTACCAAGAGGTGGGAAAAATATATTCACCTACGAAGTGTGAAAGCACTCAAAGCCAAAGCAAATGTCCAACTTTTTTTCTAACGCTTTACATGTACCAAAAGTTTAAGTTTGCCAACTTTTGTGTGTCAAATGGCGCTAATGTCGCTGGACCTGCCGTTCTCCATAAAAATATGTCGAAGCTACTAATCGTGCATAAGATTGCGTTGAACGCATTAAATGAAAAAATTATTGTGACGCGGCCATAAGATAACAAGGAAAGGACTAGCCATTTTCTCCGCTTATATCACAAGTTATTGCCACGCTTTATAGGGCGAATTAATGGTGACTTATAACCATAAAGCCATAACCAGATAAAACAGCTGATTACACCTACCTTATGGAAATCAATGTAATCGAGTTAGCGTTATGGTATGGCACCATTAATCGGCTACATTGATTTCCATAAGGTAGGTTCGATCAGCTGTTTTATCTGGTTATGGCTTTATGGTCATAAGTCACCATTAATTCGCCCTTATATCCCATATACAAGATAGAGATATGTCCATACATATTTTTGCACCGTATCAAAGTGTTCTATGTACTTCAACCCAGCATACAAGTGCACTTGCATAACCGCTTTGAGCGTGGTAATGCTTTTACCGCACCATAAATTAAAAATATCTCAACTTTGTCTCGCTTTATATAGCACAAACTTTGAGTATATATAAGATATAGGTACTACCATTAATTTAACTCATTTGTCAGAACATATGTGAATCCCGAAGGTAATTCCTTGCCCTTCCCTTTGCTTTGAATCTATCAGGCCTTCAAGCTAAGGACGCGCTTAGCTGCACTGCACTTCGCTGTGAATTATTCTTTGCATGCATTCTTACGGAGCAAATCACATTTAGAGGCAGCAGCATTACGCAACGCAGGAACGAGAGACAGTGGGAGCTTTCAACGAGCACAATCAATAGCCGTGTTTTTTTACACGCGTATACGCTTACGTTTGCTTATCCTCGCTTGGATAATGCTTAGGAGACCCATCTAGCGGCAGTGGTTAAATAACTAGCTACAGCACAGGGTGTACCGAAAAGCGGAGACACAAACCTCTGTTGTATGGCTGTGTGTGTATAACCTGTAGGCGAATCAGTTGCTATGAATAGTGGATACACACCATTTTTAGAGATGAAACATAGAATTAGTCTTGAGGTGAAACATAGACACATATTTCAATTACATCTGAGTATAATGCGTATTGAAATTTAGTAGTACTAATTTTATGCGCAGCAATTTCAGAGGTGTACTTAAAGTTTGACGCTTAGCAGTCCATATAAAGTTTAAGCGTAAACGTCTATAGATGTAAAAAAAACACAGCTAATGTTGAACGATCGTTGAGTGACAAATTTGTGGATATACTTTTGAGTATAGCCGTTTGTTTTTACACGTAAACGTTTATACGCTTACACTTTATATGGACTGCTAAGCGTCAAACTTTAAATCACCTCTGAAATTGCTGCGCATAAAATGTGTACTACTAAATTTCAATACGCATTATACTCAGATGTAACTGAAATATTTGTCTATGTTTCACCCTCTGCACTAATTCTATGTATTCTATGCGCGTCCACTATTTATCACAATTGATTCAGCTATATGTTATCTACAGAAATACAACAGAGAGTTGTGTCTCCGCTTTTCGGTACACCCTGTGCTGTAGCGTGTAAAAAAAAACACGGCTAATATTTAATTACTGAGCATACATATTTTTCGCTACATTCGCTCAAGGTTTTTTTGGCGTAAATGAAAGTTCTTTGACATTGTAACGTTTTGGTTATGAAAACACTTGACTAAAATTCCAGTTGAGTGGTCGACTGCTAACACGTTACCACAAATATAGAGAGAGGTATCAAACGACGCGTCTTGACATCAGTATTAATAATCCGAAGGCGGAAAATAAAAATTTTAACTCGCTCAAAAGATATTAACGAAAAATTACCCGCGGGTTCCTCCGAAACAGGGGGTGGGATCCATAGTATTTTTGCGCCCTGGGTGGGTCCAACACCGGTTTGGAGACCAAAGCTATATCCGCACAAATCACTTATGTTCACAATTTCTTTTGTGGATACAACAACATTACAACAACCACATGAAAATCTCCAACTTCAACTGCAAATATCCCTGGACGGAGATAAAATTTTTCTTTTCCGCCTTCGGATTATTGTTCTCGAGATTTTTTGACGCGTATTAGCAGTCGACCCCTCAACTAGACTTTTACCAACATATTTTCCAATATAATGAAAAATAATTTTAGAAGTCCGTTTCCCTAAAATTTAATGATAATTAGGTAATTGTGCAGTTTAGGGGTCCCACCCTAAAATTGGGCATTTTTTAGTGAGGTATCAAAAGACCCGTATTCACGTCTAGATCAAGAATACCCCTTTAAAAGTTAGGCGCGAAAAACTGGTTCGTCTTGTACATATTGTTCCCGCATATTTACAATCTTTTAAGGGCGAATTAATGGTGACTTATAACGATAAAACCATAACCAAATAAAACAGCTGATCGATCCTACCTTATGAAAATCAATGTAATCGATTAATGGTGCCATACCATAACGCTAACTCGATTACATTGATTTCAATAAGGTAGGTGTGATCAGCCTTTTTTATCTGGTTATGGCTTTATGGTTATAAGTCACCATTAATTCGCGCTAGTGGTGGGTAATGACACTATTTTTTGAGTGTTAACACAGTAGCACAGAAACACTTTGCAGTGTTAACACATTGTGTTGACACAATTGTGTTATAACTGATTATCGAAAGTCGATATGAGTGTTGGCACAATATCAGAGCACAGTAATGTGTTACTTACCTCTAACGCCACGTTTGACGCCATTTAGAAAAGTAAATCATGGCAACATTTATCTTCTTTCATACTCCCATGTTTAGGGAATCTACGTTATATAACCACAACTTTTGTTTAAATAGAACATTTTTAACGTAGAGTATACATTTTGTGCCCACATCTTTTAAACGTAATACACAGGCAAGATTATGAGTACAATCAACACACAAGCACAATGGACTATGTACCCTGCAAAAATCGTGTGACGAAAAACGCACACAGCCACACGAATTTTTGACAGAGGTGACGATTTGGAATGAAAAATTGTGCAAATGAAATAGCATGCTGACAAATTTTGCTTTCCCACAATGTATCGTGCTCTCTCGCACCTATTATTTTCATAGGGATAACAAAATACGTAATATTTGCGCCATTTCTAATTCTGCAGAAAAGTGGAAAATTTTTTCAATTTGTGTGATTTACATTTTGCAGAAATTAATATACGCATTCTTTAATATTTTTTGGTTTACTAAAGTGTGTTTTAGCAAAAAAAAACTCATATCAATGTGTGCATGTTTATAAAGAAAGAAAGTGAAATATGTAATTGCATAGTATAAATAATCGTGAGCAATTCTAATGCAGAATAGTAAATTTTGATTTCCACATACATACAAGAAAAAATTCTTGTTACCATTAAGATTTATTATCCAAAATTGAAAAAAAAGATTAGAAAATTCGGTGTAAAAAACGGCTATGTGTGCAATAAAATAGCCTCTCTTGTTGAGATACCCCTCCATGGTCTCCATTAATTATTGTGACGGAGGTGTGTTTGCAGCAGCAAAGTGAACCCAAACAGTGTAGGTCGTGGTGGTTGTTGTTCGTGGTCCGCATCAACTGGACCAGGTGGGGCAATGACGCCACATCCAGTTATACCAAGGTATATACCACAACAGCAACCGGGTAATGCAAGGCCACGATAGCAGCAGCAACAACCTCCCAAGGCTGGTTATCATCGTTGATTTATAAAAAAACAGTGTTGTGCATCTTTAATGCTTAAATATTTCCTCTGTTGAAACAGTTTCCACGATTCACTGTTCAACGAAAGCAGCAGCCAGCGTATGCCACCACCGAACAGCTGATAACAAAAACTTGGATGCACAGCAGTTTAAAGCCAAAATGGAAGTTGAGGAAATATCTAAAAATAAGGTAAATATATGTTTCGCGTTATTAACAAAATCGCCCTAAATTTTATGAATTAACAGATCGCTACGAACGACAAAGCACCCGAACGTGTGATCAGAGAAAGCACTACAGAAATTATTGCCGGCGGGGCCGTATTCTACAATCCAGTACAAGAATTTAATCGTGATTTAAGTATTTCAGTACTTAATGTATACTCAAAGCGGTTGATAAGAGAGCGGGAAGCGGCGGCGCATAAAAATCCACAAAATACAAAGGAAAGCAAGCAATGCTAATGACAAGAAACACGGCTGGTTGTGTAAAATACGACGATGGACTGCGAATATTGGAAACGCTTGCTGCAACAGGTTTACGTAGCATAAGTTATGCAAAAGAAGTAGCAGGCGTGCGTGAAGTTATTGCAAATGATCTATCTAAGGTGGCAGTATATTCCATTAGCGAAAATATGCGACACAATGGAGTGGAACATTTAATTGTGCCAAGCGAAGGGGATGCAATGTAGGTTTGATATACGAATCAATAGCTAGTGATTTAACTGTAATAATCAATAATAAAATTCGCAATAGGACTCTCATGTACCTTTCAACTTCATATGAGAAGCGTTTCGATGTTATAGACCTAAATCCTTATGGTTGTCCGAATCGCTTCCTGGATGGCGCTATACAATCACTGACGAGTGGGGGTTCATTACTTGTAACTGCGAATGATATGGCTGTGCTGGCAGGCAATACGCCTGAAGCCTGCAATGCCAAATATAGTTCTGTGCCTTTGCGTATGAAATGATGCCATGAGATGGGATTGCGTATACTATTGCATTGCATTGAAACGCACTCTAATCGTTATGGAAAATATATTGAGCCACTTTTGAGCATTTCTGCCAATTTTTATATACGCGTATTTGTGCGTATGCATAGTAGTCAAGCGAAGTGTAAATATAGCATGAGGTTGGTATACAGCATTTTGGCCTTTTACCACAATCCAATTACTTACCATATCTTTATATTATGAACACAGCAAACAATGAATGGTATTTCAATGCACTGGTTGTGATACCTATACGCTAGAGCCTATGGGTATTGTAAAAAGCAAGATCTCAGATAAAGGCAATGCGGAAGTATAATTCGGTATACCAACTGGACCAAATGTTAATACAAATTGTGCGCATTGCGGTGATAAACATCATGTAAGTTTCAACTATCCCACTTAAGTATTTAAACTCGAATAAATCAAATTATTTCCTTCTTACTTAATTGGTGCTTAACCGTTTAAACAGTTATGTCCGTTCAAAAAGGCGCGTCAGTCGCTTTTTCAGAGGGTTAACTGGCACCAATTGTTCACACCAAATTGTTTCTTATATTCCCAAATATAGATGGGCGGTCCACTTTGGTCGCATCCCATAAATGATCCAACGTTTGTTGAAGAATTGCTACAAATCATAGAAGAAAAACCGCTAAGTGATTTGGACACACAACGTCGTTTAAAAGGTGTGTTATCGGCGGTATGCCTGAACTTGTATTGGGTACATGAGTTTTTATGTAAAAAGTATTCATCATATCCAACATCAATACCTCGCATTCAATTGTGGACGCTGTACGCACTACATTGGATTCACGTAATATGGACAAGCATATTGTTGATTCCAGTGGTAAGGCCACAATTTCAAATGATGGGGCAACCATTAAGAAACTATTGGATAAAATAATAACACAACGTAGCGTGCTCAAGTGGTATAAGCTTATCTGGAAAAGATATTTCGTAACGAAAACCCTGGAAGATTACCGCGGCTTGTCTGCTGTGGTTCAACAAAATATAACTTGGATGTTTGTTGCTCTTTTTCAATTTTCCTGAATACAAATGTCTGGATTGGAAAAATTTTAAGCAAATAAAGCTTGGCGTGCAAAAGTCAAGAAATTACTTGTCATGCAACGGTAAATGCTTATAAATATATCATTAAAATTGTATGCTTGTTTATGATGAGCCATTCGAGTGAGCATGGAGATGGATGTTTTAAATACTGTAGAGTAAATTGGCTTACTATATAAGAATTTGAAATTTTTCCAAATCTTTGACTAAAAAGTAGCTACTAGCTTGTAGAACTTTATTACTTTACTTTTAAAATGATAAATCACTTTAGCATGGTAATATATACCTATTATTAAAAATTAATACAAACAATATCTTCAACATTTTTTTCTCGATTCACGAACACATTTAGAAAGGCTACAACGCTTGCTAAAGAGCCGGTATCTTGCCAACGCTTTAGCTTGGATTTAGAGGAGGATCTACAAACTTTGCTAGAAGCACGCGCAGCTCCTCGTGTAGCGAATGGGATCAACACGAAAGTAACGTTGCTGTTAGCGGAAATGCAATGAACAAAATATTTGAAATGGAGGATGAAAATAAATCCAACAATGCAAACACTATAAAGAGGATTCCTTATAATTTTTCAACTAAGGCATCTTGTGACGAAACTATATTCGAATGCCAACAGCAACGTACGTCTGATGAAAGTTTTATGGGTTTGGAAAAAATGTGTGATAAAACAGCATCCGATCCTGACAGCACACTATTTAAGTACATATATAGCGAGAACAAGGATATAGTTGAAAGAAGATGCTAAAAAGCGCAGCGCCGATGGAAACTATTTTAAAATCCCTTGTAAACAAGGTAAGTGAATATACAACATATTGAAAGTTGATAAGATTGCGTGGTATAAATTTAATAATATAATCTTAGAACTACAAGAAATATATGAAGAAGCACAATCACTGCAACGTCTATTGCATGACTTATGCGTACAGGAGCAGCATCAATCTGATAATGAAACTCCTTTAAAAAGTATTGATGTAACACTCCTAGAAGATATTGAAGCGCCATCTAAAATGTGGGACTCCACAATAGTGGGCGATACCACTTTACAAACTTCACCTTTGAAAATGGTGAGACTTCTGAGACCATCTACTATATTAGAGGAAAATTGCGAAGATCAGTCTAATAGTTCTTTGGGTGGTGATGATGCATCATCACACATAAGCTTTCAAAAGTTGGTGTCATGTGGGGACACATTGCAAGCGGGGCATACATTTTGTATGTCGGGGCTGATTCTGGATAGGTAAGAGTTTAACCTCTTACAGTATCCAGAACGAAGTTGAGCTAGAGTGACTCGCTTTTCTCTGGGAGTATGCGTTCCTCTTCCGCGAGGTTTTGATACTTTTCTTTGAGAACTGGATTCACCGGGCAATTCCTAGCATAAAGGTCCGACGCTTGTTTATGGAGTTCACCAAGGACCTGCTTGTGTTTTTTCGCTTCATACGGCTGGGTTCTCAGGAGCCATATTTCCTCAAAATGCTTACGGAGATGACTCCTTAGGCCCCTAGGCGGTGCTGGTTGACCAATCAGATGTCTGTTGGGATGCTCAGGTTTCTGGGTATTAAACAGGAACTGTTTGGTCAGCATCTCGTTTCTCTCCCTGATGGGGAGTATTCTCGCCTCATTATACAGATGGTGTTCTGGGGACATAAGAAGACAGCCCGTGGCAATTCTGAGAGCAGTATTTTGGCAGGCCTGTAGCTTCTTCCAGTGGGTAATTTTTAGGCTTGGCGACCATATGGGTGACGCATAGCACTTAATCGGCTGGCTAATTGCTTTGTGTGTAGTCATGAGTGTTTCTTTATCCTTTCCCCAGGTACTTCCAGTGAGGGATTTGAGGAATTTGGTACGGCTCTGAATTCTCGGAACAATTGCGGCTGCGTGCTCACCAAAATGTAGATCCTGATGAAAGTCACACCCAAAATTTTAAGGTGTAAGACAGTCGGTAGGGTAATGTCATATGGTCGACATTTGGCGCGGCCATGTTTTAAATAAGATCACCGATGAGATGGTTGGTTACAATATCAGGTTTCGCGAGGCGACAAAACTGGAGAGATTGGGGAGATAGCTGTTTATTTTATTACAAAGCTCATCGGTGTAGGAAACAATAGCATAGGTGTAGAAGCAATAGTGACTCCTTCTGGTGGTAAAGGTAGCTATTGATATGTAGAAGTTAAACAGAAATTTGATGAATATGAGTTTTTTTTAAGTTATTGCAAAAAAGCGTTGAGGATTTTTAATATCTTACGAGGTACCTTCGTACATGTTTCTAAGAATGAATAATGAGACATATTCAAACTTCGCTATACTTTAACATACGATACTTTACCCCATTTTAACACAACTATCATTTATTGATTTTATTAAATTTTATAAAATGTTTCTTCCTCCACAGTTCCATTTCCGTATTGGATGGTAAATATGGCTTTCGCATTTTCTCCATCAATAACTGTGACAAGGTGGAAAAAATCTATGCGCGTAAATCGCAACATATCTTGGTCGAGCGTTTCTTCAATAGCTCTCTAGTGGTGATGGTGACAGCAGAGAAACCCAACTGTTTACAAATGTTACAATATATCAATTGCGTCTACGGCTCAAATACCCACAGTATATGAATGAATCGAACGCACCTAATTGTCTGCCTAACGGATAGTATACATATTCATCAAATCGAAAATATTGCATCAAACGAACTGGGTCTGAATACTGAAACATGTTACGGTCTGCTGCTACGGTCTACGGCTACGACCCACTTGGGAGCGTGTTCACGGGAACACCCCTAGCGATGTGGAAAGGGTTGCGATGAAAAATATCGAAAAAGAAGGGAACAGACAGACCGGCCATCACTAGAAGACGGAAAAAAAAGAAAAAAAGAAGGAAAAAACCACCACGAGTTTCCGAGGAAGAAAAAACTTTCTTTTCCTTTTTGCTGGCGGTCTGAAGCGGTAGAGCACACAACCCTCGTGACCAAAAAGTGGTCAAGTGAAAAATTACAGGATACTTAAGTGCATCCACATATAGTTGGTGGAACTGACGAGCGCGTTCTCAAATACAGATAGTTCACCATCAAAATTTGGGCGGTTTATAGCAATCGTAAAACACTCCTCTACATATGTTCATCGTATTTTCGGAATTCCTCAAAGCCGTGCTTATATACATAGCCAAATTTTGAAAGGCTAAGGAGCTACATACGGGAAGTTTACATTTTAACGTTTTAACCCGAAAATTGTCTCCGAAATGAGTGAATTCAATTAAAAACGAAGTCAGCTAGCCGGTGGCCACGTTGAAACCGTTTTAACCTACTCTCAGGACGTGCTAAATTCCCGAACATCGTGAATACTACTAAATAGTAATTGGAAGGCATCGGCGTTGCCTTCTCCGCGTATGCGAGGAGCGCGGGAATGTTGGAATATTCCCAACGATTGCCACGTAATATACACGGTTCCTCAACTTAGCAATAGTGGTGTTGGCTTAGCGGTGTCATTTCCATCCACACCAACTGCAATAGCACCAACCATATCCAGTGACCCCGGCACCGTCATATGCCAAGACGCCCGACGTACCACTCCTAGAGTGACATATCAACAAACACAGCGCCATTCACCACAGCAACATATTAATGATACACAACAATTGCAACAATTACAATTGCAACAACAAACGCAAAACCATCATCTAAACGAGCTGAGCAAATATTGGGTGGTGTCCAATGGTCAAGCATTGCCCTATAACATTCTACCTAATGGCACGATAATCACACCTCATCAACGCCAGCCAGCAACATCTGAGCAACATACGCACACTCAGCAGCAGCAGGTTCAGCAGCAGCAACAGCAACAACAACAGTACCAACACCAACTACAACAACAACGTTTGAAACTGGGTGAGTCCGTTCCAACTCGGTGAAATTGTATTATGTATCTATGTGAAGTGATAAAATTCGTCACTTACAGATTATCGTTTCAAATTTTTGTAATTCATTCCAAGCACGCTTAATGAACCTAAAGACCCCTTTCTGTAACTCGATTCGAACGTACGGTATATGCATTCGGACACTTTGGTGCTCTTAACTCTGTTGACCCGTCGGATAAGTGCAATGTAAAACCCGTTCTGCAATCTTGCGAATAAGAACCATTGTTCTGTAAAGCTTGTGAAAGGTCAATACAGTCAAGAAATAGAAAACCAAAATTATGAAAGTGTGAGTTCTGCAGATAATATTATTCCAGTCGAGTTACAGAATAGTGTCACTAGTATATATATAATACCTTACATATTTGAATGTGTCACTCGGAACCATAAATTTTTTTTTATACTTACCTGCGAAAGCCATGTAAATGGGTAATGCATTACACATTAGCGACATAGGCCTTTCTGCGAGAGTTATAACCTAGATGCAACAGGGGTTGGGGAGCGATGTCCTTTTGAACCCGGAACAATAAACTCGTTTCAGACGTTTTTTTTTTGTATTTTCAAATAACGTCGCGAATGAACCCTTGCACAAAAAAAAAAGGGAAGAAGAGGAAGAATTCCCCAAATTAAATGAAATACATAAAAATGAATTTAATGTAATTGCACTAGTAATTAAAAACCAAAAGATATTTAGTACATTCAAAATATTTTCTACACTATATACGAAACCACTAGGCTGTAAGACATATAAGGAGTTGAATCCGAATAATTGTATGCGATGTAAATGTAATTCGGAATAAACGTAAACTCTAGCATCACATGTGAAACTTAGAAATTCTCGATAGAATCCTAAAAATTTAATGCATAAGTTATTAATTAGTATGAACTGTCAATAAATCTAAATTGTAAATGGGAATGCTGAGGTCTCCTTTCTTTTAGAGGGCACCTAAGGTATACAGGTAAGGGGCCACCGAAATTTTAGGTGCGTCGGTGGCCATGGATTTTGAGGGTGGGTATAGGCACCGGGCGTCGCAACACCACCCGCGGCGCCCCCTCTGTATATTCGGCCCTTTTCTTTTTTATTTTTAATTTTTTCAGCTTTTTTGTTATTGTTTGGTTTTTCAGCGGTTTTTTTTTGAATTTGATTTTCAGCGTTAGTAACCGGCCATGTCCGGTTCGGTAGTACTTTTTTGCGTCAGTTTTTTTTTGAATTTGAATTTAAATTTTTGGAATGTTAACGGTCTGTCCGTGACATCCGGTTCAGCCGGATGTTGTTTTATTTTGTATGGATAAGCGTTTTGAGTCGGTCTCTGCGCTTCTGCCAGGTTTTTTGAATTTGACAGCTGCTCGTCTTGATAGGCATGATAGGAACTTTTTTCTGTTTATGGCGCAGGAACAGTAAGGTTGGCAAGGACCCGCCCCAGCCGACAATGACTAGCCACTGAGCACCACTACATCATGCCGACCGCCTTCCTTACTGCTCCGTTGTAAATGCGATACCATAACAGATGGCGCCCAACGGGATTTGGTGCCCGAGGCGCTGTCGCGCTGGTCATTTTGGTCACTTGTGAAGTTGACCATCCCATCAGTCCGAGGTGTGCAGCCGCAGGAGCAGCCACCTGCGTTGCGGTGGGATGGTTGGACGGATAAAGTTGTCCAGAATGATCATCGATGACAGTTGCTGAGGGCGCCATAACAGATGGCGCCCAACGTGGCGCCTGAAGCGCTGACCGCGGGGGTCAGTCGGGTCAACCTGTGAGGTTGACCATCCCACCAGTCCGAGTGAGCAGCCACAGAGCTGCCACCTACGTTGCGGTGGGATGGTTAGACGGATCAGGTTGTCCGGGCTGGTCATCGGGGGCAGTGGCTGACGGAGCCACGTGACTTAACGTCAGTTATCGGGATTTTGTATTCACCCGATGAGGCAGTGCTGCACGCACTTTATTTTTTTTTGTAGTTGGGGTTTTTATTTTCCCGGAATGTTGTCCGTTAGTCGGCTATGGAATAATTTTGTCCGCTAATTGGGTTTAAATTTTTTTTTGTAAAGTAGTTTTTTTGTTTATTAGCCGAATTTGTGTTGTCCAGGGTGAATGTGTGTGCGCATGTAGTGAGGACCCCAGCTCATCCCACGTCCCAGGTGGTAGCTTGGAATACCACCTGGATGGTGATGGGTTGAGCTGGGATTCAGAGTGGCACTCCTTCCTGTCCCACCAGACTGGGGGAGCGGTTCCGAAACCGCTCCACCCATTGCGGCGGAGGCAGGAGGGGTGCCCAGTAAAAATGAACGGGAGGCCTCAACACCCCCAACCAGTCCCAGGGGCAAGCCCCTGGAGACTGCCCCTGCGTTGCGGCTGGGCGTGTTGAGACCAACCCGTGTGTGCCTGGAGTGACCCTAGTGGCCTCAGACCAGTCTCGTAGGGGGACCTTAAGACCCCCTCGCACTGCGGTTGGGAGCACTAGGGCCAAGTATGAATGTGTTTGTAGTAAATTTTTTTTTTCTCGACCTGTAGCCCAGGTGCCTTCTGGGAATGGGATGTCAGCGTTCCCATTACAATTGCTACCAAGTTTTCTCAACTCCTCGCGTAATTTTTATATGCACATTTTTTTTTCTCAAGGCATCGCCTAAAATATAAGGTAAAAGAGGGAATTCTGATTTTTTTCTGTTGACCCCTAACTGCGCTACGCGGCAAAAGTTTTTTCTAACTACTACGTAACGAGCTACATTTTTTTTTATATAATTATTTTTGATTATGTCACGCGAGCAATCGTTCGGCCAACCGGGGCGAAATACTCCGTCCGGGAGTGCGGGAGGGTTCCGGGGAAACCAAAACCGGGGCGGTGCTAATAGGGGGGCTTTTTCGAAAGCAAGGCGTCCTTTGGTGGAGCATACCCCAGTAGGAGGATCCTACGGAAATCCCGCGGGGACTCATATAGGCTCGGGCCCGAACGACGACCGCGACAAACTGGACATACCTGTAAGCACCAGCAATTTAAATGCATCGCTGCTAAACACACACAACATCTCGGGGATAATGACCAATGTGTCGAACTATGCACCAGATGGAGCGGGTGCCTTACCACCAAATCAAGAGGTTGGAAATTTTGGGAACGCTACCAGCGATCAGGCGAACCTCCTAGGAATGCAGGACGAAGCCACTCGTGGAGGCTCGTGGGTGGACGTGCTACACCAACTGTTCCAGGCTTCGCAGGAGGAAATGCGGAGAGAGATGGGCTCAATTAGAGCCAACATGGCCCAGCTCAACGCCGCTCTCGAATCCACGCAGCAAGCACACCAGCAACACAGGAACGCAAGCAGGATGGACCGTAACCCATTGCCATCGGTAGTACCGCCAATGTACCCGACTCCAAGCAGCATAACAGTAAAACCGCAGGAGTGGAAAATCGCATTCGACGGCACTGGGAGTGTAAGCGATTTCCTCTTCAAATTAAACACCTTGTGTGAGCGCACACAATGCCCTGACGAACAAATAATGGCCAGTTTCCACTTATTCCTTTCGGGACGAGCCGAAGAATGGTACTGGCTGTTCACAAAACAAAACCCAAATGCGACATATGCCTTTTTGTGCTACTCCTTAAAAAGAGAGTTTGGCACCTTGAAAACGGACCACGAGATCATGATGGAGATCTCCATGCGCAAGCAAAAGGCAAGTGAGTGTTATGACGTGTTTCACGCGGACATAATCTCCTTGAACGCGCGCTTAAGGGAGCCGATGTCAGAGCTTCTACTGATTGACATAATAAAAAGGAACGTCAACAGTAGCCTTAAGCTAATGCTTTTTAATGCGGACGTAAGGAACCTCCATGATCTGCGCGATGTAGCACGCCGAGGTGAACAAGTGCTGAAAGAGAGCAAGCTGCTGGGAGCCAATTACTCAGGACGGCATGTAAGCGAGGCACGCGTGACAACCCCGGACATGAAGATGGAAGGCGAGGACGGCGAGATAGATCCCCAGATAGAGGCGCTGGAATATAGACGCAGCAGAAGACCGGACTACTCAGGAATCCAGTGCTGGAATTGCCAGGGAATGGGGCACTCCTATATATATTGCGAGGAACCCATAAAAAGTCCTTTTTGTTTTAAATGTGGGTATAAGGGTGTATTCACTCCTAAATGCCCTAGGGACCATCGCAGGCAGGGAAACCAGTACCCGAGCGAGAAGATGGGGGAACCTCGTTCGGCTTCATAGCTCCCACATCAGCCAGTGCTCGAGGCGTCGTCCCGTGCGCTGAACCAGAGGGCGAATCTCTGCATGGAGGTGGTGAGCTTCCGAGGTGCAGTAGTACCCTGGCAGAAGAACCCTCGACTGTAATAATAACCTTCCCCGATAGTACTGACGATTCGAATAGTTCTGAATCCGAGAGTCGAACGTCCTCTTTCACGATGGGCGAGCAAATCATAATCCTGCGACGCCAGCATAGGGATGTCGCGTGCCAAACGCAACTTTTCCCAACCCTAAAAGAAAGGGAGGATAGGTATGAACAAATGAGACATACCATTTTTGACCAATATCCGGTATCGGACAATATTTTGAAGTGTAGGAAGAGATACCACCGGAGAGTACAGGAGCGTAGACTGCTGCAAGCCACCACGTTAACGCTTACAGAGGACGAAAGGCCTTTAGTAAAGGCTAGAATTAAAAATAGTTTCCTTGTAGGGTTGTTAGACTCGGGAGCCAACGTCTCCATCTTAGGGAAAAATGGAGTAGAATTCCTAGAGGATAGCGGCTTCGAATATCAGCCCTTACATGCGTTCGTATATACCGCGGGCGGCAACAAGCAAAAAATTTTAGGCTCAGTATCCCTACCGGTCACTTTTAAAAATATCACAAAGATTATTCGTTTTTACCTTGTTCCCTCATTGCTCCAAGAAGCATACTTCGGGGTAGATTTTTGGAGAGCATTTGCGTTGGCTCCCGAAATATTCCCGAGCGTAGAGTGTTTAGAGACTAGGCTTGAAAAGGAAGAGGAACTTAACCTCCATGAATTGTCACCAGAACAGAAATCAGAATTGCGAAAAGTCATCGAGACGTTTCCTTCGTACGAGAAGTTAGGCCTAGGGCAAACTAAATTAGTGGAGCATCACATCGACACCGGTGATGCTGTGCCTATAAAAAGCAAGCATTTTCCTCTTTCGCCGCCGAGGCAAGCCGAAGCTTTTAGAGAACTAGACAGGTTACTACAGTTAGGAGTTATAGAAGAATCCAACTCCCCGTGGTGTAGTCCTGTAGTACTGGTCCGGAAACCAGGCAAAGTCAGGCTGTGCATAGATTCGAGAAAGGTCAACGCGGTGACTAAGAAGGATTCGTACCCCCTGCCTCATATCAACGGCTTATTGAGCAGACTGAAAGATACGCATTTTATTAGTGGCATTGATCTGAAAGACGCGTTCTTCCAGATCAAATTGACAGAGTCCTCGAAGGAAAAAACAGCATTCGCAGTTCCGGGGAGGCCTCTGTACCACTTCAAGGTGATGCCATTTGGTCTGTGCAATGGACCGCAGACTATGAGTAGGCTGATGGACAAGGCGATCCCTTCGCGTCTGCGAGAGAACGTCTTTGTCTACCTGGACGATCTGATGGTATGTAGCACTAATTTTGAGGATCATCTAAAATTGCTAGCGGAAGTGGCGAACTGTTTGAGAGATGCAGGTCTGACAATAAATGTGGAAAAAAGTAAATTTTGTCAGAAGGAAATACGCTACTTAGGGTATTTGATAGGCAGCGGGTGTCTGAAAGTGGATCCGGGAAAAGTAGAAGCAATACAAAACTTCCCGATCCCTAAATCCCCTCGGCAAGTGCGTAGGTTTGTGGGCATGGCGAATTGGTACCGAGCATTTATTACCAATTTTGCGGACTTGGCAGGTCCCTTGACCGACTGTCTCCGCAAGTCAGCAGGCCCGTTTAAACTCACTCCTGAAGCTATAGAGGCGTTCGAAAAACTAAAAGTAGCCTTGAGTTCGGCGCCTGTCTTGGCCCAACCAGACTTTTCAAGGGAATTCGTGATACAATGTGACGCTTCCAAAATAGGTGTTGGCGGAGTATTGTTTCAGGTCGATGATGATGGCGCTGAGCATCCAATCGCATTCGTGTCGAAAAAGCTGAATAATGCTCAACGCAATTACACAGTAACCGAGCTGGAATGTCTTGCAGCCATAATTAGCGTGAAGCGTTTCCGACCCTATGTCGAAGGATTACCTTTTCGGATTGTTACGGACCACTCCAGTCTCAAGTGGTTGATGACACAAAAAGACTTGAGCGGGAGGTTGGCGAGATGGTCACTCTTACTGCAAAGATACGATTTTAGAATGGAACATCGTAAGGGCACCCTGAATGTAGTACCAGACGCGCTGTCGCGTTTTGACGTTGACGAGTTAACTTTCACTACCACACCCGGAGAAATAGACTTAGTCTCTCCCGAATTTACCAGCAATGAGTATTTAGACTTAATTCGGACCGTCACCGAAAACGAGGAATCACTTCCGGATTTACAAGTGGTGGACGGTGTAATTTTCAAAAGAGTTAAGTTTCGTAAGGGGATGGAAGGGGAAGAAGACTCGCTGTGGCGTTTATGGTTGCCAAAAGGGTTGACTGAGGAAGCAGTGAGATTAGCACATGACGCTAACCGGAGTTACCATGGCGGATGGCTGAAAACCTTAGAACGTGTTAGGCAGAAGTACTTCTGGCCGCAGCAGACTAAGGACGTCAGGGACTACGTCCAGCGTTGTGACACCTGCAAAACGGTAAAACCCACCAATCAGCAGTCGAGACCACCTATAGGGAGTACCTTTGAATCCGAAAGGCCATTTCAGCGGTTGTATTGCGACTTTCTAGGGCCGTATCCGAGATCTAAGCGGCGAAATCAATTTCTTTTCATAGTGCTAGACCATTTTTCAAAATACGTTTGGCTAAAGCCCATGCAGAGAGCCACCACTGTAAACGTTATAAATTACTTCGCTTCAGAAATTTTTCCGGCTGTAGGGGTCCCTGAGTTTATTCACAGTGACAATGGTAAACAGTTCATCTCGAAGGAAATGAACCAATTTTTTGCAAACTCCGGGGTGACGCACGTGAGGACGGGGCTATATTCTCCCCAAGCGAACGCATCCGAACGCGTCAACAGAGAAATTGTTTCTAAGATTAGGATTTTCCTGAAGGATAAACCTGACCACACTAATTGGGATAAGCATATACCCGAAATTTTATCAGTTTTGAGAAGTGATTTTCATACAGCGATTCAGTGTTCTCCGTACTTTGCATTATATGGCCAAAACATGGTCCAACATGCCTCAACGTACAACATTTTAGGGAAACTCGGCAGCCTTCGAGAAGACCAGGTTACGGTAGTAAGCCGAGCTGACAAGTTGACTAATATTCGTGAGCAGATCCGCAGAAATTTAGATCAGGCCAAAGATGGGGGAGTAACCACCTATAACAAGCGCTCTAGACACGTCAACTATAAGGAAGGTCAGGAAGTTTTCCGGAGAAACTTTGCCTTAAGTAATTTTAAACAGGGCATTAATGCCAAATTCCTACCCAAATACCTGAAGTGTCGCGTGCTTCGAAAAATAGGTAACGCATTGTATGATCTCGAGGACCTAAACGGGAAATTGATAGGTCGCTTTCACGCGTCGGACATTCGCCCGCAATGAACTAGAAAACGTTTCTTTTGCCAATTTACAATTTGATTTTTTTTATACACCCACCAATTGGACCTTTTTTTTGTCTGGGCGTTTTGGCGGTCGGGGACATCTCGCCCAGTATTCTCCCCGAGCACTGACCTCATAGGTTGTTCACACGCGTACTCACCGAGGACCGTGAACACCCTGGCAGTCCACGCTTAGGTCGGACTAGCCTTTCGGAGTTTGGACGAGTTCTCCTTTACCAAAATGTCTACGAAAATTTTTTTTGTCTTGCCTTTTGTGGGGGCGATAACCACTAAAACCTTTCGGAGTTTTGACGAGTTCTCCATAACAAATGTCTAATTGCCGCAAAGCCCTTTTAAACTAGGAAACAGAATTAATTCCCAAATTTGACTTAACTTTTTTTGATGGACCCATGTTGCCCGGCTAGCTTCGTAGTAGGACTTTGAGACTCTTATCTCAGGGGTGAGTCGTGCCCCACGTTGCTTGTCATCGGAGATCCCTGGCAATAGCTTCCCACAGATGATCCGGTTCCCTGTTCGCTTCATCGTCAGGTCTTCAAAGCGAAGCAGGTTTGTTACGGTCTGCTGCTACGGTCTACGGCTACGACCCACTTGGGAGCGTGTTCACGGGAACACCCCTAGCGATGTGGAAAGGGTTGCGATGAAAAATATCGAAAAAGAAGGGAACAGACAGACCGGCCATCACTAGAAGACGGAAAAAAAAGAAAAAAAGAAGGAAAAAACCACCACGAGTTTCCGAGGAAGAAAAAACTTTCTTTTCCTTTTTGCTGGCGGTCTGAAGCGGTAGAGCACACAACCCTCGTGACCAAAAAGTGGTCAAGTGAAAAATTACAGGATACTTAAGTGCATCCACATATAGTTGGTGGAACTGACGAGCGCGTTCTCAAATACAGATAGTTCACCATCAAAATTTGGGCGGTTTATAGCAATCGTAAAACACTCCTCTACATATGTTCATCGTATTTTCGGAATTCCTCAAAGCCGTGCTTATATACATAGCCAAATTTTGAAAGGCTAAGGAGCTACATACGGGAAGTTTACATTTTAACGTTTTAACCCGAAAATTGTCTCCGAAATGAGTGAATTCAATTAAAAACGAAGTCAGCTAGCCGGTGGCCACGTTGAAACCGTTTTAACCTACTCTCAGGACGTGCTAAATTCCCGAACATCGTGAATACTACTAAATAGTAATTGGAAGGCATCGGCGTTGCCTTCTCCGCGTATGCGAGGAGCGCGGGAATGTTGGAATATTCCCAACGATTGCCACGTAATATACACGGTTCCTCAACTTAGCAATAGTGGTGTTGGCTTAGCGGTGTCATTTCCATCCACACCAACTGCAATAGCACCAACCATATCCAGTGACCCCGGCACCGTCATATGCCAAGACGCCCGACGTACCACTCCTAGAGTGACATATCAACAAACACAGCGCCATTCACCACAGCAACATATTAATGATACACAACAATTGCAACAACAAACGCAAAACCATCATCTAAACGAGCTGAGCAAATATTGGGTGGTGTCCAATGGTCAAGCATTGCCCTATAACATTCTACCTAATGGCACGATAATCACACCTCATCAACGCCAGCCAGCAACATCTGAGCAACATACGCACACTCAGCAGCAGCAGGTTCAGCAGCAGCAACAGCAACAACAACAGTACCAACACCAACTACAACAACAACGTTTGAAACTGGGTGAGTCCGTTCCAACTCGGTGAAATTGTATTATGTATCTATGTGAAGTGATAAAATTCGTCACTTACAGATTATCGTTTCAAATTTTTGTAATTCATTCCAAGCACGCTTAATGAACCTAAAGACCCCTTTCTGTAACTCGATTCGAACGTACGGTATATGCATTCGGACACTTTGGTGCTCTTAACTCTGTTGACCCGTCGGATAAGTGCAATGTAAAACCCGTTCTGCAATCTTGCGAATAAGAACCATTGTTCTGTAAAGCTTGTGAAAGGTCAATACAGTCAAGAAATAGAAAACCAAAATTATGAAAGTGTGAGTTCTGCAGATAATATTATTCCAGTCGAGTTACAGAATAGTGTCACTAGTATATATATAATACCTTACATATTTGAATGTGTCACTCGGAACCATAAATTTTTTTTTATACTTACCTGCGAAAGCCATGTAAATGGGTAATGCATTACACATTAGCGACATAGGCCTTTCTGCGAGAGTTATAACCTAGATGCAACAGGGGTTGGGGAGCGATGTCCTTTTGAACCCGGAACAATAAACTCGTTTCAGACGTTTTTTTTTTGTATTTTCAAATAACGTCGCCAATGAACCCTTGCACAAAAAAAAAAAGGGAAGAAGAGGAAGAATTCCCCAAATTAAATGAAATACATAAAAATGAATTTAATGTAATTGCACTAGTAATTAAAAACCAAAAGATATTTAGTACATTCAAAATATTTTCTACACTACATACGAAACCACTAGGCTGTAAGACATATAAGGAGTTGAATCCGAATAATTGTATGCGATGTAAATGTAATTCGGAATAAACGTAAACTCTAGCATCACATGTGAAACTTAGAAATTCTCGATAGAATCCTAAAAATTTAATGCATAAGTTATTAATTAGTATGAACTGTCAATAAATCTAAATTGTAAATGGGAATGCTGAGGTCTCCTTTCTTTTAGAGGGCACCTAAGGTATACAGGTAAGGGGCCACCGAAATTTTAGGTGCGTCGGTGGCCATGGATTTTGAGGGTGGGTATAGGCACCGGGCGTCGCAACACCACCCGCGGCGCCCCCTCTGTATATTCGGCCCTTTTCTTTTTTATTTTTAATTTTTTCAGCTTTTTTGTTATTGTTTGGTTTTTCAGCGGTTTTTTTTTGAATTTGATTTTCAGCGTTAGTAACCGGCCATGTCCGGTTCGGTAGTACTTTTTTGCGTCAGTTTTTTTTTGAATTTGAATTTAAATTTTTGGAATGTTAACGGTCTGTCCGTGACATCCGGTTCAGCCGGATGTTGTTTTATTTTGTATGGATAAGCGTTTTGAGTCGGTCTCTGCGCTTCTGCCAGGTTTTTTGAATTTGACAGCTGCTCGTCTTGATAGGCATGATAGGAACTTTTTTCTGTTTATGGCGCAGGAACAGTAAGGTTGGCAAGGACCCGCCCCAGCCGACAATGACTAGCCACTGAGCACCACTACATCATGCCGACCGCCTTCCTTACTGATTCCATCGTAAATGCGATAACCATAACAAACAGTACACATATTCAAAATCGATGAGGAGGCTGTGATGATGGTATAGGGTGAGTTGTTGAATAACATACGAAAACCACTTTAACCCATCTATATATTTGCATTACAGCTAAAGCTTTACAAACAGCAAAAATTGCTGGCGCCAAGCAATTGGAAAAGGCAGTGAAGCATTCATCACACTGTACGGATGGTGTAAAGTTAGAAACTGCTGTTGTAACAGCTGCCACCGACACAACGGTCATCTCTACTTCGTCGAGTAACGGCTCGTCCGACTATCTATCGAAGACAGTATAATCATATCTTTTGCCAACACAGGTTAGCGATGTGCTTGCACAGGAAAAGATTTCAATTGGAAAACAAAAACCAATTAAGAGAGTTTATTTATTATTAAAGTATTTACTTTTCTTTATATCAACAGTATTAATTTAAGTTGCAATATCACGTACACATATAATAAGGGATGTGATACGATTGCTGTCGGAATTAGATTTGAAACCAATCAATACTCCTGCTAAGGCTTGTAGAATTATTGCTTGAATAATTAGATTTAGAACAATAATAAGTCTGACTTAATTACAAGTCGTACATTTTTAAATTCATCAATTACGACAGCAACCGGATTCTACGACACCTTTGAATATTCTTGATCTGAAAAAAGAGTAAACCTAATCTGAATTTCTACTAAGCTTTAAGTTGTAGATTATTCAAATAATTGGAGTTTTTTCTAAAGCTTAAAATTATTTTCTGCTCGCTTAGAAAAGATTTCAACTGGAAAACAAAAACCAATTAAGAGAGTTTATGTTATTATTAAAGTATTTACTTTTCTTTATATCAACAGTATTAATTTAAGTTGCAATATCACGTACATATATAATAAGGGATGTGATACGATTGCTGTCGGAATTAGATTTGAAACCAATCAATACTCCTGCTATGGGTTGCAGAATTATTGCTTGAATGATTAGATTTAGAACAATAATAAGTCTGACTCAATTACTAGTCGTACATTTTTAAGTTCATCAATTACGACAGCAATCGGATTCCACGACACCTTTGAGTATTCTTGATCTGAAAAAAAAGAGTAAATCTAATCTGAATTTCTAATTAGCTTTAAGTTGTAGATTTAAATTGATTCAAATAATTGGAGTTTTTTCTAAAGCTTAAAATTATTTTCTGTTCGCTTGGAAAAGATTTCAATTGGAAAACGAAAACCAATTAAGCGAGTTTATTTATTATTAAAATACTTACTTTTCTTTATATGAACTATATTAATTTAAGTTAAAATTTCATGTTCATATATAATAAGGGATGTCGTGATACGATTGCTGTTGGAATTAGATTTGAAACCAATCAATACTCCTGCTAAGGGTTGCAGAATTATTGCTTGAATGATTAGATTTAGAACAATAATAAGTCTGACTCAATTAATAGTCGTACATTTTTAAGTTCTTCAATTACGACAGCAATCGGATCCACGACACCTTTGAATATTCTTGATCTGAAAAAAATGAGTAAATCTAATCTGAATTTCTAATTAGCTTTTAGTTGTAGATTTAAATTGATTCAAATTATTGGAGTTTTTTCTAAAGCTTAAAATTATTTTCTGTTCACTTGGAAAAGATTTCAATTGGAAAACGAAAACCAATCAAGCGAGTTTATTTATTATTAAAATACTTACTTTTCTTTATATGAACTGTATTAATTTAAGTTACAATTTCATGTGCATATAATAAGGGATGTCGTGATATGATTGCTGTCGGAATTAGATTTGAAACCAATCAATACTCCTGCTAATGGTTGCAGAATTATTGCTTGAATGATTAGATTTAGAACAATAATAAGTCTGACTCAATTAATAGTCGTACATTTATAAGTTCTTCAATTACGACAGTAATCGGATCCACGACACCTTTGAATATTCTTGATCTGAATTTCTACTAAGCTTTAAGTTGTAGATTATTCAAATAATTTGAGTTTTTTCTAAAGCTTAATATTATTTTTTTGCTCGCTTAGAAGAGATTGGAAAACAAAAACCAATTAAGCGAGTTTATTTATCATTAAAGTTCTTCTGTTTTATATGAACTGGATTAATATAAGATCCAATTTCATGTACATATATAATAATATTGAAAATAAAAAATATTGAAAATTCAATATTTTTGGTTTATATTTTATTCATATGGCTGCTCCAGGTAAAGTAAATCTGCAGGTAAAATTCACGTTATATGGCGGTTATATAAATGGTAAAACCGCAGTAAAATTGATTATTAAATGGCTCGAAAATGTAGAGTGAAATGACGGAAAAATGACCGCCATTTGACGAGCATTGTGACGTGTGTGAGCAGCACAGTGCTATGCTCACATCCTATAAGTGGGAGCGGAATGCACGATCACATTAATAGGAACGAAACGGAAAATTTGGTCACAAAAGTTCATCACGCCCATGCAAACGTGACTATGAATATAACCGCTGCAGAAAGTCACAATGACCGTAAAATGACTAGTAAAATGACGTGGAGCGGTTTTGCAGGGTATGTATGAATGTGCACTTACGATCTGAGTGTCATTCTCTGTGAAAAAATAAAATTAAAGAATTTTGTCAATATAACATTTTTTCGACTTATTATTCGATTTATAATAAGTTAGCAATCATTCTCCCATAAAAACATAATTTTATTATAGAAATTTCTTCTAAATATAGATGTTTTATATATCAAACAAAACCTTGTTTTATTACCTGCTGAGCTGGCAACACTGTTCACTTTCATATGTTTTCATTTGGACAGAAATTTTTTGCAATATTTGTGTTGATATTTTATAAGTAAATTAGTGAAATTTAACATAATTTTTTCGTTAATTCGTGCAAGTTAGATTATGGTAATATACCAAGTATAAAAAGTAAAGTAATGTGTGCGCTTAAAAGTTTGCAAACATGCGGGAACAATATGTATCACACAAACCGGTTTTTCGCCGATAACTTTTGAACGGGTGAAAAAATTAACTTCCGCTTTCGGATTCTTAATCTAGACGTAAATGCGCGTTTTTTGATACCTCACTCGAAAATCTTGGCCCAAATTTAGGGTGGGGCCCCTAAACTGCACTACTACCGTTAATTATTGGCTCAACTCTCCGTTCATAAAACAAAATTTCTATCGCTCAACTGACCGAAACATGACTGCAAGGTATCCTCAAAAAGTTCGTTGAAAGGGCCCAATGTTGAACAAGTAGGCAAATTGCAACGCCGCTGCCGCTATATGCCATGTCGCTTAGAGTACAAGCAGTTTTATGTAAATGCACCTTTAAGCCACATTTACACACAACTGATATCGATAAACAGTGATCCTTTTTCTAATCGCTGATCACTAGTGTTTTGAAAAGGAACGCAAACACTCTTTTTATCTCGATCAGGCGATTCCTGGATATATTGCAAATATTTCCAAAACGTGCATAAATACAACAACGAACTAAAAACATACACAACGGAGTACCCAAGTAAGTATGTAATCTAACATCTTAAAGTTCGGAATTGCAAACAGCTATACTTCCACGCGCAATAGCAATGGCAGCATGTAACGTAGCACGGCAGCGACTCTCAGAGGTAAATCCAGATGGAGCCAAGTACTTTATTGAAAACCTTTTGTTTCAAATATATGAACACTTTGTCGACCAGAATTTAGTGGATGTAACATTCAAATTAACAAATCCATCCTCTTTGTAAGTAAACTTTCATTTGAATTAACGCTATTTCAGCATGTATGTATGATACATTAATTACGGTTGTAATATATTCACAGAATTACGGCTCATCGCCTAATTCTATCGGCCGCAAGCCCTTATTTCCGTGAACTGTTCAAAAGTGACGACAGGATTTGTTCACTTATAGAAATCACCAATATCGACAGCGACACTTTCGAGCGCTTAATCACCTTTTGCTATACCGGCAAAACGCTCGTAACCATTGACAATGTGGATCGGATGTTAAAAGCAGCTTTAATACTACAATTGAAAGGCGCTGTTGCAAATTGTGCTGATTTTATCATAGAGAACATAACCGATTTTACATTGCAGCGAGCATATAGCCTGGAAAAGGAGACTCAGTGTGAGATACTAAATGAAAAAATTCTGGCTTACGAAACACGAAACTTTATGCAAGTAAATAAACCTGTGAAATGCTTATTTGCTCATTAAATTTTTTGTTCTATGATCTGGCAGGTAACCCAAAGCAGTGAATTTTTAGATTTTGACGCCAAAAAGTTGCAAGCAATCATAGAAAGTGAAAATTTGCATGTACGGTGCGAGAAAGATGTTTTTAACGCAGTAAAACGTTGGTATGAACATAATGCCTCTGCGCGTAAACATCAGCTGCCAGAATTAATTGCTTGTCTGAGGTTAACCCAATATAATATGGACTTTATTATGGCTAATATTCATCCGTTACCGGGTTGTGAAAACGTGGCGTTAAAGGTTTTATCTTGGCATAACTACTCTTTGGCTCGTTCTAAACTGGCATTGAAGTATACAGAAAAGCGTGGCGGACAGATTCCTGACGAAGAATCACTTTTGGCTCTTAACCAATGGGTAAATAATTCTGGGATATGACTTTACAAATGATATTATTTGTAACATTCTAAGGTAGAATCAACATTCGGTTTTAATAACCAGTTTAACGATAGCTTCCCGCTCAACAACTGCTTATATTTATGATCGTAGCTATAATTTGTATATCGCCTACTGGCGGAGTCTCAGCTAGTACGTTCCATTTGTTATTGTTGTTGTTGTTGGTGTTGTAGCAATGCTCGCCCCACCTAATAGCCGCGACCGATCACAAATTGTCATCAATATCCTCTAACGGGAGTCCAAGGAAACTTGCCGTTTCAACAGGAGTGGACCATAAGGAAAAAGGTGTTAGAGGCGTTGGTTCCACATTACAATTGAAGAGATGGTTGGTGTCATGTGGGACACATTGCAAGCGGGGCATACATTTTGTATGTCGGGGTTAATTCTGGATAGGTAAGAGTTTAACCTGTTACAGTATCCAGAACGAAGTTGAGCAAGAGTGACACGCGTTTCCCTGGGGAGTATGCGTTCCTCTTCCGCAAGTTTTAGATAATTTTCGTTAAGTACTGGATTCACCGGGCAATTCCCGCCATAAAGGTCCGACGCCTGTTTATGGAGTTCACCAAGGACCTGCTTGTGTTTTTTCACTTCATACGGCTGGGTTCTCAGGTGCCGTATTTCCTCAAAATGCTTACGGAGATGACTCCTTAAGCCCCTAGGCGGTGCTGGTTCATCAATCAGATGTCTGTTGGGATGCCCAGTTTTCTGGATATTCAACAGGAACTGTTTGGTCAGCATCTCATTTCTCTCCCTGATGGGGAGTATTCTCGCCTCATTATGCAGATGGTGTTCTGGGGACATAAGAAGACAGCCCGTGGCGATTCTGAGAGCAGTATTTTGGCAGGCCTGTAGTTTCTTCCAGTGGGTGATTTTTAGGCTTGGCGACCATATGGGTGACGCGTAGCACGTAATCGGCTGGCTAATTGCTTTGTATGTAGTCATGAGCGTTTCTTTATCTTTTCCCCAAGTACTGCCAGCGAGGGATTTGAGGATTTTGTTACGGCTCTGAATTCTCGGAACAATTGCGGCTGCGTGCTCACCAAAATGTAGATCCTGATCATTTTCATTTCATTTCATTTCATTTCATTTATTTATTACGGCAAAAAAGCCTAATTCATAAATTAAATTATATTACAATTTACTATCTTATTGCTAAGGTTTTACAATATTCATAAAGTTTTGCTTTAAAAGCCCCGATTTCATTACAACTTTTTATATCTATAGGCAGTTCATTGAAACTTTTTAGACCTTTATAAAAAATATTTTGCTGATCTATTTCAGTTCTGATTTTGGGGTGTCGGACAGTTGGTAGCGTAGTGCCATCGACGTGGATGTTCAAAATGGTCGACATTTGGGGCGTCCATGTTGTAAATAAGGTCGCGGAAGATTTAGTCGGTGATAATGCCAGGTTTCGCGAGGCGAAAAAACTGGAGAGATCAGGGAGGTTTATTTTATTGCATAGCGCATCGATCTTTGGGCCTGGGCCTGTGGCCATTATTGTGCAGTCATCGGCGTAGGAAACGATTGTGACTCCTTCCGGTGGTGAAGGTAGCTTGGTTATGTAGAAATTAAACAAAAGTGGGGATAGGACACCACACTGTGGCACCCCCCCCCCCCCCCCCCCCCCCCCCCTTTTATTGCCCTTGGTTTTGATGTTTCGTTTCTAAATTGCACCGATGCCTGCCGACCACCCAGATAATTTGCGGTCCACCTTTTAAGACATGGGGGAAGGGTAGACCCTTCCAGGTCCTGCAGTAACGAGCCATGGTTGACCGTATCAAAAGCTTTTGATAGGTCTAGCGCTACGAGTACTGTTCTATGGTGGGGGTATAGATTTAAACCGCAATTTATTTGGGTGCTAATGGCATTCAGCGCGGTGGTAGTGCTATGGAGTTTTCTGAAACCATGCTGATGAGGGGCTAGCTGCAAATTTGCTTGGAAATAAGGGAGCAGAATGGCTTCAAGCGTCTTTGCCACTGGCGATAGGAGAGATATCGGACGATACGACTCACCTATGTTAGCTGGTTTCCCAGGCTTTAGTAGCGGGACCACCTTGGCCATTTTCCATTTCTCAGGTATGACAAAGGTGGAAAGAGACAGATTGAAGACATGTGCTAAATATTTGAACCCCTCTTTCCCTAGGTTTTTAAGCATCGGCATTGCTATGCCGTTTGGGCGCACTGCTTTGGATGGTTTAGCACAACCAATGGCGTCCTCAACCTCTTTAGCTGTGATGGTGATTGGTGACGCGCTGAATTTGTGTTTATGTGCGCGTCTATTGGCTCTCCGTCTATCTTTGTCGACCGTAGGATGCATTATATATTGTCGGCAGAAAGCGCTCGCGCATTTTTTCGCGTCCGACAGCACTTTGTCGCCAAAGGCGATGGCAACTTTGTCTTTGTGCTTAGTCGGATTCGATAGGGACTTTACGGTGGACCAAAGTTTACCCACAACAACCTCTTAGGTGCTTCTCCCATTTCGCCCGCTTGTGTTCATCTACAAGCAATCTGATGCGTTGGTTTATATCCTTTATTTGGGGGTCGCCTGGGTCAAGCTGTCTTATAAGGTCACGTTCTCTCGCTAAGTTTGCGGCCTCCGCCGGGAAGTGGGGCCGGATTTCGGGAATTCTCCCGGCGGGAATGAAATGTGCCGAGGCGGATTTAATGACCTTACGGAAGGCACGCTCCCCTTGGCGGGCATCAGTCGGGATAGGGAGGGCAGCTAGGCGGCTGTCTGTAAAGGATTTATATTCTTCCCACTTTCCTTTTTTGAAGTTTATGAAAGTGCGTTTTTCAGTGACGATGAAGTCGGCGTTACGCTCAAGCGAAATAAGTATGGGCAGGTGGTCGGACGCCAATGTTACCATCGGCTGCCAGTTGACGCAGTTTACGAGTTCTGCGCTCACGATTGAGATATCTGGCGAGCTGTGACAGCTTCCTACCATACGTGTAGGGGCGTCTCCGTTTATTGTGCAGAACGTCGTTTCTTCTATTTGATCCGCCAACATCTCACCCCTACTGTCCGCCCGCAAGTTTGAATGCCATAGATCATGATGGGCATTGAAATCGCCTAAGATAATGCGATTGTTGCCAGTGAGTAAGGCCCTGATATTAGGGCGGTATCCACTGGGGCAACAGGTGGCAGGAGGGATGTAGATGTTGATGATTTCTAGGTTTGCATCGCCTGACCGGACAGATAGGCCTTGACGTTCTAAGAAATTGTCCCTGCGGTCGATGCCAGGATCAAATATACAATATTGCACAGAGTGGTGTATGATAAACGCGAGACCGCCTCCATTTCCGATCTCGCGGTCTTTCCTGTGGACGTTATACCCAGTGCAGGTCTGCAATGCAGATCTTGCTGTGAGTTTAGTTTCTTGAATCGCAGCAATGCGGATGTTGTGCCGCTTTATGAAATCGACTATCTCTGTAATCTTCCCAGTTAGTCCATTACAGTTTAACTGCAGAATTCTGAAGTGCATAAGGGGAGACGTCGCCACTCTGGGGGTAAGTGACGGGTGACTACGCCTGGGTTGGGGAAGGCCAGGACGCAATTGCTGTTGTGGCCCTAGGGCTGGGCGTCCTTGGGATGATTTGGGTTTGCGGCCTGGCAACATGGCGCGATGAAACCCGTCGGGGGGTTGCCGTCGCGGAGACCAGAACATCTAGGGAAGTGGCACCACCCAAGGCAGGAGCTGCATTGGGCGGATGTCGCAAACATATATATTCTGTGCTGGCAAACTGTGCAAACGAAGGTAGGGACTAAGAGTCTGTTTCCCTGACCTACACGATTGCTGCCGGAAAAGAGGGGGGGGGGGGGGGGGGAGAAGACGGGGGCAGGGGCTGTTGCTCAGCATTGCTTCCGACTCTACAACGAAGATTGTAGTTATGAGTGGAAGCAGCTGTTTGAGTTGTTGGCGCCGTGGGGCGCGAGCAGCAGCGGGTACTTGTTGTGGCTTGCTGAGCAGCGGGGCTGCTGGAAGGTAGTGGGGGGGGGGGGGGGGCGCTTAGACGTAGACTACGGGACGCTCTTGGGCGTGAACAGCAAGGAGCCACAAAAGATATATAAAAGTTACGTGGACGTCGGGTATTGGGATCAAGCCCAGAACAACCTGTCCGATGCAACCATCCCTTGCACGAGACACACTGAACAGAGTATGACCAGAGTAAACCATTTCTCAGGACCGGGGTCAGGAGACGGACCCGGATTGGATTCGATGCCTACAAGAACCGTGTATAAAATTTTTTAAATGTATACCAAAATTCGCAAACGATTGTGTTCGAAACAGTGACTTCAATAGTCTTCGTTTTCGGCCTAATGATATAAGAACTCAACGTGTAGGAGATATTTAAACATGGTTGATAGGCTATATCCAATGTGATTTACTCCAAGGGACAAGTTGGGTATAGGGCCGCCAACTTTAGGAAATGTCAAACCGGGAGACTTGAGTATTGAATGATGGAGTGTGAAAATCAAAATTAACATTTCAGCTATTTGATAGTTAAGCAAATAAAGTGATTTTTCAAATGCTTCTCATACGTACATACATATATATATCTTCAACTTAAGTATGAGCTCAGAATCATTTCAAAGGAGTATTTAAGCCCCTGGAGCCTACTAAAGGATTTTGCATCACTGATATCGTTTATTCTTTCAGCCAATCGGGATATAGACGTTTTGAATTAATCGGAACCTTTTTCGGGTAACTCGCTTTTTTAACAACTCGAGGACAAAAAATGTTCGACCTTTATTAAAATTCATTGTTCTTTATTAATTTTTTGAAAAAATTATGCAAAGTGAGCATTTAAATTCATTTTATAGAAGAGTTTAGTTTTAATGTTTTCTTTTAATAACTCATTGAATTCGGTGATGCAAAATCCGTGTATGCTGACATTGAAAGCGCCTGTTTTCTTAAATAACTTTTAAACGGTTAGAAAGTGTTAAATTTTGAAATTTGATTCTCTTAACTGGCAGTGACGGTCATCCGTTGATACCCCTTTCGACCATATCGGACCAATTTTCGAAATGAACTGGCCAGTCTTAAAAAAGTAGACATTTGAAGTCTTGTTTTAAAACAATCTCTATGAATACACAATTTATTTATAAAAGGTGTGAAGAGTTAAAGTTACAGAGCCACAGTTCGGCATCCTGATTTGCAATCGCCCGATTGCCTCTAAGTCTTTATTTATCAACCATGATTTCAGATTCGCCGCTTTCCACACACACTCGTACGGTATCTGACTAACCTGGAACCCTTCAACATCAGTTAGCAAATATCGGCCATTGGGAAAAACTTTGGATACTCGATACGGCTCTTTATATTTAGGAATCATTTTCTTACAAGCCCCCGAATTACTAACGAAATTTTTAACAACCACAAAATCTTTTTTTTTTTAAATCTTGTTTATAAATCTTTTGATTTTTATTGTATTTTTGACATTTTTTAATGTTCTCCACTGCCTTTGAACGTGCCTTCTCCATATCTCGCTCCTCTTCATGCAAGCAAAACTCTTCTAATTTTTCTTTAAAAAAATCTATCACACATCCTTTTTGTGCAATACCAAATAACAACTTACTTGGTGTTGTGTTAATATTACGATGATGTGTATTATTCAAAGCAAATTCTATATTCGGCAAAATTTTGTCTAAACTATTCACTTCCCCGGCATTAGTTATTTTAGCAATCATTGGCGCCATAGTTCGATTAATTCTTACTACTTGTCCATTTGCTTGCGGAAACGCCGTAGCTATTTTTACGTGTTTGACATTATATGAGTTGAAAAATATTTGAAATTCATTTTAAGCAAATGCACTACCTTATGGACGTCTACGCGTTGGCGATTGCGAATATCGAAGAAGATTTAACGATGAGCTGTACGAGCTCTACACAGACATCAATATAGCGAATTAAAGCGCAGCGGCTGCGCTGGCTAGGTCATGTTATGCGAATGAAAGAGAATGCTCCGGCCAAGAAAGTGTTTCTATCGGAACCCGCCTATGGAAGCAGAGGTAGAGGGCGGACCCCACTCCGCTGGAAGGACCAGGTGGAAAACGGTTGTGGCCAATTGGCGCCAGTTGGCAGAGAGGCGACGGCCATAACCGTTTAAACGGTTAAGCGCAAATTAAGTAAGTAATCACACTATGCGACAAAATCAACTTTTTTTCTAGGTATTGGACCAAACCTACTTTTTTGTAGAGATTGAGACTTAAGTAGACAAAGTACTATCTCGTACTATCTCCGTTTTTCGATTAGCCTCCGAAAAATAGATGTCGGCTTTCGAAGTTCGTAATTCTACTTTTGGAAGATTAATTTTATTTGTTAACGCGTTCAGCAAATTAAAAAACTAAAAATCTGGTCGTGGTCCGCTCTTTTCCCTTATTTGAAGGCCTGAATTCATTTTTGAGAAATTTAACTATAACAGCTGTTATACGAGGTGAAAAGTCAGATAGTCCCATGATAGTCAGGGCTGTCATGGAATCCAATTGTTGTCGGAATCGGATTTAAAAACGACAAAAAAATTACTTTAGTGTCATGAAATCCAATGTTATCGGCTTAAATTGGAATTAAGTGCCCATTACTGATACTTAGCATAGACTTCATTTGACTTGAGAACTGTCACTTACAGTTCTGTCAAATGAACATTGCATGTTACTGATTACTCAAAACTTAGCAAAACTTAACTTGACTTAGAAGTCTGTTGAATTCTGATTTTGTATGTAAGTTCTAAGTGACGTTTACATTTTGAGATGCCGTTTGTTTGTTTCCATTTCATTTTGTCATACAAATTGACATTTGTTGATTATGATGCCAGATTGTATGCGCTAAGTGGAGTATAATCGTGGCTAAGTTGCCAAGTAACAGGCCCTTTAGTGTCGGTTTTAGGTGTCACACAATCCGATAATATCGATTTTGCTATCGGAAACAATCCAATCAGTTAAATGCTATTGGATTTCATTTTTTCCTGGTCGTATTTCTCTTGCAGTTGAGTATTTTCTAAAAATGTAAGTAAATAAATGTTTATTTTATAAATATAAATGTAAATTTACATATATTTTCATTCTTAATAGGGGAAAACATAAAAATTCAATGCAAAACAGTATTTTGACGGAATTTATGGAGAAACATCCAAATATTCCGAAAGGTTTCACGAAGCACATCATCTAAAATCGTTGACATTCGGCTTCTACCTACACTCATGCTAGAATTCTTGCTAACTGATCTTTGATAGGGTCCTTCAGCTAAAAATCGTAACGTAGCTGCTAGTTGCAGCACTGGCAGAACTTTCGAGCGAGTTAAGTGTCCTTCAAAGGTGTCCAATACCATTCGGAAAGCCTCTTTGTTTATGCGATAGTATGCAATGTAACTGCAAATACACTATAAATATTTAGAAACCCACATTAAGAAATTACGCTGTCTCTGGAAACCCAAATGGATTGCTGCGATCTCTCAAAATTGTCCTTTTGACCTTCTCGCAACTTTCTTCTTCCAATAATATAAATGCTACAACTGCTGATGCCATTTTGATGTCAACAAATTTGTTTATTTCTGTTTAAATGCACAAAACAAATATTTTATAAAATTTTGCCAAAAAAAATAACATCAAAATTTCCGGTGAACCGCAAAACAGCTGATTCGAACATCGGTTTTATTTACATTCGAAAAGAGCAAACCAATACGGGTTTATGACACCAATTTAAATCAATATTGGTTTGTAATTCCGACAAAACGCAAAGCCGACTTGGATTCCATGACAGCGGTGAGTGGATACTACTTTCATGTCTGCTGCACATACTCTACTGGAATTGCTCGTACTGTAATTTTTCAAAACAAGAATTCAGCCATTCAAATAAAAGAAAAAGGCGGACCACGACCACATTTTTACTTTTTTTAATTTGCTGAACGTGTTAATAAAAAAAATAAAATTTCGAAATGTAGAATTTCGAACTTCGAAAGCCGACATCTATTTTTTGGAGGCTAACTTCGAAAAACGGAGATTGTACTTTGCCTACTTAAGCCTCAATCTCTACAAAAAAGTGGGTTTGGTCCAATACCCAGCCGACTGTTGCACAGTGTTTAAAGTGTCACGCTTTCGTATAGAATTACCGAAATTACATTTAAAAAAATAAATATTTGTGTACAAAGTGAGCAAGAAGCTCTTCAGTAAAAAAAGGAAATTTACAAAACCAAAATTCGACAACAGAAGAAAGACAGCACAAAGAAAGTCGCCGAACACAAGAAACTCGCTTCCCCCCGCTTCCCTTGTCATCCCCTCTTCTTCAAGTAACCAGTTTCAGCAACAACTTTCAGTTTAGAAAACGTAGAAAGATTTTCATAAAAATAATGGGTTGTTGCGTGTAGTCAACTTTTGACAGTAAAATGGAAAACTTTTTACGTTTTCTATGGATTCTGGATGAGAATACCCCTATTACATTTGACTTGCAGAATAAAATATTCGTCGGAGAAGCTAGACGGATTGGTAAATATAAATTACCTGACGCTCATTTAGTTATTAATATTATTTCGACCTGGTTGTTCTGCAGCTTAGATCCTTTTGCCGTGGGAACGTCTTGACCAGGCGTCCGTATTTGTTATACGATCCGTTTTTTTAATCACAATAGCTTTAAATTGATGAATCGGATGAATTACATACATATATACTCATAAGATCCACAATTTAGTTTATCTTTCATAAGTTGTATCCCACACAGCATTTGGATGACTAATTTTTAAATTTTCCTTCATATCAATAAACTTTGATTACTCCTTGCGACTAAATACTGATTTTTTATACAATTGAACAAAACAAATAATAAAAAATTATTACTTAATGATGAAAACCTGAAAATCATTTTTTTATCACTTTTTGAAATCATTTTTGAATAACTTTGATGATGAAATTTTAAGATTTTATAAAAATGAACAAAGAGAGTAATAAAATTTGTTTACTTTTGATGACCAATAACTGAAAACAATTTTTCAAACACATTTTGGTATAATTTTCGAATCAAATTTGCTTACCTTCGGTGATTCAAAATTTAAAATTATTTTTCAATCAACTTTATACTTGTTGAACCTAAACTTTTCATTGAAAATCTGATTTTTCTTCATATGCTCACATTTTGTCAATCATAAAATTCAAAAAAATTTTAAATATACAAAACATATTCAAGACTTAAAGAAATGTAAATGCTGTTCCTAACCTAAGATGGCCCCTAGCATTTCCCAGAAAAGGCATACTGTATGGAACCGGTGTACGGAAGTTTTGTGGTGTTTGAACCGCTGATAAGTTAAGCTCAATATGCCTGGACCCGGCTTCAACATCCCCTATGAGTTACGTTTTTCAAAAACTCACGTTAGCATTATTTAAGATGATGATCATGGATAATGTTGGATGTTGTAGTCCTGTGTGAACATCGGTCAAGTTAATTATTGCCAATTACCTGTGGTTCAAATAGCTCACCTTCGAACTTTCGGATGCTTTCATCCGCCGATGAAATATGATTATTATATACAGACCAATTCTAAATATTCTCGCGGAATTTTGTTCTCGCGGATTTTTTTATTCCCGCGGAAAAATTCCTCCAATTCTTTTCTCCTAGGGAGAAGAATAATTGGGGAATAGGAATTTCGAATTTTCGAAGTCAGCTGTTTTGTCAATTGAAATTTCGTTGGGCATTTCTTATTTTGTTTAAAAAAATTTTAAAGTTTAATTATTGTTGCCAATTTGTTTGAAATTAAGAAATAAGGTATAAACAATGCACATTATTGCATTTCATGTGGTATTCACTGAAATGAGTAATGAATTGGTGCCACAGCAACATCAACAGAGGAGCATAAGAAGAAGACCGGCGGGATAACACAAATCCGCCGGAGTTGCCTGCATTCATTCTGCAAAGCAATTTTCTGGCGGCCAAGTCGAGTTGAGTTCGCCATATGCCAAAATCTATTTAAGCCTTCTTAAAAATCCTTGCACAATTTCTGGATGGCTGCATCAAATATGCGAAGAGTTCTTCCGTTGCTTATGATATGCTTTTCGAAAATAATAAAGAATATTGTGGTTGTTGTTGTTGTTTGTATTAACAGTGAGAATATTGTGGTAGAATGTAAATATATATTTTAGCACAAATTTGTACAAATAAGTGTTCTTTCTTAAAATAACCAATTTCCTTTAACTATTTTGATGCATTCCCTTTAATTTAACTAGTGAAAAAACTCCTATGAAATGGCAGAGAAATCTCCCTCTCCCTCACATTCATAATCAGGGCTGTCATGGAATCCAAGTCGGTTTTGCGTTTTGTCGGAATTGCAAACCAATATTGATTTAAATTGGTGTCATAAAACCGTATTGGTTTTGCTCTTTTCGAATGTAAATAAAAGCGATGTTCGAATCAGCTGTTTTGCAGTTTTATCGGTACACCGGCAATTTTGATGTTAATTTTTTTTTGGCAAAATTTTATAAAATAATTGTTTTGTGTATCTAAAGAGAAATAAACAAATTTATTGACATCAAAATGGCATCAGCAGTTGTAGCATTTATGTTATTGGAAGGTGAAAGCTGTGAGAAGGTGAAAAGAAAAATTTTGAGAGATCGCAGCAATCCATTGGAGCTGCCAGAGACAGCGTAAGTAAAAATATTCCTTAATGTGCGTTTCAAAATATTTATAGTGTACTTGCAGTTTCGTTGCATACTATCGCATAAACAACGAGGCTTTCCCAATGGTATTGAACACCATTGAAGGACACTTAACTCGTTTGAAAGTTCTGCCAGTGCTGCAACTAGCAGCTACGTTACGATTTTTAGCTGAAGGATCATATCAAACATCAGTTGGCAAGGATTCTAGCATAAGTGTAGCTAGAAGCAGGTGTCAACGATTTTAGATGATGTGCTCAACGTTATGAATCAGTTAGTTTGCCCACAAGGGTGAAATTAGAAATGGACGAACCCGAACAACGCAGATCAAGGAACTATTTTTATACAAAGTACAAAATTCCCTCCATAATTGGTTGTATTGACGGGACACATATAAAAATCATCAAGCCAAGTACTGATGAACATTTATTCTATAATCGAAAGAGATACTTCAGTATGAATGCCATGATTGTAAGTAGTCTTTAATATTAATTTTATTTTGCTTATAAAACTGGATTGTACAAGTACCTGCATTTAGATTTGTGATGCTGACATGAAAATTCGAACGGTCGATGCTCGGTATCCCGGCTCTAGCCATGACTCTTTCGTATGGAACGTTAGTAGGGCCAGAAGACATTTCCTTAGGAAGTATGAGTCAGGTGACCGGACATCTAAATTGTTAGGAGATAGTGGATATGGCATATAACCTTTTTTATTAACACCATACAGAGATCCAAGCTACAACTCCAAAGAATATAAATTTAATTTGGCGCATTCATCAGGTCGAAATATTGTAGAGCGAACAATAGGAGTGCTAAAAAGCAGATTTCGATGCTTATTAGGCACCTTGCACTACAGGCCAGAAAAAGTGGTGAAAATTGTAAACGTCTGTTGTGCGCTTCATAACGAAGAGAGCATTACTTTACCATCAAATAATATCGAGGAAAATGTTGAATCTCCACCTAGCGCTACACTGCAGAGTGAAGGCAAAATAATCAGGGATGAAATAGCGAACAGTTTATAGTAAAAATATGCAATGCTTGATAGGTACATATGCATGTTTAAACAAAATTTTATTTCTTTATTTAAAATAAAAATGGATATATAAGTATATATATTGACTAAAACAAAACCAAATATATATTCATTAAAACTAAAATAACATCCATTCAATGCTTTCTAATTGATTAAATAAGGTAATATTTAAGAGGTAATACATTTAATTTAATAAGGTACGAATAAGGCACATTTTAAGGTACTACAATCACAACCAACATTTTGGAAAATGGGAAATTATTTCTTTTTCTGTTTTTCGTAATAAAACTTTTGGAGCTCGAGTTCGAGTTGCTGCTTTTTTATCTCATTTTTTTCCTGCAACGCTCGCAAAATACCTGCATTATTACGGACAAGTTCATCCTTCAGCGCAGTTACAGAGTTAGCCACAGATTCGTTGCCTTTTTCTATGGCTCTGTAGACTCGCCTGATTCTGCTGGCATTTTCCTTTTCAATTTTTATAACACTAAAAGATCGTCAACAGTTGGCTTATCCCGCTTCGTGAAGCCCTTCGCAATATCTGGATATTTTTCCATAAATTCAATAAAAATACTGTTTTGCATTGAATTTTTATGCTTTCCCCTATTAAGAATGAAAATATATGTAAATTTACTTTTATTTTTATAAAATAAACCTTTATTTACTTACATTTTTAGAAAATATTCAACTGCAAGAGAAAAACAACTATGAAAAAATGAAATCCAATGGTATTTAACTGATTGGTTTGTTTCCGATAGCAAAACCGATATTATTGGGTTCTGTGACACCTAAAACCGACACTAATTCCGATTCGAACATTAAACCGATAACATTGGATTTCATGACACCAAAGTTATTTTTTTGTCGTTTTTAAATCCGATTCCGACAGCAATTGGATTCCATGAAAGCCCTGAATACCTACTTTTCTCCCATAACTGGTTTCCGCTTTTTCGAACATTGTTCAGAATAGGAGGAAAGGGAGAAGTGAAAAAACTCACAAGGAATTTTTATTTAGAATACGAGGAATGGGAGAAGGGAAAAAACTCGCACGGAATTTTCGTTTAGAATTTGGCTGATAATATTTAATAATGTATTAAATATGATGGAAAAATGAATCACAATCGTATTCATAAATGATTCCAATACATCATTTAATATGATCAAAAAATGATTGTGAAAAGTAATCAAATGTTATTCCAAAATAAGTAAAGCATAATCTTCCAAAAATATCAAATACGATGCAAAACGAATAATAAGTGTTCAAAAATATGAATCATAAATGATTATTCAAGAATAATGACATTTGAGGTATACTTTTCTCCCGACGATACATTGATTTTCGAATAAAAAATACTTTTAAATTTGAACGTTTTCAATCATCTGGGGGTATGATATTGGAATATTTTTTGATAAAAATTTTCAAAAAATGCTGGCTGGGATTTGATTCATATCAAATATTATTTGGGTGAAATTGGCTTTTCATTCGTGTTTGTATAATACGATACGGGTGCTGCTCTGAACATTAAAAATTACAAGTATATATTTGTTTGCATTCATTTTAAAATAAACAAAAATTTTCAGACTGGAATCATTTACCAATATAACAAAACTGAGGACTTATGGCAGAAGTGGGGTGATATTAAAATAAATCTTGACAGGTTTGGAGTAATTTTTGTGGGTGAAAATTTAATTGTTGTGGGTGGTTATCGTTACGGCCGTCGCAGTAATGAAGTACGCAGCTGGAATTTCAAAACAAAAAGATTTAAACAGTTGCCATCAATGAATTTACCACGATCCAGTCATTGTGTTGCAATATTAAATGAAAAAATCTATGCAATCGGTGGATGTTCAGCAAAAGGGGTTACTTTAAGATCAGTGGAAATGTAAGTACGTTTTTGACAAGAAAATGTTAACATAAAATGAATCAAAGCTAAATTGGTTTGGAGGAAGATCGCGTCGAAGGCCATGATTCAATCGACAGACAAATTTTTTGACAATTACAGCCATTTTGCTCCCAAATCGAATGGACATCCGTTAACTGTGTTGTTTCTTTGCGAATTTTCGAAAAATATTAGTAGTAGAAATAGGAAGCATTTAGTTTACAAATACCCGATAAGTACTTAACTACATAATTCCTTAGAACCAAGGAATCGTGCACTTTCGATTCACGTAAAAATGTCATTAGTAAATAATGGAGATGCCATAACGAAATGTACTCATTGGGCATGTTAACTTATTCAGGTAAAAGTCTAGAACAGGAGTCTACTGCTAATACGCGTCTAGAGAGGTGACCCCGACAACAATCATCCTAAGGCGGAAAAGAAAAATTGTATTTCTGTCCGGAGATATTTGCAGTTGAAGTCGGCAATTTTCTGGTTGTTGTTGGAATGTTTTTGTGCACTGTAAAAGATTTTGTGTACAAAGGGATTTTGCACGCATTTAATTTTGATCCCACCTCATTGGTGGACCGGTCAGGGTAATTTTTTATAAGTTTGGCGGAAGGCTGCCAACGTAACCCGGGGTCATTTTTCGGTTATTCGTCAATATCTTTTGAACGAGCAAAAATTTGTATTTCCGCTTTCGAATTATTGTTATCGAGGTCAATACGCGTCTTTTGACACTTCTCTCGATATTTTTGGGCGTGTATTACCTTCTGTTCTATTAATTCCGTATGTTCGCAACATTCGTCTCCATTTAAGAATTTTGAGAATCGGTTTATATTTGGAATATTATGCATATTCGGACCTCGCGACGTAGTATCAAATGAACGTATTCCGAATATTCTAAATTAACGGTTTCGGAACGTTTCCATGAATACTTAACGGAAAAGAGCTTTCGGAAATTTCAGAATAAAAAGGTGAATACTCCCTGTGCAGCAGGACCGCACAAAAGCTTAACTCTTCTGTCAAAGTCAAGGTAGCAATATAAAGTTCTAAGACAATAAGCCATTTTCTTTTATTTTTGTTTTTGTCAGTTCATTACGGCTGCTGAGTAGCGTATCACCCCATGACGGCTGCCTGTTCAAAATCATGCTATCTCAAAATATTTTTCAAAAATTTCCCAATTCAGGATTTGTCACAAAACCGCCCTATATTAGAGTTAGATTGAAGAACGCTTCATCTCAAAATGCTTTTCATTAACTCCTTCTTATGACAAAATGCATTGAACTTATGCTCACGTGGGAATTTTTGGAAGCAAATTTTGAGGTAGTGCATTTTTGAATAAAATTCTAAAGTACGGCATTCTTCAAACAATTTTTGAAAGAATGACCAACCCAACATAACTTTATCAATTCACGACATATTTAGTAGAAAATGAATTATTACCCCAAAAACTTTTGGCGTTTACAAATTTATTATCACTACTAATATACTTCCAAAGATACTTTTCTACTACAATTTCACTGAAGAGGATTGAATTATTCTCCGTTTTCTTTACTTCGTAGAAGCAAGCCGGCCAGTTTTTTTAATTTGGGAGTGTCAAAGATCTCTCATCATTGAAGAACAAACCTCTCCCCCAGCGGGTTAGGGGGGGTCAGAATATACCCGCGGTAGGTATGCCTGTCGTAAGAGGCGACTAAAATACCAGATTCAAGGGGCTGTGTAGCGCAACCCTGCAGGTTGCCAGCGCAACATATAGCTTCTCCAAACCCAATTGTCAACCTCACCTATCCGCGGCGAATCCTGTTTCACTAACAGACGAGGCTCTGGCGACGCTAAGCTCCTTATGGAACTTGGGGTTGGGAGGGAGGGGATGGCCTGAAGGTTTAATGTGGCCACATAAATCGTTCCCGAGATGGTCGGGCCAGCACCTTAATGGTGCTGTGGTACCGGAGCGTACCGGATCTGTATCCGGCAAAGGACCATCACATCGATAACACTCCCCAAAGCCTTCGAGGAGCAACCTTATCGCTACAACAACAACAAGAACAAACCTCTAGTAATTGAATCATGGTAGAAGGCATACAAGTGTTTGCTAGTTTTAACTATTCCGCACGTCATACTTTTTCAGGTATTCCGTTTTAAATGGATGGAAGTCAGTAAGTAATATGATTACACCACGTTATGACGCTTGCGCAGTTGCTTTCAATCACAAAATTTATGTAATGGGTGGAAATAACGAAAGTGATTTAAAATCTGTTGAATGCTATGATCCCATAAAGAACTGCTGGACTCAATGTGCTGATATGAATGAAATACATAATTTTGCTAATGTAAGTGCAAAAACACATTCAATAAAAAATTGTTATTGCATATAAATAACTAATTTTATATAATCGCTTTGTTCAATATATTTTAGGGCACTGTGCACAATGGACAAATATTTGTATTAGGTGGTGATAAGTGTAGCGCAGTGGAGCGTTACGACCCACAGATTAACAAATGGACCAAGGTTATAAAAACATACAAATTTGTATTGCAATTTTAAAAATCTTCACGCACCTCTTTTTTTGTAGATTTGTTGTTTGAGCAAATACTCTTATCAAAATTGTTCCATTTCTGTCGACAATCAATTGTGGGCTGTGGGTTGCGGAGGTTCAAATTGTGTTTCAGTTTACGATGAACAAAATAATAAATGGATCGCTAAGAGAAAAATACCTGAAAAAGGAAGATACTATTGTTTTACTCTACCTAAAGTTTTACTTAAAAGTGAATAATAAATAATAAAATATTAATACTCACAAAAATTACAAACGCCGACAGCATCCCAGACCCAGAAACCGCACTATATATTTTCGAAGGATTTTGATGCGATGAATCGAAGTCTGGCCTCAGAATTTTTCTATCAGCTCTGGTTTTCGAGATATCGTAACCTAAAAGTGCAAAAAACCCCTTTATTGCCTTATCTTGTTTGGTTGATTTTCCGACAGGGTGGATAAATGATGTATATCGGTTTGTCTCAAAATCAAATTTGACAAGGGATGACGGAAAATCGTTCCAATATACAACCTTTATTGCCCATATTTGAGGTTATGTAGCCTTGCAGATGTTTTCTTTCACCAAAATTAAAGGATGGCATCTTTAAATACAAGTCTTCTTTCAAATGGCGTTGAGTTTGCTCAAATAAAATTTTTTTTTTTGCTGAGATATCGCATTTTGAAATTTTCATGTTTCTAAAATTTCCTACACCTGAAAATCGGTTGAGATAACATAGACATGGTATAGTCGATTACTAATTTTCTTGAATTGAATCTTATTTTTCTTAAAATTTTGTCTCGCACCATAAGTGTGCTAACTCATACTCTTACCGCTCTTAGCCGAGCCCAAGGTTAGATGGGTTTGCCTGCTTGTGGTGTGGTAGGGGTGGTTTCTAGGGGTTAGGGCTGTGTGTAACTTGGTACCCGAGGGTTAGATAGTGTATGGGTGTGTTGAGGTAGACCAGAGCTGATAGAGCAATATGAGGACAGATTTCGATTCATCCCATCATAAACCTTTGGAATATAGTCTGGTTTTTGGGTCTGAATGTTGGTTAAATTTTGTCGGCCTGTGTTATTTAAGGTGATGTCTTATTTCTTGGTAAAAAACAGGTGGTTTTTTCGATTTTTTTTAAATGTTTTATATCGGGTGACACTTTGTCTAAATACTTGACATTTTTGAAAGTATTGGCAGAAAATGTGGACTTTTGTTTAAAAGTAGCACAATTAGATTAAATTCGGGGAGGAGGCGTCAGATGAAATTCTACGACAGGCAACTGTTTTTATTATACAATCCTATTTAAATCGAGATTTTCCATTTCATGAATGAACGTGCTGACTGAGGAGTGCGAAACACACAAGTTTCAGAAAAACACATTTTCATCAGTTTTAAAAAAGGAAAGTTTGAAGACTAAACAATATACAATCGTATTTCTACCCTCCCAATCCCGACTGATGCTCGCCAAGGGGAGCGTATTTTCCGCAAGATCATTGAATCTGTGGCGGCTCTTTTCATTCCCGCTGGAAGAATCCCGGAAATCCGGCCACACTGCTCAGCGGAGGCCGCAATTTTAGCGAGAGAACGCGACCTTGTAAGACAACACGACCCCGGCGACCCCCAAATAAGGGACATAAACAAACACATCAGACAACTTGTGAATGAACACAAGCGTGTAAAATGGGAGGAGCATTTAAAAAATTGTAGCCTCTGCCGTGGTCTACCGTAAAGTCCGGGTCCCTATCGAACCCGACCAAACAACGACGAAATATCTATCGCCTTTGGCGATAAAGTGCTGTCGTATTCGATGCGCGAGCGCTTTCTGCCGCCAATACGTAATGCATTACACGCTGGACAAAGCTAGTCGGCGGGCCAACATACGCGCACACAAGCAAACACATAGCGCGTTCGCAATTACCATCACCTCTAAAGATGTAGAAGATGCCATCGATCATGCTAAACCAAATAAAGCTGTTGGCCTAGACGGCATAGCCATGCCGATGCTCAAAAAAACTTGGCAAAAAGGGATTTAAATACCTCGCAAATGTCCTCAACCTGTCTTTGTCCACTTTCGTCATGCCCGAATAATGGAAAATAGTGAGTGTGGTACCACTACTAAAGCCTGGGAAACCAGCTAACGTAGAAGAATCTTATCGTCCGATATCTATTCTATCGCCAGTAGCCAAGACACTTAAAGCCATTATACATCCTTATTTCACTTCTAATTTGCGTCTTGCCAATCATCAGCATGGCTTTCGTAAACTTTATAGCACTACCACCGCGCTACACGCCAAAAACACACAGATACAGTTCTCGTGGCGCTATATCTATCAAAAGATTTTAATACAGTCAATCACGCAACTTCACTGCAAGACCTGGAACGCGTCCCCGATATGGTCGCCAAGCCTAGAGGATACTCATTGGACGAAACTACAGGCCTCAGGCCTGTCAAAACACTGCTCTCAGAATCGCTACGGGCTGTCTTCTTATGTCCCATGAACACCACCTACACAGTGAGGCAAGAGAAACGAAATCCCCCAGCGGGTTAGGGGGTCAGAATATACCCGCGGTAGGTATGCCTGTCGTAAGAGGTGACTAAAATACCAGATTCAAGGGGTTGTGTAGCGCAACCCTTTTAGGTTGCCAGCGCAATATATAGCTTCTCCAAACCCAATTGTCAACCTCACCTATCTGTGTCGAATCCTGTTTCGTTAACAGCTGAGGCTCTGGCGACCCCGAACTCCTCATGGATCTAGTGGGTGGGAGGGCGGTATGGCGGTATGGTTGTTGTTGTTGTGGTCATAACAAATCGTTCCCCAGATGGTCGGCCTTGGCACCGGAACGTACCGGATCTGCATCCGGCAAAGGACCATCAACATCGATGACACTCCCCAAGGCCTTCGGGGAGTGTCCTTATAGCTACAACAACAACAGAAACGAAATACTGCACAAACAGTTCCTGCTGAATACCCAGAAGAGGCCCCGCCTCCCAGGGGCTTAAGGAGTCATCTCCGCAAGCATTATGAGGAAACAGAACTCAGACGTATGTAGCAGATAAACACAAACCGGTCTTCAGAGATATCCACAAAAAGTCGTCGGACCTCTTTGCCGGGAATTGCCCGGCGAACCCTGTTCTTAAAGATAAATATCCTAAACTCGCAGAAGAGGAAAGCAATCTCCCTAGGGAGATGTGCGTCATTCTAGCTCAACTTCGATTTGTATACTATATATAACAGGTTAAACTCTTACCTATCGAGGATCAACCCCGACATATAAAATGTATGTCCTGCCTGCAACGTGTCCCCACATGACACCAAACATCTCTTTAATTGCAATGTGAAACCAATGCCTCTAACACCCCTTTCACTCTGATCCGTCCCTGTTGAAACTGCACCTACATATTGGATGGGGCGAGTCGTGAAATTATTATGACCCCGTTCTCAGTGACAAATGTCCTAAACTCGCAGTTGAGAAAAGCCACCTTCACTGGGAGACATGCGACACTCTCTAACATCCTTATCTCTTTATTTAAGGACGAACCCCGTATATTTCCCGGTGAATTCATGAATAACACGACCTCTTCTAGCCGAGGATAGTAACTAGGAGCCGCTCCTACCAGAAATGTTGGTAATAGTCATAGTGCACCATATATTTCTATCATCAGCCCATGATAAGCTTCGTTGACTAAGGCCCTGTGTTAATACATTCATCTGACCACCTACCTCTACCGCTTGATTGATCAGCCGATTCCACTACCTCCGCGCCGACCATTTATTAAGCCTTAAAAAGCGAGTTGGGGCGACTTTAAAGAACCTACGGAGTGTTTACTGACTGCCCTTACTATTCGAACAAGGTGCGCGCGAGATTCATAATATTATCGATTTGGCCTCGGATCGCTTAATACCTGCTGGTACAGTTTCCGATAACCGACCAAACTTTCCAGTTGTAGCTTTAGCCCGTAAGATCACCAAACAGAAGAGCTGAATTCGGAGATCAGTGGCTTCTCGACCAAATAGAAACGAACCCCAATGGGTGGAGTGTATAAAGAACTGTAACCTCTCTTCTGGTGCAGTTAGACTCTGGTCAATCAGAGTTCTGAAGTCGTTGTCAAACCCGACAACACATTACCACAAGATATCAATCTCTTTGACGAAACTGTTTTATCCGTTGCTGTAAATTCGTGATGCATCCTTCGGTTGAGGATACCATTCGATTGTTGTATTCTTCGGCTGAAAATATATGCGGCCATTATCCACGGCCCCTGACAATTTATAGACGAAAATTTTCAATCAAGATGGATTGAACTGGGTTTGCTATAAGATGGTGGCCCATCACCACTCAATTAATTACATACTCTTTTCCATATCGAAAGAAGTCACAATAATGTCCTTCGCCAGTACATACAATAAAAGCAACGGGCCCGGCTTCTCTATATATTACCTATGCTGCAAAATAAGTAGTTGTCCAGCCTGTCTGTCATGTTTTTTCACCTTGCTAATCATGCGTCGCCGTGGTGTGATGGTAACGTGCTACGCCTACCACACCGTATGCTCTTGGTTCGCACCCCGGGCAAAGCAACATCAAAATTTTAGGAATAAGGTTTTTCAATTAGAAAAAAAATGTTCTAAGCGGGGTCGCCCGAGTGTATTTCTGCCATGAAAAGCTCTCAGTGAAAACTCATCTGGCTTGCAGATGCCGTTCGGAGTCGGCATAAAACATGTAGGTCCCGTCCGGCCAATTTGTAGGGAAAAATTAAGAGGAGCACGACGCAAATTGGAAGAGAAGCTCGGCCTTAGATCTCTTCGGAGGTTATCGCGCCTTACATTTATTTTATTTATAATCATGCGCGTCCACCGAACAAATCTACAGCGTGGACCTCGCAGATGAGCCAACACGTTGATGGTATATCACTACAGACTGCCATCCACACCACTTCCGCCCCTCATTCAACCTCGCTCTAGATACTTTAACAGGTTAAACTTTTACCTATCCAGAATGGTGTCTTTGATGGGGATGTCTCGCCTTGCACACACCGGCGTCATCCCCAAACGTGGACTCGTAGGTGCTTGCACCCTCCCCCATATTGGGGCAGAGCCTCCTCCCATTGAACCTGGTAATGCTTCGGCGACGAATGCGAACCTTTTTCCCCTCTCTATAACCAGGTTTCCCTCCTTTTCCCAGCTCCCATCTGTACCCCCTTTCCTCACGCAGGGTCAACTTTCCTGTAAACAGGGGCTATTCTTAGCTCAAGACCACATCTTGGTGCCCATGCTTTGTTAACAAATATGGCGGAGCCGGACAACTCGATAAAACACGTAGTTCCGAGTGTCATCCGAACCGTGCTCATGGGATGAATGACACTCCGTTAGTGTATCTTATAACGGTGGTCTCAAGACACCTGACGCCCTCTGGTTGTAACTAGTCTTGCTGCGATATTGGGGGCTATGTCTCAGCTGACCAACCTTGCCCCATACTCATGGGTATTTATTTATGGATAAAAATAATACAAAAATGAACCAAAATGGACCTGACCAGCTCACAATAGACCAGGTCGATTGCGACATTTCGGTGCAAGCCGAATGAGCTGTCGCCACAGACGCGCCGGGACCGAATATTCTCACGTGTCTTGCTGCCTTACACAATTACTTCTAAGCAAGTGGATGCAAGTATTGGAGTCCTAAATGATTTGGGAACCAAAAAAAAGGTTTTGTTAAGATGGGTTCCCGTGTATCACGGACATGAAGGTCATGAACAGCCAGACTACCAGCTAATCAGGTGCTATAGCAGCCAACATGCACATACTAGGGAAAGTAATTGGGAAACAAAGCAGTTCAGATAACAAGGGCAGGCCAAATTATATATACTCCCTGCAACGAGAGTATCAGTCAAACTTATTAAAATAAGCAGACAGGACCTAAGAACTCTCTCTGGTTACTATACGGGACACTGTATTCTACAATATCAACTATGTAAGTTAAATAAATATATCAGAATGAAGTGCTTGTTTACAGTGCCATAAGGTTTGGGCTCATATCGTCTGCAAAAATCCAATTTTTAATTGCGAGTCTTACACAAATTGAAATTTTTAAGCAATTTTGATATTTCCAAAAACTTATTCGTTTTTAATATCAACGAGCCAAGGAGGCATTTTACTTTATCTTCTGAGAAGCTATTTATCTTTTATTAATAAAATGGGTAAATTTTAAAAGAAGTTATATAAAATTTTTTTTAGTAAAACTGATCTGGTTATTATTCGGGTTAAAAGATATATTATATTAAATTAGCCTACGTTTGCGTACCACATTACCCGCCAATTTTTGGGGAAGCGGCATTTCGGGCTCACCGGAATTTCGTCATATAAATTGTAAACTGATGGTGGTATACAACTTTTGATAAAGTACGCTATTGAAGATTTTTCACCAAACAAAATGTGACGAAAAAGAGGTGAATTTGACCTTTTGGTTAAGCCTAAGTTACCCAAAAACTAAAAGCTATACCACAAATATCGTAGTTCCTCTATTTTGAAGACATTTCTAAGGTTCCTCCAGAAGTTGTTTGGAAAACTGCTTCTACTATCAAAAGAGCTGATTCTACATACGCTTTTTCTAATTTATGTGCATTCATTGCAGATCCAATGTGCTTGCCACACTCTTCAGCGAATGTAGAACGAATTTTTTGTAAAATAAATTTAAACAAAACAAAAATCCGAAACCGTCCGGCAACTGATACATTAAAAGGAATATTGCTAGCACAAGATTATTTAAAATTGAATAACTTTTACTGTCATAATATTGAACCGCAAATAAATATGGTAAAAAAATAAACGCGAAAATGTATAACTAAGAAACTAAAATGATATAGGAAGTTGGATTCGAACTCAAAGAAAAAAATATAATAATTGCTGAAAATGACTGAAAACAAGTACCTTTTGTATGTAATACAAACTTTATCTTTTAAGATGTTATTGTTATTTATAAAATAAAACGAAATGAATTGAAAACGATTTTATATGTTGTATGTGGCAACAAAAAATAACAATCAAGACAATTTTCAGAAAAGCGCTTTTAAAGTTAATATTGTTGAATGAAATCCGGCGATCTCATTTTGGTTTCCGGCGAATACAATCGTACGTCCCCTAGTAATAACCCAACTTCGTCCTAACTCCACTTTGGTTGTTGCCTTAGATATGACGATTTTTCACGATTTTTTGGGCGGCGTCTGACGACTTGGAAAAAAAATATATGGCAACGCTGCTTGTAGCTAATGCTCGTTACCCCCATGAAGGTGGAAAATGTGTTTGTAAATTGTTGTTGTTATTTATGCGCATTTTTTTAATTGATTTATGTTGTAGCATTACAAATTTGTAGCTATGTATGTGTGTGCACGTTGGTGTGCTAAATGTCACTCATACGCCGTGTATGACTGTAAATAGGAGCTTGCACAAATGCCGCGCTAAGCATACGTGTATACCTAACTCCTTATATGTATTTACATACATATATATTAACCACTCACAACCCTGCCAACCATGGCTACCCAACTTTTTGTCATTTTTACCACGAACACCAACACCAACGCACATTATGAAAACTTTTTTGTTATTTCCAAAGCAAAACTATGTTACTCTTCTTTCTACAATGAGTGCAAATGAAACAAGATGATTTTAAAATTATTCAAAAAATGACGAACAAAAAAAAAAATAAATTCGTAATCATAAAATCTGAGGTAAAACATGTAAAAAATATTCAAATTGCTAAATTTTTGGTGAAACTTGGAAGCTTATAATATTTATTCCTAAAAGAGTAATTGTTTTTATATTTTTCAGGTATGCTTGATTAAGCATAGATTTGCTTTTACCCAGCTCCAAAAGATGATGACGACACAAGGGGAGTATTCTAATTATATTAGTTAATTTTTCGACACACGCAACAGAAGTACTCTTCTAAATCGGCAAATAGTTCAACAACAGCCTGGACTGGAAGAGTAAATAATACCACATTCTTGGATAGAGTGGCTACAGAAACATCTATATTTTGTTTTATTTTATTTTATTTCCTAATATTCTATTTTCGTTTAATTTATTATATTTTTTTATTTTTATTTTAATTCATTTTTTTTTTTTATTTTATTTTATTTTGCTTTATTTATTTTTGTTTTATTTTATTTTACTTTTAATTTAATTTAATTTTATTTTATTTCAATTTACATTATTTTATTTTATTTTATTTCGTTTTAGTTTGTTTTATTTCATTTTATTTTGTTTTATTTTATACTATTTTTAATTTAATTTTATTTTAATTTAATTTACATTATTTTATTTTATTTTATTTTATTATATTTTATGTTATTTTGTTTTATTTTATATTGTTTTATTTTAATTTACATTATTTTATTTAATTTTATGTTATTTTAGTTTAATTAATTTTATTTTACTTTGAATTTTATTTAATTTTATTTTATTTCAATTTACATTATTTTATTTTAATTTTATTTCATTTGTTCAATTTCCTTATACCGTTAATATTTTATTTTTAATAAAAAATTTTTGTATTTGCCTTGGATTTATTATTATAATAAATTTATTTTTAATTATAAGTTCATTGGCCAATATACATCTAGGTAGATATATGTAAAGTTTTTCAAATGTTTTATTTTGAAATTTTTGATTAAAAATAAAAATTAATAAAAAGGTATTAAAATTATTTTGGTTATTTTGATAATGTGTTTTGGATATATTATTCGTTCGAGTGGCAGCCCTGCCTTGCTGTCACGCGCTCGAAAGTATTCAATTTTTTATTAGAGGAGTGACGCTATACGTTTTCTCATATGTTGCTTTTGAATAAATGTGATAAGGATGGGAAATCACACCTACACGAAAAACGTATTTCACTACCGATAATATCGGCGCCTCGCCGAACAAAATTATCCAACTAATTATCCAATTTTTTGGGTAGCGTCAATATATGATTACCAAAATTTTTATCCACTCATAGTTGGTAGGGAACATACGTGTATACCGCACTCTTTATATGTATTTACATACATATATGTATATCAACCACTCACAATTAATAAATTTTCATATTTTTATAAAGTTTTTGATATTTTTTCATAGTTGAAGTCCTTGAGGAGTTAACAAGCTTCGCAAATTTAAAATGTAAACTTAAAAAAAAAAATGTAACTCGTTACATTATAATCTAGCAATGTGGCAACCTTACCGAAAAGTTGACAGTTTGTTATCGATAACAATCGTCTTGTTGATGAGGTATGTATATATGTGTTAACGGGTTTTGATCTAAAAGTTATAGATAAGTTATAAGTTCTTTATCGAAAAGTTATCGATTTGTTGTGGAAGTGTTATCGGTTTGTAATCGGCGTGTTGTCGATTTGTTATCATCAAACTATCGAGTTGTTATCGATGTGTCACCTCTGTTGTGGTTTAACTTCAACGTCTGAGCGAGCTCTAGTTAATTTATCGGCTTGCTATCGATGTGATATCGATAAGATGTAGGCGAGCTATCAAGTTGTTAACGAAGTGTTACACATTTGTTAACAACAAATATTAGCAACAAGGTTAGCGTTGTTTTTCCAAAAGTTATACATTTTATACTGGTGGCCACCGTGGTGTGATGGTATAGTGCTCCGCCTACCACACCGTATGCCCTGGGTTCAAACCCCGGGCAAAGCAACATCAAAATATTAGAAATAAGGTTTTTCAATTAGGCGAACATTTTTCTAAGCAGGGTCGCCCCTCGGCAGTGTTTGGCAAGCGCTCCGAGTGTATTTCTGCCATGAATAGCTCTCAGTGAAAGCTCATCTGCCTTGCAGATGCCGTTCGGAGTCGGCATAAAACATGTAGGTCCCGTCCGGCCTATTTGTAGGGAAAATCAAGAGCAGCACGACGCAAATTGGAAGAGAAGCCCGGCCTTAGATCTTTTCGGAGGTTATAGCGCCTTACATTTATTTATTTATACATTTTTTATCAAAAAATTGTCGTTCTTAGTCGGTACGTGTCGTTTTGTTATCGAAGAGTTTACGTATGAGTTTAATCGGCGTATTGTCGATTTTTTATCGCCAAGTTATTCGTCTGTTATCAAGCTGTCACCTCTGTTGTTGTTTAACACTGGCCGAGCTGTTGTTAATTTATCGGCTTGTTGCCGACGTGTCATTGGTGAGCTATAGATGAGTTATCGAGTTGTTACCAAAGTGTTATTAATTTTTTATAGAAAACAAGCTATCGGTCTTTTATTTTAAAGTTATCAATAATTTATAATTTTTTTATTAAAAAGGTGTCATTTTACTACCGAAGAGTTATCTGTGCGCTATCGATTTGTTATCGGTTAGTAACCAGCGTGTTGTCGGTTTGCTATCACCAAATAATCCGTCTATTAACAAAGTTTCACCTCTGTTGTGGTTTAACCAGTGGCGTAGTGAGGTTTCCTTGCGCTCGGGGAAAATCTTCACACAATTTTATTGCCAATTTCACTTTTACCGTAACGACACACTTTGGCATATTTTAGTATACAGCAGCTGGCCTAAACATTTTCATGGCTTTTTGTGTCATTTTTATTACTGCAATTTCATCAACTGCTGTACATGCGTACATATGTACATTAGGCTGATTCAAAAAAAAAAAAAAATTAAATAAAAATATATGACAAATTTTCCGAAATCCATACTCCGGTTTACTAAGAATTCAGAACGTTGAATTATATGCGATAAGATGTATGTATATAAGTGGAGATATAAAAATATATCACACGACTCAAAAACTTTGATCACATTCTCCAACATCAGGAGTCTGTGTGTGTACATAACCCAATTTATGATTGAGCATAACATAACTTACCATTACATACCACAATAGAACATAACAAAATATAACATCACATGACATAGCATTGCATATAAATTATAACATATTTTAGTATAAAACATTTTAACATATCCTAGCATACAGAGTTCAATAGTTTTAAATTATCAAACTTTTTTGAATACTGTCTAATGAATATATATTTTTTCTCTATTTACGAACGCTCACATTTCCATACATTTATTCGCAGCAAATTTATGAGCCAACAATCAATACAATAAAGTGACCTGGGGCCCTATTCAGTAACTGTGAGTTTTAAAATGTACACTTTTTCTTCATATAATTTGTATTGAAACGCAGCTACGCAGTGCCACGTACGAAATCCCTTGAGTACGGCCTACTTATGTCACGCATACTCAAACAAGTCTGTATTTGTGTATATGGTACATACATGTATGTGCGCGAAAGGTGAAGTGTGTATACATTTGTGCTGCTGTCAGATTTGTCATTATTATACCGGTATATCAATAAAACTTTTACCCATGTTTTTATTATATGCATATTTTTCGTCATCAACAAATCCAGATAATGCGGACAATGTGTGAAATTGTTGTAGGATTCTTATTATTTTCATTTAACTTTGTGTTTAAGTTACTTTGAATTTTATAATTTTGAAATGTTTTACCAATTTTTAATATTCAATATTGATTTTGTGATTATCAAAAATTTTCATTACAAAAAGAAATTGTGTTGAATATAAACTTAATAAAAGATAAATATCTATCAAAATCAAAATTAAATTTTATAAAATAATATATATTAAATAGAAATTTATTAATTTAGTCGGATCTGTATATTCAGTACGAGAAAGTCGCGTATACGCCTAGTGGTTACACGGAAAGTCTAAACAACATATTTTCATATAACCACAATTGTCATGACGATTTATTAGCACAAACCATATGTTATTGTAAAATATGTATTGGTAAAATATGGCAACGTGTATAAAAACAGCATGAACACAATTAATTAATAAATTTAAATCAACTGGATGAAGAAATAATCACGGGTTACAAGTACTCGTGAAGCAGCATGTCTAAAACGAGGTTGCTTAATAAAGGTAGCCAAATCTTACACTTACACTAAACGTACCCATATCCGTAGCCGTAGCCATAACCGTAGCCATTAACATTAACCATAACCGTAACCATACCGCCATCGTGACCATAACCGTAACCATAATCGTAGCTGCAACTGTAATCGTAACCGTTATTCTAACCCTAACTATAACCGGTACCGCGATCATCACCGTGCTCGTAAACGTAACTGTACAAAAACCGTGCCTGCAGAGTATCACGAAGCTGTGATCGCAATGCATCGTCATCATAACTGCAATCCTCACTAACCTTACACGTCACCTGCTATTGTAGCCTTGCTGTAAGTCAAAAAGTAAACTATTATATAAAAGTAAAGTCTATTATAAAAGTTTTCAATCATGATTTTCTTTTCCTTTCCTGTCAAATTCCTCGAGCTCGGAGGAGCCCCCCTTCACAAAAAAGATCTGTCGTTGGACGCTTTGTAATATTTGTTTTTTTAGCATAGCTTTTACGCGATGGGTCTTAAGCTCAGCACAGAAGCTGGCTATACGAATGAAAGATGGCGACTCGTATGTTTCAAAAGAAACATCCACATCGTAGTCAGGCGCAGCAAAATTCAGTGCACTTCAACAAGTAAAATAATAATATTGACATCTCATTAAATTTTTAAAAGGTTTCAAAAAGGCGGTAACGTTGTTAAATTGTTTTCACAACCGTCATCGCCAGACAAAACAGCTTAAAAAATTACATTTCATTTGATACCCATATTGGTAGTAGGTACATCTAATTTAATATTTGAAAAAAATGTAATAGGTGGCAACCTCTTGAAGTTTTTCTGATTGGCAATACCTTGACTAGAGCTAAGAATGAAGCATACTATCTATAGCTGTATTTCGTTGCAAACTATTACAATTAAAACACTAGCTAGCTTACCGAATTGCATGGAAAGCAACAATTAAAAGTAATCGAGTTGAGTTGGCTAAGCGGTTTCAACTGAACTGAAACCGCTTAGGTAATTGTCGACCTGATTGATAGTGTTGTATAGTGTTGCATATTCAAAAATAGGGCACTATTGTGAACGAGCGAATGAAATGAACATACGAATGTGCAGATAAACAAAAATAACAAAAGAACAGCGTGGCGGCAGGGTGACATACATACAAACAAACACACGCATTTCATGTATTTTGTTTTTGTAATTCTCTGGTTGAGTGTTAAAAACATACTGCGCTAGAAGTACAAATATCTAAGCAGCCAAAAAAATAACCATCTGTATGGTTTTGCCATAATGAAACTGTTTAGCTAGTTGAAACGTTTTTTTCAAGCTCGCTTGCAAAAAAAAAACACCTATATAAAAATAGTGCAAAACCACAAATCACACACACAAGATGGCGCATTGCGCACGTAAACAAAGGATCAGCTGTTTTTTATGGGCAATTTTTACGTCATTTTCCTCTAGCTCTTGTTTTTTTCTCTCTTTCTTTCATTCGCTCAAGCAGTCAAGTGTGACGCATTGTGAATGAAACTAAGTGTGATATCTTATATGTCAACTGGCTGACAGGATGTTCAATATGGCTACTTTTTAGCGATTTAACAGGGTGTTCAATATGGCGGCACATAGGGCCGGCTATCTTCAGCGGTTGATAGAAAGAGATACAAAATGAGACAGCGATAGTTACAAATCAGGTGATCCAATCACTTTGGAATTTTGACGTCTATGCAGAAGGTATCACACTTAGTTTCATTCACATTGGTGTGACGTAGATGTGCAGAACGAATCAATTTTTAACTCGCGAATGCGCAATCTTCTGTGTGTGATTTATGTTCCAAAACAGTTCTGCACGTTTCGGTGTATAAGTAAAAAGAAATAAATATAAAAAGCAATATAATTGGGTTAGGTGGCAACCTTTTTTTGCCTACCATTAAAATAGCTTTAAATAATTTTAAATGCATTTTATTAATTCACCCATTTTACCATTTAATTACGTCATACACATATATTTTGATTTACAACTTGCTGCCACTTTAACCGCACTTCTCGTATCCTCTTCTTCACACTTTTTTGTGCTCATCTGCAACGCTGCTCAACTCAAGCGAAAGCAAGCAATCATATCGATATTGAAATCGCATTATAACACCAATATCCGTTGGGACATTCATCCACATGACCTGGTTTCACCGCAAACCTCTATTCAACTACTGCCAAGCAATAAAACGCCTGAAAAGGACCAAATAACTAGCAACCGAATGATGAAAAGTGAATTAAAAAAAAAAATTTCACATAAACGCAAAATTTATATTTTGTTTCAATGGTCACAGTTAAACAAAAATAGCAAAGCGAAAGAAGAGATCTTATACACTTCATAAATATTACAGCGGTCTGATGGCGATTCCAGCGGTGTGAGTGTATATTCTTCGTCTAAGACTGTCAGCAGCTGCAAGAGGTCGCTTCAAGCCTCAGCCGACTTCGCAAACATAACCCTTGTATGGGTACCTGGTCACAGGAACCTTGAGGGCAATGAGAAGGCAGACGACGTAGGGGCCCTGCTGGATGCTGCGCAGGTGGTCGAGATTCATCATCCACTTACACACATCAATAAAAAGAAAAATACATAGCAGATTCAAGGAGTTAGCGGTATTCAATTGGTAATCTTCGAACACGTGCAAGATAACCAAGCAAACTTGACCAAATTACGAGAGTAGGAGAAAAGAGGACCTTCTAAATAGTCGTGCTCCTTTTTATTTTCCCTACAAATTGGCCGGATGGGACCTACATGTTTTATGCCGACTCCGAACGGCATCTGCAAGGCAGATGAGTTTTCACTGAGAGCTTTTCATGGCAGAAATACACCAGGAGTGCTTGCCAAACACTGCCGAGGGGCGACCCCACTTAGAAAAAATTTCTTCTAATTGAAAAACCTTATTTCTAAAACTTTGATGTTGCTTTGCCCGGGGTGTGAACCCAGGGCATACGGTGTGGTAGGCGGAGCACGCTACCATCACACCACGGTGGCCGTCGAACACCGGAACACCGGTTAGCCATACTAAACCAACAGCAATTGGTTTTAGGGGAATCAAAATAGCGCCCCGTGTGCTACTTGAGCTTGAGCCTTTGGTCACTGGGGTCTTACGCCCAAACGAGAGTTCGCACGCCCTATGAGAACAGTTGCCCCACATCACATCAGATTAAAACTGTTGGTACGGAGTTTAATGAAATTTGACACAAAGGTAGGGAACAGTCTGGGAGAATCGACTGCCTATATTTGTTATTTACAGATGAATCTTACACTCGAGCGGGGAGGGCGGGGGAGGAGCGGGATTGTAGGCCCCCTGAGAACTGTTACTTCTAATAACAGCAGCACGGCTGTACGGATTTTGATGAAATTTCGCGCACAATTCGAAAAAAGGGAAAATTGCGGGGTCTCACGCCCTTGATAGCTATTAGTTTTTGTTTTTTAAATCGTTATAACTGTAAGAATGGTTTAGCTTTACAATGATATATGGTTCATAGAGAAGGAGGTGTAATTTTGGTTTTGGAAAATTTGGCAGAGACACACCCCTTCCTTCTCTACCAGAAACCTTTTTATAAACCGTTATAACTCTGAGAACATGAGACCTAGACTGTTCGCGACCGATATTCCCTTAGTATTATTCATTAAATTTATATCGTAATCTTTGATATGTAATAATCGATAATTGTTATCGCTGGTCAATAATATTTGTAATAACTAAACTCATATTCTTTGTCTTGATTTACCTACTTACAGTAATTCATATACGATATGTACATACATACATATTTGTGTAGGTATATACATACATACATATGTGCATATATTACTTATTTCTTCTTGTACTCATTTTTGATTATGAATTCTGTTAATAAATCAGTCAAGGTTAAACTCTAAACGGCATCGGTCAATTTGTAATTTGACATACATTTTTTGGTCCTTCGAGCCGGATAAATTTTTAATTGTTCGTAAAACACCGCGAATCACGTGTTTTCTCCGTTAAATTAATAACTATAATATCACAAATATCGGTCGATTGAATTGAAACAATAATACCGCGTACCAAGTGTTATAATTTAATTCAATTCAAAATGGATAAATTACTAAAACAACGTGGGTGGGTTAAAGGCACTATTACACGTGCCTGTGCAAACGCTAGGGGCTTTGATAAGTCCACTACGATGGAGCGCTTAAAAAATAGACTGCATAAGTTAGAGGAGTCCTACAATGAATTTGTAGACATCAGCAAGGCGTTGTATGATTATGAAGGGGCAGACAACTTCATAGACCCAGCAGAAGATGTGGAGGAGTACGAAGAAAAATACTTCGTCGCTCATGCCGCTATATCCCGTTTGATCAATGATCAACTGAGTTCCCAACACGTGAAGGAAACTGAATCCGATGATTCTATTGATAAGTTACTGACTCAACAAGCCAAGTTCCTGGATAACTTCAGTGCAGCAGTAACTCATTCAAATGTGCATCTCCCTAAAATTTCTCTGCCTAATTTTTCTGGAAACTATTCAGATTGGCCGTCATTTCGCGACCTTTTTCGAAGCGCAATTGACGAAAAGTCAAATTTGAGCAACATCCAAAAGTTCCATTACCTAAAGTCATACTTACAAGATGAAGCATTAAGTCTTGTTAAACATATACCATTGACTGACAATAACTATAAAGACGCATGGGATAGGCTAGTAGAGCGATATGACAAAAAGTCGCTAATTGTTCATTCCCTTGTGCAACAGTTTTTGTCTTTGTCACCATGTACTAGTCCCAACATAGCAGCTCTTCGTAACTTAACCGATAAAGCTGACGAAACTGTACGCGGTTTGGATGCCCTCAATTGCAATAGTCGGGACCCTTGGTTGGTAGCCATTTTGTTAGGCAAAGTTGATGAAGAAACAAAAAGGGAATGGGCAAAGAAAGGTGATTCTCATGTAGTTCGGTCATTTGATGAGTTTGTTAAATTTCTGTCACATCGGTGTGATGCGTTAGAATCGTGTAGTCCATCTCGTTTAGTCAACAAAAAGCGCACAGCATTGGCACATTATGCTCAATCGGGAGAGTCAACAGCAACAACAAATTACTGTGTTGTATGTGAAGAGCAGCATACAGTTTCTCAATGCCAAAAGTTTAAGCAAATGGATAGCGGAACAAGGAGGGCATTTGTAAAAGATAAGCATTTATGCTTCAATTGCTTGCGCTCATCTCATAATGTAAATCAATGTCCATCCAATTTCCGGTGCAAACTTTGTCGCTCAAAGCACCACACGTTAGTGCATATACATAAAGAGCGCGTGAAGAATACACAACAGTTGCAACAATAATCAACCACGAAAACAAAAGAAAGTATTGCGATTAAAGCTGCAGTATCAACGGACCACGCTCCTCGTACTTCGGCTGTCTCTGCATATGCTAACAACAAAAATGCCTCAATGTCGTTCAAGCCTACCACTCTCTTACCGACTATCATGGCGAACGTGGTTGACCGTTGGGGGAATGTGGTGAATCATCGCGTTTTACTTGACACAGGGTCTACTGTATCATTCATTGCTGAAAACTTCGCGCAACGCATCGGAATTACACGTACAAATGCACGTATTTCAGTGCTTGGTTTGTCTGCCTGTACTGCAGGAACTACACGAGGCTGTGTTCAACTTAAATTACTCTCGCGCTTGTCTGACTATTTTCTTAAAATAAGCGCATATGTTTTACCTAAATTGACAACCGATATACCTACACACCGCATCGACTGCTCAACCTCAGAGTGGGAACGAATTCTGAATTTGCAATTAGCTGATCCAACATTTTTCGACAAGGGATCTGTCGATGTCATAATTGGTGCTGATCAGTTATGGGCCATCTTTACAGGAGAACGCCAGCATTTTGATAAATCAATGCCTATTGCATTAAATAGTAATTTCGGTTGGGTAATTGCCGGTACATGTAATGCAACTCAACTGGGCTCACCACCAGCAATAGTCAATCATGCTCTCGTTGATTTGGATTCGCTCGTTCGTTCCTTCATGGAAATGGACAGTTTACCCACCACAACTACTGTAATTCCAGTGGACGCAGCAGAGGCACATTTCTCCGCTACGCATACTCGTAGCTAAAATGGTACTTATATAGTGGAATAACCGTTCAAAGAAGACGCACCACCAATTCATCATACGCTACAACAAGCACGAATGCGTTTATTTGCCATGGAGAAAAGGTTTCGTACTATACCCGAACTAAAACAACAATACGCGGAATTTATGAGAGAGTATTTGACATTAGGACACATGGAAAAGCTGTCGACAGAAGAAGGGGAGCAAGACCATGAAAACATTTTTTATTTACCGCACCATGCTGTCTTGAAACCGGAAAGTACGACAACACAATGTAGGGTTGTCTTGGATGGTTCGAGTAACGATTCGTCCGGTGTTTCTCTCAACCAGCGCCTACATGTCGGCCCACCTATACAACAAGATCTTTTCACAGTTTCCCTGCGTTTTCGACAGCATCGCTTTGTGTTTTGTGCAGATATACAAAAAATGTTTCGCGGCATTCGAGTTTCAAAAAAGCATACTGATTTTCAAAGGATTGTGTGGCGAACAGACGAAGCCATGCCAATTGAGCATTACCGGCTTTTGACGGTAACATACGGGCTCACGTCATCACCTTTTATAGCAGTTCGTGTTTTAAAACAACTAGCTGATGACCATAAATTAGAATTTCCTGCTGCATCGCTTGTGCTTCAAAACGATGCTTATGTAGACGACATTTTAACTGGCTGCAGCTCAGCTCACGATTTAATTCAACTTAAAGACGAACTTATTTCTTTACTATCTAAAGCCAATTTTTCGTTGCGAAAATGGAGCTCGAACTGTTGGCCGCTGCTAAATACTCTTCCTAAAGAAATATGCGAATATAACCCCGTTGATTTGACATCACAATCAGTTGATGCATTCGTTAAAATACTAGGAGTACAGTGGAATCCATGCAGCGATGAATTATTTTTAAAAACTAAACCAGTGATGCTTATGGAACACCCCACAAAACGATTAATGTTTTCAGAAATGTCGAAAATATACGACCCATTGGGCATAGTGTCGCCAACTGTGGTTTTGTTCAAGGTATTGTTTCAAGAGTTGTGGTTACTGGGGCTACATTGGGACGAAAAACTCCCTCTTGAGGTGTGCGCTCGCTGGCAGCAATACGTACAAGAGCTAGAGTTATTAAAACAAATATCAATTCCGCGCCTCATTGCCTCTTGCGAAGGCTCAATCGAAATACATGGTTTTGCGGACGCATCGTCGGTTGCATACGCTGCAGTGGTTTACAGTCGAATAAAGATAAATAATGAATATCGCACAAACATTATAGCATCGAAGACGCGTGTTGCACCCTTAAAACCCATATCAATACCTAGGCTTGAACTTAACGCGGCATTATTGCTTACGAAATTAATCAAGCTAATTCAAAGCTCATTGACAGTAACCATTGAAGATGTATATTGCTACACTGACTCGGAAATAGTACTCCATTGGCTCTCATCACACCCGCGCAGATGGACGACTTATGTATGTAATCGTACTGCTGAAATATTGGAAAGTTTCCCACGAAGTTATTGGCATCACGTTTCTTCAGAACATAACCCAGCCGATTGCGCATCACGCGGTTTAACACCATCAAAACTCATCACACATCAACTTTGGTGGAGTGGCCCTGCATGGCTTATGCTGCCCAGAGCTGAGTGGCCAATAGCTAAAAATATAACACTACCTCAAGACGATTCATCAGTTCTCGCTGAGCAGAAACCAATAAAACAGCAATCACTTTTCGTAGCGAGCGAAGACGACGTTATTGACAAGCTGCTGAACAGAGTATCATCGTGGATTCGTCTTATTCGCGTTGTTGCCTATTGTCTACGCTTCGGATCTGTCAGAAAAGGTGAACGCCTTGGATGGCTGAGTTCTTCTGAGCTACAACGCGGAGCCAATCTCGTCATTAAGCACGTTCAGCAGACGATATTTCATGCTGAATATCAATTATTACAACATAAAAAACCATTGACGCAAAAATCATCGTTGATACGGTACACACCGTTCATAGATCAGAACGGCCTATTACGCGTCGGTGGACGCATCAAACACGCAGACGTCAACTATAATACTAAGTATCCTATTTTGTTCCCTAAATGTTCTTTTGTTTCACTACTTTTAGTTCGCTACATCCATGAAACGTACCTCCATACCGGAGTAGAAGCTACTGTCACACATCTGCGCCAACGTTATTGGATACTTGGTGCCCGAAATCTGGTGAGGAAAGTAGTTTTCTCATGCAAGAGGTGCTTTATGCAGCGACGTACTACCAGCACTCAACTCACGGCAGATCTCCCCTCACCACGAGTGCAACCCAGCCGTTGTTTTCTTCATTGTGGACTCGACTATGCTGGACCCGTTCCTATTAAGATTTCGCGGGGACGAAACCCAAAGGTTCGAAAGGCGTGGTTTTCTATATTTGTTTGCTTTTCTACAAAGGCGCTACACATTGAATTAGTAAGCGACCTTACGGCCGACGCTTTCTTAGCTGCCTTTCGTCGGTTCATAGCCCGTAGAGGCAAACCTACAGATTTGTACTCTGACAATGGTACTACATTCCATGGTGCTAAACGAAAGATGAACGAATTACAACAGCTAATTATGTCTGAAGCATATTTAAAAGAAGTAGCGGAATCACTAGCCAACGAACAGGTTCATTGGCATTTCAATCCGCCGTCTGCTCCACATTTTGGTGGTCTATGGGAGGCTAGCGTACGCTCTATCAAACTGCATCTAAAACGTGTCATAGGCCACAGCATTTTAACATTTGAAGAGTATACTACAGTGCTGGCTCAGATTGAATCAATCCTCAACAGTAGGCCATTGAGTGCAATCTCTGATGACGACCTTGATCCGCTTACGCCCGCTCATTTCCTTATTGCGGAACCGTATACGTGTGTACCAGAGCCTTCTCTTTTGAATATCAATCCTAATCGTTTGGATCATTGGCGTCATTTACAAGCTATGGTCCAAGGTTTTTGGAAACGATGGCATACAGAGTACCTTACGTCATTACAACAGCGTCAAAAATGGCAGACAGCCACCCCTAATTTAGAGAAAGGAGCACTTGTGGTCCTCAAGGAACCGAATCTGCCACCTTCGAAATGGGTTCTTGGCAGGATAACCGAAGTTACTAAAGGAGACGACGATCGAGTACGGGTTGTCACAGTAAATACCAGTAGCGGAGAGTACAAACGACCTATTACCAAGATAGCGCCACTCCCATCATCCTGAACAGTCGTTCAGGGGGCGGTATGTTCGCGACCGATATTCCCTTAGTATTATTCATTAAATTTATATCGTAATCTTTGATATGTAATAATCGATAATTGTTATCGCTGGTCAATAATATTTGTAATAACTAAACTTATATTCTTTGTCTTGATTTACCTACTTACAGTAATTCATATACGATATGTACATACATACATATTTGTGTAGGTATATACATACATACATATGTGCATATATTACTTATTTCTTCTTGTACTCATTTTTGATTATGAATTCTGTTAATAAATCAGTCAAGGTTAAACTCTAAACGGCATCGGTCAATTTGTAATTTGACATACATAGACCAATGCTTTCTCGCTTATGGAATATATAGACTGATTTCTAGGCAATTTTGTCTTGCCCCCCTGAGAACCTTTTTCTATCCAATTTCACTCGGAGGGCTCGCCAAACCATTACCAAAGAGTGACCATATTTTGTTTAAACCTTTTGAAGTATTCTGGTGTTATTTTTTAAATAGGTGGTAACCTTATAAAAAAACATCTAGATAGAAAGTTTTGGATGTTGACCCTTTATATACGAATACGAAAAGTACTTTTTTATTTTCGATAATTCTTCTTTTGTGAATTTGGAAAAAAGTAGAAAATTCGGAAAATTCTATGAAAATTTCGAACTTTTGTTTGGAGTTTTCTGAATTTTTTTGCGATGTAGCATTGTAGGTCATCAGTTTTAGTCTCATGTACTTCATAGCTATAGGTCTCTGAAAATTCGTATTGATTTTTGACAATTTTTTTTTCGAAAAAGATGTTTCAGATTCCATATAAAAAATAAAACACCCTTCAGAAGAAAAATTGTCAAAAATTAATGTGATTTCTGAGAGACCTAAAACTTGTACTTCGTGAGACTAAAATTTTTGGGGCTTCAAAACTCCATACTCGAAAAAATTCAGAAATCTCTGAATAAAAAGATTGAAATGTTCAAAAAAAAATTAACAATTTTTCCGAAAACGGCTTGGGATTAATTTATAGGGTTTCAGCTACAAAATTCCGGGGTGTTTTTCTTAAACTATCGAAAATAAAAAAGGACATTTTAACTGTACAAATTAGCCAGATAGGAAGATATCGCCTTCTAGCCAGTTTTCAGGATCTTAATGCTGCGTGGAAGCAACTTATCATTATATATCATATAGTTGTTATAGTTAAAATAAAGTTAGCTCCAAATCCCTATACAGCTTTACTGGACCGGGATTCCATTGAAAATTATGTAAAGCGGCACAACGGCTTTAGAGACCACTGTATTTCGACTAACGTTACTGGGCATCCCTTCGCAAATTTGTTTTGGAGCGAAACTGGGCTCGGCATTGTGCCAACTTCAGTGTCATTTCACGCTCTCCAGAAGGATGGAGGGAAATCGTTGCAAATAAGATCAGTGAAAATAATGCTCTTTATTTCATATGTTGCGTGTTCGCGGAGTATTTGAAAATTAATTTGAAAAATTTTGGATAGATTTTAGATATTTTAAATTTTGTTCGGGTTATTTTGAGAATTAAAAACGGCAGCGCTGCAAAATAATTTTTATAAATTATTTAATAATATAAAAAAATGCACATTTTCGATCGGCATAAATGCATTCGAAATAACGACAAAGCGGCAGTGTGGCTCTGGGGCATTAGGGCAAGGTGTGTGTGAAAGAGAGAGGAGCTTTAGCAGCTGAATGACAGTAAAAATGAAGTGAAAAGCGCACAAAATCCTTTAGGCTATAGAATATGAAAGCGCTTAAGGCACTTAAAGCAACTGCCAACAGATTGGCAGAATCTTTCTACAATTTTTTCGAATTCTTGCTCTCTTATTTCTTGTCTGTGGTTATCATTGTCACTATTTGCCGTTTTGGCGGTAAGTTGATACGTAGATTGTGGTGAATGGCAATGAAAAGTGGTAAGTTTGGTTAGGTGTCAACTTGCTGCTACGGTTTGCTATTTTGTTGTTGCCTTTGTGAGGTTGCCTGTTTGCTACTGCTACTGCTACTGATTACATATTGGTTGATTTCATTTGGACTGTTGGAAATTTCATTTCATTGCAGTTCATTTCCGTTTGGCAATTTTTTGTGTGTTGTAAAGTTGTCATCAGCAGCTGCTCAGGGTTGGAGTTGTTGTTTTACAATAACTGTAAAATCAGTTGGCTATGCGTGAGGTTTAATGAAATGTTTCTTATCCGCAACAACACCTTAAACCTCACTATATACAGAGTGTATAGATTATGAACCATTAACTTGTACGCCTAGAAGGAACTGGATCCACAGAGTGTGATGATGTGTGGTGATACAGGTGATAGGCAGTCTCGTCTGCGTTCCCTTATTTAATCTCTACACGCATGTAATCCTTGGTGTACTTTGGAAAGCGGGAGCGGCCAAGGTAAAATTTATGGCAAGCAACATGTTTAGTACCTTGGGTCATGCTAGAAAGAGGACGAGCTGTGGTTTAGCAACTACGGCATACTCGACTTAAAGGCCGCCAATGGCAATGGCAATGAAAAGTTGCTCTTTTTACTAAGGACAATTATTGGGAGCAAAAGCCATACTGGTTGATGTTCTTCTGAATGCTAAGGCAGATAGCATCATTTCATAAAAAATGATCGGGTTGGGGTAAGTTACGAAAACAGCTGGGCCTTATGATGTGCATTTCATGATATACTATCAGCAAGATATAGAAAGAAGAGTACGAAGTATCGAAAAGCGGAGTAAGGAATTTACTGTACTGCCAAAAGTGACATACAATTACAATAATTTATAAATTTTATTAAAGGGTTGATCCGATTACACATAAGAGTCTTATCATCCAGCTCTCAAATAGGAAAACTTTGAAGGCTTACGAATTACAGCAGATACAAATTTGAAAATTTAAAGAAAGCTGTATTTCTTTGCCCACCGCTGTTCTGGATGTTTCCTTATTTTATATCGCTTAAAATTGAGAAGTTTGTTCTTGTTGCTGGCAAGTCTTGCCTTTATTGAGTAAATTTTAGAAAAATTAATTCAGAGTATATTAGTGTGACCGACCCTGTATTTTTTGATTATTTTCTAGGACTTGTTTTATTTTCAATTTTGTTGCTGTTTTTGTTATTCTCGGATTTTTGATGTTTTTCTTTGGACTTTTTATAATTGAAATAAGACTTTATAAATTAGTCCACCACTGTTAAATGCATTTACTATCTATCTTGTTTTTATTTTGAGCTTTGTTGTAATTGTTTTGCCTTTTTCTCAAAATTTTTTAAATTTAAAATTAGAGTGCGCAGCACTATTCTAGGTATTCACTTTCATTGTTGTGTTTTGAATATTGTTTCAGCAGGGAATTATTTCATGTCCTATCCGGATTTTTAAAGTCATAATGAGAGTGTATAGTTTGCTCACCACTGTCCTACGCGTACACTTACTTTTTTCTAGTTTTTGTTCTAAATTTGGTTTTACAAGCTATTATTTTGGCCCCATTCTGATTTAAGAAAAAAAGTGAAATCGTATTACTTTGCCCTCTACTGTCGTCTGTAGTTTTTCGAATTTATTCTGAATTTTGCTGTGGTCCTTTTTTACTTTCCCGACTAGATTTCATTAAATTAAAAATAAGGCTGTGTTAGTCTGGCCACCACTGTCCTACGTATTTACTTTCTTTGATTTGTCTGTTTTTCGCTATTTTGTTTTGGCACGAATGTTTCAACTTTACCAGCTGGAGGTTTTAGAAACAAAATCAAACTGGATTAGTTTGCTCACCACTGTTCTAAGGTATTCACATTATTTGTTAAGTTTTTGTGCTAAATTTTGTTGTAGCAGGCCATATTTTATATACCTTCCCGATTTTTATAATAGAAATGATACTGTATTCGGTTGCCCACCACTATTTACTGTTTGTTTTTGTTTTTTTTTACTTTCAACCTGGATTTTTTAAAATAAACTGTTTGTTGTGATATGTTGCCCACCACTGTATTTAGTTCCTTTGCTTCGTTTTAATTCTCAAATTAATTGCAAAGAAATTTTTTCCTTTTCTCACTAGACATTTTAAAATTTAAACTAGATTAAGTTATTTTGCCCACCACTATTGCAAGCTATTGCTTTCTATATCTCGTTTTTATTTTGAAGTTCGTTTTAATTATTTTTGTCGCTGATATTTTGAAAGGCAATTAAAACCTAAATATAAATCTTATTTTATACATAACTAAATTTTTTTAGTTTGCCACCACTGTTCTATATATTTATTTTTTTTATATGGTTTTAATTTGTAATATTCTTTCTAGTTTTACTACTGGTAACTTTTTTTCCTTTCTATCGAGTTTTTTTAAATTAATTTTATTGCGTTAGTTTGCCCATCACTGGAATATATTTTTTTCTCCTATTTTCGTATTTTCGTATCCCTTATAAATAGGATAAGCACATTTTGAGTAATGGCAAGTGCTTCTTTATTTCTACTATCACCAAACGCCATTGCTTGATAGCCCACCGAGGTCATTGTTATGCTTTTCTCATCGCAATCTCCACCATTTCTACTTACAAAAATTTGCTAAGAAAAGCTGCATGAATTCAAAGAAAACTGTGCATAGTAGGACAAAAGAGGAGACACGTGTGAGTCAGAAGATTGTGAGTAATCATCGTCTTTCGTTAAACTAAATCTATTTATAGTGGAATCGATGCTTGAGTCGACAAAAAAAATCGATTGTAATAAATCAATCAGCGCGAAGTTTTTTGAATAGTTTGGGAGTAACGAAAAACTAAGTACACATGCAGCGACTAACGCGTGCTTCAGATATTCACTTGAGATAAAGTGTCTGGTAAGGAAACGCGACAAGAAGTAAACAGGAACCTATCACTTATGCTGATACGGCTTACGAGGCGTGAATATACGTAAGTGTAAAGCAACACAAAAGCTTAGCTAAGCGAGGAGCACAATATCACCCACAAAAGAAAACGAAAGCAAATTAGCTTATGTCAGGATTTAAGTATTTGAAATATGTTTATTCATTAATTTGGCGTTGTTTAAGGACCATTCTTGGTTCGGACCACAAGAAAAAAAGAACTGCATGCAATAAGCGGATGAAGGTTTCAACATTTTGTGCTATTTGCGTATGCTGAGTATTACTTCCTATATACATAATTCCAATGTGCGCGAGCAAGAATAGTAATTGGATCCTTTTGTAAATGTCAATATTTCACTGCGTCTTTGCAGACTTTGTCGAATTAACAACACGTTTGTCAGCACGTTTGTAACCGAAATACCTGACGTAATACCTGAAACTGCCGAATGCCTGAAATGTCCGACAGGGTAGGTATGGAATTTTTATTCACAAAAGAGTTCTGCCTTCTGCCTAGGCCTCTCAACTCCTGTGCCGAAACGACGCTTTTGAGGTTCCTGCCAAGACACGGATTACTCTCCACTTCGCTATAAAGTAAATCACCTCGGCTCTTCACCTAAGCTATGGCTTCGTCTTAGGCCGGTTTCTGTGACATATTTTTCTTTTAAGAAATTTTACTTTCCCATCAACATAGAGCGGAAACAGCTGCTTCTGTTCAACGCAGTGTTTTCAGTTGTTTGATAGTAACCGTCCATGGAGTTTTTTTTATGGGTAAATATGTTCGCTCACGATGTCGGAGAGTCTATCCAGTTACGCGTTACTCCATCATCTCCTTCTCGAAAAGAAGATCCCTGCGTGGAATGAATGCAATCACACAATAATTGGACGTTGTGGCAACGCACTGCCCTCAAGTTGTCACATGAAACCTTGCTAGTCCTTTTTATTATTTAATTTTATTTCGGATACTATACTGCTGGAGACGGTGGCCAAAGTCAAGTACCTCAGCGTCACCTTCGACTCGTAAGTTTCTATGGAGGTAACATGTAAACAGCGTAACATTCCATGCTAGAACCACAATAAGGGGTGCAGACGCACCCCAGGAAAGTTCTGTGGATGTAGTCCCAAGATCGTACGATGGCTGTAGACCATGATTGTCAAAACCATCATAGTGTATGAAGCGGTTGCTTGAGCATCCCAACTCAAATTTTTGGCATGCGTTTGCATCAACTGCGGCGATGGAGTTGCAATTCGAGCTGATCCGTCTAAGCAGAGTAGTAAAACAGACAGCATGACGCATCCTGGCGAACATAGCTGAAAAAGGATGCGGAAGAAGCAAAGTAAGACAATCCCGCCAGCAGTATTTTATGGTATACAGGCGGTTCGGAGATACCAGAGGGCGTTGGAGCAGCATTATTCGGCCCATGAACATGAATGTTTATAAGACTGGGATGGTTCCCGAGCAAATTTCAGGCGTATTTTAGTTATTTTCCTGCAGAAGGCTTGCAGATAGTAAGGCGGCTCTCAATCCGCAAACAGCTAATAGCAACATTAAGCTGGCTTATTTCTCAATGCACTTAGGGTTGGATGACAATAAGTAGACTGACAAGTTAGCCAGGATGGAACCTGAACTCTTAATAGTAATAGTAGGTCACACAATAAAGGATGAGCGCAGTAGGTAGGAGGTATATCTGCGAAAGCATTTTTGAAATCATGGAGCTACTAGAGGTTTATGTCTCCACAAGTTAACTGATGATATTAGCAGGGAAGCTTATAGGGCAATGTGATTATGTTCCAGCAGCATCTGTCTGTTCTGCGACAACGCCCATCCTTTTCTATTGCGATGCCATTTCGAAGAACAAGCCTGATTTTCGGCTCATTTAAGCTGGAGGATAAATATATACACTCCATGAAGCCGAGTACTATCTTTATGCAGACATCAACATAGTCCAGCGAATCAGAACGCAGCGACTACACTGGCTAGGTCAAGTTATGCGACTAAAAGATGATACTCTGGCCAAAACGGCATTCCGCCTATGGAATAAGAGAAGGAAGGCTGGGACGAATAGGTAGAAAACGATTTAAACTATTTTGTTGATAGCAATTGACACCAGTAGTTTCTGTCAGTTGAAGAGGAGTCTAGAACGACAAACTTTAAACGTTTAAACGGTTTAGCGCCAAGTAGGTAAGTATTCTACCTGCCCCCCCCGGGTGTGGTGCCGTTGATGTTACAACACCAGTCAGGAAAATTAAAAAGCTCATATTTTTGTATGCAAACGTCACAAACTAAAATTGTATCTTTCCGTCCGTACTTGCAGCGATATACATTTACTACTTTTTTTGTACACTACTTTATTTCTTAAAATTATTTGTCTCGTTATTAACCGTTAGTGTTTAGAAAAAACTGATATTTTTGGTTGAGCTCAAGGCCGGGTTTTCTTAAATAAAACACTTGGATGTGTGTTTTGTTTTGTTTTTATTTTTCAATATTTCGACTTCAGTCTGAAGTCATCCTCAAGAATCTTAAGCTACGCTTTGAAGACACATCCAAGTGTTTTATTTAAGAAAAGCCGGCCTTGAGCTCAACCAAAAATTTCAGTTTATTTCTTAAAGATAAAGTGCGACACTCTATCAACGCTTAATGAGTGTGTGCATTACAACAGCTTACCGAACAATTGTAACCTTATGAAAGCCTTATTCTAAGCAGTCAGCAATAATTCATACATGCGACGAATAAGCAACTTAAGCTTTCAAACGTTGCAAATGAATTTTGTGTATTAAAATTGTTGTTCAAGATTTAAAATAGCTGAAAAATAATACGTCCTTTCAACGTATGCATATTCAAAAGTAATTCATTCATTGAACGAATACGAAAAAATTTATTACAATTGTACAGAATTAACATTGTATAATATAACAGTAGCTGGAGTTGTTGTTCAAGCTTTGAAAGAAAGTTGAAAACTAGTTCATCACTTTGACGTAAGCATTATTGAAAATTATTCATTCATTCCACGAGAAAGTAATTACGGAATTCTAATTGTTTGGAAAAAAAACGCTAAAGAAATTCATCTTTTCGACGAATTCATCGTTATAAAAAAACATCCATTCAACGAATATGCAGTAACAGCTTACGATTGTAGCAAATACATAAATTTTAAATCATGCATTTTTTGTTTAAGCTCTGATTAGTTGGGAAATAATTCATCCTTTCGAAGAATGCATATTCAAAAAACTGTAGCCAATTTTTTCCAGTGAAAAATAACGTGTGTCAAATGAATTCATTGTTTAACCTTTGCATTAGTACTTTAACAGTAGCTCAACCTTTTGGCGGACTTTGAAGTTTTCATTGTATAATTTAAGACATGTTAATTTTGACGAATATGTAATTATGTGCCTTTGGCTATCGCAAATAAATTGGAGGGTGTAATACTTGTTTTATCTTTGAAAAAAAAAATTTAAAAAAGAACAATACTTCAACGTATGTTTGCATTTTGAAAAGTGGCCAGCACAGCACGGCGTCCGCCGTGGAACGGTTACAACGTCGAATTCTAAATGGTTACAATTTCCACGATATTGACATTATGGCCATTTTGCTTTTCTGAAATATTTTCTCAACCGATTATAAGGTCGATTATTTATATCGTGGCCGCCGTGGTGTGATGGTAGCGTGCTCCGCCTACCATAGCGAATATTCAGGTTTCACGCCCCGGGCAAAGCAGCATCAAAATTTTAGAAACAAGATTTTTCAATTAGTAGCACATTTTTCTAAGCGGGGTCGCCCCTCGGCAGTGTTTGGAAAGCGCTCCGAGTGTATTTCTGCCATGAAAAGCTCTCAGTGAAAACTCATCTGCCTTACAGGTGCCGTTCGGAGTCGGAATAAAACAAGTAGGTTCCGTCCCGCCAATTTGAAAGGAAAAATTTAAAGAAGCACGACGCAAATTGGAATAGAAGCTCGGCCTAAAATCCCTTCGGAGGTTATCGCGCCTTACATTTATATCGTACGTGCACTTATTTGAATTAGAGGTGACATAAGGTCAAAGGTCATAATGTAAATTTACCTTATGACCACTTCGAATGGTCCCAACTATATAAAATGGTCACAACGTCAACTTACAAATGGTTACAATGTCAATGACGTGAGCGTTACGACCATTAGTGAAATGTAAAGGGTAGGAAAAAATTTTTATTTTGCTAACTTATGGTGCTGTCAAGGCGACATTACGCCGCGAAGCTTTCTATATTCATTCGTCTTGATTACTTACAATCACTCACACAATTTTTTGCTGGTAGGCTACGAATACGACTGAATTTTGACAAAAGCAGTTCTATTTATCTACTTCTGGTATTGTTGGTACTTTTCCTACAACTCCCCTTAGATATTTATAAATGCAGTTGACTTAAGCGTGAACATTCAAACATCCACACTCCATGCTGATGGCAATCTTTGTACTTTCCTTTCATCTTGTTTTTCTGTAATTTAACTGTCATTTTGTGGTAGTTGTTATGTTTATTGCTGCAATTTCAGCGAAGGAGCAACAGCTTTAGATAATAGCAACAACAATTTTTCGCTTATTTGATAATCTAGTCTATTTGAAATGGGAATTTTGTAGTTTATGCCAGAATTTTAGTTGTCATAAAGATAACGGGTTATGTTTTTTTGAATGGGGCGCATAAAGTATGATTTAGTATATGAATCGCTTGAAATAGGGCATAAATTTATAAGCACGTGTTCTCCTATTATGTGTTCAGATGTTCAGTAAAGTGCATCAATTTTAAAAATACATAATTTAAAATTGTGGCGAAAATTAGCAGTTTCGATACGTCACTATGCCGCTGAAAGAGAAAACAGACACACATATACACACACATGCATAGAAGGCAACCTTGAAAGCACATAAGAGCTCAGCCGTTATGACACATACATATAAACAGCAGCTAAAAGCTTAGACCTTATATACACGCATATAGTTAGGAGACAACAGTGAATATGAGAAATAGTAATGAGAAATAAATAAACAACTATTCCAAAAAGCTGAAAAATCTGGACCTTGAGGACAGCTGAGAGGATAAAAGCAGCGTAAGATAAGGAATAGTTCACCAGTTTGAATTTAAACGTTGCAAGGGAAGGACGCGAGTAATTTTATTGTGAAGTACTACTGCCATAGCAGTGTTGTAAATAAAGAACGTTTTGCTATCTGAATATTTAAGTTATTTTTTCGGCAGTTCAACGATTCGAACGATAGCAGGTTTAGAATGATCGAGAATTCTTTAATTTCGCTACAATATTAATAAACATTTTTTTTCTTTCTTTTCAATTTTTTTAGTTAAAAAACGAAATTTTTTTTAAATAAGTAAAAATAATATGTTTTCACTGCGATGCAAGATTATTGTTTAAAGGAAAAATATTTTATTTTGCAATTTTTGCACTACATTTTGGTATAAGCATTTATTTATTCATTCTTTCTCTACCGGATAGAAAATAAAATTTGTTCAACCTCAATTCGTTAAAAGCAGAAATTATCTTTTCTTTGCCTTTATGCCTTGGCTGCCTGCAATTGCTCTTGAATTATTTAACATTAAATCGGAATTTGCATATTACGAAAATTCGCGTTGCGGAAAAGCATGGCTGAATAGAAATTTAAATATAAAGCTCATAACTTATACGCCCCGCTGATTGCGACTATGCAAATAAAATAATGCCAAAAAAATTTGTTCATGTCATGTTTGAAATTTGATGTGAACCCAAATTAAATTTAAGAATAAATTTTGGATTCATAATTAAAAAAGGCGTTTACCAAGGGACTGGAATATATAACCATTTTTCTTACACAATTGCACGCACACTGAAAATTCTGGTCCTGATAAATGATATGCTGAATAATTTCGCCCTGATATGGATTGCGGTTTCAGGCACTCCATCCCTCACCCGAACAGCAACAATACTAAAGGCTGGTGCATACGCCTAAGTTAGGTTAGGTTGAAGTGACCGGTCGCATAGACTGTATGTATCTATAGTGGAACCAGAATTTAATGGACGACCAAACGGAAAACCTCAACTAGGTACCAGGACTTATAAAATTACTCCGTTCTCTTGGTGAATACTAAAATTTTTTTGGAGGACTTATGTAGATTAAAAGTAAATTTCCGTCTCTAGCTAGAGCCCGGCTAATATTCATTGGAACCCCGTTTCTAGAAGACCTCAGAGGGTTATCTGTGATAGCAATCCCGAATATTCTTAATTTTATCAACAACTCTGGCTGGTTGTTGTACATTGACCGTAACATTCCGTAGGTTTTAGACGAGTTACATGGCATCAAAACGGCTTTAAATAGCTACTTGGGCGACCAGGGTCGCAGGCATTTCACCTACGTATACACAGTAGTATACAGTATACACGTTCATTTCTATACCCTTGCGCTAACCCTTTGGCTCCTTCGACCATGCACCGAACTTCTAGCGTAACTTTTTCTTGTGTTTAACGTGGAAATCGTGAAAATTGTGCAAAGTGCTTTTGTACTTTGTTTCGTTCTTCAAAATTAACACTGGTTTCTATTTCGTTACGGTTTCGATTTCATTTCGATTTCCCATTCGATTTTATTCCGGTGTTGGTTTATTCCTAGTTTCAGTTTAAGAACCATGCCGGTATCGGTTTCATTCTGCTTTGAGTTTCAGTTCCGGAATGTTTTATGTTTCTTTCTGGTTTCAGTTGCTTTCTGGCAGAGGTTAGCTCTGGTCTCGGTATCCTTCTGATTTCGATTTCAGTTCCACAACGTTTTCGGTTACGTTCTGGTGTCATTTTATTTCCGGATGCGGTTTCCTTCTGGTTTCTTTTGCACTCTTATTTCGGTATCGGTTTTCAGTTTAGCTCAGTCCAGTCTCGGTGTCAAAAGATTGTACTTGAAAAGCGCGTTTTATGGGAAATCTGTTATCGGTCCGGGATCTTAGGCGACCTAGGCAAAAGGTGTTGTAAAACGTAACTATTCCAAACGGTTAAATGTTGCGGTTTCTGCCAAAGTTACTTTTCCGATTGCGGTTTTGAAAAATGAAACGATTGCCAACGGTTGGGGCTCGGGTTTTGGCTTCAAAAATTAAATGGTTTCAACTTCTTACAGTTCCGTTATAGATTTTGACAAATAAGGCCGTTTCAAACAGTTACAGTTTCGAATTCGGGTTTGAAGATTTTAACGACTCAGAAGATTCGAGCGATTTCAAATGGTTAAAGTTTTGGTTTGGGTTTTTCAACGGTGACTGTTCAGGTTTTGAGTTTGATAAATTGAATGGTCGTAAGCGTTAACAGTTCCTTTTTCGATTTTGAAAAATTAAACTGTTTCAACACGATTTCGGGTTTAGAGTTTTTGGAAGTTTTGAGAAACAGTTTTGTTTTAGAAAAATTGCATGCTAGAGTTTTGATTATGAAAAGTCAAACGGTTTAAAAAGCTTACGATTATGATTAAAAATTTCATTGATTTCAAACGGCCACTGTTGCGTTTTTTATTTTGACAAATAAAGCTGTTTCAAACGGTTTTCAACAGTTTTTGAAAGATCGAAGGATTTTAAATAGTTTCGGCTACAGTTGCTTTTGTTTTTAAGAAATGGTTTCAAATGCTAACGTTTCCATGTTTGGTATTGGAAAATGACACGGTTTCAAATCATTGCGTTTGTGGTTTGTTTTTAAAAAATTAAAAATTTTCAAATTGTGCCAGTACCGCTTTAGGTTTTGATAAATTAAATGGTCTATAACTGTTTAAACACGATTTCGGGTTTAGAGTTTTTGGAAGTTTTGAGAAATCTAACGGTTCTGTTTTTGAAAAATTGCATGCTAGAGTTTTGATTATGAATAGTGAATTGGTGTCAAGGGGTTATGGGTTCGATTATGGTTTAAAAAATTCGATGATGTCAAACGGCCACTGTTACGTTCTTTCATTTTGGCAAATAAAGCTGTTTCAAAGGGTTAAAGCTCTATTCCGGTTTGGAACGGTTTTCAACAGTTTTTGAAATATCGAACGATTTCAAAATGTTTTGGATGCAGTTGCTTTTTTTTAAGAAATGGTTTCAAATGGTAACGATTCCAGTTTTTGTTTTGAAAAATTACACGGTTTCAAATCATTGCGTTTGTGGCTTGGTTTTGAAAAAGTAAAGGTTTTCATAGATAGATGGATATACAAAAGCTTAATAAAATCAAAAAAAAAAAAAAACTTAACTAAACTTATTAACAAATAAAGCGTTCGTTGTGAACTTATTAGTTTGCAAAGCAAAAAATTTTAGATAAACAAAATCCAAGTACCGGACAGCAAAAATTAGAACACAAAAATCAATTTGTAAATCTAGTTATATGTAATAGTAGCAATGTAAACTTACCGCCTGAGATGGTGCCTGCCACTGGCAATGTGGACGTTATCACCGAACTGGGATTAGCAAATGTGCGCACGTCCGGACGAAAATTGAATTTGGCTCCAGAGGATTTAACACCCATGCCAATTGTTTCCTGATGCAGCACAATATAAACCTGTTGAATTAAAAGATAAAAGCAAAAATTTTAACTTTTGTTAAATGCTAAATTTTACGTTTAAATTAGAGCTGCAGTTAATGTTAATGAGTGACAATATTTTGCATTATTTTCTTTTTTTTTTTGTTTAAGTGATTAAGAAATTATTAACATTATTGATTTTTTGACCGTTTCGTAACAAGTCGCGCCAGTTATTCTTGTTTTGCGACAACTGATGCCAGTTGAGAGCACCATGAAGGTTTCATTTACGATTTTTCTTTTTCATCTTAGGCACTACTACTTTCCATCAAATTAATTTTATATACTCGTAGTTGGCAACTGTAGTAGCGTTAATTAAATTATCCTTTGACCATTCGGCTTCTGCAAGCCATTTATTATTCCCATCTACACTTTTTCTTTAATGCAAGTGTAATTGGATCCTAATAATATTCAACATACAATTACATATTCATGAAAAAAAAATATATATTTTTTTTTGGGCCTTTGATGTTCGTTCCCAATTATGACGAAACATTTCTTATATGCTTATAGTTATATTTTGCATTTCATTACTTCTTTACATTCCGCATTTTTTTTTTTTTTTTGTATTTTCATGTTTGCTGCTCTTTATTAGATTATTTATTATGCATCATTAAAAGGAAAGATACTTAAATTTGATTTTATACACACCGACATACATACACACATGAATTTATGAAATATACCAAAAAGAGAGTAATGAACTGGTGGTTATAGCTTAGGGTGGACCAGAAAAATATCGAAATCTGATATAAGAAAAAATTCGACAATAAATTTTAAAATTCAACGGCAGCCTTAAATGCGTTAAAAGCTTCCCTTTTTTTTTAATACAACCTTATATATAAATACTGAATAGGGTTGCCAATCTCGGTCTTTTTAAGTACGGAAACTCGCGGGATTATTGGAAAGTAACGGTGATGCCGAATATCCCGGGATTATAAATATCGTAGCATCACTAATATTTATGTATCTACTATCTATTGCTCGGCTCGTCGTTGCCGCAGAAACGTTAATTTCAAAATGAACTAATTTGAAAAAAAATAGTTGTTGTTGTTGTTATAACTACAAAGACACTCTCCGTTAGTTTTGTGGAATTGTTTTCGTTGGTTATGGCCTTTTTTGATCCTTTACGATGCGTTAACTAACACCATTAGAATACTCCCCCGACCATCTGAGGAACGATTTCATATGATCACCTCGAACCTACCAGGTTTTGTGTTGCGCTAACAACCCCCGCCCCCCCCCCCCCCTACTACTCTGTTATCTGCATTTCCCCAAAATTCTTGTCACACTTCTCTCTTATTCCACCTCTACCTCTATATCTCACTTTCCCTCCTTCCCTTCGGCCTCTCCCTATCCATTTCCCCCCCTCTCACCCTTCTCGCTTTGCTTTCTTTTTCTCTGTCGTTACTCCACTCTTCATGCCATCCTTACACCTTTGTCTTAACCTTACTTTGCGCCTGTTCATTTTCACGCCTTTCAATCTTCCATTCCATTTATCTCCCCTACTCTACGTAAAGACCTTTTAATTCTTCCTCTTCGCCTACCTCTCCCCATATATTAGACTTTTCGAATTGATTGGTCAACCCGTGAAAAAAGATACATATGTGTCCGGCTCTATCTTGGATTAACCGGTACATTTTGAAAATAATTTCAAAAAGCTTATATCGTCCACTCCTACTTCTTTATCCCCTCTCCTTTCCCTCCATCGCTCCCTCTAATGCGACCTTTCTTCTCCCACTTCCCCTCTTCTTCCTTTACTCAGTTGTTTCTCTGCTGACGCAGCCCTCCCAAAACTTAGTTCTCATATCTCTCCACCTTCCTCTACCCGTCCTGTTGTTGTTGTTGTTGTAGCGACAAGGTTACTCCCCGAAGGCTTTGGGGAGTGTTATCGATGTGACGGTCCTTTGCCGGATACAGATCCGGTACGCTCCGGTAACAAAGCACCATTAAGGTGCTAGCCCGATCATCTCGGGAACGATTTATATGGCCACATTAAACCTTCAGGCCATCCCACCCTCTCCACCCCCCAAGTTCCATGAGGAGCTTGTGGTCGCCAGAGCCTTGTCTGTTAGTGAAACAGGATTCGCGGATAGGAGAGGTTCACAATTGGGTTTGGAGAAGCTATATATTGCGCTGGCAACCTGAAGGGTTGCGCTACACAGCCCCTTGAATCTGGTATTTTAGTCGCCTCTTACGACAGGCATACCCACCGCGGGTATATTCTGACCCCCTAACCCGCTGTCCTCTTCTCCATCCTTCCTCTAACTTCACCTTCCTTCTCGCTATCCCTATCCACCTCTTCTGTACGAGTCCCTCTTTGCATCTCAGTTTAATCCTTTTCCATCTCTCTTCTTATCTCTTTCCCTCTTCCTACTATCTCTTTTCCCCTCTTGCTTTCCTTCACGAACCTTAAACGAAATTTTCTTGTATAAGTGCCGAGTCTACTGCGATCAAATAAAAGTATCTTTTATAATAATACTGTTCAAGTGTATATCTAAGTACCAAAAGGAAAACTGTCAATTAGGCACCAGGACTTCTGTTGTAGAATAATTCTATCCTCTTGGCAAACACTAGAAGTTTTCTATGATCTAGCTTAATTACTCCCTCGAGATCTGACAATTCTGCCGTCTCTAATAGCTGGAGCCTTGGCTTTGCGAGCGCAAGACACTAACACAGATCGTTCCTAACCGTTTCTTCCTGCAACTTTCACTTTCTACATCTGCTGTTACTAAGGAAGCCTAACTTATTAAGTCTAACGTCATAGGATTTGTACATGACCTTAATATTTTGCAGCCCAGCGCTTCTGTCCACGTCTGTCCTGCTTGATGGATTATATGCTACTTCTGCCACCTTTTGATTTCTTCCACGGATTGGGACACTACCGTCGATCCATCGAGTGGTAGACCCTCCTTTACCAACTCATCGGCCAGACTCGCGTAAAAAATTGATATTTTGTTCGTGTAGCAAAAACAAAAATGCAATTTTTTACTCGGATCTGAACAAATGCTCGCTTTTTATGCATAAAATATGTTCACAGACCTCAGAAAAGATCACTAAAGTGACAACTTTTACGATAACTCAAAAGAGTTTCGAGATATTGGCCAATATAAGATCTAGCTAGTTAGAGTATTTTAAAATTGCGAAAACGCGCACTTCAGCCTTATGATGCAGTGAACCTTTTTTCGAACTAAAAAAAATCTGAATCAGTCAGCCCCGATGTCGTAAACCATCGCTCCATACAGGTTGACCACCCTAATGTACGTGTATATATAACAACAAAATCGTTGAACATAACGCTTCATTATCTGCTTATCTTTGCTGATGACGTGCGGAGCTTTGTTCGACTTATTGTTGGTCTGCATTAGACATTTGATCGTCATTTTTCGATTTTGCTCTTAGTTGATGGCATCAATTCGCTTAATTTGTTAACGTTTCATTCACTTTCCGGCACGTTATCGCCTTAAGAAAGTTTTACTTCCAGTTTTATGTACATATATACATTTTTCTCTTTTCTTACATTTTTTTAAAGCTTGTTATTAAATTCATCAATGTTTTATTTATAGCGCAGTATAACTTATTTATATTAAAATAAGATTTAGAAGCCGCACAACTTGTTTAGCCGAGTCATTAGTACCAATGGGCTTGGGTTTACAATCTCCCTTTTTCAGGACTTTAAATTGGTAGCAGAGGAAGATGGGGCCTCTAGTTGCAAAGCTCAATTAAAAGTGACTTGGCTTTGGTTTTGGTTTTGCGTCAACGTTCGTTCCGTTGTGCTGCTTCCGTTTCCGACGAAACAAGATTTCAGTAAAGTAGTAAAGAACTCCGTTGTTTCTCTGATAACGCAGTCCTCACTTGATACCAACCAAGGCGGAAAAAGCTCAGCCATCTTATCAAGCTCATGGGCGTTCAAGATGGATGTTTCGCTGCTTGCGAAAAATTACATACCTATTACTAGCGATGTTGGTTCATATTTCAATGCATGTTACGCCATCTCATCCCTCTTAAGGAAGAATGGGCAGTAAAGCCATATGATACCGTGCTGTACAAAAGTCGCATAATATTTCCTGGCTTAGGTGTTGCCGATGCACTGAAAGCGCTCCGCCGTCTCATCCCCATCAAGCTAGAAAAGGTAGTAAAGCCATCACTTACAATTATGATGCAAATCCTTATACTAGATCCTCTCGAAGGCTGACGCACATGTAAAGAAAACGCGCTTCCATCTCATACTGTTTAAAGCTCTTAAAGCCAGAAATTACACTGCTAACCCAAACACCTGATAAAAGCAAAGGCAGCTTTGATGCCTTGGAAAATGCTCTGTCGTCTTATCTTCCTTGAGGAGAAAAAGAGACAGAGCTTATTGTACGTCGAAAATTCCACTGTACTTCGAATTATAGCCGTGCCTTACCTCGAGTATTTGACGCAATTAAGGATGCGGTGGATGGGATTCTCTCCAGTGCTACTACTGTTAGAGAATTCAACATCTATTCGGAAAGTCAAGCGTCTTTTAAAGGCTTAAGTTCAAATGTGGTGGGAGCAGGGTAGAGAGTAGAAATCAAACGACCTGCTGAAATTATTGGTCTCATAAAGCTCAATGGTATTCGGATTTTGACGGTAAGAAGTCCACGCGGTAAGTATCAAAATACTGGAAAACCTCTCTTGCTGCAGCTCCATAAATGTAGGTAAGAACAATCGAGTCAATACATGCTTGACTGTTCAGCTTTTGCCAGATTTATGCGAAATTTCAATCTCGGCTCACTGGAATAAGCGATGGACTTATCCAGGATCGAGATTAGTCTTATTCGAAACTATATCGCTGCCATGCAACGCTTCTCGAAATAGCTTACTTCATGTGGTATAAGAACGGAACTTCTTGTTATTCAATAGTTTCCCTAGCTGGGATGGCTACCAATACAACGAAACTAAGTTGCTTTGGTGTATTTTTTTTTGCTGGAGCTTGGTACTATATATGTATGATTTTCGAGCTGCAACGAAGTCAATCCACCTCAGCACGGCTAAGTTTTCCAAGCATGATTTTGGTAATAGAAACGCAGCTATGTGTACTGGGGATTTTAATTTAAGTAATGTTAGCTGGATCTCTCTTGAAAACAATCTCTATTTAACTCCTACTAATATTAACAGCTCTTATGAATCGTATCTTATTGATAAGTTTGGAGGGGTTGGTTTATCTCAAATTAATAGTTTCCATAATTCTTTACATCGCACTCTTGATTTAATTTTTGTAACTAACAATATTAGTTTTGTTATCTCGGAACCTGCGTCTTCAATTTCGCCACCAAACTTGCATCACCTACCCTTAAAGCTTGAAATTCAGTTCTTGGAGTATTTCTGTATTCCTACATCAAATATGAAAACATCGTTCAATTTTCGAAGATGTGATTTTAATCGTTTAAATTCTGCTTTTCGTGGAGTCGATTGGGATGCTATGCTTGAGATTTGAAATTTGAGAACCAAGTTCCTTAAAAAATATAAGTTTACTAATCAGCGTCGATTTTATGATTTGTTTATTGTTTATATGAAAAAATTTAACAATCTTAATAAGTCTTTATATGCTAAGTACGTCAGAAATTTTGAGGTGAACATCAAGAGCAATCCGAAGAACTTTTGGAATTACATAAACTCCATGAAGAGCGTATCTAGCATACCGAAATCAGTATGCTACAATAATATTATTGCCAACTCTGTTAATGAGGCTGCTAATCTCTTTGCTGACTTCTTCTCGGCGAACTTTATCACAGATAATGATTTAACTGTGGAAGATACAGGTAACATACACAAGTTAATTAAGTCTCCCTCCGCTAATAATTTTGGGTCACTTACTCTCACTGAGGCAGACAGTTGAGGGGATTATAAAACTTAAAAATTCCTCCAGAACTGATGTTGACAATCTTTCAGTTATTCTATTGAAAAATTGTCCTTCGCTAGTACGACCGTTAATGATTATATTCAATAAATCATTGGCATCGGGTATTTTTATTGATGACTGGAAACAAGCATCCGTCACTCCCATTTTTAAGTCTGGCAACAAAAGTAACTGTTCTAATTACAGGCCTATTTCCAAATTGTCTACAACTTCGAAGCTTTTTGAATGTGTTGTCAATGACAAGCTTTACTTTAGTATTAAGCACCTGATTTGCGCCAATCAACATGGTTTTGTCCCGGCCAGATCCACATTAACGAACCTCGCTGTCTTTTCTGAGGATTGTTACGCGGCATTTAGGAGGGGTTTTCAGGTTGATACAATATACCTAGACTTCTCCAAGGCGTTCGATAAAATTTCTCATATAATTTTAATTGCGAAATTAGCTTGTCATGGGTTCCACTCTACGTTCCTACAGTGGATTAAATCTTACCTGCACAACAGAAGTAATGTTGTAAATATTGACGGTGTTTATTCGAAAACATTTTGGGCCACCTCTGGAGTGCCCCAGGGCAGTATTCTGGGCCCTTTACTATTTATCTTGTTCATTAATGACATTAGCTCTTGCTTCTCATCTACCAAATTTCTGCTTTATGCTGATGATCTCAAGATCTATTCTGAGATCAGTTGTTATAATGATGTCGTTGTTCTTCAATCTGAGATTAAAAAGCTTTATATCTGGTGTGTTAAGAACCGTCTTTTCATTAATATAAGTAAGTACCACACTGTGACGTATGGTAAACTGCTGAGGCCACTTCATACCTCCTATCATATTGCAGACACTTTTCTTCGAACGACTCTTGAAGTTAAAGACTTGGGGGTATACTTCGACTCAAAGTTTAATTTTAACACTCACGTCAGCTTCACAATTTCTAAGGTGCTTTCAATGCTTGCTTTTGTCAGACGCCATTCCGCAAACTTCTCTTACCCCTACACACTCAAAGTTTTATATACGTCCTTTGTACGGTCCAAACTTGAGTATGCGGTTTTCATTTGGCGACCTTACCACGCAGTTCACATCAATCGCCTGGAGCGGGTTCAAAAAATCTTTATGCGCTTCGTGCTTATTTCATTACGATTCTCTGAACCGATCCCGTCTTATGAGTCTCGATGCCAACTAATATCCTTACTATCCCTAAACAATCGCAGAATTCTTTTGGCCTCGTTGTTCATTTTCGATCTTTTCACGGGCAAAATTGACTGCACGTTGCTTCTTGAAAGACTATGCTTAAATACTCCCTGTAGAAACCTCCGCCACTTTGAAATCTTTTGCATAGGGCTGAGTAGAACTGTTTATAACTCAAAAGCACCTATTAACAGAGCCCTATCAGAAATTAATTGCTTCTCAAGTGTTTTGGATATTGATTTCTCCGACTCTAAATACGCTTTTCAACTTAAACTAAAAAATTACTTAATCTGTAATAATATAAATTCTTTTTGCTAGTGTTTTCCATAGCTTAATAATAATAATAAGCTGGTTTCTGTAATTTAGTCATAAGTGTCTGTACTAAACATTTGTTACTAGACTAAATAAATAAATAAATATGGTGGAGGCAATGATAGTATGTCTTTTTTGATTTTTCATAGAAGGAGTCCTTCACCTTGTCGTCCGTATCAATTAGGGCTACATAGGCGCATAGAATGTTATATACAAAAGCTTCGTCTTGATGGCGATCGGATGAAACGATCCTTCACGGCTTTTTACGACAGTAGCTCGTCTGCTCTGCCCTTATCATAGCCACTATAATAGGCATGGGGAGCCTTTTTATCGTTCTGCTTTGCGCCGTCCTTAATGCCTTCTTTATTCTGGTTATGCTTGGCTTGCCATTACGAGGACATGCGCCAGATTGGCATCTAAAACTGCATTCCAGCTGCACGCTCTCTGTACATACCGGTACATATCGTTAAATCGTAGTTCCTAAAACGTTTACCATGGTCGTCATCAGTAAAAGAAGAGACATGCTTGACTGTTTCATTGGTAGGAGTTTTTACGTGTCGGGTCCGAAGCTCAGCATAGATCCGCTTACGTCATATAATAGATTTTAATTGCCTCTTACGATTTTCGCGGAACTATTCCAAGTATCCCTTAACCTTCTTGGGATCTGAGTTTTAATGGTTTTATTTTCACCGGAAGCAAATTTTTTGTGTGAACCCAGCACCCAACATTTTACATTATTTTTTACATTATTTTTTCACGGTCTGAGCAATCAACAAAAATGTTGGCCAATGGAAATTAAAATTTAAAATTCTTGCATCTACTGCATAAATAAAGAGCAAAGCAAGACTATAAAACTATGCTCGCTTACAACAACAACAACAACTAAATATGTGAAATAAAAGTGAGAAGGAGAGTAAGGAAATAAATAAATAAGCAACGTGCAAAATAGAGGCAACTCTCAAACGCTATGGTACATTCAAATTTAAGTGCATGCGCCGGAGTGTGAGTAGATGTGTATGTGTGATGTTTGTGTCAGTGAAAATATTCGTCAGTGTTGCCAGGTGATGCAAAAAAAAGAAGCTAGATTGGCAAAAAAAAAGGTTAAAAAAGGCTAAATTTAGAAAAAAAAAGAAGCTAAAAAAGGGCCAGAAATTTTTTGGTTAATTCATTAAATTTTTTTTATATTTTAGTTTACACTTTTGTAAATAAAAACTTATAAACATAACTTAAACATAACTTCCTGTTTCAAAACATATCAGGCACATTTTCCTTGACTAGCACATGGACTTACTTTAAATGATTGCATATGTGTATATACATAAAAAAAAATATTACAAACTAATTATTTATATAGGGGTTAAGATACTTGGCTTGGATATCATACGTGGTTCCAGGCTCTGGATCAGGGACTGGTATCAGTCTTAGACCGGCCATAGTGACGAATTGTCACACGTGATTGGTTGTCACGTCCTGCACGAGGTGCCCCTGCTTCTACTGATAATGGCGGATCTAGAGAGGACAACTCGATAAAACCCGCACCCCTGAGTCATTGTGCCGAGCTCAGGGGAGGGAGGACCCTGTTAAGGGTCAAGATCGGTACTCAACGGTGACGAACCGGATTGTTAGGGACTTGATTTTGACTATGGATAGGAATTGATGACTTTGGGCTGGTAGGTGCAGTATTCTGCCACCTTAGTAGGTCGGGGTGAAACCCTATCGAAATGGCTGGTAGGCTAATGCTGCACCTGCCCACGTCCCGTTAAAACCGTGGCGGGCCTCAAGGTACGTTTCGGCTCCGTCGCCGTTAAGTTGGTGGTGTAGGTGCGGTTGAAGATTTTCCCGCTTTGCGTCCGGTCTGGCTCTGAACGCATTACTCATAAGGTAATGCGTCAACCCTCGCGTGGCCTCCCTGCGCAGCATAGATAACCACGGGACCGTTGAAGGGCGACTACACAATCGGCTCCGGATAGCGGCCTTGAGGGGGGACTTCTTAGAATGGACACGAAGACGAATAAAAAGGAGGGTAGGAGTGACGGCGAAAGTCGTCATGGTGCGAGGGACGCGACAGGTGCGGAGAGTGCTCCGAAGCAGGCCGCCGCCAGCCGGGAAAGCTCCCGGCGGGTCAAAAGGGCTGATCAGACGGATCAGCGCAGGGGTTTGGTTTCAAACCCCGTAGGTACGGGTAGTTCGGGTAGTGGAGGGGTGTCGAAACCGACACCCAATGCAGGCCCATATGGGGGTTTTGACAGGGAAAGGCAGAGGTCCGGCGAATGCTACGGACCAGCCCAGTACTAGTAAGGAAGCCCTGTCGCGAGGAGCTTTCCCAACGGGAGCCCTGGGGTCGAAGCCTGCCGGGAAAGGTAGGCGATCGACGCCGCGTAGGAAAGCTCTGGGTGATCGGCGCCTAGCTGAGAAGATCTTGGAGCGCTACGGCGGAAGGGATGCAGCTCAGATGTCTGAGAAGCATTCCCGGACGCTGGAGTGGGCCAGGAGCGTCGTAGCTTGCGACGACCACACACCGGTGTCGAACGATGCGGGTGAGCAGCAGGGTTTGGGGGCTATTAAGCGGCAAAGGCCGGATGAGCGGAATGCCTCAACGACAAAAAGGGCCCGAGGAGGTGGGGACGCAATTTCGTTTAGCGAAATCGCTAAACGTGCAGGCTCCATCACCCTCGGGGTCCTGGATAGGAGTAGGGAGGATGGTGCCATCTCCCGAGAGGAGTGGCCGTGAGTCGCCAGCGCCATATCAGCGGCCTATATGACCGCTGTTATGGAGAGCCCAGGTACGCGGCCATACTTCGAATACTCGGGGTGGTATCATGGTTTTAGACTGATTACTTGTGCTGACGAGCGGTCGGCCTGTATCTTTAAGAAAATAATTTCTTTGGTAGGGGAGGTCTGGAGGGGGGCCAGACTCGAGGCCGTGAAACGGAGGGATCTCCCCTTCGACCGAGGGCTCGGGTGTGGTTGCCTGCCGGGCCATCTCAGCCGGAGAAAATACTCGAATTAATGCGTTACTGCAACCCGAACCTTCCGACGCATAACTGGAGGGTCCTCAGAGTAGAGGAGGCTGTTGGGCCACGTCGGCAAGTGCTGATTCTGCTAAACGCAGAGTCCACCGGTCCTCTCTCTGACACGAGGGGGGTTATCTCCTATGGCCTCGAGCGTGTGGTTCTCAAAATCTACCACGCCGATTCCAGGGGAGATGGTTCCTCTCCCACAGAGACTGTTCGGGAGGTGGAGGCGTCCGCAGGGGAGCCAGTACCCATGGTTGTGGATGCTGACTCCGCTAATTTCGACAGCGAAAGCACTGTTGACGTCCCGTCAATAGCGGGATCTGTCATCAGTGCTAGTCGTCTGGCTGATAGGGCCGAGGAGGAGCTCCTGGCCTCCGAGGGCGAATCATCGATGGCGGGATCCGTCATCAGTGTAAGTCGTCTGTTGGGGGAGGAGGAGGATCTCCTAGTCTCCGAGGGCGAAGCCGCCAAGGATGGGGTGCAGAAGAAGAAGAGTGGTGTTGATGGAAATCCGTCAAATCAATCTTCAGCATTCTAAGGCGGCTTCCGCAAACTTGTTGCTCTGTCTTGAGAAAGGCGGAGTGGATATTGTCCTTGTCCAGGAGCCGTGGCTGAGTAGTAACGGCGGAAAATTTTCTGGATTAAGGACGGGAAAATTCAACACCTTGGTGCATGGGGAGGCAGGTAGGCCTAGATCCTGTGTGCTTATTAGAAAGGAATTTAAAGCTTTTATTCTCTCTAATTTCAGCAATGCTGACGTAACCACGGTCTGCCTCGAGCGAGGCAGTAACGAATTGTGGGTGGTCTCAGCGTATATGCCCCATGGGGACGTAACGGGACCACCGCCTGTGATACTGGGCGAAATCACCGCTGAAGCAAGGCGGAGAGGTGTTGGCGTAATCATAGGTGCCGATGCTAATGCACACCATAGCATATGGGGGAGCTCGGATACGAACACCAGAGGTGAGTCTTTATTTACTTTTATTGTAGATGAGGGACTTTGTATATGTAATAGGGGGAATGACCCGACTTTTATTACTGCGGTAAGGGAGGAGGTCCTGGACCTCACCCTGGTTAGCAGAAAACTGGAAGATCGGATATCTGGATGGAGGGTTCTCAACGAGCACTCTTTCTCTGATCACCGATATATTCAGTTCTCGGTGAATGAAGAACGTCCCGGTAAAATATCTTTTAGGAACCCTAAAAGTACCAACTGGGACTTGTATTGTAGGAAGTTGGGAGAGCTATTGCCTGAGGCGCCTATCGTTGGTTCGGACCTGCCCGAATCTGAAATAGACGGTCTGGTGGAAAACTTCACCTTGGCAAGCAATAGCGCCTTTCAACAGTCCTGCCCACTGAAAACTTACAGGGGGAAGGGCAAGCCGCCCTGGTGGTCTGATTCCCTTGACGACCTAAGAGTGTCCAGTAGGCGGCTCTTTAATAGAGCCAGGAGGAGTAAACTACCCTCGGACTGGGAGTTCTATAAGGTGAGTCTGGGGATTTATAAATATGAAATAAGGTTAGCCAAGCGAGATTCATGGCGAAGCTTCTGCGAAAACGTAGAGGGCTGCAATGAATCCGCGAGGCTTAGAAAAATACTTTCTAGGAATCCCGCCCCTCGGGGGTATCTGAGAGATGATGGTGGGGACTGGTCGATGAGTAGCGAGGAGTCCCTGAGACTTTTACTGGACAATCATTTTCCCGATGTCCCAGTTGCGCAGGGATCTTCGCTTGCGTGGTCGGCGGTTGCTGGCCATGCAGAAATGCCTGCCATCCCCCTACGGGAAAGTCAAATATCCTGGGCTATAAATTCGTTCAAGCCCTATAAGTCACCCGGTCCGGATGGCATCATTCCTGCGCAACTTCAAAGGTCTTTAGGGATTTCCTGCCGCTGGTTGGCCATCATCTACACTAACTGCCTCAGGCTTAACTATATCCCTAAGTCGTGGCACACGGTTAGGGTCATCTTCATTCCGAAGGCCGGCAGGGGCTCTCATGTGTCACCTAAGGATTTCAGGCCAATCAGTCTCTCGTCGTTTCTTCTTAAGACGTTTGAGCGGCTGATTGACCTGTACCTACGAGAAAGGATACCTGGGGGGTTACTGTCGGCTTCACAGCATGCGTACTGCAAAGGCAGATCGACGGAAACGGCTCTCCATTCGATTGTAAAGCAAATAGAGGGGTCTCTAGAACATAAAGAGTATGCTCTGGGTGCCTTTCTAGACATCGAGGGGGCTTTTAACAATGTTCTACCGGGGGCAATCGAAAGAGCTCTGGTGGGTTTAGGAGTCGAAGCGGCTCTGGTTGAATTTATTAGCAAACTTCTATGCGGCAGAATTGTCGCAGCGGAGTGGGGAGGAGCCATAATAAGGAGGAAGGTGTGCAGGGGCACGCCACAGGGAGGTGTCCTATCTCCTCTGCTCTGGGTTGTGGTAGTCAACGAGCTTCTTGTGGAGCTGGAAGCCAATGGCTGTCGGGTGGTTGCCTATGCAGATGACCTCGCTATCCTAGTCAGGGGCAAATTTCTGGGCACCCTGCGCGATGTTCTGCAGGGATACCTGGATACTGTGGCTAGGTGGGCTGAGTCATGTGGAGTGGCGGTCAACCCGGGAAAAACAGAATTGGTTCTTTTTACAAGGAGATATAAGATACCCGACTTCAGAACTCCTTCGATTGGAGGGGTACCGTTGGTACTTACTGACAGGGTTAAATATTTGGGAATTGTTCTGGACAAGAAGCTGTCCTGGAGGCCCAATGTGGAAGATAGGGCCAGGAAGGCCGCGGTTGCCTTGTACTGCTGCAGGGGGGCTATCGGAAAGAGATGGGGGCTCTCGCCAGGAGTAGTACACTGGCTTTATGAGATGGTGGTCAAACCGATTCTGCTATACGGGGTGCTGGTCTGGTGGAAAGCACTGGACACGGCGAGCACCTCCAAAATGCTAGTGTCAGTGCAACGGACGGCGCTTATCGGTATCAGTGGCGCTATGAGAACAACACCTACCTTGGCACTGAATGTCATGCTGAATATACATCCAGTAGATATTGCGGGAAAGGCAGCCGCGGCCCGGTCGTTGGTCAGGCTTCGTGATATGGGTTATATGCTTTCTGATTTCGGACACTCTAGCCTTCTTACTAGTTTCGACTTTATCCCGGACAGGACGGACTATTGCATGCCGGTGGCCGCTCCCTATACAACCTTCACCCCAGTCATTCCCCCGAGGGAGGAGTGGAGAAGAGGAATTATCTGGGGCATGGGACCGGTTAACTTGTTCACGGATGGGTCGAAGTTGGACGGAAAGGTTGGCGGGGGGTCTTTTGTCAAGAGCTAAATGTAAGCCGCAAGTTTAAGTTGGCTGATCACTGCAGTGTATTCCAAGCGGAAGTTGCTGCGATTAAGGATGCGGTGGATGAAATGCTATCCAGCGCTACTACGGTTAGGGAATTTAACATCTACTCTGATAGCCAAGCGGCTATAAAGGCCTTGAGCTCAACTACAGTGCCATCGAGGGTGGTCTGGGAGTGCCTGACCACACTTGCGATTGCATCGAATTATTTTACAATTAAGATTATCTGGGTTCCGGGCCATAGTGATATTCCGGGTAACTGTCAAGCGGATCTCTTAGCCCGAATCGGTGCAACTGAACCGGATGAAGATGGCTGTAGGGATTTCGGGATTCCGCTAGCCACCTGTGGATTGCTCTTCCATAGCTGGGCCTCGAGTCAGCTCAGCAAACGTTGGGCGGACACTACGTCTTGTAGGATATCAAGATCTTTCTGGCCGAAAGTGGATGGCAGGAGGTCTGCTGAAATAATTGGGTTCACTAAGGCTCACCTATCAATGGTCATTGGGGTTTTGACAGGGCACTGTCCCATGGGTATCCATGCGGTACGTCTCAATATATTGGAAACTCCATCCTGCTGCAGCTGTATGGAGGATGATGAGGTGGAATCACCAAATCACTTTATGCTTGACTGCCCAGCTTTTGCCAGAACTAGGCGAAAGTATTTCGGTCGTGACTCACTTGGATCTCCCGAGGAGCTATCCAAGGTTGAGATCGGGATCATTCGGAACTTTATCGTTGCTACCCAACGATTCTCTAAGTAGTTATATCTACGTCACCGTTAGTTTAGTTTATTATATGTGGTATCACAACGGACCGTCATGTTGTCCAAGTGAGCTTCCTCTATCAGGGAAGCTACCACCCAACCTAACCAACCTAACCTAATTATTTATATAAAATATTCCCCGTCTGAAGAATCAGAAGAGCTTAAGTCTGGGTATAAAATTTGGCTATTTACCATAGATATGAGATCATCGGTAATTTCAGAGTCATTACAGCATTTAGATAAGCGTTTTAACGAGCATCTAATATTAAGCAGCGCATTAAGTATTTTAATTTTTAGTTTGTTCCTTAATTTAGTTTTCAGAATTTTCATGCCACTAAAAATTCTTTCAACCTCCGCGTTACTGAGTGGTAATACTAAAAAACTGAATATGAATTCGACAAGTTCTAAAAAAGGAGGTTCGTTTAATGCATTTTTATGTTCTCGGACTGCCGACCAAAATTCCATGGTGGAGTGTACATTTTTCCATTGTATAGTTATAAGTTTTCGCCACTGCAGCTCTATTAATGCTATTTGACTTGAAGAATAACTATACTTGTCTTTTTCAAAGTAATGAAATACATCTGGCTTTGAAACTTTCAACGAATTTTCAGCAGAAAAAGAATTAATCTTTTGTAGAGAACTCATATTATTAGGTATTAGGTGTTCACAGGAACTATTGAAATTTATTTTTAATTATTTTAGAAATTTTTAAAAATACATTCGGAGTAAAAAGGCTAGAAAAAAGTCACGAAGCTAAACCCAAAATTTCGAGGCTAAAGGTAAAAAAAAAGGCTAAATCTAGCCTCGAAAAGGCTAACCTGGCAACACTGATATTCGTATGTGACAGCTTTGGGCTAGCAATAGTGCCACATACATTTAGGTAAAATGAAAAGATGTCCTTGTGCAAATTCAGACGCATTGCTAGGCAAATACGCACTGTAAAGCACACACACACATACTCATGCACAAACGTCTAAATGCCCTTGCAAAAAATCGTGCGATTAATCCCTAAAGAGAGCGGTCTGTGATTGATCTCTTTTGTATACATTGGAGTAAAATTGATCCCCTCTAGTCCCTTTTGGGTATATTTGGCATCAGTCAGTTTGAAATTTATGTAGCCAAATGAAAAACAAAAAAACAATAAAAAACACCAATGAAATGAATAAAATAAAAAGATTAAATGTGATTTAATAGAATTATTTAAGAAAAATTCGGAGCTCTATACCGAACCTAAAATACTAGCACCATATGTTCCACTCTCGTAATTAAAACAGTTTGGAAAAAAATAAAATATAATTTACCCGCAATAACTTTCCACTTTATTAAACTAATTCTTTTGAAAACATTGGAAAGCACTGTGGACAGTGGAAATATGTATATTCATGGCGCCACTAGTCTTTTGGAAGTAAAAATTGATACTTCGTATTTTTGCTTTCGGGCTTAATATTTTTTTTATTTTAGGAATATATTTTTCGTTAAAAATGTTAAAGAACAAAAATATAAAACTTTTTTCATGATCCCTGAGAGTTACAATGACGAAAAAAATATATGTTAGTCGCCTTATTGTCCGCTCTTGCTTATAGAAAGTGCACGAGGAAAAAATTGGTGCAACACTCGAAGAAACTATGTTGAATAACACACGCTTCTCTGAACTAATTATAATTATAATGTCTTCAGTACCAAAAGTTTTATTAAAAATATAATATTTGAAATATTGAAGAATCGTTTAAAGCACCGCAGTAGGGCCCATAAAAATTAACGACAAAACCATTTGTGGTGCATATTGTGAACGGCTTACAAAAATTGGTACGATTTTCTTTGGTAATTGTTATTGATATTTTTTTGGTGGCGTATACATATATGTACCGTCTACAATTAATATGAGCTGATTACTTTCAATATTGAATAATATTTTTGAAGTTTCGCTTGTCTACGATATAAGCTGCTGTCGAGTAACTGCATTATATCCGAAATAATAATGCTTTTCAAAACTTGATTAAAGCTTGCCTCACACGATTTTTCGTCCATGCAATGTCTCTATATTATATCGTTTCTGGCATGCAGTAAGTAATGCAGCGGAGGATAAAATCGCCTTACAATGCACTTTGTAGTGGCAGCCACAGACACAAACGATGATACAGAAAAATGTTGGTGAGACAGCGACGCACACCCACACAATGAAGCACACAATGTTTAGCACCACAAATCCGATTGCAAATAAAGAAATCTGCGCAGTAGAAATGTGAATGTAAAGTTAAACAAAAACCACGAGCATACTGGGTTGTCTGAGCATTGTTGACAAGGTAGCGGATGGGCACGCACACAAAGCTCGCAACAAGGAGAGGAGGTTGAACATGTTGAGAATGTGTTGAGACGAAAAAGAATTGCAAGGATATAAGTAAACAAAAGCGTCGAAGAGCAGCCTCTTATAAGGATAAGTGCAATTTTTTTTTTTGTTGCCTTTTAAAGGGGGGGTCCAAAAAGGTAAAAGAGCTAAGCTGGCAAAATACAAGTAGTTGGTTCTTTAAGCAGACCCACAGAAAAATTCACTTTTCTAGTACTCCTATAAGAAGAGCTCACCGACTAATCAATATTTGAGCCCTACAAAACACCAGGACCCAATAGTATTACAAAAACGAAACGCACTGCCGGAATTTTTAATCTATGGTTAAAAGCTTTATTTCTAAGCTGCCTAAAGTCAAATTACGTACCCGCATTATGGAGGCAGATTAAGATAGTTTTTATACCAAGGTCGACGAAGAGCCTCTGACTTTTGACTGAAAGACCATAAGTATATCGAGCCATAGCGGCAGAAAGGGCTTAACCGGCATAAACAAAATTGTTCAGTCAACGCTTTTTTTGTATTTATATTGCGATTACTTTAGATATTAACGTGAAAGTTGGTGTGTATATAAGACTATAAAAATGACGTATACCTATGTGGGATTTTTTTGCATTTCTTTGATAATAATGGCGCATTTGTCGCTTACGCCTTTTTTGCTTTCCAAAAAAAAAGACTTCATTACTTGAAAGTGTCGGTTAAGCCAAAACTAAACTATTAAAAGATATACATTTGAAAACAATAAAAACAGTGGTTGGTGATGCAGAATAATGTTTTTATTCAGATTTCAAGTCGGAATTCATATTTAAAGATGCAGACTGATTCACAAATATTTTAAATTTACTACTAAACTAAGTTTTTCTAAATAAAAACTATATAACTAAGGTACAATCTATTCATTTCACATTGCCGTCTTCTACATCAGTAACTGGTAATGTATCCGTGATAAAGGAGTTGTGTTTTAAGTTGAGGTACTCTCTGTGGAAAATTTCGGGAATTATATTTTTATCACAAAGTGATTTTAAATCTTAATAATTTAACGATGGAATTCTTTGTAAACTCCTGTATAACCTGAAGTAGAAGGTCCCTACTTTCGTCTTTTAGGTAGTGGTTTTTGGGATCCTCCTACCTCGTTTCCTAACACAAGTATCTTCTTTAACTATTTCCTCTGAAGAATCGGTGTCGCTGTATAGAACTAGTGCAACTTTGTTTGAAATCTGGAACAATAGTTTGGCTATATTCATTATAATCCTTATTAAGAAAAATCTTAATCCAAAACTGTGTTTGCAAGAAGTAAATATTTAAATTAAAACACGAAAAAACGAAACATGCATACCAAAATGTAAAAACTTTGTATTAAAATGACAAAATTTTCTCGGAAAAAAGGCTTAACCTACACATTGCGAGCACAAAAAAATATAAACAAAGTGTCTTGTGCACTTGAGCCAAAATTGGCTTATCTATAATTTCGTATCGGTATTTCGGTTTCCATCAAAAACAAAAAATCAAAAATAATGTCGGTTAAGCACTTTGTGCGGTTATGGCTCGATACGATCTTTCCGACGTAAAACTTTAAAAAATTCTGGAGAATTATATCAGCAGATCGACTGACCAATCGATTAACACGCATATAGTTTTTCTCAAGTTCCAGGCCGCTGCAGATATCTCAATGAGAAGCCCTAGCATAGGCTTATATTTGTATCTGGATACAGGGACATTGAAGGCAACTGTAGAGAAGATGAGCTGTCCAAGAGGGATACGAGCGTCCATATCCTTCCTAGTGGCCAAGTGCAAGCAATGAGTTATTTATAATCATCTTAAATATGCTCTTGTTAGCACTTTACACGTGCGAGTCATCAAGGCTAGGCGGAAATCTTGTTCTGCAGAGTGGTGAAATTAAAAAAAAATACAAAGAAAAATTTATGCAAATGTATGAAATTTTTTTTACTTCATCGTTTCAAAGAACAATAATTTTCACTCTGGTTATGCCCTCCTATTATGAAGGACGCATTAAAGCTCTTTTGACACTGAATAAGTCGATGCTATCGTCCCTGGCACGGTTTCTCACTGGACAATGCTTGATGAATACTCACACCTAGAATGGGCATCGGATTCTACAACTGCAGATGTATTGATGAGGAAAATGTGTAAATCACTGTTCGACATCAAACAGAAAGCGCTTAGCTACGCTGGATCAAACGTTTTTCAATATAAACCAGGTTTAGAATTTAATAATGGAAAGGATTGCGGAAGGACTGGCCAATTTTTGTGTTGTTTTTTTGTAACAATGTGCTTTTTAGTTTATTTTGATATATTTTTCACTCAGATACTGCATTGTTTAATTGAAGTTCAGTTGTTGTTGTAGCAGTGCTTCGCCCCATCCAATAGGCGCAACCGATCACAAATTGTCATCAATATCCTCTAACGGGAGCCCAAAGGAAACTTGCTGTTTCAAAAGGCTGGACCATAGTGAGAGGGTTGTTAGACGCGTTAGTTCCACATTGCAATTGAAGAAATGGTTGGTGTCATGTGCGACACATTGCAACCAGGACATACATTCACCCTTATCGCGAGTTTTTTTTTCGCCCGAAAATATTTACAGTTTTTGTTCACCCTATCGCAGAGGGTGGCGAAACAATTTTTCGTGTTCGAAAAAGATTTCACCTTATCGGCAACTCTTTGTTCGGGCGAAATGAACAGCGGGGAAACCCAAATTTGTTCACTTATATTTTACAGGCAAACGAGAGGAAAATGTAAGTAATTTTTTGTTTTGAAATTTGGTACTTTATTATTAGAAATAAATCAATAAATAATGCACAATCGGGAGCTGAGTGGAAAAAGTGAAATTCATGTATTGCTAAGTATTTAAATTCTTTTTTTATGACAACGTATCAGTCGGCCAAGTTATCCATTGTGGTCAAAGCAACGGCTCCAAAATGTGGAGCACCTCGCTGAAACAAGATTGGCTAAGACGCACTCTTTGGTCATTTAGAACGCCTTTCCCTATGCGAAAAAACGAACACATGTACTCAACGTTACAATTGGTGGAACTCCAAATTTGTGCTTCAATGGGGGGCAAGGAGTTGGTAAGATATCTAGCAAATTTAGTATGCCGGCTTGTTTACCCTGTAATATTGGCGAAAGCGAATTGAAAAAAATATGACTTGTTATTCAAAAGTGCTGAAAATAGTAATTTTTAGCTTACAGTGAATCATTTAGCTTCAAAGGGTTAGAACTGTCGCTTTATTGCCTCCGAATCACTTTCACATTTATATTCTCCTCGCGCCCAATTATTACCAACCTAATTGCAATACTAAACATTATTTTATACATTTTTTATTTCTATTTTTGTTGTATTTTAAGGAAATATATACTTCTTTACAAAATTTACACAATTGCAAGTAAATTATTTGTTCACTGCTAGTTAACAATAGAGCGTCAGCTGTTTCGAAGTGAACTTTTGTTCGCCCGAAATTGCCGATAGGCGGAAAAAGTTCACCCGAACAAAAAAAGTGAAGGCGAACACTTTTCCGCGTGAACTTCGCGATAAGGGTGATTGTGTATGTCGGGGTTGATTCTGGATAGGTTTAGAGTTTAACCTGTTACAGTACCCAGATCGAAGTTGAGCTAGAGTGACGCCCGTTTCCCTATGGAGAGTGCGTACATCTTCTGCGAGTTCTGGGTAGTTTTCTTTAAGAACTGGATTCGCCGGGCAATTCCTGGCACACAGGTCCTACGCCTATTTGTGGATATCACTGAGGACCTTTTTGTGCTTTTTTTCATACGGCCGTGTTCTCAGGTGCCGTACCTCTTAAGCCCTGGGAGGTGTGGCCTCTTCAATAAGATGTCTGTTGGAATGCCCAGGTGTCTGCGTATTCACACAGAAACTGTTTGTTCAGCATTTCATTTCCCTCCCTAATGGGGGGTATTCTCACCTCATTGTGTAGATGGTTTATGGTTTTAGTGTTTTGGCAGGCCAGTGTTTTCTTCCAGTGGGTAACCTTTAGGCTTGGCGACAATATTGGGGACGCGTAGCATGTAATCGGCGGGCCAATTGCTTTGTAAATGGGAATGAGCGTTTCTTTGTCTTTACCCCAAGTGTTAAACAATAGAAGTTAAACAATAGCGGGGATAGGACACCACCGTGGTACCCCTTGTTTAATTCTTTTGTGTTTAGATGTTATGCACCGATGCTTGCCGACCAGACAGATAATTTGCGCTGCACCTTTTCAGACTGTCTTCTTAGGTAGTATTCTCTCGTTAAAGTTCCCGACTTTCGGGATTCTTCCAGCGAGAATGAAATGAGCTGCCACGGAATCAATGACCTTGCGGAAAGCACGCTTTGACGGGCATCAGTCGGGGTTGGGAGGGCAAAAAAGCGGTTGTCCGTATACTCCTTATAGTCTTCAAACTTTTTTTTTTTTTTATTTATTTAGTGAATTTTTCTGAAACTTGTGTACTTCGAACTCCTCAGTCAGCACGTTCATTCATGAAATAGATAGTCTCGAATAGGGTTGTATAATAAAAACAATTGACTGTCGTAGAAATTGATCTGACGCTTCCTTCCCAAATTTAATCGAATTAAGCTACTTTAAAATATCCACATTTTCTGCCAATACTTTTAATAATGTCAAGTATTTAGACAAAGTGTCACCCGATATGAAACATTTCAAAAAAATTGAAAAATCACCTGTTTTTTACAAAGAAATGAGACATCATTTGTGTGTGTATTTACTTTATATTTTATTTAATTTTCACATTTATTATTCACTTTTAAGTAAAAGTTTTGGTACAGTAAAACAATAGTATCTGTCTTCTTCATGTATTTTTCTCTTACCGATCCATTTATTATTTTGTTCATCGTAAACTGAAACACAATTTGAATATACGCCACCCACAGCCCATAGTTGCTTGTCGACAGAAACAGTTAGATAAGCGCCTTTGCTGAAACAGCAAATCTAGAAAAAAAGAGGTGCGTTGAGTGCGTTAAGATTTTTAAAATTGCAATACAAATGTGCATGTTTCTATTAACCTCGGTCCATTTGTTAATCTTTGGATCATAACGCTCCAATGTGCTAGAGGATCCTCCCAATACAAATATTTGTCCATTGTGCACAGTGGCCTAAAATATATTGAACATAGCAATTATATAAAATTAGATGTGTATATACAATAACAATTTATTATTGCATTCGTTTCTGCACTTACACTAGCCTTACTATGTGTTTCATTCATATCAGCACATTGAGTCCAGCAGTTCGTTATGGGATCATAGCATTCAACAGATTTTAAATAACTTTCATTATATCCACCCATTACATAAATTTTGTGATTGAAAGCAACTGCGCAAGCGTCATAACGTGGTGTAATCATATAACTTACTGACTTCCATCCATTTGAAACGGAAAACCTGAAAAATTATGATGTGTGGAATAGTTAAATATATCAAAACCTCGTTTGCCTTCGACAACGATCTTCCTCCAAACTAATTTAGTTTTGATTCAATTTATATTAACATTTTCTTGTCAAAAACGTACTTACATTTCTACTGATCCCAAAGCAAGAAATATCCTAGAATATCCACCGATTGCATAGATTTTTTCATTTAATATTGCAACACAATGGGCGCATCGTGGTAAATTCATTGCTGGCAACCGCTTAAATGCTTTTGTTTTGAAATTCCAGCTGAGTATTTCATTAGTGATACGGCCACCTTCACCGCCCACAAAAATTAAATTTTTACCCATAAAAATTACTCTCAAAGTGTCATGATTTGTGTTAGTATCAGCCCACTTCTGCCATGAGTCCTCAGTTTTGTTATATTGATAAATGGTTCCAGTCTGCAAATTTTTCTTTATTTCAAAATGAATGCAAACAAATACATATTGTGACGAATATTACCATCTCTAAGCTGTTACTATGTAAATGCACACCATTTATCCACATACATACAAGGCAACGAAGAGATAACTAACACACAGGTTTAGTCATCGAAGTAGTACTCACGTATGTATGCGTATGTAGCATATGGCTATGCGAGAGACTATAAACTACAAATATACATGTAGATATATGGATGGTAACCAAGCATGAATTTCGAGAAGTTACTAGACCTTAGGAGAAATGGGTGGACGAGACAACAGAGAGTATAAAAACAGCGAAAGCTGAGTAATCAGTAATCAATTTGATTTAAACCCGCAATTAGTTGTGAAGTAAGAGTTATTGTGAAGTTTAATTGTACTACTCCCAACGTAGTCTAATAAAAACCATTTTGCATCACTGAATATTGGAGTTATTTATTCAACAGTTTAGCGATACGAACGTTAGCAGAAGGTTGCAAATAAGCAGGAATTTCCCAAAAATCGTTACAATGTAATTTTTTTGATCGTTACTTGTAATTTTTATTAAATTTTTCAGAGCAGGACCCGTATCGTATTATACAAACACGAATGTAAAGCCAATTTCACTCAAATGATATGAATCAAATACTACCTATCTGATAGATACTAGATATTTATGTTCTCGACAAGCTAAATTAAAAGTTTTCATCGATATCAACTCAGGTTTAGACAAGTTGCCGTTTCTGAATTTGAATAGCCGACCCACTTGTGGAATCCTTTCTTTAGATGGAGTTATGTTCTTGTAGAATCGGTCTACTGTTGTTGTTTTTGTAACAGCTAACATAACGCCGAAGGTTTAGGATAATACTTATGTAAGCAGTCTTTTGGTGGATCTGGCGAGTGGAACTAGCATTTTCTATTAGTGCAAGACAGTGGTGGAATTATTTGTATCATCCCGATCTGTTCTTCAAATTCACTAAAATGATATTTAATATGAATCTATCAAATACTATTAATAAAAATTATACTAAATTATGGATCAAATGAGGGTATGTCATTCTTCCGATTCACCATTTTAGAGTCATTGTGATTTAAAAATGGACTTCGATAACGGATCGTATAACATAATATGGCCGAGGTCAAGAAGTTCCCACAACAAAAGGCACAAATTATCTGAATGGTGGGCAAACGGTTCAATTTAAGAACGAAGCCTCAAATCCTAGAATTATACAGGGGTACCTCAGGCTGGTGTACTATCCCCGTTCCTGTTAAATTTCTACATATAAAAGCTGAATTCCCCACCAGAATCAGTTACTATAGTTTCCTACGCCGACAACTGCACGATAATGGAAACAGAACCTGGCCCTCCAATAGACGAATTAGTTCCTAGAATAAACTACTATCCTCCCAGACTTTCTGGTTTTTTCAGCTCGCACGACCTAGTACTTTACTGACCAAATCCGCACAAATAAATTGAAGTCTTTAAGGTAAAGTTCGATTATACTCTCATCTTCAAGGTGCATGCCAACGACATTGTATATAAAGTACAAAACCGCAACAAAATCCCCAAGTCGCTTACCGGTAGCACTTGGAGAAAAGATAAGGTATGGTTGCTAACCACATACAATACAATTGGCCAACCGCTTATTTGTTACGCGTCATCAGTTTGGTTTTAAAAACACAGACTGGAAAAGGCTGCAGGCTTGCCAAAATGCTAAACTCAAAACTGCCACGGGATGTCTGACCCCTGAACACCATCTACATAGTAAGACAAAAGAGCTCAACATTAAAGAGCATAAGGGATTCATGGAGTTGATAAGCGCAATACAAAGCTTTATAGCTTCAAGGCTTCCGCAAACCAATTGTCAACCTCATCTCCGCGAGAGGAATACAAAAAAAAAAAAAAAAAACAATGTAAGGCACAATTACCTCCGAAGCGATTTTAGGCCGAGCTTCTATTCCAATTTGCGTCGAGCTCCTTTAAATTGTTCTTGCAAATTGGCGGGACGGGACCTACTTGTTTTATGCCGACTTCGAAGGGCATCTGCAAGGCAGATGAGTTTTCACTGAGAGCTTTTTATGGCAGAAATACACTCGGAATGCTTGCCAAATACTTCTAATTGAAAAACTTGTTTCCAAAATTTTGATGTTGCTTTGCCCAGGGGGTGAACACAGGATCTTCGGTGTGGTGGGCGGATCACGCTACCCTCACCCCACGGCGGCCGCCAACGCGAGGGGAATACTGTTACAAATATGAATGTATTATACATATATTTAGCAGGCGAGGCTCTGGCGACCCCAAGTTCCTCATGGAACTGGGTGGGGAGGGCGAAATGGCTTAGAAATTTTAATGTGGTCATATTAATTGTTCCCGAGATGGACGGGCTAGGACGTTAATGGTGCTTTGTTACCGGTACGTATCGGATCTATATCCGGCAAAGGATTATCAACATCGGTATACTCCCCAAAGCCTTCGGGGAGCGTCTTTATCGTTAGTACAACAACAACAGGCCCTAAGTAAACTGGAGTAAATTTCCAACAGAGAAGGCCTAGCTTATCTTCTAATTAACGTCGTGCTCCTTTAAATTTTTCCTAAAATTGGCGGGACTGGTCCTACATGTTTTACTCCGACTCCAAATGATATCTGCAAGACAGATGAATTTTCACTGAAAAAATTTCGATGGCAGGAATACACTCGAAATCACTGCCGAGGGGCGACTCCGCTTAGAAAAAGTTTTCTAATTAAGGATTTTTGGGGAGGTGGAGCACGCTACGATATATAGTATAGAGGAAATCGATATTTGAAAAGTGAGTTGCACACCTGTCCCGTAAAACCACTTTATTATTAAGAAGACGTAGACGACTTCTCTTTGGAATCTGAGCACTCCCTGAACATCGGTTACCAGGTCGTCCTTTTCGGTTTGGCAGGAATTTGGACGCGGTCTTTCGCCGAAATTTAGGTAATATTTTAAAATTCAATTAATATACACACAAAATTAATAGAGGCAGAATGTCTCAGTTGTGTTGTCAGTGTAGAAATAAGACAAACTGAATTAAGCGAGGAGACAAATACAAGCAGGATAGCCTAGTGGTAACTGGAGTTTCACCGTGTGATTCGCGGTTCGAATCTCGGTGAAACCTTTAATAACATTACGAAATTGCCTGACAATGAATTTGTGGCGATTTTCGAAATGGTACCATCGCAATTTGCCAGTAAATGTTTCTTCCTTTTTTTCAGTTTCTCTTAGAAAAACATAATTGAATATTCAATTATTATAAGCCGGTGTTAAGCTCGTGAATTCTTAATAATAAGTATAAATTGAACACACCATTAAAACAAACGAACGTAAATATGTAAAACTGAACCCGAGTTTACAAAGCTTCTCATTCGCAACGAAAAAGAAACTTTACAAAAACAAATCAAAATACACACAAAATTAATATAGGCAGAATGTCTCAGTTGTGTTGTTAGTGTAGAAATAAGATAAACTGAATTAAGCGAGGAGACAAATACAAGCAGGATAGCCTAGTGGTTAAGGCAACTGCAGTTTCACCGTGTGATTCGCGGTTCGAATCTCGGTGAAACCTTTGATAACATTACGAAATTGCCTGACGATGAATTTGTTGCATTTTCGAAATGGTACCATCGCAATATGCCAGTAAATGTTTCTTCCTCTCTTTTCAGTTTCTCTTAGAAAAATATAATAATTGAATATTCAATTATTATAAGCCGATGTTAAGCTCATGAATTCTCAATAATAAGTATTTAATTTTAAAAATTTAAATACACTGTGCCGTTTAAACTTTGAGCTGGATATGAAAATATTTCGGGCAATAGCGAAGTCGATCGTCCTCATTCCATTTATTATTATCTGAAATTGCATTGACCGATGAATGGATCAGCAATACCGGAATAACCTTTTTCCTGTTAACATGACCGGTTTTCCAATTCATTTAAGGATATAAAACAAATCGCTAAACGCTACCACCGATTAAGTCGATAGTGGCTACCGAGAAAGTCGGATTTTTTTCCGAGAAGTTTCCCATCCCCCACCCCAAATGCCTCTCTGGATCCACCCATAGCTACGTTGGACTTGTTGACAATATTTAAGTGCGATTAAAGGGGTTGAGGTTGATAAGCGCAATACAAAGTTGTACAGCTTCAAAGCTTCCGCAACCCAACTGCAACCTCACCTAAGGTTTAATCTGGTCACACAAATCGTTACCGAGATGGTCGGTGCTAGTACCTTAATAGCTCATTGTTACCCGAACGTACCGGATCTATATCCGGCAAAGAACCATCAACATCGATAAGACTCCCCAAAAAATGTTGTTTTATAAATGGAACGTACTAGCTGAGAATTTGCCAGCAGGCGATACACAAATAAGATTATATATATAAGCAGATAATAGTTCTTATACTGGTGATCAAAATCGACTGTGCTGATTCTACCTTAGAAAGTTACGGATAATATAATAAACAATTTGTGAAGTCATATCGCAGAATTATTTACCCTTCGGTTAAGTGCCAAAAGTGATTCTTCTTTAGTACACATAATCTGACCATCACGTTTCTCTGTATACTTCAATGTCAGCTTAGACCGAGCCAATGGGCAGGTTTGCCACGTTACCGCCATTACTGCCAAGTTTTCACAACCCGGCAACGAGTGAATATTAGTCATAATAAAGTCCTTATGAAATTGCGTTAGTCGTAGGCAGGCAATTACGTCTGTTAGTTGTTGTTTACGCGCAGAGGCATCATGTTGATACCAACGTTTTACTGCATTAAAGACATCTTTCTCACACCGTACATGCAAATTGTCTCTTTCTATGATTGCTTGCAACTTTTTAGCGTCAAAATTTAAAAACTCACTGCTTTGGGTTACCTGAGAGATCATAAAACTATAAATTTAATGAGAAAATAAGCACTTCACAGGTTTATTTACATGCATAAAGTTTCGTGTTTCGTAAGCCAGAATTTTTTTATTTAGTATCGCACTCTGAGTCTCCTTTTCCAGACTATACGCTCGCTGCAATGTGAAATCGGTTATATTCTCTATTATAAAATCAGCACAATTTACAACAGCGCCTTTCAATTGTAGTATTAGAGCCGCTTTTAACATTCGATCTACATTGTGAATAGTTATGAGCGTTTTGCCGGTATAGCAAAACGTGATTAAGCGCTCAAAAGTATCGCTGTCGATATTGGTGATTTCTATAAGTGGACAAATCCCGTCTCCACTTTTGAACAGTTCACGGAAATAAGGGCTTGCCGCCGATAGAATTAGACGATGAGCAGTAATTCTATGAATATAAAACAAGCGTAGTTAATGTATCAGACATACATGCTGAAATAGGATAATAGTTTAGAGCAGAGGTCGACTGCCAATACGCGTCCAAAAATACCCAATGAGGTGTCAAAAGACGCGTATTGACCTCGACAACAATAATCCGAAGGCGGAAAAATTTTAAATCGTTCAAAAGATATTAACGAAAAGCCCATGGTCCACCCGAAACCTGGGGTGGGATCCATAGTATTTTGGCGCAGAACAGCTTTCTGCGTTGGCGGCCTTCGGCCACGCATATAAAATATTACTCTGGCCGGCGCTTCCCAAGGCAGTCGGTTCTATGTACCGGAGCGACTCGGGATTTTTCCCGACCAAGGACTGTCATTTCAGTGTGACCGCATCTAATTTGTTTCGTCCCTCCCACAAATTGTCATCCTCCCAGCAGCTCCTTGCAGCAGGACTGCTCCATATTCTCTTACTCCGGGAAGGCATCGAATCCAATCTGAGTCCGTCTCCTGACCCCGGTCCTGAGAAATGGTATTGCTGCATCTGCCGGAAAAGAATCTTTTTAGGACGGTCATACTCTGTTCAGTGTGTCTCGTGCAAGGGATAGTTGCATCGGACAGGTTGTTCTGGGCTTGATCCCAAAACCCGACGTCCACGTAACTTTTATCAATTTTTTGTGGCTCCTTGCTGCTCACACCCAACGGCGTCCCGTAGCCTACGCCTAAGCGCCCCCCCCCCCCCCACTACCTTCCAGCAGCCCCGCTGCTCAGCAAGCCACAACAAGTACCCGCTGCTGCTCGCGCCCCACGGCGCCAACAACTCAAACAGCTGATACCACTCATAACTACTACGTTCGTAGTAGAGTTGGTAGCAATGCTGAGCATCAGCCCCTGCCACCGTCTTCTCCCCCCCTCTTTTCCGGCAGCAATCGTGCAGGTCAGGGAAACAGACTCTTAGTCCCTACCTCCGTTTGCACCGTCTGCCAGCACAGAATATATAGGTTTGCGACATCCGCCCAATGCAGCTCCTGCCTTGGGTGGTGCCACTTTCCTAGATGTTCTGGTCTCCGCGACGGCAACCCCCCGACGGGTTTCATCGCGCCATGTTGCCAGGTCGCAAACCCAAATCATCCGGGTACCCCAATGCTTGCCCAAGGACGCCCAGTCCCAGGGCCACAACAGCAATTGCGTCCTGGCCTTCCACAACCCAGGCGTAGTCACCCGTCACTTACCCCCAGAGTAACGGCGTCTCCCCTTATGCATTTCAGAATTCTGCAGTTAAATTGTAATGGACTAACTGGGAAAATTACGGAGATAGTCGATTTCATGAAGCGGCACAACATCCGCATTGCTGCGATTCAAGAGACTAAACTCACAGCAAGATCTGCATTGCAGACCTGCTTTGGGTATAATGTCCACAGGAAAGACCGCGAGAGCGGAAATGGAGGCGGTCTCGCGTTTATCATACACCACTCTGTGCAATATTATATATTTGATCCTGGCATCGACCGCAGGGACAATGTCTTAGAACGTCAAGGCCTATCTGCCCGGTCAGGCAATGCAAACCTAGAAATCATCAACATCTACATCCCTCCTGCCACCTGTTGCCCCAGTGGATACCGCCCTAATATCAGGGCCTTACTCACTGGCAACAATCGCATTATCTTAGGCGATTTCAATGCCCATCATGATCTATGGCATTCAAACTTGCGGGCGGACAGTAGGGGTGAGATGTTGGCGGGTGAGATGTTGGCGGATCAAATAGAATAAACGACGTTCTGCACAATAAACGGAGACGCCCCCACACGTATGTAGGAAGCTGTCACAGCTCGCCATATATCTCAATTGTGAGCGCAGAACTCGTAAACTGCGTCAACTGGCAGCCGATGGTAACATTGGCATCCGACCACCTGCCCATACTTATTTCGCTTGAGCGTACCGCCGACTTCATCGTCACTGAAAAACGCACTTTCATAAACTTCAAAAAAGGAAAGTGGGAAGAATATAAATCTTCACAGACAACCGCTTTGCTGCCTTCCCTATCCCGACTGATGCCCGCCAAGGGCAGCGTGCCTTCCGTAAGGTCATTGAATCCGCATCGGCACATTTCATTCCCGCCGGGAGAATTCCCAAATCCGGCCCACTTCCCGGCGGAGGCCGCAAACTTAGCGAGAGAACGTGACCTTATAAGACAGCTCGTAAACTGCGTCAACTGGCAGCCGATGGTAACATTGGCATCCGACCACCTGCCCATACTTATTTCGCTTGAGCGTACCGCCGACTTCATCGTCACTGAAAAACGCACTTTCATAAACTTCAAAAAAGGAAAGTGGGAAGAATATAAATCTTCACAAACAACCGCTTTGCTGCCTTCCCTATCCCGACTGATGCCCGCCAAGGGCAGCGTGCCTTCCGTAAGGTCATTGAATCCGCCTCGGCACATTTCATTCCCGCCGGGAGAATTCCCAAATCCGGCCCACTTCCCGGCGGAGGCCGCAAACTTAGCGAGAGAACGTGACCTTATAAGACAGCTTGATCCAAGCGACCCCCAAATAAGGGATATAAACCAACGCATCAGATTGCTTGTGGATGAACACAAGCGGGCGAAATGGGAGGAGCACCTAAGAGGTTGTAACCTCTCTACCGGTGTGGGTAAACTTTGGTCCACCGTAAAGTCCCTAGCGAATCCGACTAAGCACAAAGACAAAGTTTGCATCGCCTTTGGCGACAAAGTGCTGTCGGACGCGAAAAAATGCGCGAGCGCTTTCTTCCGACAATATATAATGCATCCTACGGTCGAAAAAGATAGACGGAGAGCCAATAGACACGCACATAAACACAAATTCAGTGCGTCACCAATCACCATCACCGCTAAAGAGGTTGAAGACGCCATTAGTCGTGCTAAACCATCCAAAGCAGTGGGCCCAGACGGCATAGCCATGCCGATGCTTAAAAGCCTAGGGAAAGAGGGTTTCAAATATTTAGTGCATCTCTTCAACCTGTCTCTTTCCACCTTTGTCATAACTGAGAAATGGAAAATGGCCAAGGTGGTCCCGCTACTAAAGCCTGGGAAACCAGCTAACATAGGTAAGTCGTATCGTCCGATATCTCTCCTATCGCCAGTGGAAAAGACGCTTGAAGCCATTTTGCTCCCTTATTTCCAAGCAAATTTGCAGCTAGCCCCTCATCAGCATGGCTTCAGAAAACTCCATAGCACTACCACCGCGCTAAATGCCATTAGCACCCAGATACATTGCGGTTTAAATCAATACCCCCACCATAGAACAGTACTCATAGCGCTAGACCTATCAAAAGCTTTTGATACGGTCAACCATGGCTCGTTACTGCAAGACCTGGAAGGGTCTACCCTTCCCCCATGTCTTAAAAGGTGGACCGCAAATTATCTGGGTGGTCGGCAGGCATCGGTGCAATTTAGAAACGAAACATCAAAACCAAGGAGAATTAAACAAGGGGTGCCACAGGGTGGTGTCCTATCCCCACTTTTGTTTAATTTCTACATATCTAAGCTACCTTCACCACCGGAAGGAGTCACAATCGTTTCCTACGCTGAGGACTACACAATAATGGCCACAGGCCCAGGCCCAAAGATCGATGCGCTATGCAATAAAATAAACGGCTACCTCCCTGATCTCTCCAGTTTTTTCGCCTCGCGAAACCTGGCATTATCACCGATTAAATCTTCCGCGACCTTATTTACCACATGGACGACAAATATCAACCATTTTGAACATCCACGTCGATGGCACTACGCTGCCGACTGTCCTACACCCCAAAATCTTGGGTGTGACGTTTGATCAGGATCTACATTTTGGTGAGCACGCAGCCGCAATTGTTCAGAGAATTCAGAGCCGTAACAAAATCCTCAAATCCCTCGCTGGCAGTACTTGGGGAAAAGATAAAGAAACGCTCATGACTACATACAAAGCAATTAGCCAGCCGATTACGTGCTACGCGTCACCCATATGGTCGCCAAGCCTAAAAATCACCCACTGGAAGAAACTACAGGCCTGCCAAAATACTGCTCTCAGATTCGCCACGGGCTGTCTTCTTATGTCCCCAGAACACCATCTGCATAATGAGGCGAGAATACTCCCCATCAGGGAGAGAAATGAGATGCTGACCAAACAGTTCCTGTTGAATACCCAGAAACCTGGGCATCCCAACAGACATCTGATTGATGAACCAGCACCGCCTAGGGGCTTAAGGAGTCATCTCCGTAAGCATTTTGAGAAAATACGGCACCTGAGAACCCAGCCGTATGAAGCGAGAAAACACAATCAGGTCCTTGGTGAACTCCATAAACAGGCGTCGGACCTTTATGCCGGGAATTGCCCGGTGAATCCGGTACTTAACGAAAATTATCCAAAACTCGCGGAAGAGGAACGCATACTCCCCAGGGAAACGCGTGTCACTCTTGCTCAACTTCGTTCTGGATACTGTAACAGGTTAAACTCTTACCTATCCAGAATCAACCCCGACATACAAAATGTATGCCCCGCTTGCAATGTGTCCCCACATGACACCAACCATCTCTTCAATTGTAATGTGGAACCAACGCCTCTAACACCCCTTTCCTTATGGTCCACCCCTGTTGAAATGGCAAGTTTCCTTGGACTCCCGTTAGAGGATATTGATGACAATTTGTGATCGGTTGCGGCTATTAGGTGGGGCGAGCATTGCTACAACAACAACAACAACATTACTCTGGCCGATTGTTGTTGTTGTAGCGATAAGGAGACTCCCCGAAGGCCTTGGGGAGTGTTATCGATGTTGATGGTCCTTCGACGAATGTAGATCCGATACGTTCCGGTACCAAGCACGACCATCTCGGCAACAATTTGGTATGACCACATGCAACCTTCTAGGCCGTACCGTACTCCACTCCCTAGATCGATGAGGATTTTGGAGCGGCCAGAGCCTGGGCCTTAATGAAACACGTTTCGCAACGGATAGGTAAGGTTGACAACTGGGTTGGAGAAGCTATATATTGCGCTGGCAACCTTTTGAAAGGGTTGCGCTACACAACCCCTTGAATCTATTTAGCATTTTAGTCAACTCTTACGACAGGCATACGTATCGCGGGTATATTCTAAACCGCCTAACCCGCTGGGGTACCCTGGCCGGTCCACCAATGGGGTGGGATCAAAATTAAATGCGTGCAAAACCCCTTTGTCCACGCAATTTTTTTCAAATTGTTTATTTTAGCTCACAACTGCTAAAACTCTTCCAATAATATCAGGAGAGGTGTCAAAAGACGAGCTTTGCACCCAGGATCACGAATCCGAAGGCGGAAATTCAAAATTGTATTTCGTTTCGGAGATATTTGCAAACAAAATTGAAAATTTTCATGTGGTTGTTTTGATGATTTTGTCGTACCCACAAGAACAACTGTGGTAAAAAGTTGTTTTGCGCGAATATAGTTTTTGCTCCAAACCGGTGTTGGACCCTCCCAGGGTATTTTTTTATAAGCGCGGCCGAAGGCCGCCAATGGGATTCAAGGGGTTGTGTAGCGCAATATATAGCTTCTCCAACCCAATTGTCAACCTCACCTTCGAGCGGCGAATCCCGTTTTACTAACAGACGAGGCTCTGGCGACCCCAAGCTCCTCATGGAACTTGGAGGTTGGGAGGGAGGGATGGCCTGAAGGTTTAATGTGGCCATATAAATCGTTCCCGAGATGGTCGAGCCAGCACCTTAATGGTGCTGTGTTACCGGAGCGTATCGGATCTGTATCCGACAAAGGACCATCACATCGATAACACTCCCCAAAGCCTTCGGGGAGTAACTAATCGCTACAACAACAACAACAAGGCCGCCAATGTAGAAAGGTGTTCTGCGCAAAAATACTATGGATCCCACCCCCGGTTTCGGAGCGCTCCGATGCCATTTTTCGGTTTTTTGGAAATAACTCTAGACAGCAATAAAATTTTGAATTTCCGCTCCCGAATTCGTGGGATCAAAACGCGTCTTTTGATACCTCTCCCGATATTTTTGGTTGGGTTTTAGCAGTTGTGAGCTAAAGTAAACAATTACCAAAATTACAACAACTACTTGAAAACTTCAAGTGCAAATATCTCCGGCCAGAGACAACATTTTTCTTTTCCGCCTTCGGAATATTGTTGTTGGACGCGTATTAGCAGTCGACCCCTGTTCTAGACTTTTACCCTGAAATAGCGTTAATTCAAATGAAAGTTTACTTACAAGGAAGATGGATTTGTTAATTTGAATGTAACATCAATTAAATGCTGGTTGTCAAAGTGTTCATATATTTGAAACAAAAGGTTTTCTAAAAAGTACTTGGCTCCATCTGGATTTACCTCTGAGAGGCGTTGCCGTGTGACGTTACATGCAGCCATTGCTATTGCGTCTGAACGTATAGTTTTTTTGTAAGTTTCAATTTTAGGATGTTGGATTTCTGACTTGGATACTCCGTGGTGTATGTTTTTTGTTCGGAGAGTTGTCGGTGTTGAATTTATGGACGTTTGGAAGTAATTGCAATATATCCAGGAATCGCCCGATCGAGATAAAAAAAAATTTATACGTTCCTGTTTAAAACACTAGTGATCAACGATTAGAAAAAAGATCACTGTTTATCGATATCAGTTGTTTGTAATCCGGCTTAAAGGCGCATTTACATAAAAATGCGTGAACTTTTATCGTCATAACATATAGCTGCAGCGGCGCTACAATTTGCCTACTTGAGCAACATTGGCCGATTTCAGCGAAGAGAATTTTGGTTGTTGTTGTTGTAGTTGTAGCAGTGATTTTTATTGATACGTTGCACTCATGTTTCCGTTCGTAGTGTAATAGAAACTTTGTTTTACGAACGGCGGGCCGAGCCAATAATAATCATAAAATTAAACGGACTTCTAAAATTATTTTTCACTGTTCATTATATTGGAAAATGTGTTTTCACAACCAAAACGTTATAATGTGAAAGATTTCCATTAAACCGAAAAACACGTTGAGCGAAAAACATATGTTTGCTCAGTGATTGGACATAACATTCCAACCCTTGAGTGGATCAAACATACTCAACGGTGTATTCGGAAAGCTGCCACTCAACGACTGATCAACGTTCCTCGTGTTCCAATGAAACATGATCGAGATACGGATAGAGATTTAACGTGCAAATGCAACAACAATGTGACCCATGTGGACCAATTTATTGTTGCATTTGCATGTTAAATTTCTATCCTTATCTGGATCGGCTTCAATGGAATGTAATAATTGTGTTCGCTGAAAGCTCCCATTGTCGGTCGTTGCTGGGTCGCGTTATGCTGCTGCCAATAGAGGTGAATTGCTGCATAAAGCAAGGTGCACACGAGGCTACGCGTCATAGACGCGTACAAGGTAATTCAATAGCTACCATTTCTTCACGCCTCAAGATCTGCAAACGAAGCTACTTTCGAGCGTCGCTACAAAAAGCAAACAATTATTGAAAAAAATAAAAAATTAAATTTCTTCAGCTATATCCGTCCCTGAAACCAAAGGAAAATAGGTATTCAACGTTGTTTGCATCCCCGTAGCTTTGTAAATTATGAAAGGCAATTTTAAACCACCGCGGAGTAGAGAAAAGGGTAATTTCTTGTTTGCAACTATCACGCTATCGACACACAGGATGAACAGGCTTTTAGACTTAGCAAGTTTATTTCCTGGTGTTTTTTACGTGTCGATTTGTTCGCGTGACCTAACGTGATTTTTTTGCCGTTGCACGTATTTATATCAACTTGAACAAAGCGATGGCAAAAAACCCCAGGGTATCAACGATTTATTTTACAAACATCGATTACAAGTTATCATAGAGATGACATAGTACATGGTATAACATTTTAAGGAAAATACACAGCATTGATAATGACATTAAACAGCATTTAATCTTCCACACCCCCCCCCTCCCCCCGTGGATAGAAGCCGATTCAACACTATCTACATCAAGCTTAGCCAGTTTGGAGACAGAACGGTGAACTGTTCCTGAAGAAGTTGACACATCAGCTCGTCGGACTTGGCCGTCCTTCCCAGGGTAAACTCTTTCCACGCGACCTCGACGCCACTCTTTCCGTGGTGCCTTTACATCGCAGATGAACACGAGATCGCCCTCTCGCAATGGCTCTGTTGGCGCACACCACTTAACAGGCCGAACCAGCGTCGGCAAATATTCATCCACCCACCTTTTCCAGAACCTATCCCGTAATTGTCTAGCAACTCGCCATTGTTTACGAAGTGAGCAAAGCTTTTGATCTGGTTCGACAGCACTTCGTGTTTGTGCTGTGTTTGCGCTCCCCAGTAAAAAATGATTCGGTGTTGAAGGCTCTTCTTGTTCAGGCTCTACTGGCAAATGTGTAAGCGGGCGCGAATTTACCACGTTTTCAGCTTCCACCAACAGACTATAGAATGTGTGCTCTTTAGGCTTCACCTCTTTCATTGTGTGTCGTAACACCTTCTTCACGCATTGTACCATGCGTTCCCATACGCCGCCCTCAGAGGGATTCTCCGGGCAATTAAGGACCCACTCAACGCCTTTCGGTGTCAACTCACCCTGCAACGCGCAACAGTCAAACACATCTGAGAAACGTTCAACCTCACCAGCAATTCCTATGAAATTTTTGCCATTATCCGATCTTATTCTGCTGGGCACTCCTCTCCGGTTCATAAAGTTCCTAATGGCCAATATACACGCGTCAGTTGAAAGATCATAAGCAATTTCCAGATGGATAGCACGTACAGTCAAGCATGTAAATAAAGCTACTCATCGCTTCTCTGTTCTTCGACCGACCGTCACACTCACCGGCCCAAAATAATCTAATCCCGTGTAAGTGAACGGCCGCCCGTATGGCGTCACTCGATCCTCCGGCAGCAAACCCATTATTGGCACAATTGGTCTGGCCCTTTTCAATTTACAAACGTTACAGTTGGCTATTACTCTACGAATGATGCTCCTTAAGTTAGGCACCCAATACTTCTGACGAATCATGCAGATAGCTGCCTCCGTGTTCTGGTGCATCATTTTTCCGTGCTCGTGGGTGACTACGAGTTTCGTTAATACATGATTAGGCGGTAAAATGATGGGACGCCTTGCTTCATAAGAAAGCCAACTGACTGCATCTAGACGGCCGCAAACTCGAAGAAGCTCGTCACAGTCTAAAATCGGTGACAGTTTGTACAACGAGCTATCCACCGTCACATTCAACCCTTTCTTTAATCGACCTAATTCGGCGGAGAACGCCTCTCGCTGGGCATGGCGACACAATAGACGTTCGGCCTCGTCGAGTTACGTAGCAGTCAGTCCGTATGCAGGTTCGTCGTTCAGCTTATTCTGTCGAGATCCGCAATTGCGCACAAAGCGCCGCAGCACCCAGGCGGCAACCCTTTTCAGCTTTAAGAATGATGAAAATATCGCGAATTCAAATGCGCTTTCTGCTGCGCTTAACAAAACGTATTTCGGGCGGAGCTCTTCGCTTTCTTCGATATTCTCAATAGGTGCGTCATTGATGGGCCACGTTTCCTCCGACTGGTAAAGGAACGACGGCCCCGTGAACCAACGTGACGATGGGTCCATGCTTACATCTTTCTTCACCCGAGTAACATCGTCAGCTACGTTATCTTTCGTTGGAACCCATCTCCAATCCGATGGCGTGGTTACGTTAAGAATTTCTGCTATTCTGTGGGCTACAAAGGGCTTATACCGACAATGTTCACTGGCTATCCATTTAAGTACAGTTTTCGAGTCGCTCCATAGAATTCGTTGGGTGACTGGCACTGTATGCTCCTCAGTTATCGTTGTCAGCATTCGCGACCCTAAAACGGCAGCTTGTAGCTCCAATCTGGGTATGCTAAGGGTCCTAAGTGGTACACTTCTCGTCTTGGCATACACGAGCTTACCTCGATTGTGTTATCTGTGCTTTGCGACCTACAGAAAGCTAAAGCTCCAAACGCGTCTTCGCCGGCGTCGACAAATATGTGCAGTTGCAGTGATTTTGGTTCGCCTAGTCGGAAATAGTGACGGGTAACTTTGGACTCCGTGACGTTCGAGAGTTGTATTCTAAACTTGTGCCACATGGCACCTACGTCCCCAGGTATGGCTTCATCCCAGCCTAAATTCCGCTTCCAGAGTTCGCACATCAGCAACTTGGCTGTGATGGTGAGGTGGCACAAGAACCCCAAAGGATCGAAGATGGACATGACGATACTTAGCAGCATTCTCTTTGTAGGCACCACTGTTCCATTCATGACTGATTGATCGACTCCATGGAATTCCAGACGATACGTAAAGTGGTCACTGGATGGCTGCCATAGCATTCCTAACACCTTGCCCGACTCCATAGCTTCCTTTGAGGTAATAGGCAACGCTGAACTTCCACCACCTAATGCCGTTGCAACTTCTAAAGAGTTTGACCTAAACTTTCGCAACCGAAAATCCGCATCTGAATGAATGTCACAGACCTGCTTGGAAATCTCTATGGCTCTCGACGCGGTGGAGAAACTATCGACGTAGTCATCCACATAGTGGTAGTCCGTTATGGCTCGGACGGCCCGTGGGTCATGGCTGTATGGTCTTTTGCGTTCATCACCTTGACGTAATTGGCCGAGCAAGGTGAGCAGGCTGCACCAAATGTCATCGCTGTCATCTCAAACACGTCTGGCGGCTGCTGGTCGTTGCCATTGCGCCACAAAAACCTTTGCGCGCATCTATCTTCCGGACGGATGACCACTTGGTGGAACATCTCTTGAATATCAGCACAAACAGCCACGGCACCTTCTCTAAAATGAAATAAAACAGAGACTAGTGGTCGATACTCTTGGGGCCCTTTCATCAATTTTGAATTTAACGATACTCCATGAGAAGTAGCTGCTGCGTCGAATACAAATCTAAGTTTGGCCGCCTTATGAGGGTTTACCACGGCGAAATGTGGAAGATACCATGTCCTAGGGCTGCTTTCGACTAGCTCGCAGGGTTGCAGTTTGCGCGCATACCCCTTTTTCACATAATTGGAAATGATTTCGTTATATGCCTTCCCGAACTCTCCATGACGCGCGATCTTCCTCTCGATGCCCACCAAGCGCCTGAACGCCATAGAGTAGCTCTCCGGTAGCTCCACGTTGTCGTTCATCCAGAGCAATCCAGTTTGGAAACGCTCATTGACTTTGATCGTAGTTCATCGGAGAAGGTCTTTGGCTCGTATGTCGGCAGCACTTACGATTGAGGGCGCGGCTTTCACTCCAAATGATTCTATATTGAAATATTCTTCTATCATTGCGTTCATCTGACGATCCGAAGTATTTATATGTAGGCAAGATGGCTTTATTTGTGGAACGTTCTTCGATGGTCCCAAAATGCAGACACCTAGTTCCGTCGCGGTCGCGAAAGGCCCATTGCGACCCTCTCTCCTATCAATTATTACAGGTTTGGTAGGTAGACCCAAGTGGCAGTGGTCTAACCCTATTAAAACTCTGGGGGTTACATTTTCGTATGGCTGAACTGGCATCTTTCCCTGATATCTGAGGGCATCGCAGATGCCCCTCTGACTGAGGGTTTGCATTGGTAGACTCAAATTGTCGATTTAACATTTAAGTCCACGCTCTTGCACTAGTAATAGGTCCATCATTGTAATTGACGATCCTTCATCCAGGAGTGCATAAACGTTCACGCTCTTATTTGGTCCATACAGGGTGACGGGCACTACTCGAAACAACAAATTACTTGAAGCATGCGCAGAGCAACTAAGGACAGCGTTATTGGTGCTCGACGGCTTGGACGAATCAATGGTGTCCACCTGACGACTTGTAGCACCATCATGTAACATTATATTATGATATTTTTGGCATCCACCAGTGGTGCATATTTTACGACGGCGGCATGCACTAGTGCGGTGCCCTGGTGATAGGCAACTAAAACATAAACGTAGACGTTTGACTGTCTTCCACCTTTCCGACACTTCGGCATCCAGGAAGCGACGACACTCGACATGACGGTGTTGACCCTGACATCTTAAACATTTAAATGACACCTGATCTTTAGTTGCATGCAAAACCGGACGACGTTTCGGTTCACGACTATCATGGTCCTGGATCAATTGGAAAACTTTGCAATTTCAGAAAGCCATTCGCTGAAATTAACGATTGTAGGATATGGTTGAATCACCGCTGAATACCTAGCCCAATCTAAACGTTTGCTAAGGGGCAATTTATTAGTCAATTCTTCTAGTAATGTCGGATTTGCTAAATGTTTTTCTTCACCGATTGATTGTAAAAACACGGTAAGATTCCTAGTGGCTGTTGCAAAGGGTATTAACTTGTGGATGACAGTCTCAGAAATGCTTGGCATGTCACGCACTTCTTTGATTTGGCTACGTACTAACTGTTCCGGACGGCCGTATCTGAACCGTAGTTGTTCAATTACCGCGCCTACATTACTAGGGTGAATTAACAAATATTGAACCGTGTCTTTCGCCTCACCTTTCAAGCATTTATTTAATCTCTGATTATTTTCAAAGTTAGTATAATTGTATACAGAAGTAGACTCGACATAAGATGCGTAGAATACAGGCCAGTCTTCTGGCAGCCCCGAGAATTGTGGTAGGTCAAGCAACTTCGTAGGTAAAACTGCACCGTTCGTAGGGGAAGGGTTAATTCCCGACGTCGCTGTTGATGTATGCGTTGATGCGCCGTGTTGTGGCATAGTAAATAAGTTACTTTCGAAATTAGTTTGGGGTATCAACTGAATGTTGGTTGTAGGGGCATTGTAACTGTGCGGCAGGTAGGCTGCGGCATGCACGTTACGAAGGCTGGCAGAAGTATTTACGTATGGTTGTCTATCAACGGTTGCAGCCTGACTACTATGTGGCATACCTAAGGCTGAATATTCATTGACTGAGCGGACAAAATTATTTACACAGGCGCGTTCGGTATCGCCGACTGCGTTAACTTGAGGCTGCGGTACAGCTGGCTTGATACCATTTGCATGGGAATAAATATACGTGGGTAGGGTGATCGATGATAATGGCGGCCTTGACGGTGTCGTTACCAATGCGAAACGTTGGCGTTCGTTTTCGCATATTCTGGCATGTGCATTTTGCAGTTGCATCTCCAATTTGCTTATTTGTTGTTGCATTTGGTAAAGTACGCTCAACTGTGACGAAACTGAATAGTTGGTTGAAGATGTGGCTGTAGCATTGGAAATGCCATGTTATAAGCTGGCGAGGTCGACGTTAGCAGAGGTGAGCCCGACTGAGGCGGCGCTGCTAGAAATTCAACTGGCATGTAAAGGGTTTGATATAAACTCGCTTACCTGGTGGGTTCGGTTGTATGTATTCGCCTGTGGGTTAGTGGCTGGTGGAACATTCATTGGCATGGTTGTGAACTGCTGAACGTTGGCTGATGTAGTATTCAATGGTAAAGCATATGATGCTGGCGTACTGTTCAGTAGGTCACCAATCGGCGGAGCGCTAGACGATGAGGAAGTTGTCGTTCCAATGGCGAGTGGCATGATGACAGATGGCGGAGCGCCAGAAGATGCGGCACTGGTCATTGGAATGTTGAATGGCACACCAGATGATGAAGCAGTTGTCAGTAAAGTACCAATAGTTGTGGCAGTAATTGGTGGAATATTGATTTCTTGCAACGGCGAAAATGACATAATAGCTGGCTCTTGACTACATGGTGGCGCAGTAGTTAACTGTATGGTGCTGGTGGCCTGACTGATAGCTGGCTGGCCAGTGGACGGCGGAACACTAGACTCTTGTGTAACAAATGGCATTGCTTCTAACGACAGAGTTCTAGCTATTGGTGTACCTTTGTCGGCCTTTGCTGTTTCGCTTTCTGACGACACACTCAATGAAGGAGCATTAGATGAGGCTTTAGCGGACTTGGCGGTGATCTTCGCTAAGCTGGATGATGAAAGAGTGGTGGGCACAGAATTATTTGCTTGATTACGTTTACTCCGGCGTGGAGGCGATCGTGGTATCATATTTTGCAGACACTTGTTGAAATTCAATACTGTCACTTTGTATGTAAAGTGGTGGCAGGCATTTCACCATAACCTCAAATGGCAAATTTAATGGCACGCTATTGCCGGCGAATGGTACTTGCAAATGTAATTTTGTTTGCAAACCGTGAAAACTCGTAACATGAAAAACGTTTGCAAACCACGAAAACTTGTAAAAACAGGAAATAAAGCGTATCACGCTATCGACACACAGGATGAACAGGCTTTTAGACTTAGCAAGTTTATTTCCTGGTGTTTTTTACGTGTCGATTTGTTCGCGTGACCTAACGTGACTTTTTTGCCATTGCACGTATTTATATCAACTTGAACAAAGCGATGGCAAAAAACCCCAGGGTATCAACGATTTATTTTACAAACATCGATTACAAGTTATCATAGAGATGACATAGTATAACATTTTAAGGCAAATACACAGCATTGATAATGACATTAAACAGCATTTAATCTTCCACACCAACACTTTTTAGTCTTTTAAACGTTTCAACAATATCTAACCAAGCTGTTGTAGTGTTTAATACTCTTTTTCGCTTTGGTAATATACCTTTCACGCAATTTGATTAACTAAAGTAACATTTTTTAACTAATTACCCAAATTTGCAAACAAAAAAATGTAAACAAACTTCTTGTTCTTCCTTTTTTTCAAGCATACGTATGCTCAACGACCAACATTGCTGTACACTTAGCTACGCGAAAATTTCATGCTTTGTCTCTTCCATGCAGCTGACGCCTCGTATGCAGCTCTCCATTCAAATACATGTGTTCGGCAGCAAAGCGTACAAATTTCGCTTGCAGCGTCTATGACGCTTAGCCTCGTATGCACCTTGCCTAAGAATGCATGCAAAGATATTTTACAGCGAAGTGTAGTGCAGCAAAGTGTCCTCAGCTTAAATGCGTTATATATTCAAAGCGAAGCGAACGGCAAATACTTTCCTGTGGGATTTACATACGTTCCCTTGTTATGTCTGACAAATGCTTTCAATGAATGGCCGCAGCTGAAAGTTTGTGCAATAGAAAGCGAGACATAAAGTTGAGATAATCTTAATTTATGGTGCGGTAAAAGCGTTAACACGACCAAAGCGCTTATGTGCACTTTTATGCTGGGTTGAATTACCTAGAACGCTTCGCTACGATGCCTAGCCTGATAGGTGAGTTCAATATATGGGCATATCTCTATCTTAAGCTGCAGTCATTGATGCCGTTTGTCGTATCGCTGTAATCGTATCCCTAACGTAATCAGCTGTTTATCGTTACGACGGTAAACCAAAAGCCAATTGGTTGGCTACGATACGGTTTCGACCTTAGCGGCACCAATAATCGATTGCATTGATTCTCATAAGGTTGGTCGAATCAGCTGTTATAAGGTTACCGATACGGTTACCGATAAAGCACCAATGTATGCAGCTTTATATGTGGGATATAAAGCGTGGCAATAATTTGTGATATTGTTAACCTTAGATGCTGTCGAAGCGTTAAAGCGAAGCCAACCAACAAAAGCGAAGAAAGCGGCTAGTTCTTTCCTTGGTGTCTTACGGCCGTGTCACAATCTACATTTTCATCTAGATGCGTTCAACGCAATATTAGCTGTGTCCTTTTTTAACATCTATAAACCTTTACACTTAAACTTTATATGGACTGCTAAGCGTTAAACTTTTTATACTCTTCTGAAATTGCTGCGCACAAAATTAGTGCTCTTAAATTTCAATACGCATATATTATATACTCAGATGTAACTGAAATATGTGTCTATGTTTCACCTCAACACTAATTCTATGTTTCACCTCTAAAAATTGTGTGTATCCACTATTAATCCAACCGATTCAGCTATATGTTATACACTATGTCCACCGGAGGTTTGTGTCTCCGATTTTAGGTAAACCCTGTTCTGTAAATCATTATTTAATCACTGCCGCTAGATAGGTATCCTAAGCATTATCTAAGCGAGGATAGGCGTTTTTTACCCGCAAACGTAAACGTATACGCGTGTACACAAACACGGCTATTAAGCATGATGAGTAGATTGCACATATTTTTATGGTGAATGCCAAATCCAGCGACACTAACACCATCTTGCATACAAACATTGACATACTTAAACTTTTGGTACATGTAAAACATAAGAAGAAGAGTTCGACATTTGTTTTGGCTATAAGTGCTTTCACACTTTGCAAGTGAATATATTTTTCCCACCCTTTGGTACTTTTCGGAAATTATTGAAAATAATTTATTTTTGATTGTCATTTGTTACATCGACAATAAAATAAGAAGCACCAAGCAAAACCGACTGGATTTTTCACTCGATTAGGCATTCAATAAATCAATAATGATATAATTAAGAATTTGTATTTTGTATGGAAGATTGAGTTCAATTAGGGCTTTAATGTAGAAAACTTGGCAAATTATTTAATTAAGCCTCTGTGTAAAATTGGCATAAGCCTCGGTAGAAATAGCCTACGCAGTTACCGTTGGCCACAGCAGAATCACGCAAGCATACGACGTTGGCCGCAACAGAGTTACGCAAACATATGACGTTGGCCGCAGCAGAGTCACGCAAGCATAGGACGTTCGCCTCAGCAGAGTTAGCGCTGTCGCCAACCACACCAGAGTTACACTTACGCAGACGCACCGACATAAGCCGCAGCATAATAGCGCAGCCGTTAACCGTAATTGAAACACGCCGACGCAAGGCGTTATTGAGATACATCGACGTATACCTGGGCTCAGGCGCACCTACGTGAGACACAACAGAGGTACGCCAATACGAACCGCAGCAGAAGTACGTCGACGCAAGGCGCCGACGAGAGGCATCGACGCAAACCGAAGCAAGGGCCAGCAAGGTGCCCTAACGGAACGCTCCTAACACGACCGTTAGCCCACCACTAATCATATAGCAAGCATCAAATTAATTGAAGAATACGTACACATTTTTTTACATTTTATATTACAGTGTAAGGAGTTAATCAATGTAGTGAATTATTACACGAAAACGATTTGCAAGGTGCCCCGAAATATAAATTTATTGTAAACGAACCTTGGACACGGCGAGTATACCCCATCAATTATTGAAGAAGCACCGGGGCAAGGAAAAGCTTCGTTACAACTTAATGAAGTAACGAGTTTTTATAAATTTTTTGTGGTATGTAGTATGTACATATATTTAATACTTATCAAAAATTATCAAAGGTAATAGCTTTTGTCTAATCTCGACAAAATCGGACTTGATATATTAAAAAATATGTAAACTGTCAATTAAAATTTTAGTAGTTCAACGTAAAAGCCAAAATGAAGTTGGCTAAGAAAACGTTTACACCTACCGTTGGGCTAATTTGTTTATTTGCAACTGCACAAGCAGGTATATTCCAATCGAAGGATGGCAAAGCAAAACAGAAGTCCGAAATTCCTGTGATAGTCCATGACGATGGACCCAACAGCGCAATTCAATCTGAAGCATACTCCTATCCTAAACCGCCACACGTCAGCTTAAGCGAAGAGCTAGATGCATCTTCAACAAAAGCGGGTGGTGTTATTGTGCACGGGGATTGCGCTTTCGACATCAATGGCGATCTTAATGATCCAGCGCCCATTTTTATGCCACACAACAAACTCGAATGGTTAGTGCCGAATCCAGATGGTGTGGTCGAGCTCTCTAATGGCGCATATATCGATATGTATTGCAGTAAATCATTTATGGCACCATTCAACAATCGCACAAAACTTACAGCACAGTGCTTGCAGAAACAATATTTTCTCATCGATGGCTTAATTTATCCATTCTCGAATTTCAGTTGCACCGATTGGCCTGTATATACGGCGAGACGTACTGGACGTCCCTGTAATGGTGGCACTGACTTATTGGAAGTTGGCTTCGTACTCGATGTTGGGTTTTTGCGAACAATGGATATTTGTCACAATGAAGTGCATGAAGTGACACGCTATGTTCATCATGTGCTTAACCCTTCAAGCGCCGCCTATCAACATGGCGTCACACGTCCTAATTTCATAACTGGAGATTTCTATGGTGGAAAAAATGTTAATAATTTCTATACAAAGAAGCACCAAAATGCTACAATCAGTCAAATACTCGTCATGGATGCGTCACCTTACTTCAATGACACAATCGATGTTTATTTGGCGCGTGGTCATTTGGCAGCTAAAGTGGATTTTATATTTGGTGCACCACAAAAAGCAACTTTTTATTTTGTGAATGTGGCACCACAATGGCAAGTGTTCAATGGTGGTAATTGGGAGCGCATTGAAGATGGCGTGCGTTTTTATGCGCGCGATCAGTCGCTGACTTTAGATTGTTATACCGGTACATGGGGTGTTTCTACGCTGCCAGATGTTAATGGTGTACCGCAGGAGTTGTACTTGAGTTTCGGTGAGAATAATAACGGTTTAATACCAGTGCCGAAGATTTATTTCTGTGTGGTAATCTCACGTGAATCACGTAAGGGTATTGTTATAGTGGGCGTGAATAATCCACATTTGTTGATGGAGGAACTCTTTGCGGATTATGTGATTTGTAAAGATGTTGGTAAAGGTATCGATTGGATTGGTTGGAATAAGGAAAATCCCATGAAGGGATATTCATATGCATGTGCGGTTGATGATTTTACGAAGGTGGTGAAAGATTTGCCATTAGAAGATCTGCAAACAACTGGGTTGTTGGGTGTGGAAGAAGTACCTGAGGAGATAGCAACGTTCTGGTGAAAGTGATTTATAGATGGAAAATTTCAAGATATATTCAGTATCACATTTTTGTTTTCTGAAATATATCAGGGTTACCAATGCATTGTTTCATGATTATTTGCGGTATCGTCTTGAAATCATTTTGGATTTAATTTGAAATAATCTCTTAAACTCTTCGATATGTTCTTGAAATACATTTTATAATCATTTCAGTTTTAATTTTCTAATTGTGGCTCGATTATATGAGGCTATTTTCAACTTAGACGTATGATCATTTCGGGATTATTTTCGGATCATATTTGTATTATTTCTAAACGAATTCGAAATGAGTTGAAAATCATTTCGGGATAATTTATCATCAAGTTATTTCGATATTTTTTAAGATTTTTTCCGGAATTCTTTGGAAATAATTTCGGAAAGTTATTTTTCGTATAAGTTTTGGTATTTTTGCGGGAGTATTTTGGAATTACGATTTATGAAATGAATGAGATAGATCATTTCGGTGTTACTTTTAGAGTCAATGCGGGATCTTTTGAAGATATATCGTCGGTCCCATCAAAAACCAGCATGTTTTATATTCCCATGGAAAACTTACACGGTTCATGTACGCGGGAAAACCAGCACATTTCGGTATTTGCGTGGAAGACTAGCACGCTTGGTGCTCTATGCAATGCTCGTTTCGTAATAGAGAATCAGGCCGTAAGATTCTAGCTATAAGGAGTAACATGGTTATCAGATCTAGAAGCGGCAACTAGGCTAGGTTGGATAGTAAGCTTTATTTGATAACACTTTGACAAGTTCAGTTTGTGTGGGGCCTTACGGACCGGCCGGTTCAAGCAAACTTATGCTGTATAAGGCTTTGGATTGGAGTTCACCGCCAGTTTTTGAACCCGAGTTACATTTCACGTTATCTTCGAGTTTTAAAGTCGCACTCTAATTTGCTTAAATAAAAACGGCTGCAGAAGTACGCTTATCAGAAAATACATTACAACTACACAAGTTATTTTAATTTTTAAGTAAGTAAGTCCCATTTACAAATCTAAAATTTTTGCAGTTTGAAAGACTTAAGAAGGTTAAATTCAGCTATTGTACTTTGATTCGTGGCTTGTTTTACGATAAGTGTGACGACACCATCTACTTCCTACTAGTAGTTGCAAAAATATAATAAGCTTGGCATTCAATATCAATTCTTTGTTACGGTCTGCTGCTACGGTATATGGCTGCGATCCACTTGGGAGCGTGTTCACGGGAACACACCTAGCGATGTGGCAAAGGTTGCGATGAAAAATATCAAAAAGGAAGGAAGAGACAGACCGGCCATCACTAAGAAAAATTTTTCTTCTACCATGAGTTTCCGCCCGATACAGACAAGCCTGAAAAATTTCTGCTGACCTGGAACTAATTTCGTTGGGTATTGTCTTAAATTTTGTCTATTTAAATTGAATAATGCAGAACAATCGATTGAAGTGAAATATGAACCACAACAACGCCATTAATACAAAGTGATGGTCGACGTCAACAGTGATAGCAATAGATCGCTTTAGCAGAGGGTGCTGCGGTTTACTAAGTGTACCGAAAAACAGCGAAAAGTATAATTTATTTGTATCGAAAAATAGGTCTAGCAATGTAGCAAACAAGCAGGCCGCCTATATTAGTAATCTGCAGGAGAGCGTTTCCAAGCAACAGATCAGTCTCAAGACCAATTTTAGTCAACAGCAACCACGCAATTGTGTTGTTTTCGTAGTAACGTAAGGACAATTAAGAAACGGCAGCAGTACGCGGCAGCGTAACACCACGAACGCCCAAAATTAGCACCAAGTCATCAAGATCGTAAAGTTCAACACGAAGTTATATTGCCACCAGATTCATTTGATCGCCTCGGACCAGAGCGCAACAACCACGAACAGTACCAACACCAACCTGCAACGACAGCGACAACGGCAGAGCCAACACCAATGGCCTGCAACCTGACTTGGGTGAGTTCGTTCCAAAACAAAAGTAATAATAGTACACAAAAAATGGAATTTTAGAATTAGAAAGTTTAATAGTCATAAAAGTAGCCTTGATATCAAAAATGTAGATCTGAAGTCACTTAAAAATGCCAGGACCAAACAAAAACCCGATTTAACGCTCAAAAAAAAATTGTCAGTATAAAAAAATCAAATATGATAATCATTTTAAAATTAAGTACGCCTTTTCATTAAATTTCCCAAAGGGAAAAAGGTTAGTAAATGTGCTAAATCTTAGTACCTTTTCACATTTCTAAAGCTTTAAAATATGAATTTTGTTCCGAATTCCCATTTCGGGAAGATTTGAAAGAATTTCAACTAATTTTAGAAATGTTTAAAAGAATTTCAACACATTTTAGAAAATGTTCGAATGTAGTTTATTGTAGCACATGCAAATGAAAATTTAAATCAGCTTGGAAACTTGCCGATATGAGAAAAGTATAATTAACTTAATTAAACACAATCTAATTAAGTGTTGCTAGAAATTAAATTAATATAAAATACATACAACTGTAGGGAGCAGGAATAGGAGGAGCAGTAAGAAAACGTGTAGTATATAGCATAAACATACATAATTGTATAATGAAATGGCTAAGCAAAAGCACAAGTATAGCGAAAGTTAGACAACAATACTTAGCGTTTAAGTGTGCAAATACAAGCAAACAAAAATCTACACATACATGCATACATATATAGTAGCACATGCAACAAATATACATATATAAAGATAACATGCAACAATAAGAGTAAATAATTATTTACGGGAATTCGAGTTAAATCAATTACATCAATTTGCATTAGATCAGATAAATTAATAAATCAATAAGTGAAGGCGTAACGTAATTAAATTATACAAACATACATACAAAAATAAGAAAGTGCGCAGGAGTTGAATTTGTTGTAAATCGAATTATATTTTACATATATTCAAAAGCGGTAACTAAAATATTAAAATTTATGCAGATAGGCGAGATTTAGGGCAGGACAACATCTGCCGGGTCTTCTAGTATATATATGCACGTATGTACCTATCTGGGTAAATATAAGATGCTAGACATACTCTGAATCACATTAATTTAGCTAAGATTTTAATTAACATTAAAATAAAATTATATTAAAATAAATAAATGCAACAAAAATTATGAGATAAAATAGAATTTTATAAAATAATAAAGATTTTAAATAAAACAACGAAAATAAGTTAAGATAAAATAAAATAAAAAGGAAATACGATACAATAAAATCAAACTAAATATTCCAGAAATAAAATGAACTATAATAAAATAAGATTTAATAAAATAATAGAGATTATAAAATAATAGACATTAAAATAAAATAACATTTAAAATTAATCTAAATCAAATTAAAACAAAAAAAAATTTAATTAAAGTAAATAAATCCATTAAATAAATAAACACAATAAATAAATAAGGATAACAAATACGTAGCTACAACAAAAACAAACGAATAACCCCAAAACTTTAAGTATGAGTATATTTAGTAGGGCATTTTTTTTTCTCGAAATCAACTCTTGCATTATATTAACCCTTGTCAATACACACACAATTAGTCGAGATTTTTTTTTGCTTTAGGTTTTCCTTATACTGTGCAAATAAGCCTTAGTATAGTAATATTGCTAATTTTGACTAAGTTTTCAATTATAATGAATTTTAAATAAATATTGTAATATAAATGGGAATGCTGGCGTCTACGTTATTTAGAAGGCACTAGGTAGGCATACAGGTAAGGGGCCACCGAAATTCAGGTGCGTCGGTGGCCATGGATTTTGAGGGTGGGCAATGCACCGGGCGTCGCAACACCACCCGCGGCGCCCCCTATATATATTCGGCCTTTATGTTTATTTTCCCTTTGGTTATTTTATTTTAATTTCAGCAGTTTTTTTTGAATTTGGTTTTTAGAGTTAGTAACCGGTCATGTCCGGTTCGGTAATTTTTTTTTTGACAGTTTTTTTTGAATTTAAATTTTGAATGTTTAACGGTCTGTCCGTGGCATCCGGTTCGACCGGATGTTGTTTTAAATTGAATTTTAAGCGTTTTGAATCGGTCTCTGCGCTTCTGTCAGTTTGTTTTGAATTTGACAGCTGCTCGTTTTGATAGGCATGATATGATTTTTTTCTGATTATGGCGCAGGAACAGTAAGGTTGGCAAGGACCCGCCCCAGCCGACAATGACTAGCCACTGTGCACCACCACATCATGCCGACCGCCTTCCTTACTGCTTCCATGTAGATGCGTTACCATAACAGATGGCGCCCAACGTGGCACCTGAGGCGCTGGCCGCGAGGGTCAGTCGGGTCAACCTGTGAGGTTGACCATCCCACCAGTCCGAGTGAGCAGCCACAGAAGCTGCCACCTACGTTGCGGTGGGATGGTTAGACGGATCAGGTTGTCCGGGCTGGTCATCGGGGGCAGCAGCTGACGGGGCCATGTGACTTCACGTCGTGTTACCCGGATTTTTTTTTATTCCACCCGATGAGGCAGTGCTGCACGCACTTTATTTTTTTTGTAGCGGGGTTTTTATTTTCCCGGAATGTTGTCCGTTAGTCGGCATTGGAAAAATATATGTCCGCTAATTCGGTTTCAATTTTTTTTGTAAAGTAAATTTTTTTAGTTTATCTGCCGAATTTGTGATGTCCAGTATGAGTGAGCGTGTGAGTGAATAGTAGGACCCCAGCTCAGCCACGTCTCAGGTGGTACCACAGAATACCACCTGGATTGTGACGGGTTGAGCTGGGATCCCAAGCGGCACCTCTTCCTGTCCCACCAGTTTGGGGAGCGGCCTTTGAAGCGCTCCACATATAGCGGCGGAGGCAGGAGGGGTGTCCCGGGTGAATGATCGGGAGGCCTCAGCACCCCCAGCCAGTCCCACTAGCGAGTCCAAGAGACCGCCTCTGCGTTGCGGCTGGGTGTATTGGGACCAACCTGTGTGTGTAGGAAATTGACCCTAGTGGTCCCAACCAGTCCCAGAGGTAGGTCCTTAAGACCCCCTTATGCGTTGCGGTTGGGAGCACTAGGGACGAGTATGAATGAGTTTGTGTTTGTTTTTTTCTGTAGTCCTACTGCCTTCGAAGAGGATGCCAGCATTCTCATCACACCCCTTCCGGGAGTAATGGTAATTTTTTTTATTTTTTTTTTACCAAAATTTTTAAATAGATTTTTTTTTAAACTTACAATTTTTTTGTTTAGGCGTTTTGGCGGTCGGGGACATCTCGCCCAGTATTCTCCCCGAGCACTGACCTCATAGGATGTTCACCCGCGTACTCACCGAGGACCGTGAACACCCTGGCAGTCCACCCTTAGGTCGGACTAGCCTTTCGGAGTTTGGACGAGTTCTCCATATCAAAATGAGCAATAGATCGCTTTAGCAGAGGGTGCTGCGGTTTACTAAGTGTACCGAAAAACAGCGAAAAGTATAATTTATTTGTATCGAAAAATAGGTCTAGCAATGTAGCAAACAAGCAGGCCGCCTATATTAGTAATCTGCAGGAGAGCGTTTCCAAGCAACAGATCAGTCTCAAGACCAATTTTAGTCAACAGCAACCACGCAATTGTGTTGTTTTCGTAGTAACGTAAGGACAATTAAGAAACGGCAGCAGTACGCGGCAGCGTAACACCACGAACGCCCAAAATTAGCACCAAGTCATCAAGATCATAAAGGTCAACACGAAGTTATATTGCCACCAGATTCATTTGATCGCCTCGGACCAGAGCGCAACAACCACGAACAGTACCAACACCAACCTGCAACGACAGCGACAACGGCAGAGCCAACACCAATGGCCTGCAACCTGACTTGGGTGAGTTCGTTCCAAAACAAAAGTAATAACAGTACACAAAAAATGGAATTTTAGAATTAGAAAGTTTAATAGTCATAAAAGTAGCCTTGATATCAAAAATGTAGATCTGAAGTCACTTAAAAATGCCAGGACCAAACAAAAACCCGATTTAACGCTCAAAAAAAAATTGTCAGTATAAAAAAATCAAATATGATAATCATTTTAAAATTAAGTACGCCTTTTCATTAAATTTCCCAAAGGGAAAAAGGTTAGGAAATGTGCTACATCTTAGTACCTTTTCACATTTCTAAAGCTTTGAAATATGAATTTTGTTCCGAATTCCCATTTCGGGAAGATTTGAAAGAATTTCAACTAATTTTAGAAATGTTTAAAAGAATTTCAACACATTTTAGAAAATGTTCGAATGTAGTTTATTGTAGCACATGCAAATGAAAATTTAAATCAGCTTGGAAACTTGCCGATATGAGAAAAGTATAATTAACTTAATTAAACACAATCTAATTAAATGTTGCTAGAAATTAAATTAATATATAATACATACAACTGTAGGGAGCAGGAATAGGAGGAGCAGTAAGAAAACGTGTAGTATATAGCATAAACATACATAATTGTATAATGAAATGGCTAAGCAAAAGCACAAGTATAGCGAAAGTTAGACAACAATACTTTAGCGTTTAAGTGTGCAAATACAAGCAAACAAAAATCTACACATACATGCATACATATATAGTAGCACATGCAACAAATATACATATATAAAGATAACATGCAACAATAAGAGTAAATAATTATTTACGGGAATTCGAGTTAAATCAATTACATCAATTTGCATTAGATCAGATAAATTAATAAATCAATAAGTGAAGGCGTAACGTAATTAAATTATACAAACATACATACAAAAATAAGAAAGTGCGCAGGAGTTGAATTTGTTGTAAATCGAATTATATTTTACATATATTCAAAAGCGGTAACTAAAATATTAAAATTTATGCAGATAGGCGAGATTTAGGGCAGGACAACATCTGCCGGGTCTTCTAGTATATATATGCACGTATGTACCTATCTGGGTAAATATAAGATGCTAGACATACTCTGAATCACATTAATTTAGCTAAGATTTTAATTAACATTAAAATAAAATTATATTAAAATAAATAAATGCAACAAAAATTATGAGATAAAATAGAATTTTATAAAATAATAAAGATTTTAAATAAAACAACGAAAATAAGTTAAGATAAAATAAAATAAAAAGGAAATACGATACAATAAAATTAAACTAAATATTCCAGAAATAAAATGAACTATAATAAAATAAGATTTAATAAAATAATAGAGATTATAAAATAATAGACATTAAAATAAAATAACATTTAAAATTAATCTAAATCAAATTAAAACAAAAAAAATTAAATTAAAGTAAATAAATCCATTAAATAAATAAACACAATAAATAAATAAGGATAACAAATACGTAGCTACAACAAAAACAAACGAATAACCCCAAAACTTTAAGTATGAGTATATTTAGTAGGGCATTTTTTTTTCTCGAAATCAACTCTTGCATTATATTAACCCTTGTCAATACACACACAATTAGTCGAGATTTTTTTTTGCTTTAGGTTTTCCTTATACTGTGCAAATAAGCCTTAGTATAGTAATATTGCTAATTTTGACTAAGTTTTCAATTATAATGAATTTTAAATAAATATTGTAATATAAATGGGAATGCTGGCGTCTACGTTATTTAGAAGGCACTAGGTAGGCATACAGGTAAGGGGCCACCGAAATTCAGGTGCGTCGGTGGCCATGGATTTTGAGGGTGGGCAATGCACCGGGCGTCGCAACACCACCCGCGGCGCCCCCTATATATATTCGGCCTTTATGTTTATTTTCCCTTTGGCTATTTTATTTTAATTTCAGCAGTTTTTTTTTGAATTTGGTTTTTAGAGTTAGTAACCGGTCATGTCCGGTTCGGTAATTTTTTTTTTTTGACAGTTTTTTTTGAATTTAAATTTTGAATGTTTAACGGTCTGTCCGTGGCATCCGGTTCGACCGGATGTTGTTTTAAATTGAATTTTAAGCGTTTTGAGTCGGTCTCTGCGCTTCTGTCAGTTTGTTTTGAATTTGACAGCTGCTCGTTTTGATAGGCATGATATGATTTTTTTCTGATTATGGCGCAGGAACAGTAAGGTTGGCAAGGACCCGCCCCAGCCGACAATGACTAGCCACTGTGCACCACCACATCATGCCGACCGCCTTCCTTACTGCTTCCATGTAGATGCGTTACCATAACATCTTTATTAAGGTATTACGGATAAGGCACAAGAATGTCGACAGCTAATTCTTGATTAGCTTGCCTTGTACAGTAGCGAACAGAAAAATAGCAGCGGCAATGGTTTTCAAATTTCTTCACCTTTTTGATTTTCGATATTTTAAGAAAAAAGTTCTATGAATTTTGAAATTTTAATTGTGCGAATTAACCTCAACCCGTTTTCAAAAGAATACGATATTTCGAGAAAATTTCAGGAAACATTCGACGAAAATTTCGAACATTTTATTTGGAATTATCTGAATTTTTTTGAGCAAGCAGTCTTGTAGCCCAATCAATTTTAGTCTCACAAAATACACAATTTCACACTTTGTATGGAGGAAAATCTAAAGCACCTTTTGGAAAAAAATTATCAAAAATAAATGCGAATTCTAAGAGACCTATAACTTCTTCTTTGTAGGACTAAAATTTAATGGACTACAAAGCTGTATAATTTTTTTGATTTTTTTCAGAAACTTTTTAGAGACTAGTTTGCACGATTTCAGTTATGAAATTTATAAAAGTTTTTTTTGCGAAAACTGATAAAATTGCCACTGCTATTTCACTACTCGCTGCTGTATGTATATTAGGGTGCGCCTTTGCAACCTTATCTTATAAAGCGATATCCCCAAGAAACAGTAGCATAAAAAGAGGATCTACTAAAAAATGTAATTCGGATAAAGAAAACGTTCCGAAAAAAACTGAAAAGCGTTTCAAAGTTTGGAAGATTATAAAAAAAAATGTATAGAACAAACTGTAAAGTTAAGGATGCACCTAGCGGCTCTACATGACACGGCAAAATATTCTTTGCATGTACTCCTATGGATCAATTCACACCTAGTGATAGCAGCAATACACTACGCGTCACTGCGTGACAAAATTGATGACACAAAGTTTGCATCGGCTTCAAATCAGAAAATCATATATATTATTTCTAATTGCTGTTTTTATGTACGGGTCCCTTTTTCGCTCTTATTTGGTATCCAAATCTATAAATAAAGTTTTGGTTGTAAAGATGGAGATTCGGGCTATTAGCGAGCTTTTGGCAATTTTGGTCGTAGTGCTTTTGTTTAGAAATATTTTATTAAAATAATTTGTTAAAAATAAAGGATTGTGAGCACACAAAGAAATCTTTTTGTACTATGGCACTATTGTGCATATTTGCACTGCATTACCGGCAGTTGCCCCCATACGCCAGATGGCAGCGCCAGCTTTAAGTTTTAATGATTGATAGAACAGCTGATTTCTGTTGATATTTGATAAGATACTTTTAGATTGGTTGCGCAAGATGCGCACGGGTACGGCTCGTAGTTTTTAATTTGTAACTAAGAAATATGGAACATCCTAATTTATATACCTGCAAATAATGCACGATAGTAGGCCATAATGCTTATCAAACAATAGATTACTATAATAGTTAGTTGGAAATTTCAAAAGAAATAAAAATTAAATGTGTAGACATATCCCTGATTAACTACGCACTTAGGATCGATTTCAGCGTCTTCAGTTAGTCACTTATCTATACATTATCGAAATTTTGGTTTTTATGATTCGTTTCTATCCTAACAGAAGCGTCGACTGTCATTTAAGTGAAAGGCATAAAAGTAAACTGTTGGTTTTCGTGAATTCACAATAGATTTTTGCCATTTATTCTGCAAAATATTCATAATTATCTATTTAACTGGGTATTGATGGTGAAAACGGAAATGTCAAATGATTAATTTGTAATGAATCTATCTGAGGGATATATATACTCCAGTATAGCTCTAACCCAACTTATGATGGTGAGAACAACTTTGTGCGATGCAAACTTGACCCGGATAGACGGCAGCATGAATAATTGAAAAAGCAGCATTCACACAACTGTCAATTCTACTTACAGGTATAAAGCAAGTTTCATCGAAACAATTGAAAATGCCATGAGATTGCCAAGGCGCACTCAGTGCAAGATGGTGTTAGCCCATCAGCTGACTGTTTCCTCTTGTTATTTTCCATATTTTCTTTTGATTTGACATTTTGCTGTACGGAGAATTGGGTTGATTTGCTTTGCCATCACCTTGTGCAGATTCGCTTTGGAGATAGCCATTAACCAGATATAGAAATGAAGGGTTAATATTTTTTCACCACGCACGTCCAGGACATGGACGGTTTGATTATCCACATTGAAGACAACTGCACCCACTACTCGTTGTTCATCCAACATTTTTGGCAATTAAACCCTCGAAAATCTATGGGATTTTTTTTTCTTGATTCCATTGCCGCTGTTTTAATTGAAATGCAATTTTCTACAGATGAAATAATTCAAAGTTCATCGAATGACTAAATTTATTTTTAAGGCAAATATTTGTCAACACATTCGACAAAAACGTGAGCGAAATTGTAAATTTAAATGTTTAATTGTGTATTGGCTTCAACCAAATCTAAAGTGTAACGTGATTTCACAGATAACCCCATTAAGGTGGTCCACAAAAGTCTATATTTTCGTTTGGTATAGCGAAAATATTTTTATGGGTATCCAAAAAGGTGGCCGATAAACCGAACGACCCTCATATGTCTCGCATAACTTTTCGATAAGTTTACTTATTCAACTCAGTTAACTAGTCAACCCATTAAAAAATTATTTTAAAACCACTCAATTTGCGCTACTTAGGACCACTTTTATCATCTTCAGTTAGTCACTTATCTTTAAATTATAGAAATTTTAGTTTTCTACATACTAACTGAACATTCGCGTCCCAGTTAAGTCCAAGAAAAAGGTTTAAACAAAAGTCAGCTGTATGGCTAGATTTTGTGCATTAACAATCATTTTTGCGATTTGTTATAAAAAATATGCACAATAGCTATCATCCGGTGGCAAAATCCTGAGCCAGATAAATAATTTTGCATGTCTGGTTCAATTTGTGAGCCAGATAATTTGTTAATTACTTCTTTTTAGGTTGGCAACGTGGCCTTTTATATACCTACTTTTTCAAAAATAGATGTCGCTGCTTAGCCTTTCGCCGTATGAGTTAAATGGAAAACAGCGGCGACATCTGCCTATACATTTCACGTGTGCGAAAATTTCACGACATCTGCTTCTCAAGTCTCTCAATGATCCAGAGCATTCCCGTGAGAATTGAGCGTGAGCCGGAGCTGTAAAACTCACCGAAAGACGGCAAATAATCATTTTAACCGGAGTTGACCACCCTGTGTTGGTGAAAACGAAAGTATCAAAATGTACCTATCTGATAGATTGATATCCTTCAGGTAAAATCTAGATTAACTGGAGATGGTGATTAAAGCGGAATAAAATTTTAAATAAATATTTTGAAACTGAAAAAAACGTGTGTGGGAAATCGAAGATCGCGCTGAGGTCTCTTAAAAATAAAAAGCTATAATTTCTGGAAGGCAATGATTTCGGGCTCACATAAAACAAGTTTGGCCCACCCTAATTTATATGCATATGTATGTATGGATATGTATTCAATGACCATTGGGTCAAAAATCGTTACAGCAGAATAAAAAAACGCCAAAATGAAACGAACTACATTCGTGAGCTATGTCCTTGTATGAAAAAGAGATGCTCATACCAAAATTTTAACAAGTAAGGAAGGTTAAGTTCGGATGTAACCGAACATTACATAATCAGCTGCCAAATTACCGCTTGCAAAACTTTTAAATTTCCTTCTTTTAAAAGTGGACGGTGCCACTCCCATTGTCCAAAATTTTACTAATTTTCTATTCTGCGTAATAAGGTCAACCCACCTACCAAGTTTCATCGCTTTATCCGACTTTGGTAATGAATTATAGCACTTTTTCGGTTTTGCGAAGTTTTCGATATCGAAAAGGTGGGCGCGGTTATAGTCCGATTTCGTTCATTTTAAATAGGACATGGCTAAATGAATTTCTTTTTTCGGCCAGATCATTTTGATATATATAAGTCTATATCTATCTCGATTAGTTTATGCAGTTACGGGGTACCGTTATGCGAACAAAACTAACGTACCCTGTGAGCTCTGCTCAGCTGAGTATAATAAAAATTTTAGTGTACGCACGTGTATAAACATCGCCATCTGTGAAGTGATACAATGAAAACAATTTTCCTACAAAAACTTATTCAAAAGTATGGATTCTTTGTCCATTTTGTCGCTGCATTGAAAGTAAATAACACGGAGCTAGATCTACTAAGTACCCTCTATTAATGAGCTAAGTAGTTCCATGCTAGTTCGGAACTATTGCGATTCACTTTTCAGGTGCTGACTTTACGGAGAACGGTTGCTCAAATCGCAGCTTCTTACTAAAAAAAAAACAAAAATAAAATAAAACGACCTGGACCCGTGTCCATCTTGCGCAACAAATATAAAAGTCTCATATCAAATATCAACAGAAATCAGCTGTTCTATCAATCAAGTATTAATAAACTTACATGCTTGCGCTGCCATCTGGTGAATATTAGCAATTGCCGGTAATGCAGTGCTAGTTCTAATCAAATATTCACAATAGTGCCATAGTACAAATATATTTCTTTGTGTGCTCACCACAATCGCTTATTTTTAATAAAATATAGCTAAACAAAAGCACTACGACCAAAATTGCCAAAAGCTCGCTAATAGCACGAATCCCCATCTTTACAACCAAAACTTTATTTATACATTTGGATTCCAAATGAGAGCGAAAAGGACCCTGTATATAAAAACAGCAATTATAAATAAGATATAAGATAAAGACTCTGAGGAGATCTATGCCGACCTTCTCTGCTAATTTGCGTCGTGCTACTCTTTAATTTTTTGCGGGAAGAGATGGACATGCTTTATGTCCAAATCGAACGGCATCTGCAAGGCACATACATTTTTACTTAGAAGGTTTTCATGGCAGAAATACATTCGGAGTCTTTTTTGCCAAAGCACTGACGAAGGTCGGTCCCACTGATAAAAGATTTTGCCCGGGACTTGAATCTAGGACCTTTGGACTACCGCAGCTACCTATATTAATATTTACATATATACATACATAGCTACTAATCCATTTGAGTTTGCTGAAAAAAGTTCGTTCGTAAATCCGCTTTACTTGCTGGTTTTGGTCAGCCTAAATTTGGGTTGAAAAATTATGGTATCACGCAGATATGAGCTTTAAATAAACAGCATTGACGAACACACACATTAACACACAGATTGCCAAAGGTAAGTTGAGTACCAGCTACTTACACACACATATATGGATAGCGAAAAGAAAACGCTTTGCAGCCATTACCACATATAACTCCATGATTCTCTTATGGCAATTGTAATAAAAATAAATTTCTGGCGTTGCAATAATTCAGAGACTAAAAAAATGTGCCGAAAGACTGTAATAATAACGTAGGCGAGTAAAGGCTCCATTACTGATACTTAGCATAGACTTGACTTGACTTGGCGTAAACTTGGCAACTTAGCCACGATTATACTCCACTTGGCGCATAAAATCTGGCATCATAATCAGCGTTGAAATATATTTTTAAATAAATGTCAATTTGTATGACAAAATGTCAAAATGAAATGGAAACAAACAAATGGCATCTCAAAATGTAAACGTCACTTAGAACTTACATAGAAAATCAAAATTCAACAGACTTCTAAGTCAAGTTAAGTTTTGAGTAATCAGTAACATGCAATGTTAATTTAACAGAACTGTAAGTGACAGTTCGCAAGCCAAGTCAAGTCTATGCTAAGTATCAGTAATGGAGCCTTAAGCGTAGAGCGATAACAGCAAGAACAACAACAACGCAAATATAAAGGATATGTGGTTTGGTTTAAATTTTGCGGGCATCGAGAACATTTGACAACAACAAGTAAACACAGGGTAGCGATAGCCACCCTTCGATTTTTATATAACCAGCTGTAATTGTGCAAAGAGTATTTAACATTTATCACATTACTGTGGTTTGAAATGTGATATCGAGCTAGATACAGATCAAAACTAGCACTTCCGAAAGATGATTCGATTGAGTCATATCCGCACGGACAACCTTTAAAACGCCAAATTTAGCAATTCAGATACCTTTATCATATTTTGTAAAAGGATTCGCTTGAATAGATTGGAATTAAAATGAGACCAAGTGGTTTCGGCGTTGTGCCACTTTTAGTGTCATTTTTCGTTCTCAATTTCACTTTAACCACGCCCCCTTTTTTGATATAAAAAATTTCGGAAAAAAGTGAAAATTTATCAACGAACACCGATAAACTGATGAAGCTTGTATCTTAAGTTTCGTACTTAAAACTTAATCGGCAACCAAAGGCGGGGGTGAGTGGTCATAAGTACCACAAAGACTACGGGCCCATTAGCTTAACATCGTTTCTACTCAAAACCTTTGAGGGGCTAATAGACGTGTTTATAAAATTCAACATAGATGAAACTCTTCTGCACAACACAACATGCGTACACCAAGGGCACGTCTTGGAGTATAAGGAGTACCCCTTGTTAAATATTGCTTAAGCATTCAACGTTGTCTTAAAACGAGCGATCATGGATGGTCTTAATAACATTGAATTTCAGAATGATTGCTTTGTTGTTTGGGCTGAATGAGGTATATAACAGTGGACAGAGCACGCAGCAGGGCGGGTATTATCACCTCAGCTATGAACGCTGGTTATCAACCAACTGCTCAGATATATCGACGAGGGACCCGTCTTTTTGAGGATCAGTCGCTTCGGGATATACAAATCTGGGCATCCAATGTCGGTTTGACCACCAACGCGGAGAAGACGAATATGGACTGGTTTACTACAAGATATAAGGACAGGGAGAAACTCTGCACAAAATATCGAAGAATCATTTCTAGACAGTAAGTTGTCGTGGAAGCACAACGAGGTGCAGTTAGTGAAGAAGGTCTCGATGGCACTTTAATGCATGTAAATGTAAATGCTGGAGTATACGTGTGGTGTATCGCCCTCTTTATCATTGAATATTTACAGCGACATTGCTGCGAATACAAACGCAACTTTTTTTAATAACATATGCTTACATGGAGAATGAATAGAATTCACACATGAGATCGTCACTGCTTGAAGTAAGAGCTAAAACTGATAAGACTGCTTGCTTTACTGTATCTCTGTCGCTGCGCTCGCACGAAATGTAGGTGAACGCCGAATAGTTTTCCAAAGCTCTATGAAGCTCTCGAGTGAAAGAACTATCTTGATCCCGAAAGATTCACGGGGTTGATAAGCGCAATTCACAGCTTCCGCAACCAATTTTTCAACCTAACCTACGAATCCTGTTACAAATATGAATTTATCATACATATATTAAGCCGGCGAGGTTGTGTTTCTCATGGAATTAAGGCGTGTGGGGCGGTATGGCATTGAAGGTTCAATGTGGCCATATTAAATCGTTCCCGAGATAATTGGGCTAGCACCTTAATGGTGCGTCTTACCGAAACGTACCGGATCTATATCCAGCAAAAGACATAATCGAAAACATTTCTTAAAACGTCCGGGGAGTGTCTTTATCGCTACAACAACAACAACATCCCGATCCCGAGAAATACACATCTAAGTATATTGCGTCCCCAGACATACGGAAATATAAAAGCCGAAACTTTTAAAGTCATAAGTGGAGCAATAGTTTACTTAGCATAACGATATTTGGTAATAACATTAGTATTTGTTATGAAAATTAGCGTAATCGGTTAAGAGCCACGCCCATTTTTTTATAGTTGTTTTGAAAATTGTGTCTGTAGAATTTGAAATCACTGTATTCAAAAAAGCAATCAGGAATTTCAAACTCTTAAAACGAAATTTAATTACATAAATATATATCAAAAATAGGTGTGGCACCGCCCATTTTTGAATACAAAAATCTCTTTGCTTGCAAAGGCGATTCCTCGTATTTTAGCAGAATATTTTAATAGAAATATTTAAACACAGCGATGTTACTATTAAGCATTATTATTATATTCTTTGCCAAAAATTAAGTAAATCGCTTGACAGCCACGCCCACTTTTATGTAAGAGTAAATGACGAACTTCATAAGAAAGGCTTAAATATATATATATGTAAATATAAATATCATTTAGAAAAAATTGTTCATTTAAATTTTTATTTATTATAATATCCAAGTCTATTTTTATGAAAATAAATTTTCATCACAAATTAGCAAACTGTTTTGTTATTCTTAAAAATCTACAGCTAGGTATATAATGCTCCATTACAACCGCACTGCGATTTCCTTACTTCTTTTGCTTTGGCTTGTGGTGATATATGTTAATAAAATAAATAATGTAGCTTTTATTTGTATGTGTGATGTGAGTGTGTGCTAAGCTTAAAAGGGAACGCCGCACGAAAGCCGCATAAAATCGTTTTTTTGTTTGTTTGTTTTGTTTTGTTTAACCGAATTTGGTGGTTGGGGCGAATGATAGATGAACGCAACATTCAATGTTTAATAGCAAGCAAGAAAATACTTTAAATAACAACAAAAATAACAAATTTTCGTTGCTATTTATATGTAAGTACGTTTATATACAACGATTATAGCCATTAAATGAATCTTAAAATGAGATAAGAGTATGAAGGGTTGTTAAGAAGGGATCAGCTGAAGTTTAATTTATGATACACGAATTTTTTAATGATTATTTATGTCCAAGCAGATTCGCTGAAAGCAATGTTTAACTGATAAAAAAAAGTATATTTATAATACCAATATATAAGATTTAAATTGGATTTATTGGTAGCTGCGATTAGATATCAATTGGGTTATCAGGGGTATAACGAGAATCAACCGCAAATCGTGGACGAGAATTTAATATCAAATACAAGCAGTTTAAATCAGCAAGCAAGCTTTAGTTCAGAGCCGGCCACACAAATACTAAAACAATTGCATAAGTGTGTGTAAAAATTGAGTGACAACTCCCGACAGTGTGCTAAAAGAAATTGTGGACTGTGAAGTTTGAAATTAAAAAGGACTTTGGTTATTTGATTTCAAGCTAATCCTGACTATATTTACTTATATTCGTATAACTAAGAATGCGGAGGTCGAGCTAGTCAGATAAAACTCACTTTTTCATTACGAAACAATTATAAAACAAAGTAAATGTAAAGATAGAAATATATATTTTCAAAACATAAAGTTATTCAATAAAAAAAAATTTATGAAAATTAATAAAACCAAGTAGAACGTATAAAAATATATGTATAATAAATTGTCAATATTTATTAATAATTAATTAATTATTATTAATTATTACTTATTAATATTTAAATTGTTAATATTAAAACGTATGTTCAAATGAACTTAATAATACTAACTAAAACGTATTAAAAGTCATTTTAACATTGCAGCATATTGTTTTTATTATATGCCCAAAAAGTAGCATGGACTTTTCCTTTTGCATTCTCTGTTGATTTTAGTGAGTGACAAGCGAAAGCAAACGATCGTGATCGAACATCGTTAGTGTCGGTGTGAAAATACGAACTCAAATTGCACAATGTGCAACTTTTGGCCGGCTTTGCTTTAGTTTGTTGTTGTCACTTGGCCACTGTAGTACATGCTGCAATGCTCGATTGTGTTCGTCTCTGGCCCAGTCAACCGCATATTCTATAGGGACATCAAAACCTTGCCATGGTTGTCAACAGAAAAGATAGAATAGTTCTCAGAACACCACTAAAACACAACCTAAAAATAAAGCGTGAGTACCAATACCCGTGAAGTTTGAGGTGTAAACATACTGGTGAACGTCTAGAAGAATAATGTTTTTAAGTTAACTAGAGCTCGCACAGGAGTTAAAGTTAAGCCGTAATAGAGGAAACTTTTCTAGAAACAAATAACTTCGTGCTTATTAAGAAGAGCATCGTTGGCTTCTTATCTCTAACAATCTATACCGACATGTTATTGTTCTGTTATCGGCTTATTATCGACAGCGAATTATTATCGTCGAGTTATCTTTTATTGACTTGTTAGCGCCGAATGGTCAGCTTCTTGTTGGTTTCTTATCGGTTTGTCAGAACAGATTTACAAATGCGTTATCGATTTCATATTGAAGTTTTATCGATATCTGTAATACTCCGATACTATAATCCGATACGACTATCAGCCTTCCGATATCAAATCGATAATTTTTTGATAACAAATCGACAGTTCTGCGATTGAAAATTGATAACACGCCGATAAAAAATTGGTAACACTTATATAACACATCGCCAACTATTCGATAACGACTCGATAACTTTTTCATACCTTATCGATAATTTTTCGATAAATAATCGGTGAACTTTTGAAAAATTATCGATACATTTTTGATAAAAATCGATAACTTTTTAGTAAAAAATCGATAAATTTTCAATAATAAATGGATAACGTTTTCAAAAGCCATTAATATGCCGATAACAAACTGGTAATACTCCCATAACAAGTCGATAACATTTAAATAAAAAATTGATAACTTGCAGATCAGTTTTGATAGATAATAGTTAATTAATAAATCTATAACTTTTCTGTAACAAAGCGATAACTCGTCGATAAAATGTTGGTAACTCCTTGATAGCTTTTGTTATCTATAACAAATCGCTAACATTTAGATAACAGACTTATAACTCGTAGATAACACACCTATAATAAAGCGATAGCTCGTCGACAACAAGCCGCTAACACTTCGATAACAAATTGATAGCACGCCGTCTGATTTTGTGTCCGGCTTCGGCGGCTTCAGTTCTGACTCCTAATCTTTCCTTTTATCTCCCCACCTTCTTTTTCCTTTAATTTCCTTGCCTTGCTTTGCTTGGCTTCGAAAATGTGACGATAACCGTAAGCATCGTTATTATCATCCACATCATTATCAACATTATTATTATAGTATTCTTTTTTCCCTCCTCTTCTGTTTCATCGATGTCTATGTTGTCGATGTTGTCGCTTCATTATATTTTTGTAACGTTACTATAACAATAAGCACCTCGTTTAACAAAAATTATGCTCAATGCGCAAAACTCTAACTCACATCCTAATGATTTTCCACTTAACCCATTATGTGCCACTAATACGATACGTTTTAAACAAAGCGTTGCATTTTATAGCGTTGAATGGTTGCATTTCCATATGACGTTTTTATTTAAAATTTTTATATATTTTTTCATTTTACCAAACGTTCAACGACACATTTCATTGCATTTATTTCAATCATTTTACCGTGATTTGCATAAGATTTGCCTAAGTGTATGTGTAAGTGTTTTTATGCGTAAAGGTGTGCATAGATTTTTTTTTATATTTTTTCTTTTACCATAATAAATGCAAATGATAAAGTGCACCACTACAGCACATCATTTTAGTTTGCACTTATCAACATGAGTGTGTGTGTGTGTGCAATATGTATGATGTATGTGAGTAATGTATGCAAAGTGTGTCTATTTTCCAATGCAGCAAAGGTAATTCGGGAAGCAGTAGGAAAGGTTGGAAAAAATATATAAATGGAGTGCCAGCATGGCTTATGCTTATTGCCAATGGGAAGTGGCAAGCTAGGAAAGGCGGAGTTGTGCAGCAAATTCAGCTAAACTAATGGCTAAGGGTTGCTGTCTGCAAACTGATGCAACTCAAATGATTGTTATATTTGCATGCGAACAGTTCTAAGGAGGTAAGAATGAAAGGCGATCAGAATGATTAAACTTGTTTGAAACATATATACCCCTTTAAATATACAAATGCAGCTCTTCAGAACTGGTATGCTTTTAACATTTATATGACTTCAATTGACATTTGTATGAATTTCAATCTTTTTGATATGTAAACATTTTTGCTCAATGTATGCGGATGTAATTTATGTAGGCGTAAGCGTAAGCGGAAGAAAAAGCCTATTCTTTGTAAGTGGTATGCTATATGGTGGAATGTGTAGAATGTAAGTGCAGGCGTATTGTGGGGTATTGGTATACTGCATGAAGTATTAGCGAGAGATAGAGAGAGAGAGAGAGAAGGAGAGAGTAGTCACTACACTGTAGCGTAATGTGGAAACAAGGTACCTTGCAGAATTGATATGAGCGAAATCACACAGCAATCCAAAACAAACATGTCACCTACTATGCATTCAATATCTGAGCATATACAGAAATGTTGTGCATGCAAGTGCTCAAACACATAGTCGTTTTTATGTAGTCAGAAACATCGTTTTTTTTTTTTTGTATTGATGTTAGCGTAATTATTACATAGTCGTTTTTATGTAATTTTCGTTTATATAAAATATTAATAATGTGTATAAAAAAATTAAGGTTATCTAAATCATCATCAATTATAAAGATATAATAACTGTATATAAAATGTAGTATAATATGATAAAATGGAGGGAATTGCCCGAAACGGTGCAAGAGATAATGGAACTATTAAATATGTAAAATGAAATCTAATTGTGTGAATAATTCGACAATCATTTAAAACAAACTTTAAAACAAATACAATTAAAATAATAAATGATGTATATTGTAACGATTTTCTGGCATCCCTGAAACAAATACATGGATTGCAAATTTACTGGTTTAGTACATATATGGCTCCTTTGTTTGAATCATGATGATATAGAAGTTCTGTTGCGGCCTGTTAGGTAAAGTATTTCCCTTTAAAAATTTTAAAATTTAACAAATTTTATAATTAATTAATATAATATAATATAATATAATTACTAGTATTTTCATTATATTTTTTGTCTTTCACTACCTCTGTATAATTCTTTCGTAGTAAGCACACTTGTAAATTGGAATTTGTTTAATTCTTCAACTTCTGTAAATATTTTTTCTTCATTACATAGATTTTGTATTGCACCCCACAATGTACAACATAGATTTATAGTTATTTAAGGAAATGGTGTTATCTCTGTCCTGTTATTTGGACACTAAACACCATTAACTGTTATCTTTTGCTAATTTTATATATATAAGTATTCTTCTGTTTTATGAATTGTATAAATTTAAGATTGCACAGGATAATAATGAATAAAATGAATGAATGAATATATTATAGGGAAAAAATGTAAAAATATCTAATCAAGAAAATGACTAGCTATGGGCAACGTTTAATACAAAGTATAATTTATATAAAATAAATGATTTTTACCAAGCAATGGATAACGGGGTAGAGATTATACCTTACATATAAATTGTGATAACATACATATAATTCCACAAAGAACAAAAAGTACAAGTAACGGGATTGAAATACCCTTATTATATATTAATGTACAGTCATGTACACATGTAACTGGATAGAAATTTACATAATTCACAATTAAATGTACGTTTATGAACATATATTCATATTCTACATACAATTGCTATGCTATATAAAACTAATACGATGAAACACATAACCAGAATGAATATAAATTAATGAAAATATGACACCTGATACGACGAATATACATTTACAAAAATAAGATTAAGTAAATATTGGCAAAAAAGTATTACATAACAACTATAACAGGCGCATTATGGTACCTTGTCTAACCTGGTTTCAACTTCACAATTAAAAAAATTTCTACAACTGGAATTACAACTTTACAATTAAAAAATTAATAATCTACATAAAGAAAACAAGTCAGCACTGGGAATTACCCAAAATGCTAGATTAATTAACAAATCAACACGACACATGAGTAACTACAAATTTGAGCTGCTATATAAATGGATACATACACATGAATTATTCACATGGTCAAACTTAAAGTGACATTAAAAAGAAGCAACACTAGAAGCGAAAATGAAAAAACTTAAATACGAAAAAATAAGAAAACTAGGAATCAACATAAACAGCAATTGGTTTGTGAACAAAACCAACATCGAATTTCCCGAAGATGTGATGTGGCTGCTATCCCTGGGACGAAAATTCACACTACCTACAACAAATACTAATTTTTCACCCATACATACAATTGCAGAAATAGAACAAGTAATTCAAACTATAGATAACGAAAAAGATAAAGATGTCGCGAGAAGCCAAGTTAGCCACAGAATCTTACAGTTCAAAAGTAATATAAAACAAAACTCAGCCGAAAAATTTATCATAGAGACATACAACAAAACTAGAACATTTTTACATTTACACAGAGACAACATAGTTATTACGGATGCGGATAAAGGAAATAGAACTGTTGCGCTATACAAGACAGACTATATGGAGAAAATGAACCAACTACTAGGCGACAAGAACACATACAAAGTCGTCAGAGTCGATCCCACAACAAAACTGCAAAAGAAAAACAATAGCATTGTGAACGAATTATACAAAGGAAAGCACATAAACTACAGAGAAAAACAACAGCTCGCAAGCTCGGCAGCAACCGCACCGAGACTTTATGGTTTACCCAAAATCCACAAACCCGAATGCCCCTTACGTCCAATTTCGTCTTCTATAAATGTTCCATGTTATGAATTGTCCATATATTTAGGAAAAATCTTGACGCCACTAATATCAGAAGACTACAACACTAAAAATTCATTTGATTTGAAAAATAGATTAGCTGATGTAAATGTATGCAATGATGATGTGTTAGTATCGTTCGATGTCGTCTCGCTCTTCACCAACATACCGACGGCTTTAGCAATAAAGATAGTCATGAAAAAATGGGAAAAAGTCCAACAACACACAAACATACCGAAAAACAAATTTTTAACCATATTAGAGTTCTGCTTAAAAGAAAATAACTATTTCATGTACAATAACAATATTTACCAACAAACTTTTGGAATGCCGATGGGTAACCCACTTTCCCCCACCATAGCGGACATTGTGATGGACGACCTTATACACAATATGTACTCTGAGCTGAACCAACAACAAAACACTGGTATCAAATTTCTTGTCAAATACGTAGACGACGTATTTGCAATAATAAAACGAAGCGACACGGAAATTATCTTAAGTACACTGAACAAATACCACAATAGACTGCAATTTACCATTGGAATGGAAAAAAACAACAACATCCCCTTCTTAGACACCCGCATATATAGAGCTAACAATAAAATTATACTTGACTGGTACACAAAACCTACATCGTCTGGTCGCCTAATAAATTTCTTTTCATCACAACCCTTTAAGAAAAAATTAATACCGCCAAAAATTTTATACATAAAGTACTGACCATCAGCAATCAATGTTTTCATAACGCTAATATAGAAAAAATCAAAATGACGCTAAGAAGTAACAATTATCCCAATAAATTAATATGTAATCTAATTGACCGTAAACAACAAGAATTAATAAATATTCCCACACAAACCACAACGAAAGAGTCGCCGAATGAACCAAAACAATATTTTAGTACGACCTATATTCCCAGGCTCTCAGAAAATCTAGCACAACACATAACAAAAAACCCAAAAGTAACACTGGCTTACAAATCAAACCACACTCTATCAACATTCTTTACAAAAACAAAAAGCCCGATCGACATACAACAACAAAGTAACGTGGTATACCAAATAGAGTGCAAAGGAAATGAAACTGAACATTGCAACAAAATATATATTGGCACTACGAAGAGGGCGCTAAACACACTACTTGCAGAGCACCAAGCCGATATCAACAAAGAAAAACACAGCACGGCGTTATCACAACACGCGGTAAACAACAAACACACAGTAGATTTCACAACAACAAAAATAATAGACAAAGAGACGAGAGAAAGAACAAGGTACACACTCGAGAGCCTAAGAATAATGCAAAACAGAGAAAAGGCAATGAACAAGAAAGAAGATACACAAGACATAGCCGCGACTTACTTATTATGCCTATGACACAGATAATTAGTTTTAGTTTGACAAGTTTACCATATAGTGATGGTAGCATTTAATTAATTTTTTTGTAAAGTAATAATAAAATCGTTTTTTAAATACCAATGTGAGTGAATATAAATAATTGTTTGTGAAGTAATATTTCATGTAAAATTCAAATTTATAATTGTGAAAAACTTTGTTTGAAACTATGTAATTTAGATCGTTTAATTTTATTTCTAATGTTGTTTTTGTCTTTTGTATTTTGTTATAAACAAATATAGACCGCCCCTGAAGAAGATAAGGATAATTATCGAAACGTTGGGCTAAATGGTGGAATAAATAACATTTTATTTGCACTTGACCCTAATAGATCAGTAAAGCTGAAAAACTACATATAAATTAATAAAACTGATCGGAAATTACCATTAAATAGTTACTCCCGGAAAGCCTACCGGTAAAAACAAAGTTTATAGCAACCAACAACAAAAGCAACAAAGAAAGGAGAAAAATGAAACACTTCTACAAACACATGAAATTCAAATACGGTGATCATATCTGTATGACACTCAAACACTATAGTAAACAAAAAATCAAATACGCGAAGCTAACTGAGCAGCTAAAATTCTTGTTAGAATGCAAGAGATACGAGCTAACACCAAACCACTTGACGAACACTGTAAAATACATAAAAATACAAACAACGTCCGAAAGAGTAAAAACAAAAATTGAAAAGACCAAACAGAAATTTCTCTCGAAAATATTAAACATAGAACTTACACAAACCAACATCAACATCAAAACAACAAAAGATCTAATTTTTCACGCACAACTACAATTAAAACATGCATTAGGCGAACAGGAATTTGACCAGTTCATCACCAAACAAAAAATTCTGGGTAAGAAGCTAGCAAAAGAGAAAGAAGCAACACTAGAAGCGAAAATGAAAAAACTTAAATACGAAAAAATAAGAAAACTAGGAATCAACATAAACAGCAATTGGTTTGTGAACAAAACCAACATCGAATTTCCCGAAGATGTGATGTGGCTGCTATCCCTGGGACGAAAATTCACACTACCTACAACAAATACTAATTTTTCACCCATACATACAATTGCAGAAATAGAACAAGTAATTCAAACTATAGATAACGAAAAAGATAAAGAAGTCGCGAGAAGCCAAGTTAGCCACAGAATCTTACAGTTCAAAAGTAATATAAAACAAAACTCAGCCGAAAAATTTATCATAGAGACATACAACAAAACTAGAACATTTTTACATTTACACAGAGACAACATAGTTATTACGGATGCGGATAAAGGAAATAGAACTGTTGCGCTATACAAGACAGACTATATGGAGAAAATGAACCAACTACTAGGCGACAAGAACACATACAAAGTCGTCAGAGTCGATCCCACAACAAAACTGCAAAAGAAAAACAATAGCATTGTGAACGAATTATACAAAGGAAAGCACATAAACTACAGAGAAAAACAACAGCTCGCAAGCTCGGCAGCAACCGCACCGAGACTTTATGGTTTACCTAAAATCCACAAACCCGAATGCCCCTTACGTCCAATTTCGTCTTCTATAAATGTTCCATGTTATGAATTGTCCATATATTTAGGAAAAATCTTGACGCCACTAATATCAGAAGACTACAACACTGAAAATTCATTTGACTTGAAAAATAGATTAGCTGATGTAAATGTATGCAATGATGATGTGTTAGTATCGTTCGATGTCGTCTCGCTCTTCACCAACATACCGACGGCTTTAGCAATAAAGATAGTCATGAAAAAATGGGAAAAAGTCCAACAACACACAAACATACCGAAAAAACAAATTTTTAACCATATTAGAGTTCTGCTTAAAAGAAAATAACTATTTCATGTACAATAACAATATTTACCAACAAACTTTTGGAATGCCGATGGGTAACCCACTTTCCCTCACCATAGCGGACATTGTGATGGACGACGTTATACACAATATGTACTCTGAGCTGAACCAACAACAAAACACTGGTATCAAATTTCTTGTCAAATACGTAGACGACGTATTTGCAATAATAAAACGAAGCGACACGGAAATTATCTTAAGTACACTGAACAAATACCACAATAGACTGCAATTTACCATTGAAATGGAAAAAAACAACAACATCCCCTTCTTAGACACCCGCATATATAGAGCTAACAATAAAATTATACTTGACTGGTACACAAAACCTACATCGTCTGGTCGCCTAATAAATTTCTTTTCATCACAACCCTTTAAGTATAAATTAAATACCGCCAAAAATTTTATACATAAAGTACTGACCATCAGCAATCAATGTTTTCATAACGCTAATATAGAAAAAATCAAAATGACGCTAAGAAGTAACAATTATCCCAATAAATTAATATGTAATCTAATTGACCGTAAACAACAAGAATTAATAAATATTCCCACACAAACCACAACGAAAGAGTCGCCGAATGAACCAAAACAATATTTTAGTACGACCTATACTCCCAGGCTCTCAGAAAATCTAGCACAACACATAACAAAAAACCCAAAAGTAACACTGGCTTACAAATCAAACCACACTCTATCAACATTCTTTACAAAAACAAAAAGCCCGATCGACATACAACAACAAAGTAACGTGGTATACCAAATAGAGTGCAAAGGAAATGAAACTGAACATTGCAACAAAATATATATTGGCACTACGAAGAGGGCGCTAAACACACGACTTGCAGAGCACCAAGCCGATATCAACAAAGAAAAACACAGCACGGCGTTATCACAACACGCGGTAAACAACAAACACACAGTAGATTTCACAACAACAAAAATAATAGACAAAGAGACGAGAGAAAGAACAAGGTACACACTCGAGAGCCTAAGAATAATGCAAAACAGAGAAAAGGCAATGAACAAGAAAGAAGATACACAAGACATAGCCGCGACTTACTTATTATGCCTATGACACAGATAATTAGTTTTAGTTTGACAAGTTTACCATATAGTGATGGTAGCATTTAATTAATTTTTTTGTAAAGTAATAATAAAATCGTTTTTTAAATACCAATGTGAGTGAATATAAATAATTGTTTGTGAAGAATATTTCATGTAAAATTCAAATTTATAATTGTGAAAAACTTTGTTTGAAACTATGTAATTTAGATCGTTTAATTTTATTTCTAATGTTGTTTTTGTCTTTTGTATTTTGTTATAAACAAATATAGACCGCCCCTGAAGAAGATAAGGATAATTATCGAAACGTTGGGCTAAATGGTGGAATAAATAACATTTTATTTGCACTTGACCCTAATAGATCAGTAAAGCTGAAAAACTACATATAAATTAATAAAACTGATCGGAAATTACCATTAAATTAAATATTTTAATTCATTCAACATAAAGTGACTAAATTAATATTTCTATGACGATGGGAGGATGTCTGAGGTTAAATTATAATACTGACACAATAATATAATTCAAGAAGAATTACAAATTTTGAAAAAGCACATGGCAACAAGCTATATATTTAACAATTACAAGGAAAAAATTTGTGCTACGGGTTTTTACTTTGCGACATGTTAGCTGCTTAGGCACGTCTAAATGTTGCTAGTATATTACCCTTATACGTTTGTTAACCTGGCGATTTAAGGGGCAATTTAAGGGTCCTCTTGCCATCTTTGGAATTGAAAGATTCAATTCCCAAAACAAAAAAAAAGTGCTCAAACAGATGTCTCCACTGTTATTTTGTTGGAAATAAAGAGCCAAAGCAGGGTTTGTTAGTTGCAACATCTTTGTACATTATTTGCTTAGAATTATATAATATAATAAAGTACAAGCAAAGCCAAAAAAAAAAAAAATAAAATAATTAAAATAAGATAAAATGAAATATAATAAAATAAATTATGTTAAACTTAAATAAAATTAAATTAAAAAATAAAACAATATAAAACAAATAAAACAAAACAACATAAAAAATATATAAAATAACAAAGAAAAATAAAATAAAACAAAATAAAATAAAATAAAATAAAATAAGGTAAAATTAAATAAGATAAAATAAAACAAAACTACAAAAAATTAAATAAAATAAAGTAAAATAAAATAGAGTAAAATAAAATAAAATAGCACAAAATAAAAAAAAAGTAGAATAAAGTAAAATAAAATAAAACTGGTAAAATAAAATAAAATAAAAAATTTAATAAAAAAATAATAAAAATAAAAATAAATAAAACAAATTAGCATGAAATAAAAAATAAAATAAAACAAAACAAAATAAAATAATATAGAATAAAAAATATAAGATAAAATAAAAAATAAAAAATAGAACAGAAATAAAAAAACATAAAAAAATAAATATGGAATTAAATAAAAAAATAAATAGGTACAGTAAAATAAAATAATTCATTTTGTTTCTTTGATTTTCGGAAAAGGTGAATAATTATCAATTATAAGTGATGTACATTAGAACGATTTTCCGTCATCTTTCGTCAAATTTGGTTTGGAGAAGAACCGGTTTCGGCGTTTTGTCATTCTTGTTCTCCAAAAGAAAAATTACACTTATTATGATTTAATCGAACTGACGACGCACGCAACGCTTCCCGTTGAATAATTCCTAGCTTGCTTAAGTTGTGCTGTACGGGCGTATAGTGTACTGTTGAACTCTTTGTCCTTGTTCAACTTAAGAGGTCTCCTAGATATTTCTAATTTTCAAAACTTGAAGAGAACATTAGTTAAAATTTTGAATTTTTATTCTAGTAGTCTAAGTCTCTAGCTTTGTACTTAAAAAAATTCCTCTGCGACCAGTGCTTTCTGCAACCCCCATAACTTTAGTCCTGGTAAATTGACAAGTATAAAATCATTGATAAGTGTAAAAGCATTGATGTTGTAATGGTTTAGTGATTGATTTACGAGCAACGTGGCAAGACGTATGCACGCATTATTGTTAATACTAAAAAAAAAATAGTTCGTAAATATGTCAAACAAATATTATATTATGACGAATATTAGCAACACTAAGGGATACTATCATCTCTAAGCCGATACTAAGCAGTGACTTGTATGCACATCAACAAATCAATCATTATGTCTACCCATATGTCCATACAAGCAGCGGAGAGAAAAAGCACAAACCCATGCATATATCTGAGATACTCCCAAAAGTAGGCAATCATTTGTGCAAGTATCACTCACATATACACGCGCATATGAGAAACGTGCATCTGTAAGTAGTCTGTAATAAGTAAGCATATTTCAGAGAAGCGTGGTAGCGGTAGAGCGGATCCAATGAAATACATACTGAAGTGTTGAAACCGCAGCATAACCGGGCTTTTGTGAATGACATACGGCGAAATTTGAATGAGTCCGAATTTCTGGTGCTTGCCATGGCAGTACTTTAGAGTTTTTAGTATTATTAGCACTTTTATCTACAATTATATTGAATTAAATGAAGTTAGCCGAAGAGCTATAGACATTAAGCTTAAATTATGGTTCAGACTCTAATAACATAACTATATAAGATAATAAAATTCGCTAAATGGCCCACCGCTCATACTAAGAAAACTCCTATGAAATTGATGATTGATTAATGGAGGCATTGTGTATACTGCAATGGCAGATATACATATATAAAGAAAATCATTTATTGCTAGGTGACGGATGGAGCGGGATTTTTATTAGAAATCTCATGCGAAATTGTGTAATAAGATAAAAAAATATTAAAAAAAAAAAACGCTAGGTGAAGCATGGCAAAAAATATTTAGAAATATCGAGCGATACTGAGAATATGAGTTATGAGAACATTGCGATTAATTTTGGAATAACTTCAAGGCTAACTAGACTGATGAAAGATTATAACAAAAGACGACAAACAATGATAATACAATGCAAAGTGGGGGAAATGTCGCTATACCCCGCACTGTATGCGATTTTGAAAATATTGCGCAAGAAATTTGGAATACTGAGAATAATTCTTTAATGACTTTTCGGAGATACTTCATCCACTCTAAATTAGTAAGAACATGACGACAATGCAATTTCCCCATTAATCATGCAAAACGAAATAGAGCTGTGACATCTAATATATTCAACAGTCTACAACTGCAGTTGTATTTTTGCGATTTTAATGCAGAATGAGATATACTCAATACTCATATGAATAAATCATTGAAAAAATTTAGAGTGAAGTGTTTGTAAGTGGCTTATTGATAGCTTTAGAACGCTTAAACACTTCAAACAATATATTTAGCCCTAAATACATTCGTGTGGAATACGAGTGTGAGTATATAGGTATTTATTTACTTCTACATGCAAATAAGTACATCAACACACATACATATGTACATACGTATATGAAAATTTCTATTTTCAACACATGTATGTATTTATACTTGTATATGCGTATGTCACGCCAAGTTCTAATAGCTTTACTCAAACACCTGTGAATCAACGCTTGTGTTGGCCTAATCGGCTTAAGTGGAAGTGAGCTACATATTTACCATCACACAAAACGCTGGCAATACAACAATTGTTGTAAAGTGTTATTATTATTTTGTGGAGTTTTATTGTGCAATTGTTTTATGATTTAAAAAATATAAGCACACAGCTGCATTAAGAAAAGGGGATTACCCAACAAACATAAATCCAGAGTCAAAAATGAGTCATATAATATTATAAAATTAATCAACTTACGCTCGTAATTACCTTATTTAAGAGTCGAAGTGAAATGCATTTTTAATCTTGAGAAGATTGCTCAATATATGCTCAAAAGTTCAAACTTGCCTAATATACATCTACATAGAAGTCATATCGGATACATAATTTATTCATGTCCATATACACTTTTATTTAAATTTTTGGGCTTTCTATACTCTTTAATTAGTTCATTAACGAAAAATCAAATGAGTCATATTTGAGTCATATTATGTTGCAGTTGTTTTTAAAAAGCATTTGGGATTTCGGTTAACCAAACAGAGCAAGTTCACTATACAATTCCGACGAGAGTATTTTTTAAAAATCTACAGCCAAAATCTCTTCGGAAGTTATGGCGCCTTGTAGCTATTTTATTTGAATTTTTCGCTCACATTTTGTTTTTTGTAAGTCTCAATCTTAAGTATACTTGTAGCAAAACTGTAAAAGAACTTCTAGAAATAGAAATAATGATTACTTATGTGAACACATACAGTGAACTTTATGGGCTTTAAATCTGTACTACCGAAAGCTCTAGACTTATTAGACCAGTCAGGAGCATATCTGATTTGGACATACATACAAAAGAAATAGATGAGAATTGATGGTCGTAAAACTCAGAAAGCCGAAACAGCTGTCACTTCATATTTAAGAGGTAACCTTAGGCCCTTCTGCCAAAATCTATAATCGAAAATGTGTTCATTACAATTTCGTCATACAATTTATTCAAGTGTAAGGATCTCCAAGAAATAATAGCTATTTATTGCAGTTTAAGTGATCTGGAAAACAAAGATTCAAAACTGTGATACGAACCCATATGCTAATGAATTGATCAAAATTGAATGGTGGTTTAAAGGTAGCATGACCCAGCCAACTTATCCCCTGTAGTATCATTCCCACGACTATGACTATGTCTTAGCGACTTGGACACTAGGTTGCACAATAATGACAGGAGGTGACTTCGAATTATGATAAACTGGGGCAGGTTTCAGGGATGTGTGTTATCAGAAACTTTGGAAGTGCGGAATTAAGATGCTTAAATGGATTCAGGAATGTTACGGGACCAAACAGAGTTTCTTCTCGGAACACTTTTGTTTTTTGGGACAACTTCAGGCCATGTTGCGATGAAGATCGCAGACGTCTAATTCGGACAACTTCGGGGATCGTTTTCGCTAAAACCTCGTGGCTCCTTATAAACATTTTTTTTTTTTGTAATTTTGAGATCGCTTCGGCAATGTAAATTTTTCGAAGAAGTAACTTTTATAATTAACACTATAGACTCGTTGAGTCTATGTGAGTTTTTCACATACTCGCCAGTTCAAAAAACTTGTATTATTACCATTTGCCGGTGACTAATTTGATAAAAGTGACTTTTTTTGTCAGTATAGTGACTTTTTATGGAGCAAGTTCCCTTTTTATTTATAGCGACTTCCTGGAACAAATGACTATGCTGTTAGTAAATAAAAACAACGCCAGTAAGCCATTTACGCACATACATAGAAGGCAACGAAGAATATTTGACACATATAACCAGTAGCTTGAAGCGAAGAGATTATTTCACATACACATATGTAGTCAGCAGATAAGAACGAGGAAGAAAGAGAAACAATCACAGAGCAGAAGCTGCTACTCACACATGCGCACACATATAGCTAGAAGAAAAACATAAACTACAGATATAAATGTATATAGCTAAATAGCCGAATAACCAAATAACTGTTCCAGAAGGCATATTCGCGAAAAGTCTAGACCTCTGGAGAAATAGGCGAGCGAGACTAACTGAGAGTATGAAAGCAGCGCGGTGCAAGCGATAATCAATCAGTTTGATTTTGATACGCTGTAGTGAAGTACTCGATAATTGGAATTGTGAAGTACTACTCGCAAAGTAGTCTAAATAAAGAACGTTTTATTATTTTTGAGTTATTTATTGGACAGTTCAGAGATTAGAACGTTAAAAAAGCTGCAATATTATCCGAATTTTCCAAAATTCGTTACAACAGTGACTGTTTAGAATCCAGACTTTTTTAAAATCGGTTACTTGTTCGAAAGCAGTTAATTTTTTGACGACATACCGTATGAGTGATGGTTACTCTCATATTTTTTCCAAAATACATCCGACATAGTCCCAAAGAAAACGAGCTAAACTCAAGAGAAAACCTGAAATAGTTGACATAGTCTTAGGGTCGCATACACCAGCTTTAACTTATCGAATAGTTACCGAAATTGTCTTTTTTCTCCATGCCAACTGAGGCATCGACTGTCAGTTAAGTGCAAGGAAAAATGGGTAACAAAAGTCAGCTGTTTTATAGATTTCTTGTTATTCTCAATAGATTTTTGCGCTTTGTACTACAAAACTTTCACAAGTATCGATTTATCTGGCGGTGAGTCATCTGTGTTGGTGAAAACGACAGTTTTAAATGAAGCTACCTGAGCGATTGCTTTCTTACAATTAAATTCGAACTTAACAAGAGATGGTGAAAACGGCTCCTAACATTATGCTCGTAAGACTGAATCAGACTGCCAATAATTTAACTGTACGTTGGTTGCTATCTGACTACATTCGTTTGCAGGATCGTACCTATTACTAACGCATTGTTAATGCTTATGAGACTCGCTAACTGCGTCCGCTACGCACATGTCTACTGGGTTTACTGACATAAACTGGTGTGTATGCAAAGCAACAACCCATGCGCCATCGATTCAATAAACAATCCGATTGTACATGACGCGAATGATGCAATTTATTTTGAAACTTTAAATTGCTTACTGTCGCATACGCCTACACAAACATATTTGTATATGAGGTGTAAATTGAGTATCAGTATCATGAGTATCTGATTATTTGCACACGACAACAATATGCATAAAGTTGATTGCGTAAACGAAAGGATATGAGGTTTTCTTTGAATAATTGAAGGTGCTATGCTCAACTATGCGTTTGAATATGTAGAGCTGGAAGTATGAGCAAATATGTACGTGCCATGAGAAATTTTTCACGCCTCAGAATGTGTTTTAACACGCACTTATGCACGCATGTATGTGTGCATGTGGAAAAACTAACTTACGTACCCACGATGTCGCTCCACTTACTTACAGCAGCGAAAAGAAGAATAGCAGTGACAACATTTTTTTTTTTTATTTTATGTAATAATTTAGTAAAAATTTAAGGACGGACAAGGTGCCTTCTTTGCATGCTTTTATTCTTTGAAAAGTCATACTTTGTATTGTGACGAATATTAGCAGCACTAAGCTGATACTAAGTAAATAAAGACACAACAACAAGAAAGCAACCTGCCACTCTTGTGTACATCAAATCAATCATCATTTATACACATACAACGCAACGAAGAGATTATCACAAACACATGTAGTCACCAGCCGAAGTTGGTTCTCACACATGCACACGCATATATGTAGCTCAATTACCAAGCAGGAGATACAGCAGAAGGCGAAACCTCTAGACTTTAGTAGAAATATGCGAATGAAGCGACGGAGAGTATAAAAGCAACGCACGCTGAGTAATCAGGAATCAGTTTGATTTAAACACGCAATTAGTTGTGAAGTATAAGTGTTATTGTGAGTTCTCTCAAAGTAGTCCAATAAAGACCATTTGGCATTACTGAATATTGGAGTTATTTATTCAACGATTAAGAGATTCGAACGTTTGCAGAAGTTTTCAAATAAGCGGAATCCCCTAAATTCGTTACAGTATGTTAGCTTATAACAAAGCTACGCTTTGTTGTTTTTGGTTTTTGTTTTTCGTAAAATTTTCTCGAATTTTTTTAAAAACGTTTTTGACATTCGCTTGTCTAGTTTCAATTTTAAAATTTAAATTAATTTTTTTTTAAACATCGAAAATTAAAAAAAAGAATTTAATAGACGAAATTTTATAAATATTGCAACTGCTATTTTTCTGCTTGCTACTGTATATGAGCGCATAAAAAATGTATTGCAAATAAGCTCACGTACTCAGAAAATTGTGTATGCATGAATGTTAGAACACTGTAGAAATCGTTTAAAAATGCACAATATATAACCAGTTGAAGTTTGCGAAATGATCGAACATGAACATGATCGAGATGTTCGAACTGCTCTGGGCTAAACTGAGATATTCGGCTAAATGGGCTTTTGTTGTTGTTTCTGTTGAAGTACTTCGCCTTCCTAAGTCGTTAGGTTTATTAAGGAGTTATCTAAAATATTTTTTTGATGGAAGTCTTAATGTTTGGATAACATTGGATCGCAGCGATCTTAGTTTGGAAGAGCTTGTTTTAATAAGTGTGTGTCCTCCAAAGGAGCAACTGTAAGCCAGCGACCATCTTACATTAATCCGCTTACTCTATTGAATATCCGACCTCCTTTGCCTTTTTGTCTTCACCTTACCTTCGTAAACTTTCTACTCTTACACTCTTTCTCTATCTTTCGTTATTTCTTTACTTCCTCTTTCCTTTTGTTACTCTCCTCCCGTCCTTTCTCTCACTTCTCCCCTCTTTCCTAACCTCTGTCCTTTCCTCTTAGTTCTACTCTCGGCTCTACCAAATCCTTATCTCTACCGTATTTCTTTGGCTTATCTTCCACTTTGTCATAATTTTCCTTTCCTTTTCATTCTAGATGTTCCTATTTCCCCCCAATTTTCATTCTTTTCACTTTTTTTCTCTCTCATCCTACCACCCATCTCCAATGCGCTTACTCTTCCACAGGCACTTACTGCTTGTTTTCCTCCTTTTATTGCTATCCGACTGTGCTTATTAGATTTTTATCTTTCTTAGTCTACCCATTCCTCTAAATTTGTTCCCCTCTTATTCTATTTTCTCTCCCTGTTTTTCCTAATCCCACTCTCTCTCCAACTCCCTAACCCTATCACTATCGCTATCCATACCTCTTTCCTTATGCATATCCCTATCACTATCCCTAGCCTTATCCTTACCTCTATCACTATCACCATCCCTAGCCTTATCCCTATCGCTATTGCTATCACTATCACAACCACTATCTCTATTACTTTCACTATGCCTAGCCTTATCCCTGTCTCTTTCCTATCACTATCCTCAATACTATCACTATCCCTATCACTATCACTATCCCTATTTTTATCCCTCGGGCAGCGAATTATTTCATGTTCATGAAGGGTATAAAAAGAAATACATATGTTAAAAATTCTCAATCACTCTGAAGAGAATATTTCTTTCAGCAAATACTTTAATTAAAAATTTTCCAAAAGAAATAAGCGTCAACTCACTTTATGCTCACCTAATTAAGTTTCCAAGCGCGACAAAGCCACGTACATAAAAAATATTACGTAAAATGAAAATATTAGAAAATTTGAGCCAAGACAAATCCGAGAAAAAAGCAAAAAATTTTGAAAACAAAATCTTAATGGAAATTTAAATTGAATCACAAAGCTGAAAATAACTAAAATAAGAATGATGAAAAATGTAAATAACATATGAGAGCGCGCAGAAATATAAAAAAAAACGAAATCTTAATGCAACAACCTAATTTTAACATATTATTATTTACTCTTTTTTCATCTTTAAGCACAGTCAAGTTGTATTAACATATTTTGCGAAATTTTTTCACAACGCATGATTACTTATGTGAACACATACAGTGAACTTTATGGGCTTTAAATCTGTACTACCGAAAGCTCTAGACTTATTAGACCAGTCAGGAGCATATCTGATTTGGACATACATACAAAAGAAATAGATGAGAATTGATGGTCGTAAAACTCAGAAAGCCGAAACAGCTGTCACTTCATATTTAAGAGGTAACCTTAGGCCCTTCTGCCAAAATCTATAATCGAAAATGTGTTCATTACAATTTCGTCATACAATTTATTCAAGTGTAAGGATCTCCAAGAAATAATAGCTATTTATTGCAGTTTAAGTGATCTGGAAAACAAAGATTCAAAACTGTGATACGAACCCATATGCTAATGAATTGATCAAAATTGAATGGTGGTTTAAAGGTAGCATGACCCAGCCAACTTATCCCCTGTAGTATCATTCCCACGACTATGACTATGTCTTAGCGACTTGGACACTAGGTTGCACAATAATGACAGGAGGTGACTTCGAATTATGATAAACTGGGGCAGGTTTCAGGGATGTGTGTTATCAGAAACTTTGGAAGTGCGGAATTAAGATGCTTAAATGGATTCAGGAATGTTACGGGACCAAACAGAGTTTCTTCTCGGAACACTTTTGTTTTTTGGGACAACTTCAGGCCATGTTGCGATGAAGATCGCAGACGTCTAATTCGGACAACTTCGGGGATCGTTTTCGCTAAAACCTCGTGGCTCCTTATAAACATTTTTTTTTTTGTAATTTTGAGATCGCTTCGGCAATGTAAATTTTTCGAAGAAGTAACTTTTATAATTAACACTATAGACTCGTTGAGTCTATGTGAGTTTTTCACATACTCGCCAGTTCAAAAAACTTGTATTATTACCATTTGCCGGTGACTAATTTGATAAAAGTGACTTTTTTTGTCAGTATAGTGACTTTTTATGGAGCAAGTTCCCTTTTTATTTATAGCGACTTCCTGGAACAAATGACTATGCTGTTAGTAAATAAAAACAACGCCAGTAAGCCATTTACGCACATACATAGAAGGCAACGAAGAATATTTGACACATATAACCAGTAGCTTGAAGCGAAGAGATTATTTCACATACACATATGTAGTCAGCAGATAAGAACGAGGAAGAAAGAGAAACAATCACAGAGCAGAAGCTGCTACTCACACATGCGCACACATATAGCTAGAAGAAAAACATAAACTACAGATATAAATGTATATAGCTAAATAGCCGAATAACCAAATAACTGTTCCAGAAGGCATATTCGCGAAAAGTCTAGACCTCTGGAGAAATAGGCGAGCGAGACTAACTGAGAGTATGAAAGCAGCGCGGTGCAAGCGATAATCAATCAGTTTGATTTTGATACGCTGTAGTGAAGTACTCGATAATTGGAATTGTGAAGTACTACTCGCAAAGTAGTCTAAATAAAGAACGTTTTATTATTTTTGAGTTATTTATTGGACAGTTCAGAGATTAGAACGTTAAAAAAGCTGCAATATTATCCGAATTTTCCAAAATTCGTTACAACAGTGACTGTTTAGAATCCAGACTTTTTTAAAATCGGTTACTTGTTCGAAAGCAGTTAATTTTTTGACGACATACCGTATGAGTGATGGTTACTCTCATATTTTTTCCAAAATACATCCGACATAGTCCCAAAGAAAACGAGCTAAACTCAAGAGAAAACCTGAAATAGTTGACATAGTCTTAGGGTCGCATACACCAGCTTTAACTTATCGAATAGTTACCGAAATTGTCTTTTTTCTCCATGCCAACTGAGGCATCGACTGTCAGTTAAGTGCAAGGAAAAATGGGTAACAAAAGTCAGCTGTTTTATAGATTTCTTGTTATTCTCAATAGATTTTTGCGCTTTGTACTACAAAACTTTCACAAGTATCGATTTATCTGGCGGTGAGTCATCTGTGTTGGTGAAAACGACAGTTTTAAATGAAGCTACCTGAGCGATTGCTTTCTTACAATTAAATTCGAACTTAACAAGAGATGGTGAAAACGGCTCCTAACATTATGCTCGTAAGACTGAATCAGACTGCCAATAATTTAACTGTACGTTGGTTGCTATCTGACTACATTCGTTTGCAGGATCGTACCTATTACTAACGCATTGTTAATGCTTATGAGACTCGCTAACTGCGTCCGCTACGCACATGTCTACTGGGTTTACTGACATAAACTGGTGTGTATGCAAAGCAACAACCCATGCGCCATCGATTCAATAAACAATCCGATTGTACATGACGCGAATGATGCAATTTATTTTGAAACTTTAAATTGCTTACTGTCGCATACGCCTACACAAACATATTTGTATATGAGGTGTAAATTGAGTATCAGTATCATGAGTATCTGATTATTTGCACACGACAACAATATGCATAAAGTTGATTGCGTAAACGAAAGGATATGAGGTTTTCTTTGAATAATTGAAGGTGCTATGCTCAACTATGCGTTTGAATATGTAGAGCTGGAAGTATGAGCAAATATGTACGTGCCATGAGAAATTTTTCACGCCTCAGAATGTGTTTTAACACGCACTTATGCACGCATGTATGTGTGCATGTGGAAAAACTAACTTACGTACCCACGATGTCGCTCCACTTACTTACAGCAGCGAAAAGAAGAATAGCAGTGACAACATTTTTTTTTTTTATTTTATGTAATAATTTAGTAAAAATTTAAGGACGGACAAGGTGCCTTCTTTGCATGCTTTTATTCTTTGAAAAGTCATACTTTGTATTGTGACGAATATTAGCAGCACTAAGCTGATACTAAGTAAATAAAGACACAACAACAAGAAAGCAACCTGCCACTCTTGTGTACATCAAATCAATCATCATTTATACACATACAACGCAACGAAGAGATTATCACAAACACATGTAGTCACCAGCCGAAGTTGGTTCTCACACATGCACACGCATATATGTAGCTCAATTACCAAGCAGGAGATACAGCAGAAGGCGAAACCTCTAGACTTTAGTAGAAATATGCGAATGAAGCGACGGAGAGTATAAAAGCAACGCACGCTGAGTAATCAGGAATCAGTTTGATTTAAACACGCAATTAGTTGTGAAGTATAAGTGTTATTGTGAGTTCTCTCAAAGTAGTCCAATAAAGACCATTTGGCATTACTGAATATTGGAGTTATTTATTCAACGATTAAGAGATTCGAACGTTTGCAGAAGTTTTCAAATAAGCGGAATCCCCTAAATTCGTTACAGTATGTTAGCTTATAACAAAGCTACGCTTTGTTGTTTTTGGTTTTTGTTTTTCGTAAAATTTTCTCGAATTTTTTTAAAAACGTTTTTGACATTCGCTTGTCTAGTTTCAATTTTAAAATTTAAATTAATTTTTTTTTAAACATCGAAAATTAAAAAAAAGAATTTAATAGACGAAATTTTATAAATATTGCAACTGCTATTTTTCTGCTTGCTACTGTATATGAGCGCATAAAAAATGTATTGCAAATAAGCTCACGTACTCAGAAAATTGTGCATGCATGAATGTTAGAACACTGTAGAAATCGTTTAAAAATGCACAATATATAACCAGTTGAAGTTTGCGAAATGATCGAACATGAACATGATCGAGATGTTCGAACTGCTCTGGGCTAAACTGAGATATTCGGCTAAATGGGCTTTTGTTGTTGTTTCTGTTGAAGTATCTAAAATATTTTTTTGATGGAAGTCTTAATGTTTGGATAACATTGGATCGCAGCGATCTTAGTTTGGAAGAGCTTGTTTTAATAAGTGTGTGTCCTCCAAAGGAGCAACTGTAAGCCAGCGACCATCTTACATTAATCCGCTTACTCTATTGAATATCCGACCTCCTTTGCCTTTTTGTCTTCACCTTACCTTCGTAAACTTTCTACTCTTACACTCTTTCTCTATCTTTCATTATTTCTTTACTTCCTCTTTCCTTTTGTTACTCTCCTCCCGTCCTTTCTCTCGCTTCTCCCCTCTTTCCTAACCTCTGTCCTTTCCTCTTAGTTCTACTCTCGGCTCTACCAAATCCTTATCTCTACCGTATTTCTTTGGCTTATCTTCCACTTTGTCATAATTTTCCTTTCCTTTTCATTCTAGATGTTCCTATTTCCCCCCAATTTTCATTCTTTTCACTTTTTTTCTCTCTCATCCTACCACCCATCTCCAATGCGCTTACTCTTCCACAGGCACTTACTGCTTGTTTTCCTCCTTTTATTGCTATCCGACTGTGCTTATTAGATTTTTATCTTTCTTAGTCTACCCATTCCTCTAAATTTGTTCCCCTCTTATTCTATTTTCTCTCCCTGTTTTTCCTAATCCCACTCTCTCTCCAACTCCCTAACCCTATCACTATCGCTATCCATACCTCTTTCCTTATGCATATCCCTATCACTATCCCTAGCCTTATCCTTACCTCTATCACTATCACCATCCCTAGCCTTATCCCTATCGCTATTGCTATCACTATCACAACCACTATCTCTATTACTTTCACTATGCCTAGCCTTATCCCTGTCTCTTTCCTATCACTATCCTCAATACTATCACTATCCCTATCACTATCACTATCCCTATTTTTATCCCTCGGGCAGCGAATTATTTCATGTTCATGAAGGGTATAAAAAGAAATACATATGTTAAAAATTCTCAATCACTCTGAAGAGAATATTTCTTTCAGCAAATACTTTAATTAAAAATTTTCCAAAAGAAATAAGCGTCAACTCACTTTATGCTCACCTAATTAAGTTTCCAAGCGCGACAAAGCCACGTACATAAAAAATATTACGTAAAATGAAAATATTAGAAAATTTGAGCCAAGACAAATCCGAGAAAAAAGCAAAAAATTTTGAAAACAAAATCTTAATGAAAATTTAAATTGAATCACAAAGCTGAAAATAACTAAAATAAGAATGATGAAAAATGTAAATAACATATGAGAGCGCGCAGAAATATAAAAAAAAACGAAATCTTAATGCAACAACCTAATTTTAACATATTATTATTTACTCTTTTTTCATCTTTAAGCACAGTCAAGTTGTATTAACATATTTTGCGAAATTTTTTCACAACGCATGCAGACGCCACGTGGTGACTGCAAATGTATGCAATGAATGTCATGAACAACTTAGCTGGAGAGTTGTGTACCGCATTTGAGTGAAGAAAAAAAATCGTAAAAAGTTAAAATAAATATGAGAAGAATTTAAGTGAGTTAAAAAATATATAATTTCACGCCACATGAATGTACTTTATATATTAATTTAGTATATACAGTGGGTGGTTAAGATGTGTAAACAGAAGTCAGTGCGTTACTGACTCTGGGAAAATTTGTTAACTTTAAAAAAATTGAACTTTATTTAAAAAAAAAAAAACAATTTCAGGAAAAATTTATATTCGCAATGACTATTCGCCCGCCGAAAAGGTATTTATATACTGAAAATTCTGGGAAAATAGGGACAACCATTTATATTAATGAAAGCCTTCAACCGGAACTCGGCTCCCGGAAAAAATTATAAAAAAATATATATGCGCAACAAATATAAAAGCCCCATATCAAATATCAACAGAAATCAGCTGTTCTATCAATCAAACATCTATAAACTTACATCTTGCGCTGCCATCTGGCGAATACTAGCAACTGCCGGTAATGCAGTGTTAGCTCTAATTGAATATTAACAATAGTGCCATAGTACAAATATATTTCTTTATGTGCTCACAATCGTTTATTTTTAACAAATTATTTTAATAAAATATAGCTAAACAAAAGCACTACGACTAATAATGCCCAAAGCTCGCTAATAATACGAACCCCCATCCTTACAACCAAAACTTCATTTATGGATTTGGGTTCCAAATAAGAGCGAAAAAGGGACCTGCACAGCAATTAGAAATAATATATAAGATTGATTTCAAAAAAAGTTGTCCTGAAACATTTCCGTAATAATTCCGAAATAGCTTTAAAACTAAGATAATAACTAAATCTGAAATTGTCCAAAGTTATCCCTGATGTAATTCCAAAATGATCACGAAACGCGAAATAGTCCCGAAATAGTCTACTCTTTAGAGCTATAGTGATTAAAAAATAATTAAAAATTAACTGTTCGCAGGATGTAGGCAGTGGATCGTTGCAGACTATTGCCATTACTCCCACTCCAACTACCACTCTTACTTCTTCCCCCATTTTCAATACCACCCTCTCTCCCATTTCCACGCCCACTCCCTCTCACATTCCTATTCCCCCTACCACTTCTACACCCACTCATACTCCCACCTCACTTTCACTCCCACTCATATTTACATTCACACTTCCTGTCGGATTCACATTACCACTACCACTACCATTCTTGCGCCCTCGTCCATCCCCATTCCTGGTCCCACAAGCACTCTCATTCCCACTTCCACTCCCACTATCAATCCCACTCCCATACCCACTTCTACTCCCACACTCACTCCCACTTCCCTTCCCACTTTCAATCCCACTTCCACTCTCACTTCCACTCCAAATCCCACTCCCACATCAAGGGGGTGCCTTAGCCCACTTTTTCAAATTATATGTAGTCGACATTATTTTCAAAGATACAAGTAATATAAACTTATGTTCCAAAATAACCCTAATAATAATAACTCATTTGTCAAAGATACCGTACAACATATATGTATGCAAAAACACTCCACAGATATTTTTGCAATGAATAGAAAAAGCTTAAAAAATAAAAAATCCATAAAAAAAAAATTCCGAAAAAATTTTGTGTGAACTGCAAATGTGTGGAAATTATGTTTTATGGTAGCTGCAATGCGAGCAAAGTTTTTAAATTTTTTGTTTGCTTTGTTATGAAGTAAAAATATGTGTGCATACATAAATGCAAATGAAGAAGAAAGAAAGCAAAAACAAAACTTAAACATAACAATAAAAATATTAAACAAAATAAAAAATAAAATAAAATATTAAGTTAAAGAATTTTGCACCATGCGACTTTAACGGTTTTTATGTTTATTTGTGTTGTGCTGCTTTCGCAATTGCTTTAATATTACGTATACGCCCTGGCACACCACAATCAGCATGCTGAACACGTAATAAAGCACAATAGCGCCTCTCATTCACGCCACCTGAATGCTGTTGCTCAACATATGAACAGACTATTTGTATGCATGAACATATTTACAGTTGTGGTCAAAATCTTAGTAGTGCTTATGGTTCATTTCATTTAAGAGGCCAGGTTTTTTTTATCACAACAGTTTTACGGTATGTACTGTAAAATCTATTAGTCTAAGGAGTTGGCTTCAAAATATGCAATCACTTGTTGGGATTAAACTGTTGGTTTTGTTAAATTTTAATGAAATTTTAAATGCAACGGCTTTTTGGTCAATAGTCTTAGTAGTGCGTGAGAAAGTGCATAGAAAATGGTGAGTAAGTTTATTTAAATGATTAATTCTAAAGCTAATGGCGCAATTTTTGTTAATCTTTACTCAGTAATGTCGAGAGAGATGAATTGCACACCTGAGCAGCGCGCCCTCATAAAAAACTTGATTCCTGATGGCAAAACTTATGTGGCAGTGCTCCCCAACAATGGTAAGTAATGCCATCAAGTACCAACCAAGTGGCAAAAAGCGTGGAAGAAAGTCAGCAATGTCGGCAAGAGAAGTTAAGTCCACAAAATAAATGCACAACAACAAAAACATTAAAGCAAGCTACATAAACACATTAATCATCATTTATCCACATACATACAAGGCAACGAAGAGATAACTCACACATGCACCCTCATATGGCTATAAGATAGACATAAACTACAAATATACATGTATATAGCTAATAACCACGCAAGAGATACAATTGTTCTGGAATACAGTTTCGCGAAATGACTAGACCTTCGGAGAAATGGATGAACAAGAAAACAGAGAGTATAAAAGCAGCGCGGGCTGAGGCATGACTAATCAGTTTTGATTTAAGCACGCTATTGGTTGTGAAGTATAAGTGTTGTTGAGAAGTACTTTCAAAGTAGTTTAATAAAGACCATTTTACACTACTGAATATTGGAGTTATTTATTCAAGAGTTTAGCGATTCGAACGCTAGCAGAAAGATTGGAAAAAGCGGAATTATCCCAAAATTCGGTACAATATGTAAAACGGTTACCTAATACAGAATACCATCCGAAGTATACAACAAAAACCGTAAAGCATGGAGGTTCTAGTGTTACGGTCTGGGCATGTTTTTCTTGGCTAGTCGTGGGACCCATTCATTGAGTTACGGAATTTATGACTGGCGCTTCATACGTTGATATACTCAAGGACATCATGCTGCCATATTCCGGGGACGAAATGTCATATCTTTGGACGTTCCAGCAAGACAACGACCTAAAATATACGAGCAAAGTAGCAAAAAGATGGTTTGAAGAAAGATTGATCAATACCGTGGAATGGCTTACACAGTCACCAGACATAAACCACATTGAAAACTTGTGAAAGATGGAAAAAGCGCATGGAAGTTGATTTCGGCTGAAGGATGCCAAAAACTTGTTGACTCAATGTAACAGCAAGTGCAAGATGTGTGAGCTGCAGGAAGAAATGGTTGAGCACGTTCTGTGTTCGTGTCCTGTGCTCTCCAGTTCAAGGCTCCAGCTATTAGGGGCGGCAGAGTTGCCAGATCTCGAGGCAGCATTCAAGCTGGGTCCTAGAAAACCTCTAGTGTTTGCCAAGAGGATGAAGTTATTCTATAACATATGTCCTGACACCTGACTGGGGTTCTTCCGTTTGGTCTTCAAACAAATTTTGTTAATACTATGGACACATTCAGCCTATGTGAGGTCTTTACTGACCGGTCAGTTCAACCTTACCTAACCTTGACTCAATGCCACGTCGCTCTCATGCGACTAAATACTGTGGAGAACTTCAGCATCACTAAGCTGTTAGTAAATAAAGGCACAACAACAAAAACATTAAACCAAGCTACACTTGTGTACATGAACAAATCAATCATCATTTGCACACATACATGGAAGGCGACGAGAAGTAAAGAGATATCTTACACGCAAATGTAATCATCAGACGAAATTCTTACTCACACATACATACGCATATAACTAATTACCAAGCATAGACACAAGAGTGAAGGTGAACGTCTAGAATTCGTTACAATACTAATTTAAATATAAGTCAACATGTCAAAATTGTCAGTAATGTCAAAATTTTACTTACAATTTTTTACACTACAAAGTTTTTGATTGTGCGAAACTCGCTGTAGTTTTTTTAAATATTTGTGAAACATTTAATTTTTTTATAGAAGCGATTACAGCTACTTTTTGACTCCATTATTTCTTAAATATACTCGCTACTAAGATTTTGACCTCAACTGTATGTACTGGAATCTTTTTAGCGCCACTTTCATTGTTGTTGTTGTTGCTGTTGTAGGCGTAAATAAGTAATTGCAGTAATTTCATTTCAAATGACACGCATTTTACGCTCGTTCTGTGGGTGATATTCGTAATTTTTATTTTTTATATATTTTTATAACGATTTGTGGTAGCTTATTTACGGAGCTTTAATTCTGATGCCGAAACGTGGGGAATATCCGATTGGTTTAGACTTCTATTCTCGATTTCAGTTCTGATGCTTTAGATTTGGAAAGGGGAGTAAGAAAGTGGAAGGAAAAGTGAAGAATGAAGGGTAGTAGGGTATAAATTTGAAGAGAAGAAAGGAAAAAAATGTGAAATTGAACTTTTATTTTTTTACACTTTTATGAAGTCCTTTTCCTAAGAGCGAAGCACCCTCGCTCTACGCTTTTTTTATTCCAAATTTCGCAAAAAATTTTACTTGAATAAATTGTTATCTCGGAGAGGAGCTCTTTAGGCAGTGTTTTATCTGATTTTTCGGTAGAACGGCGCCAAAATATAGGAAAAGGAGTGCCGTATCGAGGAATTTTTCATGAAAAATTTATATATGTATATATTATAAGCTACCTGCGCCACCAGAAGGAGTTACTATCGTTTCCTACGCCGATGACTGAACAATAATGGCCACAGGCCCAGGCAACAGAATAAACGGCTACCTCCGTGCTCTCCAGTTTTTTCGCCTCGCGAAACCTGGCATTATCACCGACTAAATCCTCCGCCACCTTATTTACAACATGGACGTCCCAAATGTCGACCATTTTGAACATCCACGTCGATGGCACTACGCTACCGACTGTCCCACACCCCAAAATCTTGGGTGTGACGTTTGATCAGGATCTATATTTTGGTGAGCACGCAGCCGCAATTGTTCCGAAAATCCAGAGCCGTAATAAAGTCCTCAAATCCCTTGCTGGCAGTACTTGGGGAAAAGACAAAGAAACGCTCATTACCACATACAAAGCAATTGGCCAGCCGATGGCATGCTACGCGTCCCCTATATGGTCGCCAAGCCTAAAAACTACCCACTGGAAGAAGCTACAGGCCTGCCAAAATACTGCTCTCAGAATCGCCACGGGCTGTCTTCTTATGTCCCCAGAACACCATCTACATAATGAGGCGAGAAGACTCCCCATCAGGGAGAGAAATGAGATGCTAACCAAAGAGTTCCTGTTGAAGACCCAGAAAACTGGGCATCCCAACAGACATCAGATTGATGAGCCAACACCGTCTAGTGGCTTAAGGAGTCATTTTCGTAAGCATTTTGAGGAAATACGGCACCTGAAAACCCAGCTGTATGAAGCAAAAAAACACAAGCAGGTTCTTGGTGAACTCCACAAACAGGCGTCGGACCGTTATACCAGGAATTGCCCGGTGAATCCAGTACTCAAAGCACAGTACCCAAAACTTGCGGAGGATGAACGTATACTCCCCATGGAAACGCGAGTCACTCTAGCTCAACTTCGTTCTGGATACTGTAACAAGTTAAATTCTTACCTATCCAGAATTAACCCCGACATACAAAATGTATGCCCGTTTGCAATGTGTCCCCACATGACACCAACCATCTCTTTAATTGTAATGTGGAACCAACTCCTCTAGCACCCCTTTCATTATGGTCCACCCCTATTGAAACAGCAAGTTTTCTTGGACTCCCGTTAGAGGATATTGATGACAATTTGTGATCGGTCGCAGCTGTTAGGTGGGGAAAAGCACTGCTACAACAACAACAACAACAGTAATATTGTCTATGGGACCATAGGTCTGAAATGAATTTCGAGCCTCCCTAATTTTTTTAGAAAATTTTATATCCCAATCCGAATTTGACATTTATTTTCAATTATTTTATTTGTGAGAGCCGCTATTCGGATTGGGATATAAAATTTTCTAACAAAATTAGGAAGGCTCGAAATTCATTTCAGGCCTGTGGCCCCATGGACAATATTACTCAGTATGACCCATAGATTCAGAAACTGGATGTGCCTTTTCAACAATAAATTTGACCCACCCTAGTATATATATATCAATCACACTGAAAAAAGCTATAGCGAACCCCATAAAAAGTAAGTGTAACATTACAGTTGTTTACATTTTAATACGTGGCGGTGCGAAGCAAACTAATTGACCTTATGGCCACTTAAGAAAAAAAGAGTTGACTGAAGGGTTTTTTCGGAAAAGCAGACTAGTCATACTGTCAATATTGTTGATATTTTATCCATTTGAAATTTGGCGTACTGGCCATTAAATATAACTTCAATTGACTTTGTGGCCATTTGAAGTGGTCACAAGACGATGTTATGGCCGTTGAACTTATGTCACACCACCTAATTTTGGTTCAAAAATTCCAAATACGACGATTCCCTCATATAAGTCGCCTTTCCGAAATGGCTCGTTTGATCGTTTTCATCCTATTTGGCCGGCAAATACGATTCACTCATGCAGTCCACACACGCTTCTGAAAAAAATGCCGCAAGAATGGAGTTATAAATAGCAATTTTCATTAGTTTTTGAACGCCAAACTGAAAATTGTAACAGAAACTGTTTAGTATCTTTGCCATTTTTCGTACTATTGTTTAACCAATTACATCCCAGCAAACACAGTCTCTAAAGTTAGAGAATTTATGTGTCGGTACTTTAGAGAACAAGTGGAATGTCGACTGGAGAAAATTGTTAGAAAACTACACTTGTAATCGAGTTGAGAAGAGAGAACTATTGCTAATTCAATTTACATTAGCATCCCGTTAGAGAAACACATTCGATAATTAGGTCCCATTTTGTTTGAGAGAGTTATGTTTCTTCAGAGTTTATTGAGTCGTCCTATAGCATTACAGATTTCAGAACAGGTGTAGTTATCCGATTACCCTCTAACTTCAGTATTTGTTGCGGTCAGTGTACTTTCTTGCGATATATAAGTATCCTGGCAGTCAAGTCTTACAGACGAAATGTGAATGAACTTAAAGACTGCCTAGAGATCGATAGAATTCTTTCTGCTACATTGCATTACTTAGCATAGAGGCAGAATGTTTAATATTACTAGAAGAAGGTCCATACTCAACTCCTCATTTTCAAATGTGTTGACATTACTATTCTTCGGGGAGATTTAGCTTTTTCGACACACCCTATTATATTTCTTGTATATACTCACCACGGCATTTGAAACTATGTACTGCACGGTATGTCTATTTGTACGCTAAATTTCAATGCCTTTTCCTCTTCACTTGGCACTTAAGGTCAAGCAGTTACCCAGCATGCACATTTAATACGCAACTTAAGACACAAACATATAAAATGACATATCTACACATATAACTTCATATGTAGCTACAAACAGCTTGAGATACAGCAACTTCGCTCCCCCCATTCCCGTTCATACAGCAGCACTACCATCTGATTTGCTACATTCGTTTATGTACAGTAAGCTGCTTAAGGTACGCTCTTTAAAACTTCAGAGCAAATTTGTGTTCGTTTGCTTTTTATAGCTTAACATCGTTTGCCCTGCATTTGCTTTTCATTTGACGCAATTAAGTGTTGCAAGACGTTATCTGCAATTATTGAGCTGACTGCAGTACAATCGTTAGCAAACACGCACCAACCGAAAATACGCCAAAGAGTAAAAGTCACAAAGCAAAGGACGTGCATGCGTGTAAGTGTGACTGCACTGAGGAAAATTGTTGCTTAATTTTCTTTAGAAAAATTGATTGTGATGATACATTTTAGGTTAGATTGAGTTAGTTTCCTTCCGCTTACGACGGAAGTAAGCTAACTAACCCATTGTTATACAGTCACAGAGAGTTTCAAACAAATTAAAGTAAAGCTTGAATCAATTTTTTGATGATATTAATTATACACAGCTGCTTGTAGTGGCATAGACAGAGAATAATGCCAGATAGTTATAAAGTTCCATATAACGCAATATCGAGGATGACTAAAGAAATCGATGCAGTGAGTCAAACTGATTTCTGTCCGGCAGTTCGCCCATAAGATAAGAAAGATTTAGATCTTATTATTCCTTAATTGGAATATAGTTTGCTAGGCAACTCTGGCTGAGTTCAATATATAGGTTCGTTCAAACCGCCAAATTATAACAGCGGCATTGACTAAGTGCTACTAAATTAATGGAATGTTGCATTTACTCAAGCTGATAATGTGATGCAGTAGCGCAGAGAACATTTTTATGTTGCCTTACTGACCCCCAGTTGATCGGCTAATCGGCTAATCTCCGCCATGACCTACATGTAGCCTTATCGCTACAACAACAACAACAACAACAATTGCCATGACAATGAATATCTCTCTCGCTCCCCAACTCCTGAGACGGAAAGTGGCTGCCGACCTAACACTTTAAGTCTTATGTGTGTGTGTGTGTGTATTCGAACTTAGGACGCAAATACTCTGGTATTAATCAGTGAGGGTTTATGGCACCTTTACTTGCCCCTAGATTGACACAGTCTTCGACAAAACCTAGTATACATATCTCACTATTCAAAAATACCTTTTGAGATAACGTCGTAATACCTTCCCTCCACTAAAAGCCCTGAGAGGTTTGTAAGCTTGGTCTGATCCCATCATATTATGTTGATTTAATCGGAGCATATCGTGGGACTACTGTTTTCGTGCTGAGAACCAACCAACCTGCGCACCTCGTTGTGTCTATGGCCTTGCAGATCCTACTGCCTATCGGCCTTTCCCAATTAAGTGTGGCAGCTAGTACTAGGAACCTTGTAGAAAATACAAGCTAACTATTAAGGAATCAGGAAAAGCAACAACAAAGTGAGATTCTGCTCGTGCGACCCTGCGCAATTTCATTAGCGAAAGGCACTAGCCAGAAGTTTGTTAGGGAAAACGCAGTAGCCTTTCACAAACAAAGGCGTTTTGGTGGGACCAACACTAATAGAACAGCAGGACTTACAAAACAAACCCCGAAAAATTTTACGTTATGATGGGTCTGGTACCAGTGAAGTGGCGGCTTTGGCGGCGTTAAAACACTAACTGTACTCGTAGAAACTTAAGACTGAACTAGTTTGAAAAAGTAATAACATTCTGCCGGACATTTTGCCAGAGCGTAAGATGTGGTGAAGGAAAAATCTCTATGCCGGTCAGTCTTTTCGTAGCGACAGAAAATGACAATAGGTACAAGCCCTTGACGAAAAGGATCAGCAGTACTCCGGTGGGGATACATCATGTCTCGATAAGATTGGAAAGGAAAGAATGATCATTAGGGCATATAAATCTTGACATTTCTATAAATTATTGTGGGGTGAAGACAGCTTTGGCTGATGGTTTTTTCACTTATCTTTGAGAGCCTCAAAACTTACTCGCTTATTTCAAGTTTAGCGAGCTTTAGTCACTTTTGTGAGAGAGGGAACTAACTATATGTATCATTAGATCGTATGGTTTCTACCCTGCAATGGGGTAAGAGGTCCTAAATTGAAACGATATCTAAATTATACCATGGGCTAGGTAGCCTCTGAAGCCTGAACTAACTGAAAACGAGTTGTTTAGTCCCACTCAGATTAGTATTGGACTTACAATGACTCGTTTAACATACTTAAGAGAAGATAGGCAGGTGGACAGTACATTTTTAATAAGTTCGTCATACATGTAAGCCTTTCTTCCCACAAAGTGCCCTGATGGGTTAAAATACTAACAGAGAAAGACGGCCTTAATGCCAAAAATGCTTATATCTCTAAAGAGAGCAAACTTAAGGCTCACAATGGGCATACTAACTGGGCACTGCGTTCTGGCGTCACGTGCTTATAAGTTAGGCCTCGTCAGTAACTGCAGATGTAGGAAGTGCGAGCTGTAGCATGAAAATGTTGAGCACGTTCTGTATTTGTGGGTTGCGCTCTCCAGGTCAAGGCTACTTCCACTAGGGGCTGTAGAGTTGCCAGATCTCCAGACAGCTATTTAAGATAGGTCCTATAAAACTACTTATATTTGACAAAAAGACGGTGTTATTTTATAACGTAAGTGCATATACCTAATTGGTGCTCTCTATTTCCTCGTCGAACCAATTATGGTAACCCTATGGACACATTCAGTCTATGTAAGGTCTTTATTAACCGGGCTCATCAACCTAACTTAACCCGGCGCTTTTTTTCTATCTTATTCTTCGTCCCTCTAACTATTTTAACCACTTTCTTTAAACCAATTGAGTTTCTACACTAGACTGGGTTATGTTTGGAAGTTTCGTTTATCGTTGAAAATTATTTTGTGAAAGAAAAATTAAACATGGTTTCGGAGATTATCTGCTTCGATATTGGAAGTGAGTTCATTTCTGCGATCTAGAGCCGGATGTGTTCGTCCCTCCATTGATGTGGAAACGCTATCACTCCGGCTATGTAAAGCTCCGCTGTTTTATCACCGTTATGTCTGCCAATCCCCATATTTGGGAACATTGCCCATAACACAAAGCACACATCGTTCATTATCCGTTTCACTACTTCTCTTAAAAGTTATTATATTTTCTCACTGTTTACCGGAAAGTCACGCCGTTTGCGTGTTTGACATTCATTAATCATTACAACAGTTAAATAATATCGCCATCTGGATAGTCAACAATCGCCTTTACTTATCTGCTTCTCCTATTTTACGACTAATTTTTCGCAAGAAGCAAATTGATACCAACAAACATACATATCTACTTGTATGTACATTAGGGTGGGTCGATTTGTATGGACGAAAGTTAACCTATGTCGCGCCATCGATTTTTCGATAGGATTTGGGCTCAGTAAAAAAAGTTCCACTGTAGTGTACTGGTTAGCTGTTTTACTGCGCTGTTGAATGTTTAGGAGTTTTGCTGTCAAAACATCTACAGATTCACCTTTAATTGCTGAACTCAACTTTTGCCTTATTTCTAGTATTGAGTTTTCGGTGCTCAAAAGGTTTCTAGCTGTTCCCTTGAGCTTTGTTTTTATCATGGAGACTGCTATGGTCTCGTGAGTATCCTTAATTTGTTCTAGGATATCCAGTGCATCTAAGAAGCTATGTAAGTTCTCATGTTTACCATCAAACTCAGGCAGGATTGACGAAGCCGTTTTTAAGAATTCTACTGTGGTTTGAGCCATTTTGTCTTCTCTTGTTTGGTAGTTTGGCGTCTCTGTTAAACTTTCTTTTTGTTCCTGTTTTTCTTTTTATTTTTGTTCTACTTTTGATTCTTCTTCTAAATCAGATGCTGACTCCAGAAGGAATGTGTTATAGTCTATTTCTATTTCTTTCTTAAAACTCGTTGGTACTATGAAGTCCATATTGTCACGGATATTAGCATCACTAAGCTATGCCATCACTAAGGCCATGCTAAGCGATATTTACGTCAATAATCAAATCATGTATACACATATATAAGGCAGCCAAGAGATGTCACACACAGATGCATTTACTTATACGCCTATGTGCGCGCGAGAGACTGTAAACTACAAACATTCACATCAATAATTCAATCTTTATGTATCTACATAAACGAATAAATAATTGCGTCTACACATATGTACCATGTACGAATACGAGCAGCGGAGAGTCAATGCGCAAACACATGCATATATCTGAGAAGTTTGAGAGCTACTGGACTAGTAGATTCTGGAAGCGCCTAAAAGATGTATAAAATTGTGCAATTTTAGTTATAGCTGAGAAGTTTGAGAGCTCATGGACAATGCTAGTAGATTCTGGAAAAATGCGAACGAGGAAACCAAAGGGTATAAAAGGCAACAGATGTAGAGGCGCTGTAATTCAGTTTGAGTTGAGCTATCAATCAGTTTGATTAAGCACGCAATCTGGCGGCCAATAGTAGAGTTTCATTTGAGTTATCAATCAGTTTGGTTATTAAGCCAGCGAGTAGCAAAGTATAGGTGTTATTGTGAAGTACTTTAATAAAGACCATTTTTCCATTATTCAATATTGGAGTTATTTATTCAACAGTTTAGTGATACGAACTCAGCAGAGGATTGCAAATAAGAGGATATGCAAGTAAATTCGTTACAATATCATATCTTGCCAGTGAGGACACCAATTTGTCTCTAATGCTGGAAAAAATTTGATATGCTTGGTCTTTTCGATTGCTGTCGAGTTTACCATTTAACTGTTGAATTATGAATGTCGAATTGTCTTTATTCAAATAATTCAGCCTATTTATATTAGATTATTCTAAGCATATTCTTACATATCTATTTACATTTAAGCTTACATACTTACATACATAACTACCTTAAACATACATACTCACATAACTACATACTACTCGGGCCCTGTAGAATAAGAAAAATAATTCTTTTATGACCTGTATAATAGGAAAAATAATTTTATTATGCCCTATAGAATAGGAAAAGTAATTTTATTAATGACTGCGGAATAGAAAATATCAATAAGAAAAATATTTTTATTGATGACCTGCGGAATAGAAAGTATCAATAGGAAAAATAATTATATAACCCTGCAGAATATAAAATACCGATAGGAAAATAATTTTATTAATCACTTGAAAAAAAAAAAAAAAAAATTATATCAATAGGAAAAATTATTTTAGTAATACCCTTTAGAGTAGTAAACATCGATGAAAACAATAATTTTACATTAATCCCCTATAAGGTAGAAGAAATCGATGAAGAAGAAAACACTAATCATAAAAATTATGACACCTTAATCCCATCTAGAATAGGAAATGAGGATAAGCAAAAATTTAGTAGTAACATAGAGAATAGGCAAATAAAAATACACAAAAATAGACTTAAATTAGTAGAATAAGAAGATGTTCAACCTACAAACATTAAAATACAAAAGTAGAATTAATTTACAAAAATAGAATACTCATGCATTCCCCAAATGCATAAGCATTCTAAAAAAAAGGGAGATGTAGTGTAAGCAGCCAACAATTCAATTTAATCCAAAATATTTAAATCAGTCTAATATTCTAACCTGCTACAAAAATAGTCTAAATGTTCATCAACACATGAAAATGCATTTGAGAATTAATGCTGACACAGCCATTAATAAACAGACGTGTACAACACACAACCAAACGAATTTGAATCCCAGCAATTTGCATTCCTGCAACTTACAAGGTTAGCATTTCCCATAAATTTGCAGCTCATATATGTAGGTACATATTATGTGCCGAGTAGTATGTAGGTATGTAAGTATGTATGTTTAAGGTAGTTATGTATGTAAGTATGTAAGCTTAAATGTAAATAGATATGTAAGAATGTGTTTAGAATAATCTAATATAAATAGGCTGAATTATTTGAATAAAGACAATTCGACATTCATAATTCAAGCAGTGAAGTCTTCTTTGATTTAATTGCGTTAGGGACCTTTCTACACCACTACGCACACCCAAAAAAATGATTTTCGAGCCTGCGAAATTTCATTTTTTTTACTTTTTTCGAAATTTTCATTTCATTGTAAAATTTTGATGTATACCCTGTCCGACCCAAAAATGTCCACTAAAAACGTTGGCGATAAGAGTTTTTTGGAAAAAAAAAATGAAAATTTTTTTAGTAGGTCATGAAGAAAACCTTAAAAATCAAAGTCGAAAAAAGTCAAAAACATGAAATTTCGCAGGCTCGAAAATTATTTTTTTGGGTGTGCGTAGTGGAACTTTTTTCCTGAGCCCAAATCCTATCGAAAAATCGATGGTGCGATATCGGTTAATAAATCGACCCAGTCTAATGTACATGTACATGCACCTCTTAATAAAGTATATGCTTTGGCTATCAACTTTTAGCATTCATTGAGCATGTCCAACACTCAATGAGCTCACGTACACACCTAAACATAAATAGTCGATTATATCTAAATATCTATAAGTACTCACTACTTATACTTAACTAAAATGTTTATATATTATAGCACGTGATACTTAAAGCTAATAATGTCCTTTTGTTTAATATACGTACTGGATCTGCATATATGTATCTGACTTAGAAGTTTTGTTGTTGGCAGCGGATTAAGTTGTTTTGCAACTTTCGAACACCCAATACTGGAAATATGTTTTGTCTGTCATGTAACTATAACACTAATGACAGTATATTTTGTTGCGGTGATTGGTTTAATTCTTCCCACACTAAAATAGATTTAATCATTGGCATACCGGGGTCAGAGGTTTGGGGGATTTAAACCCTGTTCCACTCCTTCATACTTAAGTAGGCACAGTTTCACTAATAAACATTAATAAGTCTTTAATTTTTTAAAGTGTTTTTCTAAAGTAAAATAAAAACATTTCGTTTGCTACCGTACGGTGGAATCTTGCATGTAAGCTTAAAGTGTAAGCGAAGCATTAGCGTAAACGTATTCTTTGTGAGTTGCTTGCCTGGCTCTCCGTACTCCCATGTACACCTCGAGGATAAGCCTCTTTGTACGCATTCTCTATCGCAACAAGTAAAGAAGGCTAAGTTTGGGTGTAACCGAACATTACATACTCAGCTGCCAAATTACAGCTAGCAAAACTTTTAAATTACCTTCTTTTAAAAGTGGGCGGTGCCACGCCCATTGCCCGACATTTAATTTTCTATTCTATTCTGCGTCAAGAGTCAACCCACCTACCAAGTTTCATCGCTTTATCCGTCTTTGGTAATGAATTTTCGCATCTTTTCGAATTTTTCGATATCGAAAAAGTGGGCGTGGGTATAGTCCAATTTCGTTCATTTTAAGTAGCGATCTGAGATGAGTGCCCAGGAACTTACAAAATAGTGGGGTATGATCCCATTGGTATCGATTTTTTGAACAGATGCTAGCTGCCGTTTTTCTGTCATCAAATTTTGATCCATCCTTCAACTAGACGTGTGAGTCAGGGTCAGTATATAAATTCACTGTTTTCCAAAAATTCTACAATGGAAACAATTCTACTTTCGTGAGATTCTGAACGTAAAGGCGTTGCATCACGTAGTTTCAATACGGCATTTCTTATACATTTTCATATTACTTTCATATGCCCTGTTCTTATGCTCAGAGATATTTTGGAGTCTTAGAGTAGAAAGTGTTGCCTTGTTCTCCATTAGAATAGGGAAGGGAGGTATTTCTACTAAGGCACTAATTGCATAAGCAGAGGATGTTCTCATTCCACACGCTATGCCTATATGAACTGCAATTTGCTTAATGTTATTGTTGCCAGTATTTGCGTGATCTTCGGCCACCAAACCGAGGAAGCAAAGGTGATTGTTTGGATTCACAACAGTATTGAATGTACAGTAAATAATTTTGGAAGATAACCCCCATGTTTTACCATAGAGTCGGGTGTGGTTCTAGGAAGCTCTTGTTGCTTTCTTTAAGGTAGCACCTATATGCCCATTCAGTGTACAGAAGTAAAGTGTACCCTCTAGGTATTTTGCCACCCAGGGATGGTTCGGGAAGGCAGTTTTATTAGGATTAGTAGACAATTCTTTAGTACATCACTTTTCTGTGATGCGCAGAGCTTGTTGAATGCGATTGGATATTATTTCCTCGTGCGTTCCTGCGATGCTGATAACTTAGACATCAGCATACCCCTCCTTAGCATGTATAGCACAAAGCGAATGATCATTGTGCTTACATCCTTGTCAATAATAGCTTGTTCGATAGCTTGTTGTGTAGTGTTATTTAAAGCCTCTAAAATGTTAATAAAAACTTATAAAGCTATACTCTTAGACTACAAATAATTTTTAATTTTTTCCGTGAGGCTATAAATAGTTGTCTCCATACGTTTTCTTGAGTGGTGACCAAATTAAGTTCTACACAGAAGGAATTTTTTGATATGCTGATTCAAATTTTTCTCCATACCCTTTACGACAAACGAACTGAGGCTCATTGGTCGATACGACGAGGGCAGTTGCTCGGATTTACCTGACTTTCGTATGAATACTACCTTAACCTCTCTCCAGCTGTTTGGAATGTAGCTGAGCAAAAGATATGCCTTAAAAAGGGTGGATAACGCTGAGCCTATATGGTTTTTTTCCTGCTGTAACAGAGAGGGATAGACCTTATCCGGTCCTGGTGACTTGAATTAGATGAAAATGGACAAACCCCACTGCACTCGCATGACGGTGGTGAGCTTAGTTGCTAGTTTTTTTTCTCTACCACTAATGGTGGGCAACGCTCCCATTATATATGAGTGTTGATAGTCTGCTATACAGTCCGGAAAATGATTTTTAAAAAAGAACTCACATGTCTGTTCTGGCTGCTTAGTGGTGCTCTCATCTGTCTTTTTCAGAACATCATTAATACTCTCACAATGTTCTCTTCAGGTAACTAATTATGATCAAGTAGTTAAGAATAATAAAATAGTCAAACAATTAAATACAATCAGTTTTATAAAAACTAGAGTTTGCCCATCGTTTGAGCTTTAAACACTACAGACGTCGCTTTACATTCCTATACTTTCTTTTCCCCTCCTTTATTTTCATCTCCTTTTCCTTCCTTTCATTTTCTTTCCTTACGTTTCGTTTCCTTTCTTGTACCTTCCTTTCCATACCTTTCCCTACATTTCATTTTCTTACCTTTCGTCCCCCTTACTCACCTTTCCTTATCTTTCCTTTCCTAACCTTTCATTTAACTTTATTCCCTTTACTTTTGCTTTCTCCTTAATACCTTACCCTTCCCGCCCTTTCCCTTCCTTTCCTTTCCTCTCCTTTCCTTCCCTTTCCTTTTCGTTCCACTCCTTGTTATTTTATTTCATTTCGTTTATTATTATTTATTTATTTCATCTACTTCATTTCATTTTATTTAATTAATTTCTTCCTTCCCCTCCTTTTCTTTCCTTCCCATTCCTTTCGACTCTTATTTTTATTTTATTTCATTTGACTTTATTTTATTTTTTTTTGTTTTATTTTTCTTATATATTTTAATTTTATTTATTTTATTTTGTTTATTTCATTTTATTTTATTACATTTTATTTCATTTTATTTTATTTTAATTTTATTGTACCACAAATTTTTTAGTTTTTCAACCCATATTTTTCGATTAGTCAACGGTAACCGTCTTCAGGGCGACTTTGTGTTTGTAAACAGTCGCCCTGAAGACGCTTATCGTTAAGTAACCGAAATATATCGTTTGAAAAACTAAAAAATTTTTCGTTTTATTCACCAAGGACCTAAAGCCGGCAAAAAAAATAAATTAAAAACAAAAAGGTCGCCAAAACATCTAATTTATTTTATTTTATTCCATTTTATTCATTTCTTTCCGTTCCACTACTTTAATTTAGTTTTGTTTTATTTTATTCATTTCGTTTTTGTTTTTTTTTTTTTTTTTTAATTAACAAAATAGTATACATAATAAATACTCCAGTTTAGGTTTCGTTCTTGTTTTTGCCAACACTTTAAATATCAGCAAAAAATTTTACACATTGGCTCACATTTACTGATCCTCGCACTATACATTCCAAAAAAAAAAAAATTTGCTGGCGAGATCAAATCTGAATAATATTCAGTTAATTTTTAAGTGGCCTGCTGATTTTTGTAGCGCCCGTAGCGTGAGTGTAAACTTTCTCTTAGTTTAAATACGTGCTTGGCATTTGTAGTAGTGTCATTTTAAAATTAATATTTTAGCGCTATATTTAGCTCTTTTCAAATTTTGTTAATGGCCTGCACTGTTTTCTGAGAAGACCTATCGATACATATATAAATGTTTATACCTTAGAGCTATAGTTTGGCCGCAAAAAGACCGCAAAGTTTTCAACTTGCCTATTTATATATAGATAATCAAATAATGGCAAAGTCAATAAATTAAAAATAATTAAAACCAATCAAACAATTAATAAACATCAAACAAATAGTCACAAAACTTTCATTAGCGCAAAAAACTTTTGACAAAAACCTCCCTCCCAAACACAGTATTTTTCTTTCTGCGCCACTGATTATAGCTTTTGCTTTTGCTAATGCCGTTATCATTGCTATTGCCACTCAAATATATAGATGCATATACATATACGTGTATATGTCTGCCAAGCTTGTCTAGTGAAAATATCCTTGTTAGCACTAACCTCTCAAAGAAAGTCCATATCTTTAAGGAATTACGTAACTATTAACGAAATTTTGTTTGTTTTCGTTTCTATGTTTATTTTACTTGTCGTTTATTGCACATTTTCAACTTTTATTGTCACTCTACACTTTAGCCTTTAACACTATATATTTGATATGGTAGATAAGTGGCATGTTAGTTGTCATTATTGTAATTATTATGTTAACACTTCGTTTTGTCTTGTTCAAGTATAAAGTTTTGTGTAACAATGCCTTTAAAATATCTTACATTTATTATGTAATATTCATTGCAACACTTACAACTTGTGCATTGGCATTTAGCATGCAAAGGAGGTGAAAATTTATTGTGTTAAAAGACTTGGTAGCTTGTAAGACACGATCGTTGCAACATCAGCATAAAATGTTAGACAATTTAATTGGTTTGAAAGAAGGACTTTTTAATGATGGCGCATTAATCAATTCTGAAAATCTATCGAGAAGTTCTGTGGAATATTTATGAGCCACATTTAACCCTCAGCCGAGAGCCGCCCACTTTATATAAGGCCTTAATTCGATATCTCACCAACTTGGACGGCCGCTGTTATTGAGCAAAAACTAAAATTATTCCATTAGCATCTGATTCTATACACAGATTTCGCACCTCAGCAATACTCTCTTTATTTCAAGCTATCTTTAAATTTTCATGTTTGGGACTTGTGGTGCTGACGATTTTTAGTCTAGGTACATCTACTGCAGCTGGGATAAAATATCTATGTTAGATTTTGATTTGTTTTAGAAAATGCATCAAACAGCGCAAAGGCTTAGCTAAAGATCTTTCCTGCCCTCTGTTCTACTAGGTAGAAACCGCCAACTAACTTATTTTAATGATTGCTAATAGCACCGGTGTTTCCACTCTCTAGATTGTGTGCCACAGGCACTATAATTTGTACAGCAGTATATCGAAGTCCTAACTTGCCATGGAATAAGATAGCCAGCGATTTTAGTCATTTTCGCACCAATGAACTTTGGAATGATATAGAAGTTGTTCCTTGAACTCTTCCGCTTGCCACACAAGCAAACATCTTACATGGGTTCCCTGCCGAGGAGGAAGCTTTATCCTGCAAACATGGGGAAATAAATAAACCAGCAATACAACTAAGGTAAGCTCGTTGGGACTAGCAACTAAGAGCCAAACATTTTCCTACTGGGTTGTTCAAATTGTGGCCTCATCCTAGCCGATGAAACGAAAAGACAAGCTATTTATGAATTCTAGAATTTACGAAATTTTTTAACGACGGTGGTCATCGCTATGTTAAAGAATCGATGACTATAACGATTTTGGTATTCTATAATGGAATTAGATAACTTTTTTAAAGACATTCAACATTGTAATATAGCGCATCGATAAACATATCGATTTGGTTTTTTTTATAACAATTTTTTTTTAACATTCGTTGGTTTATGATCAGCTGTTGTCGCTAAATAACAAAAGAATATTTCATTATATTTGTTGACGAAATTGGCTGCAAATAAAAGTTCCTTCCTAACTCAATAAAATTATCATCTCGTTAGCGATGTGAAAACTTAGCACTATTGCTAACGCATGTGACAAATCGTTAGTTAAATTAGGATAAAGCGCATCGTTTAAAAAAGTGAATTCCATTACAGAAACCAATAGTTTCGGGCTTGCTGAGTAGAGATTCGCCGATGGCGACAAGTTGTTGTTATATTATCGGCTTATTATCGATAGCTGATTATTATCGCCGAGTCATCAGCTTTTTATTGGTTTCTTATGGGCTTGTTATCAACGAGTTAGAAACGAGTCATCCATTTTGTGTTGCAGTTTTATCGGTAAAGTTTCATAACAAGTCCGTGACTAGTCTTTAATAAATCGATAGCACGCTGCTAGCAAAATGTAAGCACTCCAATGAGAAATCGTTTACTTTTTGATAAAAAAAAACAATATTTTTTCAATAACTGCCGACAACAAATTGTTAACTTTTTGAAAACAAATCTATAACTTTTCGATAACATATCGATAACTTTTCAATAACTTGTCGATACATAATCGACAACTTTTCGATAATAAATCGATATCTACCATAAACAATGTACCTCTTTTCTATATTAAACCAATAACTTTTCGACTACAAACGGACATTTTTTTAAAGAAACCGATAAATATTCGATAAAATATCGAGCATTTTTCGATGACAATTCAATAAGTACTCGATAAGCTTTGTTATCGATAGCAAATTTATAACACAATTTGACACTATGGCAGCATTGCCATCAAACAAGTCCAATTTTCACATTCATTCTGCAACAGATGTCGCAGTGTTGTGAATATCAATTGGCAAGAACCACAATAGAAGTAGGATTAATGAAGACAAACAAAAAACCGCTGTGGTGGCTGAATGGTTATAGCAGCGGCGCCTAAACGTTGCCGATGAAGGAATTTAGCAGTTCCCGAAATGGATCTATACAACGAGCTTTGGCAGTTGTCTAAAATTTTTTCTTTCTTCTATTCTAATTTAATAATTTTTTCAATTAAGAAAAAATTTATCATAACAATAATAATGATAAAATAATTATTGTTAGGCCTTGAGCTCGATTCGAACCCGCGATTTTATAACACTTCGATAATACATCGATCACTCTCCTACAAAGTCTCGATAACAACCCTATAAAAAGCCTTTCTATCCTTTCCTTTCCTATAATTGGCTTCAATTTCCTTCCCTTTTCTTGCCTTGATATGCTATCTGAATTCGCTCATATCAACTCTACCACGTCCATAGTCCCCACATTATGCTACTGCGAAGTAACTAGGCCTACACTTACATTCTAGATGTCCCCATACCTTGAACAAAGATGTTTAGTTATCAAAAACCTCTGCTCTTCATCAGCAAAACTCCCAAAGTATACACATTTTTTAACACTCAGTAGTTTTCGTTGCGCTCATTTAAACTTGCATAATATCAATTACCCTACATAGACTTATTTAACTTTATACCTATTGGTAACGGTAGCCTTATAATATATGTAGGTCTATATTCTGATAGGAAATCTACAACAGCGCCTCTCTTTAGCTGAGCCACATGCGCTATGCGACTCAAATTTGCTAAAAGTATAATTTGACAAAAGTGTCAAAAAGGGAATTACTTTGCTGCTTACTTGCCGTACTATACTAGGTGTTGTTGGCTGTCAAAAGATAGAGAGAGCGGGAGTAGAAATGTATTATTACACACCCACACATACACGTTATACATATTAGGGGGACTCATGATAGCATATAAACTTATAAGGTGTAAAATTATATCCATTTACACACGCGGTTATATGAACGCACCTAGTAATACTCTTGATAAACTTGATTGTTTTTCAGCTGTATTATTGCCAAAAAATTTTTCTGATTGTTATACAAATTAAAAAATACCAAGATTAAGTGAAAAATCAAAACTAAAACGACTTTACTTGCCGATGTTGGATATTTCTGATGAAAATGCCGGCTGTAATGTCTGCAAGGTTGCATTCCTTTGAGCTTACCGCGTTTACACAATGAAATGTGCGCGTAAATTTATACAAATTGTGTAAATGATTTTTCATACAAAATTTGACAGTTCGTTTACGCACTAGATAAATTTATACGTTTACACACTCTATAAGGCATCTATACGGTTACATGAGTCCCCCTATTAAACTTCCTAAACGTAAGTGCTAGCATACTTTTAGGCATACCCAGACAAACTTTCAGATATTTTCGTAATCAGAAGGGGTGAACAAGGAAAAGGATATGCAATTGCCAAACTTATTTCAGTGTTGAAAAGTTCACATTGTTGTTAGTGTTGATGTTGAAATTTTTGTTGTCAGTTTTACTATCTACTTCTATGTATGTTGCATAACAATCCTTGCCCCCTGGTTGCTGTCGTTAACGTTTTTGTTGTTCGTCGTTCACACATTGCTGCTCATTGTCATCAGTTGGCGAATGACATCGCAAACATTCACCTTTTTCCGCCTGCCACACAAAACTTTTGCTTTCAGATTGTCTACATTCCTCGCTCGCCCACATCCTGCACCTTAGTCATTCTAGTCACAACTTAGCTTCACTATTGACCATCCAATCGACTAAGCATTGGCTTCGCAAGCTTTCCGGCTAACAAATTACTTGCAACTTTGCAACACTGCAACATGCAAAGTTGCAATTTTTCGACAGTTACAAAGCTCTATTACAGTCCACAAGCAGTTATTGAAGGAATGCCTAGTATTAGCAAAGTGAGATGTTTTGAAGAAAATTCGTTTGAAAATTTAACGTCTTAAAAAGATTTGAAACGTTCACAAAGGTTGGAAAAAAGAATGTCATAAGGGAGTACCGTTTGAACCATTTATATTTTTGCTGACCATCGTTTCAAAACTCATAGTCTCAATACTTAGTTGAAGTAAAACCTTGTAATGATGTTTTCAGTAGCTTCACCATCCCACATTCACCAACCACCGGTTGCTTGGAAAACGACCAACCTATGCCTCAACTGAGCATCGCCGACTCACTAATTCTATCCACCGACATCTACTAATTCACCGATTTGTCATACACGACTAGACGGGTATCGATTCCACCAACCATCGGTTGCTTGAGAGTCGACCAACCATTACTTAGGTTTTCAGCTTACATCGATTCCAGCGATAAAATAAGGGACAGTTAGCCGTTCACTTCAGCCCGTTCATCCATTAACCAATTCTACGGAGATAAAGCGATTGCAACCATTTCTTCTTACAATTAATAACCGATTTAATCACCCAACGCTGATTTGTGTATGTATTTAGGACTGTAATAATGAAATCCCAGAGTTTGCTAAAATTTCTCCTAGAAATGGCGCCCGCGCAGGGACCCGTCTCCCACAGAGGCCAACCAGTACGTAGAAAAAACGTGTGTGCGTGTGTGTAAGGGGGTTTGAGGGTGATTTAGATTCACAATTCGGTACGTTTTTCTTCCTATCTTTCCGGGAAGTCAACCGGGGTCGATCTATTTAAAAAAAAAAAATTATGGTTCGATTTTCCTTGAAATTTGTTACAGATCCTTCACAAGCTTATCACTTGAAAAACTATTGCGATAAATCACATTCAGGAGAAAGGAAAGGGGGAGACGGATATAAGTGGAAAGAGAGTGAGGGAGAGTAAAGAAAGTGGGAGTAGGAAATGGAGATAGAACTGAAGAAAGTGCAAAGGAAAGATATGAAAGGGAGAAAGTCAGATAATGGACGGAGATGAAGAAAAACAAAGAGACGTGTAGGTAGAGGAAAGAAAGTGGGAGTAGAAGAAAAAAGTCGGGAAAGCGAAAGGGGCAAGATAAGGGGAATAGAGGGGGATAAAAGAGGTAGTAGTAATGGAATTAGGAGAATACGAGAGAGAACTAGTGGGTCTAGGAGTGGAAGTGGGAATGGTAATGGAATTAGGAATAGGAGTGCGAGTGGAGGGGGATTGGGATTGGGGGTTGGAGTTAGATGGAGGTAAACGGAATAAGGGATGAACAAGAATAAGAAGAAAAATGGAAGATATATAGTAGTAAATATAGAAAATAATGAGATAATGGGTGAAGAGGAAAAACGAGGCACGCTTTTTAAATGTAGGCAAACCAATTTTGGGACAGAGCGAAGTCTGCCGGGTAATCTTGTTTTCTAATTGAAACAAATACGAGATTCTGTTTTGCACAAACAAAAAAACTGAAAAAACACTAAAAAGTTTTGACGCAAAAGATGTTAGATAATTAATTTTTAAGGGTTGAAAAATATGTAATTTTTGGAAAATTGTTTTGAATTGCCTACTCGAGCCTCATTGCTCAGATATTTTGATTTTGAAACGAATTACTTCAAAATATGCCACTGTGCTACATCAACGACCATAACTACGACCTTCATTGCCTCAGGCAGCTGTTGGCCAACTGAGAATTATGTAAAACTTTTTTGTTGTTGGGTCAATGAACGTTGTTTTTCGACAGCACACACACATCCGTTTATACTCACACATAGAGGCAATCACTCTCCATTGGCTGATCAGTTAGTTGATTGGGCGTTTATGTTTTGTTAGATGTTTGGTTTGGAAGCGCTCATAGTTTGTTGGTTATTGAGTTTATTTGCTTGCTTGACTTTAAAGTTTAAATTGGTATGCTTTTTCATTCACTTCCCAATACATACAAAGTTTTACAAAAACACATATTTCTTAGTAGCCCACTCAAACATATACATACATAGTTACACACACACAAGTTTACTTTGCTGTAAATTTTTTATGTGAAATTTTGGCTCTAAATTTGGCTACAAATCTTGTGGTTCCTTTATTTCTGCTAATCGATGTATGTATTTATATGTAAATATATTTGCATTTAACCACAGAGCAGCTATTTTTGTTGTACATGCAATTATCTTTATTGCTCATTTTATTATATCATCATCATCTTTTCATTAAAAAGTCTTTTGAAACAAAGGCCAATTTAATTTACATACAAAATGTTTTATGATAATTCAAATGCAATTTAAATATTTAAGTTTATTGTTTTTGTTATAAATATATATTTTATAACAGCAAAAAAGTTATCTTGGTAAGACTTTAAAATAAATTCTCAGAAAAGTTTTTATCTTTATCTACGTTTGATTTGCTTCAAAGTGTTTACATGTGTGTTGGACATCCAGACGGACTGAGGAGTCCACACCCTGTCCTTTTTGAAGTCTACCAAATATCTCTCTCGGCTAAATGTTAAATTCGTGGCGGAAATTCGCTTATACTTCGACTATTGATAAGTTATGGTATAAATTTGATATCCATAACAAGGGTTATATATGATTTTTGGATATTTTATCGAATTTGATACAGGCTTGTTATCGATTTGTTATCGATATGTTATTGAAAAGTTATCGATGTTTGATCGCAAAGTTCCCGGATTCTCGGTCATAAAGCGGTAGAAGATAAAGAAAAGGCTGATCAGTTGGCAAGGGATGGTGCAACACTCGCTCCCTAATCTCAATCCGTTTGTGAGAAATCGAAAGGAGGCAGGAGTTGCATATGATCCATTAAGCAGGAATGGATGTTCAAATCCTACAATGTTAGACTCACAAAGTGGCTCATATCTCTGAAGAGAGAAAATTTAAAGCTTACGATGGACATACTAACTGCACAATGCTTTCTGGCGTCCCATGCTTATAAGTTTGGGCTCGTCAGTAACAGCAGATGTAGGAAGAGCGAACTGCAGGAAGAAACAGTTGAGTAAGTTCAGTGTTCGTGTCCTGCGCTCGTCAGTTCAAGGCTCCAGCTATTAGGGGCAGAAGTGTTGCCAGATCTCGAGCAGCAATTTAGCTAGATCATAGAAAACTTCCAGTACTTGCCAATAGGACAGAGTTATTTTATGACATAAGTCCTGGTACCTAATTGTGTTTTTCCGTTTGGTCGTCCAATAAATTTTGGTAACAATATGGACCAATATGAATCAACCTAACCTTGATCGCAAAGTTTTCGATTTACTATCGAGTGATTAAACTCATACATTTTTAACAAATTTTAAAATTATCTTTGAAAGTAAAACGTTTACTTTTCGTTCTGAAAGTGGGCTTAAGAATCCAATCGGAATTGAAAAGAGACGCGGGCCGCATTTACAGGAAGTGAAAGGCAGATGTAGAAAGGTATGGGCGCTGGGAGCTCGACCTATTAGCCACCAGGAATAACGCCCGCAAAATTTTACCAAAAAATTCAGCGACATACAAAAGGTAGTGCCCGCGTTGTGAGTGTAAACATTCTAATAGTTTAAATACGTATTTGGCGTTTGTAGTGATGCGATTTTTAAATTAATATTTTACAGTTATATTTAAACGGCCGCCGTGGTGTGATGGTAGCGTGTTCCGCCATCCACACCGAAGATCCTGGGTTCACGCTCTGGGCAAAGCAACATAAAAATTTTAGAAACAAGTTTTTTGAATTAGAAGAATATTTTTCTAAACGAGGTCGCCCCTCGGCAGTGTTTGGCAAGCACTCCGAGCGTATTTCTGCCATGAAAAGCTCTCAGTGAAAACTCACCTGCCTTGCAGATGCCGTACGGAGTCGGCACAAAACAAGCAGGTCCCGTTCCGCCAATTTGTATGAAAAATCAAGAGGAGCATGACGCAAATTGGAAGAGAAGCTCGGCCTAAAATCTCTTCCGAGGTTATCGCGCCTTACGTTTATATTTTTATTTAAATTTTATAAATTTTAAATAAAGTTTCCAACTTGCCATTTATGCATAGATTAGACTAAAGCTAAGGCCACATCTAGAGGCAATACACTACGCGACACGTCTCTACGTATTTGATCAACATTGTAGCGTCGCGTAGTGTAGTGGCGCTAGATGTGGCCTTAGCTTAAAATCAAAAAGCAATCTTTCTGACTAATTTCATTATTTACAGTTGTATAATAAATTATAAAATTATTTTTCCTGTCAATTTATGTAGCATTTCATTTGCATTTCAAACAAAAATAATTATTTATATTACATAATCACTTGAATAACTTTCCAGATTGATTCAACTCACTTATAGCAAACTCTAAATAAATAACATCTCAATAAAAACTCCTTGCGAAATTTAAGATACATCGTCTTATTTACAGCAACGAACAAAAAAATTGCAGTAGCAATTTATATCGAAAGTCGTCAATTCAATTCTTTTTTTTTATTTGATTTAATAAAACAAGGCGACAGCTGTTTCGATTATACCACCTTGTAAATCTCTTCAAAGCCTTTTCTCCAGGGAGTGGGATTTGAACCCGCACTCCTACGATGGTTGAAGTGTTACAAACGCATTCAGCCTCGTCATGCCTTAGTTGTTGTAAACCTTATCCCATTTGCCTTCTTTGCATATTTCCTTTATTCACAGTCCATACTTCGTATGGCATCATGTGGTAAAATCATGCGTTGGTAAGGCGGTTTCAAAGAAACTTGGTGTTGTTGCTTTTATTCTATTTATAGAACTACAATGAATTAACCAATGTTGTCTATTTGTATGAGTTTTAAGCAGTTATTACCCCTATTGCTTTAAATGTATGAAAACATTTATTGGAAGCAATTTTTTATTTATAATTTCTTTAATAATTTGGGAAATTTAAACAACGTGATATTATCTTTTTTTATTTTCGTTGTTTTAAGTAATAAACTCCTATGAATTTTGTAACTGAAACAATGCAAACCAATCTCAAAAACGTGTTCGAAAAAATTAAAAAATGCGACAAAATTTCGTCAGTTAAATTCTTTTTTTTATTTCTGATATTTTAAGGAAAACGGCTTTGAAACCAATCTCAAAAACGTTTTCGAAAAAATTTAAAAATGCGACGAAATTTCCTCCATCGAATTCTTCTTTGTTATTTTCAATATTTTAAGAAAAAAACTTCTATGAATTTTGTCACAGAAACCAATATCAAAATTCGTTTACGAAAATATTTGAAAATGCGACATACATTTCGAGCTAAATTTTTTTAAGTATGCAGTTTTGTAGCCCAATCAATTTTAGTCTAACAAACTACAAGTTATAGTACGCCCAAAATTAGCATTGACTTTTGACTATTTGTCTTCCGACGGATGTTTTAGATCAGTGGTGCACTCGAGAGCTTTAGAAAACTATGCGGCATTCACCTACAAGTCGTGTGAGCGCAGCGATAGAGATTCAGTAAAGCAAGCAGTCAATTAGTTTAAGCTTGTACTTCAAGCAGTGAAGATCTCATGTGTGAATCCTATGCTGCAACATTCTCCCTCTCAACAAATACTACTACAAAAAGTTGCGATATATTCGAAGCTCTTCAAGTGTTGTGCACCACTGTTTAAAATTTTCTTCCATACAGAATGAAAAAAAAAAACAACAAATTTTTATATGGAAGAAAGTCCGAGAGACCTATAATACCCATGTGACACTACTTTATTTTCATGTATTTTTTCTTCCATTTTTTTGTCGCCCTCCCTCTTAATACGACTTCCATACCAAAAAAAATCAGAGGACGGTAAATAAAAAGTTTGAAATTCTCGTAAAATTTTCTCGAATTTTGGTTTTTTTTTACGAAAACGTTTTTGGATTGTTTTTCTTAGTTAAAGTAACAAATATATTGTGGCGAATTTTAGCGTCACTAAGCTGTTAGTACATAAAGGCACAACAACAAAAACATTAAAGTAAGCTACACTTGTGTACATGAACACATCAATCATCATTTATACACACACATAGAAGGCGCCGAAGAGATAACTCACTCACACACGTCATCAGCCGAAGTTGTTACTCACACATACACACGCATATAGCTCAATTACCAAGCAGGATATACAAGATTTCTAGAAGGCGAAACGTCTAGACCTTAGTAGAAATATGCGGACGAGGCAAAGAGAGTATAAAAGCAACGCAAGCGGATGAATGATTAATCAGTTTTGATTTGAACACGCTATTGGTTGTGGAGTATAATTGCGAAGTACTTACTACTCCCAAAGTAGTCTAAATAAAGACCAGTTTGCAATACTGAATATTGGAGCGATTTATTTAACAGTTTAACTATTCGAACGTTAGCAGAAGGTTTCAAATAAGCGGAATTTCCAAATATTCGATACAATACATAGACATTTTTTCTTAAAATTTCGAAATAAAAACGGAAAATTGTAATTGACAGAATTTGACAAAAATTGCCCCTGCTATCTTTCTGTTCGCTGCTGTATGTAAATTGTCAACTAAGCAAAAGTATAAGATTTGTTATATGAATTGTCATCTGTTTAATTAAAATTTAAAGATATATATGTATTTGTGCATATTTATGAGGTGAGAAAATATTTCATATGAAAACATGAAATGTAATCCTTGTGGCATCTAATGTATGTATGTATGTTTGTCTTGTAAAGAACATTGCAATTTCCTAACTATTTAATCTATGTCAAATATATTTCCTTAGAATTGCATAATCGACACATTTTAACACTTGTCAATTAAGTAAATTAAATAGAAAATGTTATTGTATAAAAACAACCTCCAGTATACAAATGTTCATACATTCATGCGTAGCAAAATAATGAAATCGGGCATAAATCGATATTGTTGGGCATATATAATGGTTTATTTAATAAATACAAACATTATTTGAAATCCCGATTTATAAATTATAACAGAAGCAGTCAAATCATGCCTCTCTACTTCATTACTTGTCTGTGGGTTTTAAAACATCTGTAAGTGAATCATGTTAAAATGGCAAAAGTGTAAAATCGTACTGCTGTTGTTAGTGTTTTTTTTAGAGGAGAAAGCATCGGAAGCCTTAAAGTAAGTTTGGGACTTTAACCAGGATTAAAACTTCTACTGTCTCAGTAATATTTCACATCGGTACTACCGTCAAGTGTTCCGTCGGGGGTTGGGTTGAACACTGCAATCTATGTCCGTTGTGCTCACGTTACAGTACTTCCTCTATCACACGGGCATTGGATAACTTTCATGAAGGAAACTTGACTAATTATTTCATTAACTCTCTGTGTGAAATTGGTTTTACATATTATTCAATACTTTTGTGTATACAAACATTCCTGTTTCTTCATCTCGTAGAAGTTTGTGATTAAATATTTAATCAAAGCTTATCCAGCAATGCTTACATAAAGTCAAATTTGAAATTTAATTTCATATATTTATTTCAACAATTCGCAAAATAAGCAGATAAATAAATATTTTTATATGAACAACTTAATTTGCATTTAACTATCCTTGTATATAAAGGGTGAGGCAATTGAAAAGGAATTAGTTCTATACAATTCAAGTTTTGTGGGGAGGATAAATCGTTTGGAATTTTTTTAATAATACCCAACGGATTAATACCCTCCAAAGCCCGCCCAACCGACGCGAGGGGCGCATCCGCATGACGCGCGGATTTGTTTTTGCTTTTGCCGAGTTGTTGATAGGCGGAAGTTTGTTAAGCGTTGAGATATAAAACTGCTTAGCTACAGAATAAAAATCATCAGCTGAGTATTATAAATAACAGTTAGAAATTATGCATATACTACATTGTTAAGTAAGTGAGCTTTTTAGTACGTAAAATTTTTATTTTTATTTTTATTTTTTTTTTTATTTTTGTTACGAGTTAAGATATGATAGGACAGTTTTCTTTATGGTAAAAAGTGAATCCGTTATATCAATTGAACTAGAATGAGTGTTGAAATCATGACACAAACACCGAAAAGGTTCTTTTAAATTAAATTAAATTAGTTCTACAATGCCTCATAAGAAGAGGTTTGTAATGTCTTGACACTCGTGATGAGACGTTAAAGTTTACTTCGTTTAAGAGAATTGGGCTAGAAATCAATCCATTCAGTAGTTTAGCCATACATATTACGCCTAGCATTTCTCTACGACTTGCAAGAGTTGGAAGATTTATAAGCTTTCAATGCGAAGTTGACATGAGAGTTGGAGTGGGCAGTCAGAGTTGGAGGCGGAGTTGTGGTGGGAGTGGGAACGAGAGTTGGAATATGAATGAAAGTGAGAAAGGATTGGGAATGGGAGTTGGGGTGCGAGTGGGCGTGGGAGGGAAATAAATGGAGTAAGAGATGGACAATAATAATAAGAACAAGTAAGGACGGGACTGTCTTCGGCTGTGCCGAAGACTTCATACCTTTCATGAATGGGGCTGAACAATAATCTTATCCCATTCGTAATCTCCGAATAATCGGATGTATAAGATAAGAAATATATAGTGAACAGATCCACATACCTAAACGATTTTTAAGATAAATATAAAATAAAAAATAGGTAGGTACTTTGTGTGAGGATGCAAAGTTTCAGTTTTTTTGTGGTCTGCGTGTAAAAACTATGACTACGAATCACGTATTTCAACAATATATGACGTAAACTTAACTATTTGATGAAATTTTATGATTTTGAAGCTTCTAGCCGTAAAAAAGGGGCAAAAAAATACAGTTTATATGGGGTATATAATATATGTACCACCGATCTATATGATTTTTTCAGACAACAATATATGCTAGCTGTTTTTTTTTTTTTTTTATTTATTTAGCTGTTAAAATGGGGAAGAAATTGCGCAAAGTTTCTTATCTGAACAATCGGTTGTATGAGATATATACTATATATACAACCGATCTCTATGATTTTTTCAGACAACAATATATGCCATATACGTAAGCATTCGGTGAAATTTGAAGCTCCTAGCTGTTAAAATGAGGCTAAAATTGCGAAAATATATATATATATATATTATATATATATACTATATATACCACCATATATATACTATATATACCACCGATCTGTATGATTTTTTCAGACAACAATATATGCTATATACGTAAGCATTCGTTGAAATTTGAAGCCTCTAGCTCTTAAAATAGGGCAGCAATTACGAAAACTTTCTTATCTGAACAATCGGTTGTGGGGGATATATACTATATATACGACCGATCTCATCAATTTTTTCAGGCAACAATATGTGCAATATACGAAAGTATAAGGTGAAGTTTGAAGCTTCAATCTGTTAAATTGAGTAAGATATTACAAAAATCCTCTTTTTCTGAAAAATCGGTTGTATGGAGGATATATGCTATAGTGGTCCGATCCGGCCGGTTCCGACAAATGTCTAATCGGACACCCAAATACACCCGCTCACCAAATTTTGTCTAGATATCTCAAAAATTGAGGGACTAGTTTGCATACAAACAGACAGACGGACAGACGGACAGACGGACATGGCTAAATCAACTCAGCTTTTAAACCTGATTATTCCGGTATACTTAATGGTGGGTCTATCTGTTTTCCTTTAAGGACTTACAATTTTGGGTTTCGTGACGAAATTAATATACCATTTCATTTTCATGAAAGGTATAAAAATGGAGGATAAAGTAGACGAGAATGGTACAGAGAGAGAGCAAGCGAGACTCAGTTTTTGAATGTAGGCTTACAATATTCGGGCAGGACAAAGCATGCCAAGTACACTAATTAAGCAGCAAGTGTTGCCTCATTCCCTGTGAGAATAGGGGAGGGAGTTATTTCCACTAACGCACTTAGTGCAATAACATAGAAAGTTCTCAGCGCACCCGTTATGCCAAAACGAACTAATCGATGCAGTTTGCTTACTTTTACTCGGCTGATAAACTAAAAAGGCAGAAACTGGCTTCAAGATTCAATGTTTTGATGAGCGCAATTCACAGCTTCCTCAACATAATTGCACACTCACCTAAGCGAGGCGAGTCCTGTTACAAAGATTAATGTATCATACACATGTTTAGCAAGCGGGTTTCTCATGGGATAGGCTAGAAGGTTCAATGTGTACCTGTAGTATCTCAATGGTGCTTGTTATCGGAACGTACCAGATCTATATCCAGCTAACATTGGCTTCACAGCAGTGTTAAATGTCCAGTGTACCATTTTGGGCCCATGTTTTGCCATGGAGTGGACAGCAGGTGAAGAAAGCTATTGTTGTTTTGTTTAAGGTAGCATATAGATGAGCATTCTACGTGAGGGTTCAGTACATTGTAACCCCTAGAAATATTGCTTCCATTGAAAATCGTATTTAGGTGCCAGGGACGACTCTGACATGGATGGTTTCCTCCTCCGGCTAAAATGTTTTAGGACAGTTTTGTTAGGACTAATAGACAATTCATTAGTATAATCTGCATATACTTGTATGTCAAATCCATTGGATTTCAGTAACTTCAGGAGGTCAACTATGAGTATGTTCCACAAGAAAAGAGAAAGTACACCCCCTTGACGGCATGTCCTAGTGCCCACAATTTACCCAATTGTCCCTCTTAGCTCAATACTGATTTTTCTTCTCCTTAGCATGGATAGCACTCAGCGAATGATCATCGGGCTTATATCCTTGTCATTCATAATTCCTTGTTCGATAGCTTGATGTGTCGTATAATCGAAAGCTCCTGAGAAGGGCAGAGCGCTAGATATTTAGACTACAAAGCCTTTTCAATTTTTCCCTTAAAGCGATGAATAGCCGTCTTCGTGGATTTTTCTAGCAGATAGGCAAATTGAGTACTAGACATAGGGAGTTTGTTAAGGTTGACCTCCCTAATATGCTAATCCAAAATTTTAAAATTTTCTTCAAACCATTTAGGAGAAACGAACTGATGCTAATTAGTGGATACGGGGAGTGCAGTTGCTCGGGTTTCCCTGGTTTTGGTATGAATACTACCTTAAGCTCTGTCTAGCTGTTTGGAGTATAACCGAGCAGTAGAGATACCTTATACATAAATAAAAGTATAGAAACATCTCGATACTTTTGGAGAAACCTGTATATAGACATAAGCAGACACACACATGCTAACATTTTGCCAATTTTAATTACCTTGTAACACAGCATTTAATTTCCTTTATTCAGTGGCAATTCACTTTTAATCAAAACTGTACAATTTCCTTTTTCTCTTTAATTACGTTTTATTGAGGTCTCAATTAACAATGAATTTACGCTTACTATAAACGCATGCGAGAACTTCATTTGCCGGCAGCACTTGAAGCAATTGGCGGGCCGATTGCATGCTACGCCTGCCTGATATGGTCGCCAAGCCTAAAGATTACTTACTGGAAGAAAATACAGGCCTGCCAAAATACTGCCCTCAGAACCGCCACGGGTTGTCTTCTTATATTCCCAGAACACCACCTATACAATGAGACGAGAGCACTCCCAAATGCTGAATAAACAGTGTCTGTTTAATACACAGAAAATACATCTAATTGATGAGTCCCGCACATCCCAGTGGCTTAAAGGGGTCATCCCCGTAAGCATTATGAGGAAATACGGCACCTGAGAATACAGCCGTATGAAGCAAAAAAGCACAAGCAAGTCCTCAGTGATATCCAGAAATGTGCGTTGGATCTCTATGTCGGTAATTACCCGGTGAATTCAGTTCTTATAGAAAAATACCCAGAACTCACTGAAGAGGAGGCAAACGCGCGTCACTCTCGCTCAACTCCGATATGGGTACTGTAACAGGTTAAACTCTTACCTATCCAGAATCAACCCGGACATACAAAATGTATGTCCTGCTTGCAATGTGTTCCCACATGAAACCAACCATCTCTTCAATTGTAATGTGGAACCAACGCCTCTAACACCCCTCTCATCATGGTCCACTCCTGTTGAAACAGCAAGTTTCTTTGGACTCCCGTTAGAAGACATTGATGACAATTTGTAATCGGTTGCGCCTATTGGATGGGGCGAAGAACTGCTACAACAACAACAACAACTGAACTTCAATTAAACAATGTAGTATGTGAGTTTGAAATATATATCAAAATAAACTAAAATAAAAAAATTTTAAGCACTTCCTTTATATAAATGAAGAAAAATCAGCGAAAAATGTCTCCTTATATAAAGATATATTCTTGCTAAACTTTGATTTTTAAATTTTGACATAGAAATTGCAAAAATATTTATGAGAAGTAAAAATAAAAAATGGAACGCACATTACTTGGATTGGAAAGTTGGTAGGAAGGGACATATTATTAGTCAATCAATTGCGCTCCACCTTTATATTTTTACTTCTCATAAATATTTTTCCGATTTCTATGTCAAAATTTAAAAATTTTAGCAAGAATATGTCTTTATATAAGGAAAAATTTTTCGCTGATTTTTGTCCATTTATATAAAGGAAGTGCTTAAAGTTGTTTTATTTAATTTTTATTTTCTACTTTTCTTACACTTTGTCGGTGCCCTAACCTAGCTGTTAAGTTTTACGCTTGTGGCTCAATGAGAACTTACATAAAAATCAATCCCAAAATTGCCACCGTTCCGTTTGATTTTTCTAAATATCTCAGTCCATGCGCCCCTAGCAACACTTTTTGTATTGTGGCTGTCATCGAACTCTGAATTAAGCTCTAAATTTTTAGCCTCTAGCTCATCGAGAAGTTACTTAAAACACAATTTCAAATTTCCAAATTATTATCTAATTTTTTCGATCCGTGCGCCACCTAACGGAATTTTTATCTCCTTTTGTTTCTTTGTCACGGTGTCTTAACCTGTCTCTGAGGTTTCGTGTTTACTTTAAAATCGATCTCAAAACACCAAATTTCCAAATTCTTTTCTAAATATTTATCCGTGCGCCACCTAACGGATTTTTTTCTCCTTTTCTTAAATTTTCTCGGCGTCTTATCCTATCTCTTAAGTTTTACAGTTGTAGCTCAATGAGAACTTACATAAAATCAATCCCAAATTCCCTCGGTTTCGTACGATTTTTCTAAATATCTCATCCCGTACGCCCCCTAGCGAATCTTTTTGTATCGTGTCATCGGCTGTCATCGACCTCTGAATTAAATTTTAAAATTCAAGTCTCCAGCTCATCGAAAAGTTACTTAAAAGCTGGTTTGAAAATTTTCAATATCTTATCTAATTATTTCGATCCGTGCGCCACCTAACGGACATTTTTCCTCTTGTTACATTGTGACGGTGTTCTAACCTATATGTAAAGTTTGACGTTTGTAGGTCAATGAAAAGCTACTTAAAAATCGATTGCAAGATTTGTATGAAAAACGGACAAACATTCAAATGACTTAATATAAAGGAAGTAAAAACACATTGTTACAAAAAAAACACAAAAATTATATAAGTCACAAAACTTTGTTATTGTTGCTTTGTACAACCATTTAAGGTTAAATAACGCTTAATTAGGGCTTACTTAAAACTGACATTTGTTATCTTCTTCGATCTGCTCATAAATAAAGATATTCTTTGATATAAACTCTTTTGTGGACAGCTTAAGCCCATTGCCTGCATTTTAACCTTGTTTTTGTTGTAAATAAATTTCTTATTAATAATTGGTTTAAGTAATTTTCAAAGTAAATATCGTGGTTAAAAGTAAGAGATTAAAATCAAAAAAGGTGCTGATATTTAAGCTTTCAATCGGATTACAAACCGGATGAGGAATTCTGACAGCAGATGATACCGTAAAAAAAAAACAAATAAATAAATATATTTCAAAACTGTGGTTGTATGCGAATTTGTTATTAAATTAAGATAAAATCGTGCAAACCAGCTGGTAGCTCAGCCAGCAAGCTGATTGTGGTAGCATCGGAGATTAATTTCTTGGTTTTTATGTCAATTTACATTAATTGTGCGTGGAGAGCACATTCAAAAAAAAAAAAAAAGTTTAGCTTGAAAACAGTGGCGACAATTGGAAACACTGAGGAGTCTTTTTAAGGGTAAGGGTTCCTCCCAAATATCCCATTTTCTTTCTTTTAAGCTTTTTTCTTTTAAGTGAAACCTTTGTCTTTGCGTAAAGAATCGACAGACTTGGACGAAATTTTGAACGTGAGCAAGTGTATCGTATATTCTTTGACTATTTTGCAACTACTTCGGCACTGTTTTAAGAACATTACGGAATGACTTCAAATCATTTGGTGACTATATTTGAACCGATTCGGAAGGAATTTCAGGATCGCTTCCGCATTATTTTATGCATCATATCGGGACACCATCAGGATCATTTCAAGACATTATCGAAACTTTTTCGCGGCAGTTACAGGATCAGCTCAGTGTCATTTCAAGACTATTTCGAGACCAATTCGGAACAATACAGCTCACTCAGGTGTTGAAGCCGCACCACAACAGAGGCAGCTTTCTTAAAAACAAATTATTTCGTGATTTTTGAGAAGATCTTCTTCGGTAACAACCGTTACTAACAAGTTATCTTTTTACTATCGGCTAAATATTGATATTGAATTGTTATCGTCGAGTTATCTATTTGTTATCGTCTAGACAAAGACTTCTTATTGGTCATCATCGGTTGGTTTTTGACGGATTTCAGATGTTTGATCGATTTTATATTGAAACTTTATGTGTATCTATTTCATTGTGAACCGATAAGTCGTCGATAACAAATCGATATCACCCCAATTACAAATTGGCAACACTCTGATAAGAAACTTATAACTTTCGATATCAAATTATATATAAATTTTAATAACAAATCGATATCAGTCCGATAACAAATCTATAACTTTTTTATAACAGATCGATAACTTTTCGATAAATAATCGATGAATTTTCGATAAAAAAAATAACTTTTCGATAACTGGTCTATTAAAAATCCGTAACTCATGGATAAACTTTGTTATAGATAGCAAATTTATTACAAATCGATAATGGATTGATATCTCGTCGATACCACGCCTATTATCCTTCGATAACAAACCGTTAGAACTTCGATAACAAAATATTGCCGTATGGTTGGGATTCTAGCTTCAACGCGTATTGCCAGGCCATTAGGGGAGGTTTCGTTGTGGAGACTGAAACTTCCGACCATTGGGCCAAAAACACCTTCTTTGCCCACCCTGCGTTAAAGTCGCCAAGCACGAGGTTTATATCATGGCCGGGGCAGCGCTCGTACGAAGCGTACTTCAGCTCATCGTTCCTCTCCTCCGTCGGTGCACGTGCGGTGATGAAAGAGATATTAAAAAATGTTGATTTTATACGGATAGCGGCTAAACATACGTTCACAGGCATAAATTTCAGTACTTATCGACTAAGTATCTTTTCCACCACAAATCCAACGCCGAAACTGCGCTTATTTGCATGGCAATTTTAGTAATTCTCACAATTTTTAATCGTTTTTCCCTGCTTCGTCCATCGCATTTCTTGGATGGCGGTGATGTCGGCTTCAGCCAGTCGGACATCGATGCCAATCCCATTTAGGGACCGCACATTCAAGGTTCATGCACTTAAATCGTAACCATTTAACGTTTGCCGAGATCGTCATCAACAAAGGGTTTCCTCTTGATCCGAGGATTTGTTAGGATGTTCATTGGAGCCTGATTTTACGTAGCGGGTCCCAAGCCCAGCGCACAACCCGCTACGAACAAAAATCAGGCTCTATAATCCTCTCATTATATCTTTTCTGAATGATGACTTAGAATTATGCACGATGTTGTTGTTGATAAGGACACTCCCCGAAAGCCTTGGGGAGTGTTATCGATGTCGATGGTCCTTTGCCTGACGCAGATTCGGTACGTTCCGGTAACAAGCACCATTAAAGCACCAGACCAACGATCTCGGGAACGATTTACTATGACCATATGAAACTCTCAAGGCCATACCGCCCTTCCACTCCCAAAATTCGTGAGGAACTTGGGGTCGCCAGAGCCTCGGCTGTTAAAGTAACAGGATTTTCCACGGGTAGGTGAGGATGACAATAGGGTTGGATAAGCTATATTTTGCGCTGGCAAAACCTTGAAAGAGTTGGCTTACACAATCCCTTGAATCAATTTGGTATTTTAGTCGCCTCTTACGACAGGCATACCTGCTGCGGGTATATTCTAAGCCCCCTAGCCTGCTGGGGGTCCTCGATTGGGCACAATGTCGAAAGTAGATTGTATAGCTCTCGGAGGAATTGAAGGGGTAACTAACTAATTCGCAAGATTAATTATACTTCCTGTGATGCCAATAAATGATGAGCTTAGCGTGTAGTAATCCAAATTTTTTAAATTTCTTCGAAATACAGTAAAAAAAGTTTTACTTTTAAGTTTCCTTCACAACGAAATTTAAATTCCACTAAAATTCTTCCATTTACTTAAGACACAAATACATACACACACAAATATTTATAAGCTACTAACTTTGTGTCCCATTGAACTAAATTCCATACGCGTGTTATACAATTTTAAAGTTTTGTTATGAGTTTTCGTAATTTCCTGAATAGCTCGTAACTTTTAACTTTCAACAATTTTAGTACTTAAATTTTGCACACACTTTCGCATTAAAACTGAAATATTGTTTGTGTCGGTTTTTGCTAAATAAGTAGCACTGCAAAATTTGTTGGGTTGTCAGTCACACATCCATACATCCATACATACGTATTCTGCTATCTAATTATGGGCACGAAATTGCGGTGAATATTGAAAGGCAAAGAGAGGCACGAGGTGAGGGTTGGCTAAAGTAGCTTCACATATATAATGAGACTGCAATGCGGCTGAGGTGAGCGTGTATTCAGTGTAAATTTAGAGGTAATGTTATTAAATTATACATATATGTATGTATGTAGCTACATATGTACCTCTAGTGTAAAAGTGTGTGCATACCGCGAATGTGTGTAAATATCACGTTGTAAAACTTGTTAATTTATCGTAATATTTATGTCTAAATGCAAATTGTTTGAAAGTTGTTCTAAATTTGGTTTACATTGTCTGTGATTATTTTGATACGTAAAAGAGTGAATTGTTTTTCAACAGCTCTTAAAAAGTTTTTAATTACAAGCAAATTGGTGTTTGAATTGTAAAAGTCTAGTTGAGGGGTCGACTGCTAATGCGCTACCAAAAATATCAAAAGAGGTGTCAAAAGACGCGTATTGACCAACAACACAATAATCCAAAGGCGGAAAGGAAAAATTATTTGCAGTTGAAGTTTGCTATTTTCATATGGTTGTTGTAATGTTGTTGTACCCACAAAAAAAATTGTAAACATCGTGTTTTGCGCGGATATAGTTTTGGTCTCCAAACCGGTGTTGCACCCACCCAGGGTAATTTTGTATAAGCGCGGCCGAAGGCCGCCAATGCAGAAAGGTGTTCTGCGCAAAAATACTATGGATACCACCCCCGGTTTTGGAGGTACCCGCGGGTCTTTTTTCGGTTTTATATCTTTTGAACGAGTTAAAATTTTTATTTTCCGCCTTCGGATTATTAATACTGATGTCAAGACGCGTAGTTTAGCACCCCTCTCGATATTTTTGGTAGCGTATTAGCTATCGTCTAGTTGTTTTTAGCGAATTGTCAAAATCGGTGGAGCCTATTGGCTGCTATTCAACTTTAAAAGAAAAAGGACAAAGAAAATAAAAATGGCGATAATTAAGGATACAGTATTTTTTGGAAAAATCGAAGACGAGCATTTATTTGTATTATCGATAGTTATCAAATAATACCTTTGTTGTTCAAAAATAAATTATGACGTTTTTCGGTGATCACTTTCAAAAATGTTCACTCTGTGTCTTTAAACTTAATATTTATTTACATTGTTTTATTAAAATTATATAAGTATGAAATGTACCCACCCAGTGTTGATAAAAGTATCAAATAAAAAATTCAAAAAGTATTTAAAAACAGAATGCATACATAATTTCGAAAATACTTTGAAATCGAAAGCTTACATTTTGGTATTATTAAGCGCTCTACGCAGATCAAAAGCAAACATTCCAGAAAAATTTTGCATTTTTCTTGAGCATGAAAATAGCAGTAGGCACAAAATTTTGGCATTTCACGATGCATGACAATTTATACATGAATACCGCTTTTATAAAAATAAAACAAAATTTATGAAACTTTTTGAAAAAAAACCGAAACCAATGCACCTCTTAGTTTGCAAGTTGCTTGCTTATTAAGCATAACGTTAGCTTACAAAACCAATGAAATGCAAAACCTCAAAAAGCTAAAAAGAAACACATGTTTACCGAATTTGTAAGCCCAGAGATGCCAATGTGAAATTTTTGAATCATTCGTGGCCTATAGCCTATAGTTAGGCGTTTAAGCTACATACATATGTATGTGTGTATGTGATATACGTTTATAACAAATTTGTGATATATTTATTCGCATGAAATCGTGAGCAAATCCATACAGTGTTAATTTTATATCAAATTTCGTCCATTAAATTTCTTTTTTATTTTCGATATTTTAAGAAAGACGTCTATAAATATGGTAAGTGAAACTATGCAAAGCAATCTCAAAAATCTTTTCGGAAAAATTCGAAAATTCGTAAAAATGTTACGAAAATTTCGAACTCTCTGAATTTGTTGTTGTGTTATCGGCCTATTGATCTATAAAATCCCGGGTTCGAATCGAGGGCTTAAGTTTGAGTGAGTCGCGCTAATATTTGTTGATAAGAAGCGACCGATAAGTACACGGACCTTTTTGTGAAAATTTTGGGATTTGATTTCTTGTTTTCTTATATCCCTGCAAAAAATAGTGCGATTAATCCCTAAAGAGAGCCGTCTCCGATTGATGTTTTTGTGTACATTGGGGCATAATTGATCCCATCTAGACCCTTTTGGGTACAGTTGGGATTAGTATCTTTATAGGACATGCTCAAACAAAAGGTTACAGTTCAATGCAAACAAAGATATCAAAACTGGCATTAGTCGCATAATTCTTTGCGGCTCATCCCGGACTCATCCTAGACTAATCGCAATCATTTGACGGTATACATTGTATATAGTTAGTCTCAACCGCAGAGCGTCGTTACTTTAGGCTTTAGGTTAGAGCTAAACATGATCGGAAAATGGAAATTATGGAAATTTTACCTTAGCAAAGCAACCGCAACGAATACTGCGAAAAGGACTTTCTAGTACCGAATGGCCGAAAATTAATAAATATGTGCATACAAATAGATATTAAAAAACATATATGTATATTGTAACGAATTTTGGGGAAATTCCGCTTATTTGAAACCTTCTGCTAACATTCGAATCGCTAAACTGTTGAATAAATCACTCCAATATTCAGTATTGCCAACTGGTCTTTATTTAGATGACTTTGGGGGTAGTACTTCACAATTATACTTCACAAATAATAGCGTGCTTAAATCAAAACTGATTAGTTATTACTCAGCTTGCGCTGCTTTTATATAAGTCTCCCTATTTATTGATTTGATAGGTAATAGCCAGTTGCGATTCCCATTGAGGTCATACTTCTTTGTGCAGTTTTTTTTTTTATATTTTATTTCAGCCTTTAAAGCTCCAAAAGTGGTTACAAAATATTGGATCCGTGATAACTATAAGTAAGCATTAGCCGATTTCGTCTATTCTAAGTTGGTTCTTACGATGCAAAGCAATTTTATCTGTGTGTGCCTAAGTGCTATAAGTGCTGTAATTTCTACATTCGCACTGCAGTTGAATTTAAGCACGCTTTGGTATGTAAGATATCGACCGAATCCATAAACGAAAGCTGCCGTTGTGGCCATAGCAGGCATGTAGCGATGTATTCCGACACTTTTGTTGTTTGTAATTTATGCTTGCCTTTAGTGCAACCAAAGATATCTACGTACTTTTTATGCAAATGCCTGTAGATGGGTATGAATAAATATTTAGTTGTATGAGTACAGACATTCTTAAATGTTTCCCATTGAGTTGAAAGATCTGTGTTTTTAGTTAAGACTTTCGTAAGTAGAACGACTACATCATTTATGCAATGCCGTGTCTGACTGCAATTTACACTATATAAAGGGATAATTTTTCAAAGCGGCAGACCAAAAATTATGAATTCACTGATAGGGCTATGGTACCACGAAGGGTAGTACATTATGATGACCGAGCCTCGATTATGCCCTTTTCATCCTTACACTATGTAAGTCCTGCTTTTTATTCTCGCTCAAAGAAAAGTTAACTTCGGTCATGATGACTGATGATTTAATAGATAGGTCGGATCAGCTTTCTACTGTCCTGGCCTTAATTTTGGCCTGTTGGCTTTCCTTAAACGATTTAACCTTGATATGCTGGGTGTCACCGATTGTTGACCGATGCGCGAAGGAAAAGGCGAATCAACTATTAACTCCTGTAGCTGAAGACCCACCGAGCAGCACCAAGGCTACGAATCTCTCCTCGGCGAAAGATCAACCATACAAGATCTACGAGATTTTGTAGAATCACTGTGAAGAGCAAAAGCTCCCACAAGAAAATACACAGCTAGTGAGACCAGTTTATCGTGCACATGAGGTTCACATTTGTTGATTGAACTAACTACGCTTTTATGTACATGATATGGAACCCGAACAACGAATTCATTCTTGGCGATTATGTCACGGAAAGCTAGCGGTGATGGCACGGCTACGGACCTACGAGAGATAGACCAATCAAAGTCATATATATATCCTCCTTTATTTTTCCAACATCTGAAGCTCGTCCTGACCTCCGCTATACAAGCAACTTTCCCGTCGGGTGGTTATTCAGATCTGGCCGAGCAATAAAATAAACAAAATTGTGTCTCTCGTTTAGTCAAGCTGTCTCTGCCTGCTTGTTAGTCGAGCGAGTGGTAACTATCCTACCGCCATTGGGAATATGGGGATTCTCGCTTATTAAAAGGTTAGACTGAAGTACTATCGCCTAGTTTAAGCAAAATATGGACAGTAAGGAATTAAGACACTCTATAATTTTATCAGTCATCGTCCATGAAGCTTCAGCAAGATGGGAAGCTCAGGTACAAAACAGGGAATCCCTTTCCTATAATAACACCAATCATCAGGCATAACTAACCTTAATGAATGCAACGAATTCGGCAGTATGTCGGTCATTCACCTCCAGGATGCAGGATAATCCCAATCAAGGCCCATCAGTTCTAGAGAAAACTGCAAGTGGCCAGCGGAATTCTGGAGCGGTGCTTCCGCTACCCAAACCCATATGATACTTTTCCTAAATTAGTTGGAGGCAATCGTTGAGCTCGGGACCTTAAATGCCACTTGGATGCCGGAGTAAATTTTAGTTCCCAATTCCCCAACACTTCATTACGCCGATATAGGTGTTAGAGGCGATGGTATCATATTGCAATTGAAAATACAGTTGGTGTTATGCGGAGACCCATTACATGCGGAACATACATTGGGTATATCGGGGTAAGTAAGAGATTAACCTCTTACCGTATCCAGATCGAAGTTGTACCAGAGAGATGCGCCTCTCCATAAGAAGTGTGCTTTCCTCAAATGCAAGTTTCATGTATTGGACTGTGAAAATTACCTATACCGCTGAGGGCCTGTTTATGCTCATCTGGTTCAAACTCTTGAGTTCTTTCGTCTTCCACCTCACAAATCTTTGCTTTCGACTATGATTCGTAAGTGAGCTAGCTCTTCAGTCCAATGTCCCAACTGAGTCAGTCCTTGACCACTTTATTCTGTCGATGCTAATAAAATAAATAAATGTAAAGCGCGATAATCTCCGAAGAGACCTTTGGCCGAGCATCCCTTCCAACTTGCGTCGTGCTGCTTTTTTAACGTTTCCTACAAATTGGCGGGACGGGATCTACTTATTTTATGCCGACTTCGCACGGCATCTGCAAGCCAGATGAGTTTTCACTGAGAGCTTTTAATGGCAGAAATACACTCGGAGTGCTTGCCAAACAATGCTGAGGGGCCACCCCGCTTAGATAAATTTTCTTGTTGAAAAACCTTGTTTCTAAAATTTTTAATATTGCTTTGCCAGAGGTGTGAACCCATGATCTTCGGTGTGGTAGGTAGAACACACTATCATCACACCACTGCGGCCGCCGTCGAAGCTATTAAAGGGTTATAATAATCTGCTTGAATGGAATAAATTTCAGGGTTTTAAGAATGCTGTGTGTTGTTTGAGGAATACACCAGTAAGAGCAGTTTGTTGTACAGATGCCAACAGTTTACCCGTGCTAGCCATAAAAGAGTATCAACTTGATTCTCTGTCAGCTTTGCCGATGAGCGCTTGCAGTAGAACAGGACGATCTAGGCCTTCTTATCACAGTACTCCACATTTAGTCCACAATCAGTCAGCACCAACGTTATACCCCGACCGAGGGCAGCCAAGACGGTTTCCGGGTAAATCAAATCGTCCCCGAAGTGGCCGGATCTATATCTGGCAAAGGACCATCAACACTGATAACACTCCCCAAAATTCAGTCTCACCGATTTCTTAAGTAGCCACAGCGCCGCATTCGCTGCCTATGTCTATAAAGACACGAATATTTTGAGCTTTATATAGACAAGAACTTAAGCGGAAATGAAAAAAATCGTAACTTTCTATTATGAAAAAATACTAAGATTGAGAAACAGGTGAGCCAAACATGTTATCTCCTCTACTTTATTTTCACAACTTTAAGCGCGCCTTGAAAGCTGCTACACTTATGATTCGCCCACAAAAAAAAAAAAAACTCGGGCATATGCATTCTGCAGCCAACTATAATTATTTTAAATTTACTCTATTATCTCACTACTCAGCTGCTGCCGCTAGTCTAAGAACTATTACGTTTGGCTCTTCCACAACCGCCTGTCACTAGAAATGTTTATCAGCATTACCACAAAATGCAATTAAAACCATCAAATCCAACGTCGTCCTTCACAAAGCAATTTAGAGCGCACACTTTAAGTTGCTGTTTGTTGACTATACACTTTTTGTAGTCTACTTTTTGGCGCAATCAACTTTTATTCGTTATTCTACACTTGTATTACCACTTCCCGGTTTCTTTAGCTTTTTTGTGCTACTTTTCTTTTGGCACACACACTACTCACACTCTAGCTCTTTTTTACGTCAGTTTGGGTTGCCAAAAGTTTTTTATATCCAAATGTGTCTGTACTGCTCTACCACTTACAACCTACATGGACTACTCTGGCATGCCATTTATTTGTTGCATTGTTAGTTTGTTGTTGCCGTGGTATAATTTTAGGCGCTCAAATTGTATTTTCATGTTTTCAAGCAATTTTTACGGCTATTCACACAATATTTCGGGTGTTAATTTATGGGCTTGTTGGCAATAAGTTGCAATTTACAATTTCTTTTATGTAACCATATAATATGACGCGTGTAGGTTTTTTTCGTTGATTTTAAATAAATTACAAAACCTTCAACAATCTTCTCCATATAAGCACCATCGCCATTTTTTGGTGCGGCTTAAACACTTAAGTTGTATAAATTTTGTGGCCAAAAATTATGAGCGCCAGCAATGAAAGTGTATCTTATGTAGATAATATCTTGGCAATGTATTAAGTTTATAGATACAAAAACCATTTTTATGGCGCTTAACGGACTCTTCCGACTAAAAACTTATGTCAAATAAATATGAAAATATTCACACAAAAAACGTAAAGCGCTCTAGTTGGGAAGGGTTATAAAATAGTTTGTTATTGTAAGCTAAAGTGGTTTAAGTTAGGGTCCGTACGTTTGTATATGATGTGCTATGCTATTGGTTATGTATCAACTTTATGTGTTCTGCACATGCAATACGGGAATTATCCTGCAATTTTTATAGTTTAAGGAAGAATAAGAAATAAAATGTGATATTAAGTAAACCTATTAAAAAGGAATTATTTTGTAAAAGGTTCAATATTTACTATGTGAGGCGTTTAATTTAGTAAAATATAGAATTTACAATAATCCTTCATAAATTCCTAAGTTTAAAACTTATCGTTCCAATAGTATGGCCCACTGTGACTACGCCCAAAAGTATACTGCAATGAGCGAGCAAATGCAAGCTGAGCAATAGCAGTTGATAGCATTTCATCGAATCGAAATAATATATCAAAGCGCTCACTATATTTCTCCATTACTGTATAATTCTGTATTCATAAAAGGGCGGTCACATAAGATTTTTGATGCAGCATCGTGCGCTGGCAGATGAATATATTGTATGTACTTGCACGGCGAGCGACAAATAGCACATCACCTGACATGCAAAAGTAACCAACTTTTAACTTCTTTTGCAAGCAACTCATAAGAAGTAGAAGTTTACGCCGATCACTTTATCGGCGGCGGCGGCGACGTAGGCTCTATTATATACCGGCGCCGGCATACGCCGGTGTACTTACTTTAAAAAGCTTGATTTTTCTATTTAAAAAAATAATATTTAGGAAAGGTTTTGTTTGTATGTATTTAAGGAAATCAACGTTTTGGCCATTTTGGAAAGATCCGAGGTTTTTGCCTCAAAATCTCGCAGATCGTTCAAAAATTTTCAGGAGTAGCTCCTTGCGGAGGGATTGCCCCTTGTTCACTTGCTCCAGAGAGGCTTCGAAACTAACCCCGGTCTTTGGAATTGGTACTGCTATGCCTGCTGAAAAGAAATAGAGATACATAAAATGGTCACACTTTTGTCTGTATATCACGTGCAAAGCGAAGTTTCACCTGGGGTTAACTCCTAATAATCGCCGCGAACACAATTTATTTAAATCATTTGTGGCTCCTTGGCGGTCACGCACAAAGGCGACTTACGGTTGCTATTACTGGTCTATTAATACTCATGACTCTGGTGGCACAGGGCACCTCCAGTTTTTTCAATATGGTCATATTAAATCGTTATACCTTTGTGGTGCTTGTTACCGGAACGTACCGGATCTATGCATATCCGGCGAAGGACCATCAACATCGATAACACTACCCAAAACCTTCGGGGAGTTTCTTTATCGCTACAACAACAACAATAACAAGAGCTGTGCAGTCAATTGGACCAGCGATAATGTCGAAGGTAAACATTAAGTTTTGAACGAAACCACTGACTTCGAGCGTAAAATGGTGATGAGCATGCACCTAGCAGTATAGGGAGGCAAAAGGTTATCAAAATAGAGAGGTTGAAGAGCAAATCGAATGAACTTGCGTTGAATCCTCTCAATTCTTGCCGATAGTGTGGAGTAAAGGGGATTCCAAATGAGATATCCATAATCTAACTTAGTTTGCACTCAAGAACTATACAAAATTTTCCTAGTGGATGGGCCTTTAAAGTCTCTTCGTTTACCGCCGTAAGAAAGCTAAACTAGCATAAGCCTTTGGTACAAAGCGTCATGTTTAAAACATTACTCAACATAAACCCCACAATAAAAAAAACGAATATTTTCTCTGCAAAAACCTCTATTTATATAAAAAAATTTCATTCGAACAGCAAAAGGCTCTATCTAACTTATTAACTTAATTAAACTAAGCTTAGAACAAAAAACCGTTCTGAATACCCAACAGGGGTTTCTCGTAACCCAATGGGGTACTTCATCCTATAAGGAATTTACAATAGATATAGCTGTCAAACCGGCGTTTTTGCTGTCCTGAAAAACTTGGTTTTTGCTGATAGAGGGTATTGAATATAAGCCGATGATATATCGCTCATTTTATTGTAAACAGAAGTTATCTAATATGCAAACAAACTTGTATTTTTTCATAGACGTGCAATATAATAATGAGATTCGTAGGCATCTATGTCCGCTATTGTGGTCTTTTTGGGTGTTCTATAAATGTCAGCATAATCTCGTCAGCTGGTTATCTTAGTGGGTCATAAAATCCAAAAGAATCAAAATTTTGAGTTGAATCAGTTTACAATAAAACGTGCGATATATAGCTGAACGCCTATATATCACAAAGTTTGTATGGCCGGATTCGTCAAAGGGTTAAACACTGACATCATCTCAGACATGCAGCAGCCGGTAGTAAATAGGCGATAGATGTCAGTTTGTGTTGGTAGTTTCCCTCTACATAAGCGGTGATGACCGCGTTGAGAATTACAGCGTAGAAATCTCCAGAACGTTCTTGTAGATTCCAAGATGGTCGATTTTAAGGTTCACTGCTTGTCTCAGTGGTCGCGATTGTAGTAGTGAGGATTAAAATTAAATGAACGAAGTTGGTCCCCCTTAGACTCGCTAGAAAGCAAATATTTGAAAAATTATGTGATTTCAGTGTGTGTTAAATTAAAAATTTGGAAGATCTTTCACTCGCCAACATCTACCTTATATTAGAGCACAAAATATTTAGTAGTATACTTGAAAGTTTTAATAAATGAAATTCCTGTAAGTCGATCCCCCAGTTGACTCTTACGACTTTACTAAGTGTGGTAGTTTTTCCTGCTTATTAAGAACTTTGCAAATGCAATGCTGACATTTTGATGGTCTGTATTGAGTGAGAGTAAGCTGTTTGTGTTTTTTTGTCCACTCAAGCTAAGTTTCAGGATGCTACCAAAAGTGAAAAACATTTCAAAAGCTGTGTTGTAAGAGTAAAGACGAAGAAAATGAGGAATGTTGAGAAATGTTAAGTAGCATTGAAAATAGAATGAAATTATTGAAAAAGTGAAACGGACAATCGGAATAATAACTCCAACTGATGTCCGCGATGTTATACAAATTCGAAGGGGCAGTTTTCGTTTGTTTGAAAAAAAAAAAACTGTGAAAAAGGCCATATTAACAAACACTAAGCATTTTCTTTTGCTCCCCATCCCTCTTTATCATAATGAATAATCCTATTTAGTTTCGCCTCCAATCTACGTCCCTATTCCTTTCCATCTAAACTTCGCCTTTTCCCTCCCGCTTTTACTTTGGTTCCTATCTTTATAACACCTCAACTTCATATTATTCCTAATACTAAATTTGGGCGGTGCCATACCCGTTTCCCAACATTTTACTAAATTTTTATTTGCGTTATAAGGTTAATAATGCATTGTCCTGTTTCTTAAAATTTGCGATATCGAAAAAGTAGGGGTAGTTATTAAATGATTTCGAACAATTTCAGTTCAATTAAATTTTGAGCATTGTGTACAAAACAAGTGTGATATCTTATCCGTCAACTGCCTGACAGCATGTTCAAGAATTTTCACAGGATGTTCAATATGGCAGGATGAGATCACAATAGTCACTTTAAAAATTAGGGTGAGGGAAAAACCAAAGAAGATAATTATCTGAACGGTGGGCAAGCGTCGGTTCAATTTAGGCATGAAACCCAGGAAAATTAAACAGGGGTTAGCACAGGGTGGTGTCTTATCCTCGCTTCTATTTAATTTCTACATATCAAAACTCCCTTCCATAGGTTCGGCCCATTTGTAGGAAAAAATTGAAAGTAGCATGCCACAAATTGGAAGAGAAGCACGGCCTACATATGCTTGGGGGACGATCCATAAATTATCTGACGCTCATTTTGTTGCTTTCCAACCCACACCCCCAGCGTGACGCCACGGAATTTTAGCATCGGCGGCAAGTTACTAATATTATTTCATCCTGGTTGTTCCGGAGCTTAGATCTTTTTGCAGTGGGAATGTCTTGGCCTGTCGTCCGTGTTGTGTTATACGATCCGTTTTTTTAAATCACAATAGCTTCGAAATGATGAATCGGAAGAATACATATATACGTTCTAATTAGATTCACAATTTAGTTAAATTGGCGACCACCGTGGTGTGATGGTAGCGTGCTCCGCCTATCACACCGAATGCCCTGGGTTCACACCCCAACAAGCAACATCAAAATTTTAGAAATAAGGTTTTTCAACTAGAAGAAAATTTTTCTAAGCGGGGTCGCCCCTCGGCAGTGTTTGGCAAGCGCTCCGGGTGTATTTCTGCCATGAAAAGCTCTCAGTGAAAACTCATCTGCCTTGCAGACGCCGTTCGGAGTCGGCATAAACATGTAGGTCCCGTCCGGCCAATTTGTAGAGAAAATCAAGAGGAGCACGACGCAAATTGGAAGAGAAGCTCGGCCTTAGATCTCTTCGGAGGTTATCGCGCCTAACATTTATTTATTTAGTTAAATTTTCATAAGTAGTATTTGATTCATATTAAATATCATTTGATTGTCATTGGCTTTTCATCCGTGTTTGTATAATACAATACGGGAGCTGCTATAAACATTAAATTCAAATTTATTAAAATTTACAAGTATGTGTTTGCTTGCATTAATTTTAAAATAAACAAAAATTTGCAGACTGGAACCATTTATCAATATAACAAAACTGAGGACTTATGGCAAAAGTGGGTTGATATTAACATAAATCTTGACTATTTTAGAGTAATTTGTATGGATGAAAATTTAATTTTTGTTGGGGGTCGTCGTGCCGGTCATCGTAACAAAGTGCGCAGCTGGAATTTCAAAACAAAAACATTTATACAGCTGCAAGCAATGAATTTACCACGATCCTGTCATTGTGTGGCAATATTAAATGAACAAATCTATGCAATCGGTGGATGTTCAAATAATGCTTTAGGATCAGTAGAAATGTAAGTAAGTTTTTGACAAGAAAATGTTAACATAAAACGAATTTAAATTTGTTTGGAGGAAGATCGCTGCCGAAGGCAAACGAGTTTTTGCTATATTAACCATACATCAGACTTTTTCAGGTATTCCGTTTCAAATGGATGGATGTTAGTAAATAATATGATCACACCACGTACTGGCGCTTGCGCGGTTGCTTTCAATCACAATATTTATATAATGGGTGGATATAATGAAAATAATTTAAAATCCGTTGAATGCTATGATCCCATAACGAACTGCTGGACTCAATGTGCTGATATGAATGAAACACATAGTAAGGCTAGTGTAAGTGCAGAAACGAATTCAACAAAAAACTAATCTTATATAATTGCTATATTCAATATATTGTTACGAATGTTAGCAACACTAAGGAGTACTGCCATCTCTATGCCGATGCTAAGCAGTGACGTGCATGCACATCCATAAATCAATCATTATGTATCTACATAAACGAATCAATCATTATGTCTACACATATGTAGGTACACGCAGCTGAGAGCAACGCACAAGCATATGCAGATACCTTATCTGAAATGCTCCTAAAGGTATGCAATTGTGATTGTAGAAGTGTCGCTCACACATACAAGCGCATGGGGTATGAGAGAAGCTATAGAAATTATACATCTGTAGTTGTAGCTGAGAAATTTATAACTAACTAGTAAGTTCTGGAATTAGAAAAGCCTAGAAACATGCAACGAGGAGGTCGGACAGTATAAAAGGGCGACAACAGTGGAGGCGAGAGATCAGTTTCATTTAAGCTATCAGTCAGTTTGGTTATTAAGCAAGCTAGTTGCAAAGTATGTGTTATTGTGAAGTACTTTAATAAAGGCCATTTTTCCACTATTAAATATCGGAGTTATTTATTCAACAGTTTAGCGATACGAACGTTAGCAGAAATTGCAAATAAGGGGAATTGCAGTAAATTCGTTACAATATTTTAGGCCACTGTGCACAATGGGCAAATATTTGTATTGGGAGGACTCTCTATCGCAGTGGACCGTTATGATCCATAGATTAACAAATGGGCAAGGTTAATAAAACACACAAATTTGTATTGCAATTTTAAAAATCTTAACGCATTCTATAGATTTGTTGCTTGAACAACGTCACTGGTCCCATTTCTGTCGACAATCAATTATGGGCTGTGGGTGGCGAAAATTCTAATTGTGTTTCAGTTTACGATGAATAAAATGATAAATGGATCACTAAGAGAGAGATATCTTAAAAGGAGAATACTAATGTTTTACTGTACCAAAAGTTTTACTTAAAAGTGAATAATGAATATGAAAATTAAACAAAATATATGTAAATACTCACAAAAATTATTGAAGGTCTCATTTCTTTGTAAAAAAACAGGTGATTTTTCGATTTTTTGAAATTTCTCATATCGGGTGGCATCATGATGAAATAATAAAGGTCAGGGAGAAGCTCTCCGCTCTAGCCCAATTTCAATATGTAAACTATAGTAGGTTAAACTCTTCTTTTCAATTGCAATGCGGAACTAAAGCCTCTAAGGCCCTTATCTCTTTGGTCCAACCTTGTTGAAGCAGCCAGTTTTCTTGGACACCCGTTAGAGGATATTGAAGACAATTTGTGAGTGATCGCAACAATTGGATGAGGCGATGGAATTCAAGCGGTTGTGTAGCGCAGCCCTTTCAAGCGATGGTCAACAAAATTTAAAGCTTCTCCAACCCACTTTCTCAACTTCAGCTACACGAAGCGAATTCTTTTTACAAATATGAACTTACCATAAACATATTTATCAGACAAGGCTCTGGCAAACCAAAGTTCCTTACAATATGGTTCAACCTGGTCATATGAAATCGTTCCCAAGGTGGTCGGGCTAGCACATTGTTAATGCTATTTCCGGACTATACCAGATCGATATCCGGCAAAAGGTCAGCAATATCGATAACCTTTGGGAAAGATTGTGAAAAAGTGAAAGGGGTGTTAGGGCGTTAGTTCCACATTGTAATTGGGAAGGTGTCATGGGTTGGTGTCATGTGGGGACACGTTGCAGGCAGGACATAAGTTTTGCATGTCGGAGTTGATCCTGGATAGGTAAAAGTTCAGCCTGTTACAGCATCTAGATCGAAGTTGAGCTAGAGTGATGTGCGTCTCCCTTGGGAGATTGCTTTCCTCTTCTGCGAGTTTAGGATATTTTTCTTTGAGAACGGGGTTCGCCGTGAAATTCCTGGCATAGAGGTCCGACGCCTTTTTGAGGATATCTCTGAGGACTTGTTTATGTTTATCTGCTACGTAGGGGTTGGTGTCGAAATTCTGTATGTACAAAATTCTAAAAGCAAAATTCTGCTTTCTAAAATTCTGTTTTCAAAATTCTGTATTACAAAATTCTGTATTAAAATATAATGTTAACAGTGTTAAAGAGGCCATGTAATTCTTTTGAAAAAGTGCGCCATGCACACTTATAAAAAATAACCCTGGGCTACGCCATGCCAAGTCCGGGTGTGTGGTATAACCGTGTGAATTTTAAAAAAGCAGAATTTTGTTCGAGCAGAATTTTTTTCCAAGTTACATAATTTTGTCACCCAGAATTTTGGTAGAGGACATTTCCGCCCCCAAAAGGTCGAGAAATTTTATTTTGCAAATACTTTACAGAACAAAAATGAAATATCCAAAGAAAACAAATATTCAAATGTTCAATACTTAAAGTATTTGAAAAATAAAATTTTATATGGAAAATCTTCAAGTCCAAGGTGTGGAAATGAAAATATCTAGCATCAATACTGCGGGACATTTTTTTTCTCAACGGAATATCATAGAGAGTAAAATTTTGCGTATATGGTTTTCCTTGCGTGCAAAAATGTGTTCCAGAACCATTTTTTTGCACCGTTTATGCAAAAATTTTAAAAATGGAAATTTATTTAACAGAAATAAAAAATGTGCTCTTAAAGAGTTTTTAGAGTTTTTTTTGAGGGGTCCACTGCTAATACGCTACCAAAAATATTGAGAGAGGTGTCAAAAGACGCGTATTGATCTCAGTATTAATAATGCGACGGCGGAAAAGAAGAATTTTAACTCGTTCAAAAGATATTAAACCAAAAACGGAAAAATTATCCGCGGGTCCCTCCGAAACTGGGGGTGGTATCCTTTTTGATACCATTTATAAGACTCGCAGCACCACTGACCTGCTCGTCAGGCTCCAACACTCTTAGGTTCTCGAGGTCCTTTTCTACCTCCCCTGCTTTTAGCGTATTGGGTCATTGTCCTTAGGAATCCTACTTTTAAGACGCATATAAATACTGCTCGCCCCAGAACATTCTTCCAAGTTGTGAGTGCCGCAACTCTCTGCAACTATTATCAGCCATCCAATTGTGCCATACAGCTGTTTTGATTGCTCTTAGCAGTTAACTTGGTTCATTATTCATCATTTTGATCATGATACTTATCAGCTCTCCTTCTACGAATCTCCATTTTTCGGTAGCCATCTGCCAATTCAGGTTGCTCCTATCTAGTGGTGCCACACCTCGCAACTTCGTTTATCTTCTTCTCGGTGAACACTGGACTCTCAGCTCTAGCTCCCTTCAGTATCACCGAGTAAGCTAAAGTTTGTTTCCCCATTTCTGTTGTATCTTCTTATACCATTATCTTCTTCCCACTCGGGGCTTGCTTGTAGTCTTCGTCAGTGAACTGTCGCTTTGGTGTTCGGGTGGGTCGACCACTGCACCGAGCGCTATACAATTCTAATGCTTGCAGGTATTTCGATAATGTCCTATTAAATTATCTGCCTCGTTCCCGTCCTAATGTTAGTTCTTTGGCGAGGGCTGGCAGACCGGTACGTTACCAAGCGCACTGACTGCAAACTTTTCTTGCTGTTCGCGTGCGAATTATCGCTGATAGTGATTTGATCTTCCCCGACTCTCGACACAATCGCAATTTCCTTCTCATCATCTACCCTACAAGGCGAGCTCAGCGGTCTAATATTAAATGTGGGGATGATAAATCGTCTGCCACATCAGCACCCCTTGATATGGCCAGGCCATGATAATTTATTTGTTTAGTAATCTTGAAAACGCGAGTCAAAAGTTATACTTCACTCTAGGATTTGAAAGGAGGAATTTTTCCTTCTTCAGAGTAAGTGCAAACTATATCTCCTCCCTTATTTTCTACACCTCATTCCTATGTATTCCTTTTTCACTTTCCTTTGATATTGGACCTTTCACAGTGAAAACAAATTTGTCATCAAAAACTTTATAATTATTTTGGCGGCAAATCTCGGTGCATACTTGGCACATTGCTTATACACGCACACACACACACCTCTATACTTGATCCCCCCATCCCCACTATCTTGTCAAATAACTACTAGTGAATACTTCGAACTTTTGTCTTCTAAACTTCCGCATTAATTTGTTCAACTTTCTTGGACGTAGTCACACACACACACATATATGTACATATCTTCACTGTTTAGCTCTTCTTCGCCGTTGTCCATCCTTGGCATATTTTATATATACGTATGCAATTACTTGCTGTAGATTCAAAAAGTGTTTTCTAATATTTGTGTAGTGGGCGCGTTGGTATAATGCAGTAAAGTTTGAAGGAAAGATGGCAACACTGGACAGTATGTAAGTATAATGCACTGATAAAGAAGTTTGGAAAAATTGTGTACTTTAGCAGAGCCAATTCGGGAACTTAAAAATCGGGATTTTTTAAACGAGTAGAGTATGTATGTATTTTTCTTATCAGTGGATTGTATTCTCCACGGTTTGCCGCTTACTTGAAATGAGGTCAGTGTCAGCCTCACGAAACTGAAGCCACACTAGAAAAGTGTAATTAGGTCAGTTTCAACTTGTAGCAATGAAGACACTCCCCCAATGTTTTGAGGATTGTTATCCGATGTTGATGCTTCTTTTCCGGATATTGACTGATACGAGACGGAAAAAGCACCATTCAACAGCTAGCCCGACCATTTGGGGTACGAAATGATATGACCACTTCGAAACTTCTAGGTTATTCTCCACCTCCTACAGTGAGGTTCTTGCAATGGGTTAGTCATACGCCTAGTTAAGTATCACTCTGTTAAGATCTTGAAGCTGTTAAGATCTTTACGCCATCCCAGCATTATAAAAAAAAAGCACCCACCTTTTTGGAGCACGCGGTACTGCTTTCAGAGGGCAAGAGACAGAGCCGAGTAGAAAATCAGGCGCATGTTGCGTCATCAACTTGCCAACACGAAATTTCGCTAGCTATACTTGTAGTGTCCTTAACTTCAACTAATCGATTGAAGTACGTCATTTGCCATCAGCAGATGTTGCTTTGCTTTTAGCAATTTACTTTTCGCCTATTAGTTTGAGGATTCCACTGTCCCGTATTTAGTTGTTGTTGTTGTTGTTGTAGCGTAAAGAAACTCCCGAAGGGTTTGGAGAGTGTTATTGATGTTGATGGTCCTTTGTTGGATATAGATCCGGTACGTTCCGGTAACAAGCACCATTAAAGTACAATCCCGACCATCTAGGGAATGATTTAATATGACCACATTGAACCTCGCAGTGACGTTGCAGGCGACTATCGCCGGAGTCACGTCTCTGCCATAAATGAAGGAAATATATCGACCGATGAAGGTTAACTTTTACTGGCTTATAACTGATACTGCAATCCTTCCAGCTATGCTGCTGGTTCGCCTAGCTTTACTTTTCATGCGCAATAATACCCCCATGAAGCTGTTGCCCAACTTTTGCATCCCAGGTTGCTTTCTTCTTTTTGTTGTAGCGATAGAAACATTTCCGAAGGTTTTGGAGAGCGTTATTAATGATAATGTCCTTTGCGGAATATTCATCCGGTACATTCCGGAAATTAGTACCATCAAGGAAGCATCATGGGAAACTATTTGATATGACCACGTCAAACTTGGTCGAACGTCTTACCCATTTTTTTTGGCGTAAGACAGGTCGGTAGCCGCGTAATGCCATCGACGTGGATGTTCAATATGGTCGAAATTTTCCGTGTCCATGTTGTAAATAAGGTCGCCGATTATTAAGGTGACAATGTCAGGTTTCTTGAAGCATCCCCGATATGGTCGCCAAGCCTAAAGATTACTCAATGCAAGAAAATACCGGCCTACCAAAACACTGCTCTCAGAACCGCTACGGACTGTCTCCTCATGTCCCCAGAACACCACCCACACAGTGCGGCGAGAGTAGAATGCTGAACAAACAGTTTCTGTTGAATACCCAGAAACCTGGGCATCCCAACAGACATCTGATTGATGAGGACTCTACCCCCAGGGGCTTAATAAATCACTTCCGCAAGCATTATGAGGAAATACGGCACCTGGGAACACAGCCCTATGAAGAAAATAAACTTGAACAGGTCCTAAGTGATATCCACAAAAAAGCATCGGACCTCCATTCCAGGAATTACCTGGGGAACAGAGTTCTTAAAGATATATACCCTGTGATCGCAGAAGAGAAAAGTACTCTAATAGGAAAACGCACGGTACTCTAGCTAAACTTCGATCTGGATACTGTCACAGATTGAACTCCCACCTATCCAGAATCAACCTCGACATACATAATAAGTGTCCTGCTTGCAATGTGTCCCCACATGACACCAACCATCTTTTTAATTGCAATATGGAACCACCCCTTTCACTCTGGTCCTCTCCAGTTGAAACTGCAAGTTTTCTGGACTACCATTAGAGGCTATTGATGACAAATTGTGAGTGGTCGCGCCAATGGAAGAAGCGGAGCACTGCTATAACAACAACCCCGTCAAACCTTCTAGATCTAAGCCTCTTAACCCAAGGGATGGTCCTTGATCGTATCTGTTGATCGGCTACTCCAGCGATTGTTCTCACAGCTAATGCCAATCACCCATTATCCCACCGTGAGGCTAAGCCTTCCGCCCTCACCTACTCTGTTCACAGTATACTGATAAGTCTTCGTTCTATCGCCCACCAATCTCTGGGTACGGAAAGCTGCTGCCCATCTAACACCTCAAATCACGTGTGTGTGTATTCCATCCTAGCATGTGACTATTGCGTTTTTATTCAGTCAGGTTAAATGGAGCATCTAACTATCGCTGGATTGACAGAGTGCTCCCTCAGCCTTCGACAAAACCAACCTCTATACATAAACTAATACTAAACGCTGTCGCAAATACTGAATACTACACTCGGGACAATTCTAAATTACCGGGTCAGTTATATCATCATTCCCCTTTCTTCTTTTTTCTCATGTTTCTTTCTTAAAAAAATACCGAGATCTCAAAAAAGAAATCGGGTTTTGCACCGTTCATATGCAAAATGTTTTACATAAGCACCTTTGACTTATCTACTGTAAGTAAAATGAATTTTCCCCAAACTATATGTGAACAACCCGCTTCCTGGTCATTTATTCATTGCTGCTTCGTAGTCTTCATCCTTAAACTTCTCTCCTATCTTATGTTGTTGTACCTCCCTATTTTTTTTTCAACTTACCGCCACACATTGATGTTCGCACAGAGGTTTGTAGCTCGTTATTACATGTGCAACATCCTTTAAATACACACACTGAGACACACACAGCGTATAGACAACGTCGACGAGCTCTGCATATGAATTCGTTGTTGTTAGTCGCATGCAAATTTAGTAGATTGCATTTTGTTATGTATCTAATGTGGCATATCTAAAGCGACACCTGTAAGTAGCGCGGCTACCACCACTGAAACTTAGGTAATGCATTTCTAAACTCATTAATTTATCACCGAAAAGTTTTTGTTCACAAATTAAATAATACTAATCGGAACAAATGGTTTCTTAAGCCTGTTGTTTTGGGGCTATAATATGGACAGTCTTTGGGAGAGTAAACTAGGTTAGGTTAGGTTGAACTGGCAGGTCAATAAAGACCCCACAAAGACTGAATGTGCAATTACCACAATTTACTTGGCGACCAAACCGAAAAAACTCTAATTACGCGCCAGAACTTATGTTATAGAATAACTCCGTCTTCTTGGCAAATACTAGAAACTGTTTATGATCTAGCTTAATTGCTGCTTCGAGATTTGGCAACTCTGCAGCTCCTAGTAGCTGGAGCTTTTACTTCGGTAGCTCAGGACACAAACACAACGTGCTCAACCGTTTCTTCCTGCTGCCTGCACTTTCTACATCTGCTGTTACTGACGAGTCTCAACTTAAAAGCATGTGAAGCCAGAAGGCAGTGTCCACCTAGTATGCCCATCGTGAGAGTTAAGTCGTTGGTTTCATCTAACCTTTGCTTTGATTTATGGTTTAGGGTAGCGTCTGCAGGAATATCTTTTGTATTTATTTTAGTTTTAATTTGATGATTTAGTGTGAATGAAATTTTCTAGGTCTCACTAGCATTATTACTGCTATCCGTGAGTTCAAGCGATCTCCAACATTTCCCTTCCTTAGCGGCTATCGTAATTCAAGAATACTTGAATGCCAAACAAAACGTGGACCTTTCGCTTGGAATCAAATATATTAAATATTTCGAAAGTTGTTAAAGCTCTGGATAAATCACAGCTTCCCTCAAAAGGCAGAATGTCAATCATTTTTCTTGAAGTGATAAAGAGGCACACCGAATATTTTATCTACGTTGATGGACCTTTGGGTGATATTGATCCGGCACGTTCCGTAAAAAAGCACCATGAACGTACTAGCTCGACCATCTCGGCAATAGTTTGAAATTGCCATGTTAACCTTCTACGTCATCTAACCCCCTCCCACAGTGAGGAACTATAAGTCGACAAAGCCTTGCCTGTAAGTAAACACGGTTCACCATGGGTAGAAGCCGTAAATTGCGTTGCCTCCTGAAAGGGTTGCGCAACGCAACTCTCGTGTCCCCACAAACCATTGAATAAAGTGAGATCCAGTACCGACTGCCTCGGCAACGATTTTTTGGACCCCTCTCACCGTAAGACCTGTGGATGTTAGTTGCCTCTTACGACAGGAATACCTAACGCGGAAATATTCTACGGCCCGCCGCGGGCATTCTTGCCGCAATGTCCTCAAATCGGGCTTGAATGTTTCTTTTGATCAATATGAATGGATGATCCATCTCAATCAAATCAGTTCAGCAGCTATCCTGCCCATGACGTTCGTCAAATTCCTCTGCCTTATTGATGCCCACAATCTTCCTGTGACCAGTGACCCATAAAAGCATTATGTTTGAGGCATTTGCTTCTGGAAAATGCATGGCGTTGAGCTTGACGAATGCTCTTTTGTCACCGAGTTGTTGTTGTTGTAGCGATAAAGAAACTCCCCGAAGGTTTTTGGAAGTCTTATCGATGTTGATGGTCCTTTTCCCGATATATATAAGGTACAAGCCCGACCATCTCGGAAACGAATTAATTATTAATTAATTAATGTTGTCATACATTCAACCTTCTAAGCCGCCCCCACCCCCCATACCCTGTATTTCCATGAGGAGCTTGGTGTTGCTAAAGCTTCGGCTGCTAAAGAAACAGAATTCGCCACGGGTAGGTGAGGTTGAAAATTGGGGTGGAGAAGCTATATATTTCGCTGGCAACTCCTTGAAAGGTATGCGTTACACAACCCCTTGAATCATTTCGGTACTTTAGTCGCCTCTTACGACAGGCATGCTTGCCGTTGGGGTCCCCCCACTGAGTTTCCGACAGAAGTTCACATCCCTTCTCTACACGCAATACTTTCTCGTGGTAGATACTAACACTAGACTAAAAAGGAGGATGAACTGAGATTAAGAGCTTAAGCTGCTAAGAGAAAACACCAGCTCCCACGCATCTGTCGATTTTATGACTATCGGTGAAGAACGTGATTGCCTCCTATCTGCACGCCCCGTCTCATCTGCATTTCCTTCTTGAGAAAACTTCATTTTATAACTCTTATCAAACTTCAACGAGGGCTTGTGATAATTCGATATCAAAGTCCCATCGTGAAGATTATTGGGGATAACAATTTGTCCATGCTACCTCTATCTCCAATAGTCACACGCAGGACGTCTTATTGCGGAAATGAAGTTTCATGGATGTGAAGGTCCAAAAGTAACTCGATAGTGCGTCAGTTGGACACGACGTTTTGTATTGACTGTACAAAGCTGCCCATTATACCATCAGCTCATTCGTTAATATGAGTCTGATGACGCCCGTTTTCGCTACCTATTGTACTACACGAGCTTTGTAGGAATTTTTTACTCCACGTTGTAAGTTAATTTCGCAGAGATATAGCTGTCGATTCCGGCTCTGATGAGGCATTGGTAATCGCGCTGATTTCTTTGTTCTCGAAAGCTCTTTCTATGAAAAGCTGTATAGTGTATTTGTATTGTATGGCACCCATGAGCTAATTAAGGACATTTTAGTTGAATTTCGCTTCATGTACGCATATTGTGGTGGATATAGAGTGGCTTCAGTTAAGGCCAACTTTATGTGGATATATAAAAGTTTTTCTAGAATCTTCAGCATGTAGGAGCTGATGCTTCGATTGGTAGTCATAAACGTTTTCATTTCATCTTCTTCGCGCTTTAGACATGAAGATGACATTAACCATTCAACACTTTCCCTAACCAGAGTATTATAGGCTTGCCAAGCTTCTGCAGCATAACCCGGTTGACAACGTCAGGGTGAATCGATATGTAGGGAGGGAAGCAATTGGCAGTGAATCATATTTTTCTCCTGTCAATAACCAACCGCAACAGTCTATCAGAAGGAAGATGTGGCCTTCGCATAACACCGTTTGGTGGTAAATGAGCTCTCGGCAATCTCCGTACATACATCGTCTTCACGATATGATCGTCATGGTATTCTTTGTTATTATTGTCTTAGATGCCATACTCTGCAGGTGGGTACAAATGAAATGTTTAACTTTTCTATGTGTGAGTATGGAAAAGGGAGATTTTGAGATGTTGGAAGTTTTTTCTACATTTCTAAGTCTCGCGCCCAAGGTCGCTGTTCCCGGAAGCCTAACATTGGGGCTTTTGAAGTACCTAGGCAAGCTGAGGTATTCACGGAACCGCCTCCCATGACTGTGAATAAAAAAAGATGAGAAATTAGTCTCAATATATCTTCTCGCCAAAAATTTTACTACAAAGTAATGTTGGGCTATAAATAATGAATATAACTTAATGTTGTTGTTGTGGAAGTGCTTTCAGGTAAATATTTTAAATTTGGCAGGGAAAAAATATTTACGCTTCCAACAGATGCCATAAGGTGAGAGACTTCAAAGTAATGTTTCATTTAGCGTGACAGATGCATCTACCAGGTAGATTCTACCTGTATGTGTGCACCTGTGTGTGTGTGTATATAAATGAGTGTGTGAGCATATTTTCCAACACTCATCCCCTTGATGCGGCATTCCATCGTATAAACGGTCAGCATAGTTGGGTTATTTAACAGAACCCCCAGCTCCCATATCTTTTACATGAGGCAGTATGAGGCAATGATCTGATGTAGGTCTTATCGATACATTCCACCACCTATACATTCAATAAGCTCTACTATTCCTACCTTCGTGTGATTTCGTTACTGCTTGTACCGGAAATATAACTAACACTTCAGCTGCACACTCAGGAACGAAAAACTTTAATCCATTTATCACGTATAAATCCTTAATGCAACTTAATAAAATTATTTATAGGGTGTTCCAAATCTAGCTGTTTAAGGGAAATATTTAACAGAAATGGTAGGTAGGCTTATATGTAGGTGAGGAAGGCGGTAGATATTCCGATTGCACCCACAACCTGTCAGCTTATAGGGGGGGAGGGCAGCAGATTTTTCGAAGAGATTGCACTTCCAATCTGTCCATTTAGTGTGGAATCTTCCATGTCTCTCTTGGTATCTTATGACGCCCTTTTTTTCGAGAGAGTGGGTGTAAATAGTGTACTCTATTTGACTTAATATTTTCGAGTTCCAAGGCAGGATTACATTTAGTCTAAAAACCTGTCGCGGAGTAAACAAGTTCTATGTCATGTTATTTCAGTACATCCGTCGCTTGGAGCCTTCTGGTGATTCTTTCAAAGTTACAAGAAAGTATCTTCTTCAACCAAAGTGATCAACATTTAGAAAGTCGTTCGGGGCTACTATTCGTAGGGCTTCCAGTTCATTAAAAATTAAAAATTTCCGTTTATGCTAAAATTTTTGGACCTAGCTTGTTGTAGTAGTAGCAGTATCGCACCCTATTCACTCGCCACGTCCATTTATGAAACGGAACTGAAATGACAATCCCTTGTCGGGTAAAACCCTAGACCTGCCTGTTCGGCGCTTTGGAGTGCTGCTGTAGTGTAAATCGCGAGCCACAAAAGTCAGCAGTGATCTTTGCATAAAGTTCTTTTGAAATAGAAGCTATCGAAGATATCGATGCATTGAACTTTGCGGTTCCATTATATGAAAACCAAATTTAATTCCGTCTTATGAAAGCGAAAACTTTTACATAGAGCCGGATTCTTATCAGTATTATCGCCAATTAATTGCTATCAGAGTAAACTGTGAGGGTCCCAAGAGGTTTCTTTGGAAATAACGGTCTGTTAAAGGAAGTATGGTCGATTATAATTGTTTCTGGCGTCTTATTTCGATGGAGCACCAATGCGGCACTTAATCTTTTCAGTAAAAGAGAATAGATTTTTAAATATAGGCTACAGGCTTTATGCTCGTATTTGAGTATTTCATGACAACAACTTCTGAGACTTTTTGGCGCAAATAGATGTCGCGCTGTCCTTTAGGATTGCACTGTCTATGAAAGTCTCACTCGGCTGCTCGGGGAAAGAAGCCTATACTTATTTAATGCAAGGCAAGCCATTGTGATGCATTTTTTCTGGATGGGCATTGCTTCTAAAAGGAATTCCTTTACATGCCACATTCTGACTCAACAGCCACTAGCTTAAATAAGGAAGTTAAGTAATCTCAAAACAAACATGTTCGAGTTAAAATATCTTCTATTTCCAAGATAAAAATATGCCCGATTTCGAATAGAACTTGAAGGCCGTCAGAACCAAATATTTGTTTTCTTTTTTTTTTTCCTTTGTAATAATTTGGGGAAAATTTAAACAAATAGACGGACAAGGCGACCAAAGCGGTGATTATATCTTGCAAATCTTTTCAAAGCCTTTTCTCCCGGAAGTACGATTCGAACCCGCACTCCTGCGATGATTGAACATATATGTATATAATCAAGCTGTGCTTGTGAAACACCCTGTTATATTATTTTAGTGCTTAAACTGCAACCTTGTGAAGCCATGAGTTGCACAACAGAGTTTTCGGAGATTACAGCAGTCGCAATGCTTAAAATTCACCTTGAATTGGGAAATGCGAAACTTTTGAACGCGCTTGAAACTTTTATGCTTTATAGCCCACGCGACGCATAACTCAATAGTTGTTGTTATTGTCGCTGGCTGACCAAAAACTCCTACGACACCGCCACTACTAGCGCCATAAGCTATGTACGTATTTTACCTGCGTTGGGAGGGATAAAAAATCCAAACCAAAAAGTTGGACAAAAACTCTCAGTCACAAGTGCATCAAGTGAGCGATGAACTTTTTAAAGCTTCTGAAAACATTTTTTTTATAATCGCAACCTACTAAGTGTCCTTCTCATTAAATCTTGAAACTTTAATGATTTGCTGTTCCTTTGGGGATGCGATAACACTTTTTAGTAATTTAGCAAAGCCGGATGGAGAATGGCTGTTTGGTATAATTTTTAAATAGACTGACGGTCCCAGCAATAGCCAAGCAAATAACACAAAATGTGGAGGTAGCCTAGCTTCGTGCAATGACCAGGAGCATTTGACGAAAGGCTTCTAAATAAAGATTAAAGCTTTTGGATAAATGGACTGAGAAAAAAAGTTTGAAAAATAGCTGTTGAAGATATTAGGGATAATGAGTTCATTGTACCTTACCATGTGTCTTTGTCTTTCAATGCTTATTAAAGTGATGGCTATTATAGAGAGGAAGTACTTGGAGCTCCTATATTTAATTATATCCAAATGTGTTTACAGTAAATCCTTTAGTTAATAAAATCTCTGGCAGCATACTACACTTGCAAAAGGGCTTTCGGGAGGAACTGGGGAATGTCACCACACAGTCATTCGACCGATACTAACGTATGAAGCTCTTTTCTCGTGGAAGGCACTAGAAAAAAGAGCAATCAAAATAGAGTTGCGAAGGCTAGCATGCCTGTAAATGTCAGGCGCAGAGATCAGCGCACCTCAGGAAGCGTTAAACGTAATTTTTCACTTGTTGCCTCTAAAAGTGATCGCCCTGGGACTAAGAGAATCCAACATGCAGAAATCGACCAAATACGGATACGCGATGATATTAGATGACATCGCAAGGGGACGATTAAATCGGATAAAATCTGAACTAACGCCCGACACTGACCATATTATGGCGATTGTTGACTTTCAGGTGCAGAACATTAATATCCCTAAAGAGAGGAATTGGAGGAAGGCCTAAACCGTGGTAGGGGCATTACAATCAGCACAGACGGCTCGAAAATGGAAAAGGAAACAGGATCTAGAATGTACTCAAAGCATCTGCAGGTAAATCGACCGTACCGACCTCCTGGCTCATGGAGTGTCTTCTAGGCAGAGTTCTTTGCCATAGAGGGAAACAACCAGACTGCTCCAGGACAGAATGGACCAAGACAACAATGCAAGGAATTTTGTCGACAGCTAGGCTGCGTTAAAGGCATTAGAACCCCATAGTGATAAAGTCAGTTTGAGTCTCGCTGGCGTCCATAAGGCGACTTAATGTCTCCCTTTGCTGGGTCCCTGGGAATAGCGACAATGAAGGGAATGAAAATGCAGGTGACATGGCCAAGAAAAGTGGACGGAGCGGGCGGATAGCTTCGTACGATCACCGCTGCGTTATCTTCTGAGGAAAATCGAGAAATATGAAATTAGGGCAACGGACTTGGTGTGGACCAAACGGGTTGAGACCTCAAGGTCCTTATGGTCACTTTTGGATAGCAAAGAAACTAGCTATATTTTCAAGCTAAACAAATCTGCAGTAAGAGTACTTACGGTTATCATTACAGGTCATTGCGCTATTGCACCGATGCTCCGACGGTGGCGCCTACCAACAAGCTGCCTATGCAGAAACAGTCAGTTCATTGAGAGGTATAAGTAAGGAATCCGCTTGGGCGACTGCGCCGTCACCTGACACTCACTGAGGGCACCCACAATGGACAAAAATGTCTCTGAGTGGAAGTGTGGGAGAATCTCATGCACGCCCTGCTAACCTAACCTTACCTAAATTCCTTAAAAGAGCATAGTGTAGAAGTTCTTCCTCCTTAGAATGAAAGAAAACATGTAAAGAATGCTTGTGTGATCATAAGTGGAGATCTGTTTTCGCTTGGTTTAATCTAATCCGGTTTCATAAAACAACATAATATCTGAGGTTGAGAAGTCAAGAATTTAACAATGGATCTTGGATCTTGCAAGTACCTACAAAAGCGAGAGTTGTCGTAAAGAGCTGTTTTCATCTCGAGTTCTGACTAGGCATAATCCAAGGAATATCTTCACGTTGTCCGACACATGAATTTCCTCATGGTGAGAGGTGCATTCATAATCCCTCAAATATGCTTTAAGATTTGCACCTTCCTTTTCCCAAATTTCTTAAGGAGAGAATAGTCGGATAGTTCCGATATTTATCAAATATATAAAGGCTCCCAACGGCGCCAATGCTAACGGACAGTATAAAAGCAATCGCTGTGAGATTAAAAAGCTTTAATCGGTGAGAACAAGCCACCCAGCGGAACTTGAAAGAGCACAATTGAACTTCGCACTGAGTGTTTGGTTGAACTTAGCGACGTGTCCAACAAACCCAAGCTTATACTAGGAAGCGGATACTGCGACAGAGGTTTACAAACTGTACAGGAAATTGGTTTTGCCGCTTAAACAACCCCAATGCTGGGAGTAAAATGCCTGCATATATTTATCAGGGGAGAATAAACACGAAGATTCAATTCTTTCTTCGTTATATCACCTATGTTATCATTTCCAAATAACATCCTGCCAAAAGTTGCTACCGGAGACTTGGAGTTCACTAAATTTGGGAGCTAGCCTTTCCTTTTTAAACTTTGTGTAAGCATGACAGCATCGATCTTTTAAAAGTTAATCTCATCTCGTTTCGTTTCCCTTGCGAAGTTCTATTATTATTAGTAGGCGCTAATATTCTGCGACCTTAAGAAGATCTTTCGGGACTGACCTTTCAGCTTATTATTAATTTTCTTGATTCATATTACGAATGGATAAGAAATCGCAACACCTAGGGAGGGGGATCCCTATCTAGCTAGAGTTACACATTCGTAGAGATTGTTCACTGTGACTTTAGCCGATAATTCTCAATTCCTTGATTTTCAAGCTAACGGAATTGCCGGAAGAATCTCGCCAAAAGATGCTACCACTCAATGGTTGTAGCATCCGTTCAGAATAGAAAGCGAGCTTGGCGAGGCATCCAGCCGTCAAAGGTTGGTTTTATAGCGCCGTAATGCGACCTCTTCACATCACTTGAGGGTGACCTGCTCAGAAGGTCAGTTCGTAGCTTGATAAAGAGGGACTGTGTCCAGCTTAAATCTACTCAAGGGATATCTAAAATGTTCTGGCGGCTCAGTTGTTGGCGAGGCATGGTTACGCCAAGGCTGGATCAGTTAACTCACACTGTTGACAATAATTTATATTCATCTCCGGTATGCTTGTGCCTACAGCTGTGATTCGCCGAAAGGTTAGAGTTGTCCTTGTCTTTTTTTAATAATAATAATAATAATAATCGTCCGTCATCTGGAGGACATTTTAATAAGATATATCAATATAGTTTCATTCGTCCCATGAACATTCCCTGATCCAGCTATGGGTACTACTTATGATTTTATGACAAAACTAAATTGAAAACTGCCAAAAGTTCATGCCGTTCATTTCAGCCATTCACTCTCAGTTATTCTTAACTCTCACTTATTCTTCACTCACTCACAAACTTTCTACTCACTACAACAATAAAAGTTCAAAAACTTACTAAAATTCACTTACTTAATTATTCAGTTGTTTGTTGTAAGTTCGTTTGCTCCATTCTTCAAGACACCTATTTATTTTGACATTCTTTGTAAATTGTTTTTTTTTTTTTTTGCTTAACAAGTATGAATATCTTTTGCAAAATTTATTTAGTTTTAACTTGGTTTTTTGTTGCTGTTGTAAATTTTTATTTTGTCTCTAATAAATATGATTATTTTATTTGTTTTAGTCATGGGTGTGTAAACCGGGGGAGGATAGAGGATCTCCAACCCTTGTGATAACTCTGAGTCTGGACAAATAATAGAATAACACGGTGTAAATATTTGAGGTAAACGCAATCTAGAAAGTTGTTCGTGCCACAGCGTCAAATCAACCCCTCATGAAATGATATCGTGCAAATTTGCTTTGATTGGATGTCGCATGATATGATTTGATATGATGACATTCAACTATTTTTTATAAAATATCGTCGTTTAAAGTGATTTGATTTGAGCTTATTCAATGTGATGTGATTTCGTGTGTCCAGGTATTTATTGATTTTAAATGATGTAATCTGTTTATTTTTATGAAGCCGTATATGATAGTAAAGAAAATGAAGTGATATCTTTGCTTTGACCTGATGACGCATGATATGAGCTGATCTGATGACATCAAACTGTTTGGTATAAAATATCGTCTTACAAAGTGATTTGATTTTAAATGATGTGATTTATTTATCATATGAAGCCTCATATGATGTTATAGAATATGAACAGATTGATAATGTAAATGAAGTGATATCTAGCAAATTTGCTCTGACGCATTATATGATCTGATCTGATGAAATTAAACTATTTTGTAAAAAATATCACCTTAAAGTGATTTGATTTGAAATGATGTGATGTATTTATCATATGAGGTCTCGTATGATGTTATAGATTATAAACCGATTGATGTATATAAATGAAGTGATATCTTCCAAATTCACTTTGATTTTATGTCGCATGATATAATCTGATCTGATGACACTCAACTGTTCTTTATAAAATTTCATCCTATAAAGTGATTTGAGCTTATTTCAAGTGTTGTGATTTCGTGTGTCCAGATTTATTGATTTCAAATGATGTAATCTGTTTATCATATGAAGCCTCATATGATAGTATAGAAAATGAAGTGATATCTCAAAAATTTGCTTTGACCTGATGCCGCATGATATGAGCTGATCTGATGACATCAAACTGTTTAGTATAAAATATCGTCTTACAAAGTGAGTTGATTTTAAATGATGTGATATATTTATCATATGGAGCCTCATATGATGTTATAGAATATAAACTGATTGATATATGTAAATGAAGTGATATCCAGCAAATTGCTCTGACGCATAACATGATCTGATCTGAAGACATTAAACTAGTTTGTATAAAATATCACCTTAAAGTGTTTTGATTTGAAAAGATGTATGATGATATATATTATAAACCGATTGATGTATATAAATGAAGTATATCTTGCAAATTCGCTTTGATTCGATGTCGTATGATATGATCTGATCTGATGGCATTCAACTGTTCTGTATAAAATTTCGTCCCATAAAGTGATTTGACTTGAGATTTCTTAATGTGATGTAATTTCGTGTGCCGAGCTATGATTTGATTCTCATGTATGATGTATTGCACTTATTAAATGGAGCCGCAAATGATGTTAGAGAATGTGAACTGATTGATGTATGTAAATAGGATCGTATGATTTGATTCAACCAATATGACCTAACCATTTTTGCTCTCATTTGATCAGCACTACAAAAATACATGTGTGATTTATCTCAATGACTTGATAGGATGTAATACGATGTGACTTCATTTGGTATAATATGATGTTACAATCATATTTCAAACGACATTGGGGAACATTGTAACTTGATTTGATGTGATTTTGCTTTGCCCTGATAAGATGTTATTATGGTCTTATCCAGCCACATTTATGTGACATATTTACTGTGATACGCCATCTTTGCAAGTGATTATGTTTATGTCGACGCTATATAATGTTATCTTATGTAGTGTGATATAATTTAATTGATTTTATGATATCTTAAAGGACGTGATGCCATACATTCAAATATTCGACTGGTTTGATATCATATCATAGGTTTGGTTAGGTGGTAGCTGCCATGATAAGGATATCATATTATAAGATGTAGTTCATATTTTGGAATATGATATCATTCCTATCCTTAAATGTAACTTTGACAATACTCCCGAGGATAGATTATAGCAGATATTTCTGTTCGGTCTCTTAAAGTCATCAGCAGATTTTCTATTCAGGTTTCGCCTTTGAATGTGTAAAGTAGGCATCCATCCAATTTTGACTTTATCCATTATGAGATGTGTGGTCGAATATCCCTCTAATTGAGATATAAATAAGTGCATGACTATCCCTTGTGATATATAAGAAGTGTGGGACTAGTTCGTCTTTTCCGTGCTTCAGAAGTACATGTAGAGCTTACGGGTCATTACAGCTTATCCCCTCACGTTATCGCAGAATACCTGATCGCCTCATTGCTAGAGTAATGGTTAGTTCCATTGCTCTGAATACATCGCTACCTGAAGGCATTAGCTGTACTACCTTCAAAGTTATCTCACCTCTCTTGCCATCAGGAAATTGGTCATATATTAGTTTTCATAGTCTTGAAATTCTCCTTTCATTCTAAGTTGGATGTGAAATCTATTCTTGCTCGCCTTTACATTATTAGGTGTATCTTCTCTTTTTGAAGAAATCCAGCAAGGCTTAATAGACTTTACAGCCCAACTCATTAGGCTATCGTAGAAGAACTGGTCCTTAGCCCCTTTTTACGGCAAATACGGTGGTAAATTTTCATTGTTGTTTTTTCCTCTTTGATCCCTGAATAGTTCCTTGTGAATACTTCATGTATCAGCAGTAGGTGTTGTTCTCTTGTGGGAGCTCACAAAGGATTCCCTTTTAGTTCTTCTTATCTTGCTATAGTGTTTTTTTGGACTTGTAGTGTATTACACTTAAATAACGGTCCTTTTGTCTAGCTGTATTCAAAAATCTTGATGAAACTTTTCTTCACTTTTGTAAGTTACTTCCATCACCAGGTAGTATAATTACTCGAGCTCTTTTATTCGCAACGGCTAGAGAGGCATTGATTCCTGAGTATGTGTTTGAGCCTGCTTACGACGTCTTCTACTTCCAAGCAGAAATTCGCCTTAATCTGTCGTAGATGGTAGTTGTCAATGAATCAGGTGTTTCAAGATCTTCAACTGCTCGATTTGCTAATGATAGCTGCATTACTCTGGTGTGGCAAGGTATGGCACTGCACTTTGTACGGAACTGAAATTAACTGACCTAAATAGATTGCCTGTTAATTAAAAAAAAAGCTGAGCTTATATCAGTCTAAGAGTGGTTGAGCAATCCCTAAAGCTTCGATTTTTGCTTTAGCGGATCTCTCTCCAAAGAAAAAGTTTCTGGCGAGCAGTATAGGTTAATGAATCGAAGCAAGAGAGAAAGAGATTAAGAGATTGTATTTTCTCCAAGCGCTAGAGAGTCTCTGAGCATCTGTTCACTGGAGCAACTTTCAACTTCCTGAAAAAAAGCCCGACTACGCCCCTGTTTTTACTCACTTTGTTGTGTACTTTTGCGCTTCTGTCTTATCTGGTGCCTTAGTAATTTTGTCTAAGTATTTGTTATACTTTGCTTTGTCTCAATTACCTGGTAAACTAATTCTATTTTTTACACTCATGCAAACTCATAAATATTTCATTTAAGATAAATGAAGGAAAATACAAACTTAGAAATTTAATATGAGCTAAGAATAATAGAGTCGTAAAGATGTAGGACATAAAAATCCTACAGCACAAGGAACTAAATCGCTAAATTTGTTCTTTTCAATACATTATTCATGGCAAAATATATTTTCTGTATCATTAACTGTAACTAGCCTATTCGGTTCTTTAAATATCTTTAAGTTTGATCTTAATAATGGGATCCAGAAGTGGCGAACTTTGCCGTGAATATGCTAATAAAGAACTGAAGGTGAAATTCTTCTATGCTGAGCTAATCTCTGGAGGTATCTGAAGAGGATGGGTGACACAAAGTCAACGGCCATAATGTCAATTGACCTTATGACTACTTAAAATGGCCACAAAGTCATTTGAAGTTATGACCATATGAAGTAGTCACAACGATAACTTTCGAATGGTTACAATGCCAACGGTATTAACATAATGCGACTTCTCCGAAATGGTCATAAAAACACTATCGCCTGAACCATAACCCTATATAGGGGCGAATTGTGTTTATTTGGCAAGTAAGGCTCCAGCGTCTCCTTTCTTCAAAAGAGGACGGGGCCGGATGACCTAGAAGGTTCAACGGTGTCATATCAAATCGTTTCGGAGATGGTCGTGATAGTACATTAATCACAATATTATACGGAATGTACCGAATAGATATCCGGCAAAGTATCATCAACATTGACAAAACTCCAAAAAAAAAAAAAAAACAAGAAAAACATACTGCAGATAATAGTGACCTGAGAATCTCGCTGCCTACTTGGAGTCTATTCTTAGACTTGCCAGTTTCGGAACGTTTGAGTAAGCTTATATGAGTTTGCCGGGGATTGCCCGTATCGCTTTAAATGTATGAAAACATTTATTTCAAGCAATTTAAAATTTTTTTTTATAATTTATTTAATAATTTGGAAAAAATTTAAACAACGTGACATCAGGACGGACAAGGCGACAGCTGTTTCGATTATACCTTGTAAATCTCTTCAAAGCCTTTTCTCCCGGGAGTGGGATGGTAATGAAATTTGTTGATGCCAAGTGCTATGCGGTGCCGCAAGATATAGGTTAGGCTAGGTTCAACTGGCCGGTTCATGAGGACCCCACATAGACTGACTGAGGCCGTAGTGTTACCAGAAGTTTATTTTAACGACCAAACTGAAAACCCCTATCAAAAACCAGGACATATGTTATAAAATAACTCCGTCCTCTTGGCAAATACTACCACAAGAGATAGAGGGCTGATGAATTTTTCTTCAGCAGAATCATCATTTGACCATGGGGCTAACAAATTTTTCTACACTGTTGACTATTTAGTAGTGTGACCAAAAATAGACTCGAAAACCTTTCAGCATAGTATTTTTCCACTTTCCAACAAAAGATATTTACGGCTTTAATAGGTTTGTCTATTTAAGGATTGATTGTACTCCAGATTCTTCACTTGTTATGGTTCTCTACACCTCTAAAACAGCAGTGATCACCCACTAACAAACCAGTCTTGGGCTAGTCACGTATTTCCGTCACCGTCAAGAGATGTTTGCCTTTTCCCTGCAATATACGTCTCAAGATCTGCAACGCCCACGTTCTGATTTGCGTTGCCTACAACGCTCCGCGCCACAGTTATATCTACCGGCTAACCCTTTTATTGGGTCCGCTTAATTCGCAGAGTCAACGGTTGGTAAAGGCCGCCTAGGTAGCGATATCACTGAACATGATATTTTTTTCACCTCCCTAGACTCTTCGATTCAAGGAAATACCCGTCTCCAGAGATCTTCAGCACATCTTTGCAATATCTGCTTCAAGAGCCTGCAACTCTCACATGCTGGTCCGATTATGCAACAAAGAAGGGAAGATAAGTAAGACTACGGAGAGTTTCAAGTATTCACGTACATACTTGTGATTTTGTCAGCATATGCGTCCCGTTCAAAATTACCCTTACCAAACACAGCTCTCATCACATTAGCTGCAACAATATGAACGATGAACCTGAGACTGCAAAGTCGCATCACAAGTCACAGATTCATTGCTTCATATGGTCATTGTGAATGATGACTAAGTGTGATATCTTATCTGTCAACTGCCTGACAGGATGTTCAATATGGCTACTTTTTAGCGTTTTGACAGAGTGTTCAATATGGCAGCGCCTATCTTCAGCGGGTGATAGAAAGAGATACAGAATGAGACAGCGATAGTCAATTACAAATCAGGTGATCCAATCACTTTGGAATTTTGACGTCTATGCAGAAGATATCACACTTAGTTATCATTCACAATGCATATGGTAACAATAAATTTTTCTAATGAGATGAGAACTGTGATAAGATCTGTGGATGCGGTTTTTGGTAAGCATGATTGTGAACTGTGATTTAACACATATTGACTTTTAACTAATATTGCGTCACAGTCACAAATAAAATCGCTGCGACTGGGAAGTCACAGTCACAAATAACGTCGTTCTCGAAACTATTGGGCTCCTCTCAACATTTTGGAAAATAATAGCTGTTTTAGCTTCATGAAAGATGAAGAGGTGAGATACTGTAATAACTCCATGCTCAGCTGCTCCGCTTTAGAGATATTAACGAAAATGCGGAGGACTTATCCAGGATTTTTGTCTAACTCATCTCTATTATTATCGTTGCAACGCAGTAATTCCATAAATATCTGAGAGGTAGTTTAACCGGTAGCTAATTTGGTATAACAAGGATCATAACAACGTGTATTCTAGCGGAGGTCTATGCCTTAGAAATAGCAGCTACATTGCTCTAGGACAGTACGGTTTTAGTCTATCAATGTTTATTGTACAATTTTCTAGCAGGTTCAATCTCTCATTTTTCTGGGTCTTCAATATATATTCAGATAAGATGGCAAGGAAACGGATTACGAAATGGACATAAACAAGAAGAAAAATAGATTTGGCTTTAGACGAACCCAAATGGTTGCACGGTGTAAAGGTCCATAAGGCCACGATTAGTTAGAACAAGAATTGGGTCCTCGTCTCAAATTGAACACATTTGCAGCGAAGTAACATTGAGGCTTCATCATGCGTCACTGTGCTATCGCACTGATGCTTCGACGTTTCCATATTCACAACAAGTTCGCAGAATGATCAGTCATCACGGGAAAGAAAACGAGTTGATTTATCACTTTCGCTGCCGATGGCGTGACCAACAAACAAACAACGGTGATAAGAAAGGTGAATCTTTTGCTTCTAACTAAAGCTGCAGACATTGGTGCTTTATCGGTAACCTTATAACAGCTGATTCGACCAACCTTATGGGAATCAATGCAATCGATTATTGGTGCCGCTAAGGTCGTAACCGTATCGTAGCCAACCAATTGGTTTTTGGGTTACCGTCGTAACGATAAGTAGCTGATTACGTTAGGGATACGAATACAGCGATACGACATACGGCACCAATGACTCCCGCTTAAATTCATAGGACTAAGTCAGGCGATTAAGTAGAAAATATCCGTATACATGCGACACTTGCAGGTGACATTCACAATAAACAAAAATGTATCCGAACAGAATTGTTGGAAATTCCCAACCACGCTCTCTCAACCTAACCTAAGTTAAGCTATTTGGTAGCAGCCCTTTATCCAATTTCTATATTTCTAACAAGACTTTGCAAAACTACTTATAATTTCCCCCAGTTGAACTATTTTCTATTTTATAATTGCTTCCACCAACTAGTTACTAGTCGGTACTTCAAGATGGGCTAACAATGCGCCAGAGCTTGACTGTAAATGTTGCCATTTTGTATTTATATATTTATTTCTGTTACTATTATACTAGGTTCAAACACACACGAAATTAGCAATTTATACTATTTAAATATATTAATAAATTGCAATTTATCATATAATAAATTGTAATAACAAATTGCCAATTAAAAAAAAATTGCGTAATAAATTGTTTCAAACTGCAAATGCAACCTTGTATAGTGTGTTTATTGAGTAGATTTCAACGTCAGTTGCGCATGGCTGAACTATATGGTTGGCTCATCTCATCAGCTGATTTTATGTCTTTCATTTCACTGGAGTAGGGATTGTCAAAAGAAGATGGCAAACTCAAAATGAAACCAAAACATTGAACACATTTTCTTACAACACACAAAAATTTCAAAGTTTTATGTTTTCATTCCATTTCATTCGCCTAATACCAACACGCACATTTTGACAGTCTGAACAAATATATGTTCTTGCTGTAGAGATGAGCCAACCAGCTATCAAATTACTATTGTGTAAGCTAAATCGAGTTGTATGAACAGCATTCAATTCAAATCGAAATTTCCTCAATTTATTTTTCTGTTTGAACATAGTATTACTGTTTTGCAATAAACTACAACAAAGTAGTTAAAATAAATATTGATTTATTAACTTTTGTAAGCGTGCACAATTTTGAAGCACAAATCGTAGCCAAGAAAGGTGAAAATGTTAAAGCTACGGATGTGCGGGGGTATATAATTGCGCCTTCAGTTGTGCGTCGCAGTATACGTTAGCAAGCATTGAAGCTTTTAGTTGCCACAATGACGACCACAAATGTACTACTGAGCTAACGGCGCGCCCATTAAGATACCCACTACGACCTTCATCCCATCTCACCATCGCCTCGCTCTTCCGCATCTTCTAATCCAGAATTGTTTTGTCGTTGTTATTGTCGCCACAGTTGCGCTTTGTTGTCACAGTTGCGCGCCAAGCAAAATGATTTATTTGCCATAAAAGCTTAACAATGACGTTGCTTTTGATTCACGCGCCGCAGCCACATAGCTCAATATTACGTAGCCTTGCCTTACGTTCCGTTGTATTTTCATTGTAATTGTTGTTGCAATGTTGCTTAAAGTTAGCATCTTCTATGTGTTGTACATGGTTCAATTATGTACAGGTTGGCTCATCTCATCAGCTGATTTTATTTATGTCATTGCATGGTCGAAGGGATTGTCAAAAGGAGATGGCAAACTGAAAATGAAACCAACACATTGGCAACATTTTACTTACACATACCTAAACTGCTAAATTTTATGTTTCCATTCCATACCATTTGCACCAACACCAATACACAGATTTTGACAATTTGAACAGACATATTTTGTTGCTTTACAGATGAGCCAACCTGTATAATACGTATTATACTTTTTGCTTTTGTTACTTTCTTAACTACAAACAAACGAACATATTTCGCTATGTCTGTATATCATTTATATTCCATTTTGCCGTTTGTCGTTTGTCGTCTCCTGTGGTGCGCACGTGCTTACACTCTTCCGAGCACTTGGCTCCACAGCGGCTGCAACATTGTACGCATTCATTCATTCATATCAAATATAGTAATTCCTCATCCCGCATTCAGGTCTTGCATTACAAGTGTATTTATTTTGGTCCCTTCTTGAATTACGATTGTCTATTTATACCTATTGCTATGTTTGTAAATACATGTGCCTACTTAATCCGGTTAACTGTGTTCTGGCAAATAAATGTAGTAGAATAAGACAAGTTTAAATATATTGTACCATACTAAAGAGGTGTTTAGCCACTTAATGTCGCGCATAGTTTCAATTGATGCGGTTTTGTTTGGTAGTAGGGATCAGTGGTGGGCAACCTTTTTTTTGGGTTGCCAATAGTGCTTACATATTTGCGGTATTTCCAACCATCCGATCGTTGGTATGGTACAACCAGCACGAAACCATAAGAGGTAACTACATAGAGTATGGTAAGGATGAAACACAGCCTCATAATATGTCAACCACTGAATATGCTCAGCTGAATCCTTGAGGCCACTTGGCGTATTCACTATATGGTGTTGGCCACTTATTGCGGCCATATGCACCGCTGAAATTGAAGATGATATCCCTTCCACTTTCTCTCTTTTAATGACACTATCATTCCTGACCTTTCGAAGCACACTCTCGTTGATGAAGTCCGCTCCTCTAGCGATTTCGTTAAACATTACAGTTTCTGCACATCTCGCTATATTTTTTAGGCATGCACATCCATCTCACAGGCATTGCTCGGCGCTGGTTGCTGATAGCCGCTGCATACGAACCTTTAATGGCAACCTGACCGCAAGGCTATTCAATATCTGCGCGAGCAAACGTCACACGCAAAGAGCATTGTAGTCCATCGCTTACTCCTGCCTGTTGTTGTTGTTGTAGCGATAAGGACACTTCCGAAGGTTTTGGGGAGTGTTATCGATGTTGATGGTCCTTTGACGGATATACATAGATCTGGTACGTTCCAGTTACAAACACCATTAAGGTCCTAGCCGACCATCGCGGGAACAATTTTATATGACCACATTGGACCTTCTAGGCCATCCCGCCCGCACTTCCCAGTTCCATAAAGAACTAGGGGTCGCCACAGCCTCGCCTGCTAAATATGTGTATGACAGAATCATATTTGTAACAGGATTCGCCTCGCGTATATGAGGTTGACAATTGGGTTGCTGAAGCTTTGAATTGCGCTTATCACCCCCTTGAATCCTTACTGTTGCCTGTAGTCTTCAATATCGCAACTATCCTGCTCTAGAGTGCACTCTGGCTTAGAATATTTCCGTGGTAGGCATGTCTGCGGCAAGAGGCGATTAAACTCCAAAAACCCGAATATTCGCGGGGTAATAATAATCGTTTTCTATACAGTCGGGCTAGTACCGTAGCGTGTCGAATTCATATCCAGCATGATATATCGGCTTCGTTGCCTTTTATGTACGCCCGTTCTACCCCAAGGTAGGCACACATCGAATTGTGTCCAGAGAATCGGAATTGTCGGTGGATTCCTTTTTTTTAACACATATTTTTTTGTCTCAAGTCTCCAACGCCAGTTACATAGCTCTAGGTTTATTCTTATTTTACTTAGTATGATCAAGCAATTTAATAACGATTATTTATCACCCTACCGCTGAGTCTATTTCTGCTGCCCCGTCCGTTCTGTGCTAAGTTAAAATGAAAGACTCCTCAAACACATCTTATCAAAGGCGACAGACGCGGAATGTTCCTTAAGGTTCAAAGGTTTTAAAATAAATCACGAGTCAGCAACTTAATCTCCATACATCCCACTCAATACAAAACCAACAAAGAAAAAGCATTCACGCAATCGAAATGAGAATAATGAGACAGCGTTTGTTCCACTTTTGGTTGGATTAGGTACCAGGTTTTTGAGAAAGTTTTGACTTTTTACCGCCTTTAATATCTTGGGGATGACGAGATAGCTGAGCATATTCTGTTGCTATCATAACCGAAACCTTAAGAAAAGATATATTAACAGAGAGTTCACGCTCTTTACTTGCCTTTTTCTGTTCGAAAGGGCAAGTGGAAGGGAAAAGTACGAAGCTTTTAAGGCGGATGTTTAAGTGTTTTCTTTTTTTTAATATTGCCGCGCTCTGAACTTAAAAATTACATATGCGTATTTATTCTTTTTTATGGAAATTAACTTTATTTGTTTTTTTTTGTCCATCGGCTTTCATATTACTTTTGTTATTTGTCTTGTTCGACATTTAATGGTAATTCAGGGATTGATTTTTCGACCTTTGTGGGTCACCTCGTGCATACTAATCATTCCGCTCAGTTAAAGTATCTCATTCAGTGAAAAATCATTCAATGTTTTTTATTGGGTTAGGTTAAAGTGGCTGATCCGTGAGGTCCTTACATAGACTAAATGAGCCCATAACGTAAGAAGTTTGCCCAACGACCAAACTGAAAAACCCTATCGAAACCAGGACCTATGTTATAAAATACCTTAGTCCTCTTGGCAACCACATTTCTAGGACCTATGCTACTTTCTTCTAACACTGCGCACTTCTAATAGCTGGAGCCTTCGGCTGGCGAGCGCAAGGCATGAGCACAAAACGTGCTCAATCTTTTCCTACTCCAACCTGCACTTTCAACATCTGCTGTTACCGATAAGGCTTATTTAAAAGCATGTGACGCCAAAAGCCGAGCCTACAGTCGCAACTTTTCAATGATAAGAGTAACTTTGTTAGTCTTCGACACTTTTCAGCCCCGAGATTTTCCTGCTTACTCGATCATGTGTAACTCTTACCTTCTTCTTAATCTCGCCCAATCTGATTCGAACGTCTACGGTACAAGCTTCGAGGGATGCTAGCTCATCCATCCTTCTCCGTTTCCATCCATTCCCACATGCCCAATATAGATGTATATTTCTCCGTGTTCCCGATTCTTTGTAGGGTTTGCCTACACTCTAACACACATTTTGAGGTTGTGCTATGATATATTATGGCCCTGATTGCTGCTTAGGTGCCAATGTAAAAATTGTGTTTCTACTACTTTACTGGCGGCTACTACTTCCGCCTGAAAAACACTACAATGGACATACGGATCAGTGATACCGCAGAACCTACTCTTTCCATTACATTGTTACCATCGATTAGGGTATTCGTGCAACCTTCCACCGGTATTGTGGTTCTAAGAGATCCATCTAAGCGCAGGGGGGAACTAGGCAGTCTGTTCGTTCAATATTTGATTAGGCTATACTTCTATGGCCGTATGGCTTGCGCTAAAGCTACCCCGAGGCATTGAGTCTCGTTGCAGTTGTTAACGCTATGTTCTTCTCCACCAGGTCTACGGGTGGAATGTGTAGAATGGCATACAGTGGAGCCGTCGGGATTTTTTTCACGAAACAAGGAAATATAGTGTAGGATAAGCTTTAAAATCGCTTTAAATATACAAGGAGAGAGAGGAAGATAGACCACAGGAAAACTCCAGCATACTTTTACTTGCATAAAGTGCCGTCGAGACTTTCTTTACTCATGATTTCTAGATATTTTGTACCAGCTTTATCCTGCAGGGTCACGCTTCCAGCTTAGGCCTAGCCCGATTTTGGGCCTTATATACCACCTAGTAAAGAGGACCATATCCGTCTTCTACGCATTGGCGCTTAACCAGACTTAAGATGCCCAGGTATGTGTCTCCCAACGCACCCGATCCAACGAAGAGCTAATTGTTGGAAGACACTTTCCACTTATGACAACTGCAACGTCATCATGCAACGCCGTTAGTTTGACGGGTCGCCTGAGGAGTTGACGGATGACCAGCGTCAACAGTAGAGGTGGTAATACCCCACCCAGTGACATGCCGCTGTCCGCTTCCCAAGGCAGCCGGTTCTATGTACCGGAGCGACTCGGGATTTTTCCCGACCAAGGGCTGTCATTTCAATTTAGCCCAATTTAATTTGTCACTTCCCTCCCATAAATTGTCATCCTTCCAGCAGATACTTGCAGCGGGACTGCGCCATATTTCCTGCTCCGGGAAGGTATCGAACACAGTCCGGGACCTGATCTGGGTCCAGAGAAATGGCTTTGCTGCGTTTGACGGAAAAGAGTCTTTCTAGGACGGTCACACTCTTGTCAGTGTGTCACGTGACACACTTACAAATATTTTGTGGCTCCTTGCTGTTCACGCCCAAGGTCATCCAGTAGTTTGCGCCTTGCTGTCGTGGAAAGCGACGAAGGGAAACAAAAAAGGAGCGGAATATCAGATATGGGTTGCTGTGATGGTAAATTTTTTTGAACGAATTTAGTATGAAAATGTAGTGCACGTATATGGATCCTACAGAAAATTTGACAAATGTCTTGAATTGGGGTATCTGACGACGCGTAGTTATTCCAGCATTAAGAATACAAACACGGGTGTTAAGTTTTTCTACCCGTTCAAAAGTTCTCCGCGAAAAACAGTTTCAAACCGAGGTCGACTGCAATAACGCGTCCAAAAATGTGGAAAGAGAAAAGAAAAGACGCGTTTTGTCCTGCTATCAATAGTCCAAAGAGAAAAAGTATTCGAATTATTGGAAGCGAGGCATAAACGCGTCTATTAATACCTCCCCCCACGGTTTTGGTCGTGTTTTAGCAATCGTCCCCGGTAATAAAGTATTACAATTTGTTAATTAAAATAGTCCAAAACATACAAATTTTAAAGAACGATTTAATGAAGTGCTCGTTTGAAAGTAAATAAGGATATTTCTTTGTAATATAACAATAACAATTTTACGCAGTTTTCGTTAGCAGCCACTACATTTATTTTGGACCTAAGAAGTACAACAGTGCCAAATAGCACCCACAAAAAAAAAAAACGAACAAGATCAAGCATTTTATCCATTGTGAATGATAACTATGTGTGATATCTTATCTGTCAAATGCCTGACAGGATGTTCAATATGGCAACTTTTTAGCGTTTCGACAGGGTGTTCAATATGGCGGCGCCTATCTTCAGCGGGTGATAGATAGAGATACAGAATGAGACAGCGATAGTCAAGTACAAATCAGGTGATACAATCACTTTGGAATTTTGACGTCTATGCAGAAGATATCACACTTAGTTATCACTCACAATGATTATGAATTTACATGCAATTGAAATCGATAAACATTGATTTTGAGGGAATCCCCATGCTAATCGCTGATCATTAAAATTTCGAACAAGAATCTCCTATTTTATCTGGTTCTAGCGATTCCTGGTTATTTTGCAAATTACTACCAAGTGGAGTGGTCGTGCGGGTCATCTTCGGCTCAACTGCAATTTGTCGGGCTTTTTAGTTGAGCCGAAAATTTAAATAGGCCTCAAGGGTGGCTTTGTGCTTCCCTCTGGCTTTTCGGCGGAGTTCGGAGATGCAGTCCTTCACTGACCTGGAGTCAGATGGTGGTTGTTGCACTCCTAACAGGAATCAGTGAAATTATAAGTGATCGCATTTGAAATATTGGAATTTAAAACATGGCGTGGGCCACATAAAACCAACTCGCTTTGCACATAACGGATCGTAACGGGACAATTTTTAGCACATGGCAACAGGCCATATACTGGAAATTAAGAAAATTATAACGACACAAATTACGGCTTATAATGGACAATTGATTGCTGAATAAGCAGCTCGTGTTCAAATCTGTGCAATATTCAGTGCATATCTACATTAAATTGCAATTTTGATTGCAAAAATTTTGAATTCACTTTTTGTGAACATTTATTAATAAATTCGACAAGTTGATTATATAACCTGGCGTGGTGCCATTGAAACACCAATCTCAAATTAAATTACGAACAATTACTAAAATTGATATCAATTCGCAAGCTGCTACACGTGGTTCTGGCCTCTATGGTATTACCATTGTGTACTGGCTGTGGAAAAATAAATATTTTAATCCACTGAAATGTGGAAGTGTCGATTGCTATCCGAAAATGGTTGCGTACCAACCTTAAGAGTTGCGTTGTTACTGCCATCTATTGAGGAATAGAATAAGAAGCTCGGTAAACGCAATCATTTAGTGTAGAAGTACGGCAACCTGCATTTAAGGTAACGAATGTGGCGAACATCCAATCAGGTGTTCGCTTCTACACTGTAAATACTGACGCTGCCCTCTACGCGCGTATACGTTTCGTTTGCGCGTGTTAAAAAACGCCTATCTTCGCTTAGATAATGCTTAGGAGACCCATCTAGCGGCTGTGGTAAAACAACTAGCTACAGCAACAGGGTGTACCGAAAAGCGGAGACGCAACGCTCTGATGGCCATAGGGTATAACATATAGCTGAATCAGTTGCGATGAATTGTGGACACACATATAATACATAGAATTAGTGTACAGGGTGAAACAAAGACACATATTTCAGTTACATCTGAGTATAATGCGTATTGAAATTTAGTAGGACAAAATTTATGCGCAGCAATTTCAGAGGTGTATTTATAGTTTGTCTCTTAGCAGTCAATATAAAGTTTAAGCGTAAACGGATATACGCGTGTTAAAAAACACGGCTAATGTTGCAATGCCTTTTTCGGTAGAAAAGAAAGATTCATTAAAAAAAGATAAGTTCTAGCAAGCCTGCGCAAAAACAGAATAGCACCTGATATTTTACTTAATAGAAAAACATTGGAAATTAAAGCTCAGGTGTGGGTAGAATCTGCGTGCTACAAACGTAATAAAAATACATACATGTATAATGAATATTCGTGAGGAGTTGATCAATGTTCTAAATGATGCTGGGGTGGAGTTTCCACACACAGCTACGGTAACGCAACTGCGGATATTGCTGCAAAATGTGGTTCGAGCTGGTCAGGTCCCTTCCACTAGTATCCCAGTGAGCGCTGCCCCGAGTTTTGATATGAATTCTGATTCACCTGATGTAAATGATCGAAATACTGCCGACGACGCTTTTATTTCTGGTACTCCGGCCACTGCTGATGCTGCCGTGACTGATGTCACTGATGTCCCCCTTACTGCCGATGCCATTACGTCCGCCGATACTGATGCCACTGCTGAAACTGCTGCCATTGCCGATGCCTCCACCGCTGCCGAAACTGCCGTTGTTGATAGTCTAGTCATAACAAACATTGCCGCCGTCACTAACACTGAGGCCACCGTTGCTGGTACTGCTGCCCACGTCGCCGCTAGAATTGACGCCAATAACATTTTTTTTACAAAAAAAAAAAAAAAAAAAAAAAAATAAAATAAAAAAAAATGTTTAAGTTAAACGGCTTTATTGAAAACAATACTTACATGAAGTAATAATAATACTAAAAGCTAGAAAATAATTCGGTAGGTCCTAGGTACTAGTCATCACACTCCTTATCAATCTAGGGCGTTGATCAGACAATTAAATAAAAGCGTTGGGCGCGTGAAATTTCTAAAAATATGAGGCGTAGCATAACCTGATTAAGGTTCAGTTGGTTTTACTTATGACTATCAATAGAAATATGACGCATCCAACGCTTTTATTAAATTGTCTGATCAACGCCCTAGATTGATAAGGAGTGTGATGACTAGTACCTAGGACCTACCTAATTATTTTCTAGCTTTTCGTATTATTATTATTTCATTTAAGTATTGTTTTCAATAAAACCGTTTAACTTAAAATATTTTTTTAATTATTTTACTTTCAAGTTTTTAGTCTTTATTTAATTGCCTATAATTTCTCATTCTATTTAGTTCATTTAGTGACTCATTATTACAAGGACTCTTTCTTGACAATTTGTTACAACCTAAGTCCTCAATACATAATCCTTCCAAAGACTTTACTCGACTCTGCGCCACGTATGCTTGTCCCTCCTCCAACTCCAAAATATTTTGATGTCACTTCTACTGGACTGTATGCAATATTTGCTTCAAATATGAGCCAAATCGGACATTATAGGTCGCTTTCTATTCATGTATGTATTATGTGTTCCAAATATGGACCAAATCAAATCGGACCACAAATACGATTTTTGTGAATATCTCGATCCTTGCGCCACCTAGCGGCGATTTTTTTCACAGGTCGATTTCTATTCTTGCATGTATTATGTGTTCCAAATATGAGCCAAATCGGACCACAAATGCGAATTTTGCGAATATCTCGATCCTTGCGCCACCTAGCTGCGATTTTTTTCTTATTATTGCATTGTCATCGGGTTCTGAACTATATTCCAATTTTCAAGCTTGTAGCTTATCGGGAAGTTACTTAAATTTCAATTACAAGATTCGTCCACAACGGCCGTGCGGCCGTGCATGCGGCCTGCCTGTCAACTCAAGCTAAATAAAACCGTTTAAAAACGACTCACTTGAGGAAACATCGAGTAATTTGCCAAATCATCGAGTGATGGCTCTTAACAAATAAAAACTCTTTCGTATTAGCAGAAAATGTGGAGTTTGAAAAGTAACACAATTCGATTAAATTTGGGGAGGAGGCGTCAGATGAATTTCTACGACAGTGAACTGCTTTTATTATACAACCCTATTTAATTCGAGACTTCCCATTTCATAAATTAACGTGCCGACTGAGGAGTGCGAAGTACACAAGTCTCAAATTATTATGCCAACAATTGCCCAGCGACCCCGCTCTCAAGGACAAATATCCTAAACTCGCAGTTGAGAAAAGCCACCTTCACAGGGAGACGCTCGCCACTCTAGCCCAATTTCGATCTGGATAGTGTAATAGGTTAAACTCTTACTCTTCGAGAGTAACGTGTAACGTGTTTCCACATGACACCAACTATCTTTTAAATTGTAATATCGACCCAACGCCTCTGACACCCTGCCTGTCGTAAGAGCGACTAAAATACCATATTCAAGGGGCTGTGTAGCGCAACCCTTCAGGCTGCCAGCGCAATATATAGCTTCTCCAAACCCAATTGTCAACCTAACCTATCCGCGGCGAATCCTGTTTCACTAACAGACGAGGCTCTGGCGACCCCAAGCTCCTCATAAGTTCCATGAGGGGGTGGGAGGGAGGGAATGGCCTGAAGGTTTAATGTGGCCACATATATCGTTCCCGAGATGGTCGGGCTAGCACCTTAATAGTGCTGTGGTACCGGAGCATACCGGGTCTGTATCCGGCAAACGACCATCACATCGATAACACTCCCCAAAGCATTCGGGGAGCAACCTTATCGCTACAACAACAACAACACCCTCTGGTCCAACCCTGTTGATAAAGCAAGCTTCCTCGGACTCCCGTTAGATGTTATTGATGACAATTTGTCTGTGAACGCACCAATTGGATGAGGCGAAGCACTGCTACAACAACAACAACAATGGTTCGAAACGGGGTCAGCCAAACTTAGAGCATATGTATATGATGTATCAGTCATGGAAAATGCATGCCAACAATTAGCTTTACATCCAACATGGAACAATCGGATATAATCTTGTTTCCTGTGAAATAAGAGTCCGCGAATTGGACAAGATCAAAGCCGATGGTGTTAGATAAGCTCCATGGAGAGAGGAGAGCTTAGAAATGCTCCACGATGCTGTACGCATTCAAAAATATTCTCAGAAGCCCTTTGTATATATGGCCCTCACTCACTCCCTCATTGGATGTTTACGGCGGCTGTGAAGCCCATTCTTTACTATGGGGTCCTTTTTTGGTGAGCAGCCACATAAAAACGTACTTATGTTGAATAAATTGGCTTAACGGGGGCCTTGGCCCTGAGAAAAGGGTAGCATTCCATACTGCACATCTAGCCTACCGACCTATTGTTCAAGAATAAAGCGTTACAAATGGAAGCGTGCTAAAGGCGTTTTGTAAGTCTTCTGTGCTTCGAAAGATATCTTAGAGATAATCATAACAGGTAGATCCCCCTAGGCTCCAGCAACTGTGTGTCCGTGGACTAAAAGCCACCTCATTTGGGATTGTCGCCCAAAACCTTCGGGAAGTGTGAAGTACTACTCCCAAAGTAGTCCAAATAAAGACCATTTTGCAATACTGAATATTGGAGTTATTTATTCGTCAGTTCAGCGATTCGAACGTTAGCAGAAGGTGCATACTAAATCAGAAATTCCCAAAATTCATTACAATATTTTAATAAATATATGTAGCGGGTAGAGGAAGCCTTTAACGTCGTCATAAAAATAAAAAATAAATGTAAGGCGCGATAACCTCCGAAGAGATCTAAGGGCGAGCTTCTCTTCCAATTTGCGTCGTGCTCCTCTTGATTTTCCCTACAAATCGGCCGGACGGGACCTACATGTTTTATGCCGACTCCGAACGGCATCTGCAAGGCAGATGAGTTTTCACTGAGAGCTTTTCATGGCAGAAATACACCCGGAGTGCTTGCCAAACACTGGCGAGGGGCGACCCCGCTTAGAAAAATTTTCTTCTAATTGAAAAATCTTATTTCTAAAATTTTGATGTTGCTTTGCCCGGGAGTTGAACGCAGGGCATACGGTGTGATAGGCGGAGCATGCTACCATCACACCACGGTGGCCGCCATTAACGTCGTCATACACTTGGTTTAACTGTAGAGGCAATAACAAAAATTACATAATACTTTAATGTCGCTCATTGTGGTACGTTCGCTTGTATTAATGGCCTTAAATGTTGAACTCGTGCTATAAACCACATTAAATTCTTGTTGTTACAAAATTCGTTGCTGTACATTTACAACATTTTTTTACAACTGTCACTTGCCTCACTTTACTATTTATTTGCAAGTCTTATCACTTACGGCATACGAGTATGTTGACACCTGAGCATGAACATGGACATGGAAAATCACTCTGATGGCAATTTTATGACGAGAAAAACAACATGTTCGCTTGTAAAGCAGCCTCATGGGAGCACATACAGCGTTTGCGGTGTGAACCACATTCGGCGTTGTTGTCAATGCTTGCATCTTTGGTTTGAGTAGATATTAGCCAAGGACGGGAAACTGAAATCATTGGGAAGTCCACTGAATTCAACATTAATTTGGTTTTCCGCAAAATTTATACGGCTGTGCAAAATGACGTTGAGCAACACCATCAGCTCAGTCAAAATTGGGATGGCACCCTCCGAGCCGTTTGAAACTAAACCAGGTTTCAGACAGAACTTAACTGCTCTGGAACAATATTGGCGTATGCTGACGACATTGATATCATCGGCCTGAACAACCGCGCCGTAAAATCTGCGTACTCCAAACTGGAAAAAGAAGCAGTAAATATGGGTTTGATGGTGAATGAGGACAAAACGAAGTACGTGCTGCCATCAAGCAAAGGGTCAGCGCATTTTCGCCTTGGCAACCACGTCGCTGTTGGTAGACATGGCTTCGAAAGAGTAAAGAACTTCGTTTGTTTGGGAGCCAGTATTAACACAACCAACAACCAGAGCCTAGAAATCCAGCGAAGTACCATTCTTGCCAATAAATGACACTGTGGACTGAGTAGGCACTTAAAAGGTGAAGCCGAATTAAAACACAGCTGCCACTCTGGCTAGGCCATGTTATGCAAATGGAAGATAATACTCCGGGCACAAAAGTGTTATTTTCGGAACCCGGCTTTGCAAGCAGAGGAAGAGGGCGACCCCTACTCCACTGGAAGGGCCAGGTGGAAAACGATTTGACCTCTCTTGGCTTTACCAATTGGCGCCAGTTAGCCCAACGAAGAAGCAACTGGCGCGTCTTGTTGGTCAGAACCGTTTAAGCGGTTAAGCGCCAATTAAATAAGTAAGTTGCAATTACGTTCAGGTTATAAGTTCAATTACAGTTATGTTATGGATATGGTTCGAGTTACAGTTACGATTAGATTTAGTGTTATGAGAAAAAGCAACAATGCTCACCACTGCTAAGACAATGCAATTGGATTTGTCTACTTTCAGCCCATTTAAGTCACCAGGAACGGATGGGGTCTATCCTGGTCTATTACAGATGGGTATAAAAAATATAGCCCCAGCCTCAGCCACATTCCAAACAGGTGGACAGACGCTAAGGTAGTATTCATACCAAAGCCAGGGAAACCCGAGCAAATGCCCCCGTCGTATCGACATGCCACATGTAGTTTAGTATAGAGAACATTTTGGAGCAGCACATTAATTAGGTAGGCCAACCTTTACAAACTCCCTCTGTGTAGGAATCAATTTTCCTATCAGGCTTTGGTGTCACAAAATTGTATTGACATCTCAGTTATCGAGCTAGCTATGATTGGCATGGCTATAAGTCCAATGATCATTCGCTGGGTGCTATCCATGCTTAAGGGAAGAAAAATCAGTCAGGAACTCGGAGGGGCAACTGAGTAAATTGTGGATTCAAGGGTTGTACTCTTTCCTCTGCTGTGTACCCTGGTCATAGATGACCTCCTTCAGTTACTGAAATCCAATGGATTTGATACACAAGGGCATGCAGATGACTTAGTAATCTGCATCACAGGGATGCAAGAAGAAACAATATCCAATCCTAACATAACTGCCCTAGTACCCGGAGAAGGAAACTATCCGTCTCAGAGCCATCCCTGGGAGGCACCAAAATCAGATTTTCAATGGAAGCAAAATACCTAGAGGTTATACTGGACAGAACCCTCACGTGGAACACTCATCTAGATGCTACCTTAAACAAACCAAAAAGAGCTTTCTTCGCATGCACTCGACTCTGTGGCAAAACATTGGGGCTATCTCCCAAAATAGTATACTGGATATTTGATACTGTTGTGAAGTTAATAGTCATCTATGCTTCCTTAGTTTGGTGGCCGAAGACCACGCAAATACCAGCAATAACAAAATTAAGCAAACTGCCTGTACTAGTTTGTGTTCGCATAACGGGTGCGGTGAGAACGATGCGCTTAACTATTCTAAGTAAGAGGAATACTTGCTGTACTGGGACTTAAAAATATCTCTGAGCTAAAGATCGGAAACATGAATGGTAATGAGAAAATTTATAGAAAATCCTATATTGCAACTACGGGATGCAATGACCCCAACGCTCAGAATATTACGGAATTATGAGTTGTCCATTGTATACAGAACTCTTTGAGAAACAGGGGATTCATATACTGACCTTGACTTAAAGGTCTGGTTAACTATTGGATCAAAATTTGATGACGAGAACAAGGGAGCTAGCATGTGTGGGCCAAACCTCAAGAAATCGATAGCAATGGGATGCAGGCAGAAATCCATGCAAAAGAAGTTTGCGGTTGTTGTTGTTGTTTTAACAGTTAAAAGTTTGCGGTAGTGAATGTCTACGGATGTCTATGTCAGGCAGCCTTACGTGCCTTGCAGTCTTACACAACTGCTTCTAAGCTAGATGATTAATGCATTGAAGTCCTAAATGATCGTGGAGCCAAAAAACAAGGTTTTATAGGATAAACTCACTGGCAGCAGGGAGATGCAAGTAATGTACATGCAGACTACCCAGTCAAGCAGGGTATTATAACAGCATTCTATGGTCCAAAGCTCTTCTGTGGACTCACAAGGGCACACATTAGGGAATTCCCAAGGCAACGGCAGGCGAATTTGTTTATACTCCAAGCAAAGAAAGTATCAGCCAAACTCACTGGGTATTATAAGGGACACTTTAGTCAACGATATCACGTAAGTTAGTTAAATCTATCCGATACACAAATCTGTCGCTTTTACGAGCTGGAGGATTAAACCTCGGCTCACATTATCTGCGAATACGGCGCTTCGGCAAGGTTGAAACACTCTCACTTAGGTGGCGTCACTCCGAATCCCTTCGTGCTATGGAGTAAAAAGCCTGAAGAGGTGCTTTAATAGACCTACATATTTTGTTTTGTTGATTTTTCGACAGGTTGGATAAATCCCTTGTCAAATTTGGTTTCGAGACAAACCGGTTTCGGCGTCGTGCCATCATCTGTGTCGATTTTCATTTTGATCTGTTGTTGTCGTTTGTCCTGTATTTATAGTTCGTATGTATATGAGCAGGCATTGTCACAATTGATGATTGTGTATATTTATACGTATGTGATGTTCATTCAGAACCTAAGGTGGGTTTTACTGATCGATTTGTCCGGCTGATTGAGGCAGGTAAAAGTCAGTAATTGTAGTCTTTTGACCTTCTTTATGGGTTTGTTGCTTTGCTGCGTTTGTTGTTTATTGTTTTGTGTTTATTTCTTGTTGTGTGTTTGTCTGTTGTACCTGTGTGATTACTTTGTTTCTTTAAACAAGTTCAAAAGGCTCAAATATTGTGTCAGAAATTGTGTTTATCTGTTCGTTTATTAATCTACCGTCGAATTTTTTCTGTTTGTAGATTTCCACGTTTTCGAGTTCGTTCAGACGTCGGCCTTTTGCTTGTATGTGAAGGACCTTAACTGTTTTATTTATGTTTGTTGGGGAACATTCATTTTCGACCATTCGATTCGCGAAGTTAGACTCTGGTATAATGTTTGGACTCCGTGTTTTTTTGTTGTAATCTTACGTTATAATAATATGAATAATGTAATAATACATTAAAAGCCTCCACAATAGGCTGAAAGCACAATAGATTTAAATAACGGTCGAAGTGCATCCTATCCTAGGCCTAGTAATTATATTAACACGGTTTGCCGGTTATGGTTACAGTTACGTTTATGGTTATGGTTACGATTTCGCTCATGGTCGGGATTAAAATTAAGCTGTTGGCTACGATTGCCGTGGTATCACTAAAATTGCGGAATAACAAACAATGTTGACACCCTGCTGGTTTTACTAGAGGCCCTCCACAAAATAAAATAGCCAAATAAAAGAAATTAGCAAAATACACCCAATAAGTTCCGAAAATCATGTGCCACAAATTTTTTTATACCCGAACGTATGTATGTAACTGAACCGGATCTTTATTTACATTTTACAATGTCCTTTATGACTTTAAAATTGATATTGTATAAATTTACAATAACAAACAGAAAACAAAAAAAAAATATTTTTAAATTGTGAAAACTACACAGAAGCTAAATAAAATGTCATATTCCACTTCCTATATTTGATATGCGAATAAATTAAACTTTGCAAAATGTTAACTGCAACTTGCCATCGAAGCCATTATATTGTTTGTGAATGGTCGAAATTTCAAAAAAATTACAAAAACATTGCAAGTACAACCAAAATGGAAATAAATCCACAGGAGTGAGGCATTTTTTCTTCTTTTAATTTTGTTTTTTACCATCAGAAGAACTCGAAAAAGTCACTTGTTTCAATATGCAGTACATACATACATATATATATGTAGTGACATTTGTATGAGTATAGGTGAGTGTGAGTGTATGCTTTTTTTTAAATGTTTATGTAAACTCTTTAAAAAAATACATAACGGAAATTGTGGCGATCGCTTGCTCTGTAGTTTGGACACATACATACATACATCTTTTTCACGTTACCGTCCAAGCGTACAAATACAAAGGCAACCCAACAGGCAACCTAACACATCCAGTAAAATGAGGAATCGGAGAAAAGGAGGCGTGGCAGCTCCTTACAAATATAATTTTTCAGAACTATGGCTGCCGTACAAACTTAGGTTATTTTAACAGCTAAAGTTTGACTGCAGAGTTGGGTTTTGCTGTGATTGCTTTTGGAAATTTCGTAATCTGCCGCCGTTAATGTTAAAATTCCAATTTCTTTGCCACCAGAGCCCATATATTTTCAAATATTGAATCTAATTATACAAACTATAAACGGCTTCGAAAAAGCATAATTTGGTACCTAAAAAATAATTTAATTAATGCTGAAATCTAAGAAAGACAATCATTGACCGAGACAAATTATCAATTCATTGACAGAGTCGTGGAAGAGTCTCAAGCTGTTCATTATTCGGTTGAGTTTCTTAACTCCTTGAAGCCATCAGGAATTCCTCCCCATCGATTGATTCTTGAAAAAGGGTCCATAATAATTATGCTTCGTAATTTCTATCTACGCGCACATGTAATGGGACAACGCTTATCATCACAGAACAATGTCTGCCGGACCTGCCTTTGCTGGTATTTCTTTTTAGATCATCCAGGTTTTCAATATACCCACACCGCAATGAGCGGCCAGTTAGTCATCGGACAGGAAGTTGAAATCGCATAAAGCGTCTGAGATTCGCTGATGGACGAGTAGACAATATTTAGAATAACAGAAGTGAAATAGCCATGCAGAGCTTATGATAATATGTAATGAGCCGTTGTGGTCATACGAGCAAAATAAGAAGAGAGAAAAATTAGTAAGGTTACGGTATAAGGTTATGCTGCAAATGGTACTGGTAACAGTTGCATCAAATAGCTAAATTTAAAATGTGGACCATGGAACTTCGCTGTAGTATGTATGACGGACAAAAATCTATGGAGAATAAACAGAAAAGAAAATGTGTGCACCTAAAAATGAAATCTTTGCTAGGATTTGAAGTAAGTATATTGTGGCGAATATTATCAGTTTCGATAAGTCACTATGCCGCCAGTAATATATACTGGACGCCAACAGCAGCAAGCCAAACCGATGAAATCGGAAAGCCACACACATATGTATTCATAGAAGCAACAGAGACTATGAGATGGAAATATGTACAGAGAATATTACTCACATATACATGGATAGCAACAGTGAATAACACATGCGGCGATGTGAACAGAAATAAAGAGCGCATGTTACTCAGGCATACACACAAATATAGATAAAAGACAGAAACGAGAAATAAATAAGCAACTATTCAAGACGGCTGTTCGGGAAAAGTTTAGACCCTGGCAGAGATTGGTGAACAAAGCGAACTGAGAGTATAAAAGCAGCGCAGTTCAAGCGATGCTCAATCAGTTTGATTTTAAACCATTGTAAGTGAAATACGCAAGTTATCTAATTATGAAGTACTACTACCATAGTAGTGTAAATAAAGAACATTTTGTTAAAGCAGAGAGAACCTACGAACTCTCACTGGGTACTATACCGGACACTTTAGTCTTCGATATTACCCAACTAAGGTTAATCTGTACGATATACAAACATGTCGCTCTTGTGCGCTGGAGAATGAAACGTCGGGTCACATTCTCTTCGAATGCATTGCTCTGGCAAGGCAGAGGCTCTCCCATCGAGGTGGCGTGACTTTTAATTCCTTCGTGATATGGAGTTAAAATCCCCCAGAGGTAGGTACTTTTTCGAATTTACTAAATCTTTTCCTATCACACAGCATCTTAAGCTTTTCATATTCACGTTTCACTAAAAAGTGTTTCCCCTACCCGCTTAAGCCGTCGATGGTCAATGACATTGTAGAAGTTGATATATCTTCCCAACTAGGGTAGATGTTTCTGATACAAGCACACCTAACTTAATAAAATAAGTACTACCAAATGGTAACTTGTGAAAAACTATGTAAATCACTTTGTTTTTGTTCTAATTGCTAGTTGTGCTGTGCCCGCGTGGTTGTTATTAGTGGAGATGCTCCGAACTCTAAATTTGAACGCGGATACTTTGAATTCATTGAGCAACCGGCAGTTCTGGTTCTTAAATATCGTAGAAAACGAATACGAGTGTCATTTTGACTTCGTTAAGGCAGTTTCGGATGGGGCCCTACCCCTTCTCAAGGATATCTGATGAACATTACCTGGAACATGTTGAAAATTTCTTCAGATGCTTTAGACTAACAGGAACTTAGAAGATAGCGTTTGATCTTAATAATATATCGTCCCAATCTACATCCTCAAACCCCGATCTGGTGTAGACAACAATCACTTTTATAATGGTGGCCTGGTACAATGCCTGGCGAGAACTCACAAGCGACCACTCAATGTGACTTCAAACCGGCAATCGTGGTTCGTGGATTCCCAGAATTTACGTCCGTCTTTCGAACTCATTGCGGCTGTTCAAAACTCATATGTGTATCTGGTATTTGCCAACCTTGGGTTGGTTCACTGAACAACGACATATTGATGATAACCTTATAAGCAGAGCTTTGGCTCTCATCACCATCACATCTTTCATACTCTCTGGCAATATCTGCAGCTTAACCCTATCAAATCGTTCGACCTCCTTATTTGAAAGGCTTCATGAACTTAATAGGCACCAGCTAATATTGATTTCGAAAAAATTAAAAGCAACACACATCCCTTTCTCCTTTTGACTTTTATTGAGTACGTCGGAGACTAACTTTCCTTTATAGCTCCTGGTTCAGATTGTCAGACCTCTCCCTTGTTCACAGACTGCTCCTCAGCTGGGTCGGCTAAGAGTCACTCCGCCTTTAGGTAGACATTGATTTATTCTCATCAGCCTCCTCACTCCATTGTTACTAGACCTCACTTTAACGTCTTCTGAAAGCGGAACTGAATCTAATTACGCGGTCCTCTTCTGTAATCAGACTCGGCGAATCCAATGCATAATATACTCGAAAGCGTACATCACTAGTTTTTATCACTTGTAAACTTGCAACAGTCTTCGTATACACCGTTATAGTTTCTTCCACGGTTCGCCTAATTGAAGTTGCAATGAATTTTGTTCACAGTTGTTGAACTTCGCTTGTCATGAAACACATTTTGCAAAGTTTTTGTTCCTTAATTCTTGTTGTTATTGCCATTTGGTTAGTTAGTCGCGTCGGGCGCAATTCAACATGAATTTCTTCCATTTGCAGGCGCCTTCTGTTTTGTCCCTTAACGAGTTGAAGTTGTTGTTATTATACCTTTCATGAAAATGAAATGGTATATTAATTTCGTCACGAAACCGAAAATTGTAAGTCCTTAAAGGAAAATAGATAGACCCACCATTAAGTATACCGAAATAATCAGGTTGAAGAGCTGAGTTGATTTAGCCATGTCCGTCTGTCCGTCTGTCTGTTTGTATGCAAACTAGTCCCTCAATTTTTGAGATATCTTGATAAAATTTGGTGAGCGGGTGTATTTGGGTGTCCGATTAGACATTTGTCGGAACCGACCGGATCGGACCACTATAGCATATATCCTCCATACAACCGATTTTTCAGAAAAAGAGGATTTGTTTAATATCTTACCCAATTTAACAGATTGAAGCTTCAAACTTCACCATATACTTTCGTAAATTGCACATATTGTTGCCTGAAAAAATTGATGAGATCGGTCGTATATATAGTATATATCCCCCACAACCGATTGTTCAGATAAGGAACTTTTCGTAATTACTGCCCCATTTTAAGAGCTAGAGGCTTCAAATTTCAACGAATGCTTAGGTATATAGCATATATTGTTGTCTGAAAAAATCATAAAGATCGGTGGTATATATAGTATATATATGATGGTATATATAGTATATATATATAGTATATATATATATATATTTTTGGCAAATTTTAGCCCCATTTTAACAGCTAGAAGCTTCAAATTTCACCGAATACTTACGTATATAGCATATATTGTTGTCTGAAAAAATCATAGAGATCGGTTGTATATATAGTATATATCTCATACAACCGATTGTTCAGATAAGAAACTTTTCGCAATTTCTACCCCATTTTAACAGCTATAAGCTTCAAATTTCACCGATTGCTTACGTATATAGCATATATTGTTGTCTTAAAGAATCATAGAGATCGGTTGTATATATAGTATATATCTCATACAACCGATTGTTCAGATAAGAAACTTTTCGCAATTTCTACCCCATTTTAACAGCTAGAAGCTTCAAATTTCACCAAATGTTTACGTATATAGCATATATTGTTGTCTGAAAAAATCATAGAGATCGGTGGTATATATAGTATATATCTCATACAACCGATTGTTCAGATAAGAAACTTTGCGCAATTTCTGCCCCGTTTTAACAGCTAGAAGCTTCAAATTTCACAAAATGCTTACGGATATAGCATATATTGTTGTCTGAAAAAATTATAGAGATCGGTGGTATATATATTATACACTTCATACAAACTGTCATTTTTGCCCCTTTTTTACGGCTAGAAGCTTCAAAATTCATCAAATTTCATCAAATAGTTACGTTTACGTCATATATTTTTGAAATACGTGATTCATAGTCATAGTTTTCACATGCAGACCACAAAAACGTGAAGCTTTGCATCCTCACACAGATTACCTACCTATTTTTATACCTCTCATGAATTAATTTCGTCACGGAACCGAAAATTGTAAGTCCTTAAAGGAAAATAGATAGATCCACCAAAATCGTAATTACTGCCCTATTTTAAGAGCTAGAGGCTTCAAATTTCAGTGAATGCTTACGTATATAGCATATATTGTTGTCTGAAAAAATCATAAAGATCGGTGGTATATATAGTATATATATGGTGGTATATATAGTATATATATATAGTATATATATATATATATTTTCGCAAATTTTAGCCCCATTTTAACAGCTAGAACCTTCAAATTTCACCGAATATTTACTTATATAGCATATATTATTGTCTGAAAAAATTATAGAGATCGGTTGTATATATAGTATATATCTCATACAACAGATTGTTCAGATAAGAAACTTTTCGCAGTTTCTACCCCATTTTAACAGCTATAAGCTTCAAATTTCACCGATTGCTTACGTATATAGCATATATTGTTGCCTGAAAGAATCATAGAGATCGGTTGTATATATAGTATATATCTCATACAACCGATTGTTCAGATAAGAAACTTTTCGCAATTTCTACCCCATTTTAACAGCTATAAGCTTCAAATTTCACTGATTGCTTACGTATATAGCATATATTGTTGTCTGAAAAAATCATAGAGATCGGTTGTATATATAGTATATATCTCATACAACCGATTGTTCAGATAAGAAACTTTTCGCAATTTCTACCCCATTTTAACAGCTAGAAGCTTCAAATTTCACCAACTGTTCACGTGTATAGCATATATTGATGTCTGAAAAAATCATTGAGATCGGTGGTACACATATATCTCATACAACCGATTGTTCAGATAAGAAACTTTGCGCAATTTCTGCCCCGTTTTAACAGTTAGAAGCTTCAAATTTCACAAAATGCTTACGTGTATAGCATATATTGTTGCCTGAAAGAATCATAGAGATCGGTTATATATATAGTATATATCTCATACAACCGATTGTTCAGATAAGAAACTTTTCGCAATTTCTACCCCATTTTAACAGCTAGAAGCTTCAAATTTCACCAACTGCTTACGTGTATAGCATATATTGATGTCTGAAAAAATCATTGAGATCGGTGGTATACATAGTATATATCCCATACAACCGATTGTTCAGATAAGAAACTTTGCGCAATTTCTTCCCCATTTTAACAATTATAAGCTTCAAATTTCACCGATTGCTTACGTATATAGTATGTATTGTTGTGTCAAAAAATCATAGAGATCGGTGATATATATAATATATATATGATGGTATATATAGTATATATATATATAGTATATATATATTTTTTTTACGATTTCGGCCCCATTTTAACAGCAGAAGCTTCACATTTCACCAACTGTTCACGTGTATAGCATATATTGATGTCTGAAAAAATCATTGAGATCGGTGGTACACATAGCATATATCTCATACAACCGATTGTTCAGATAAGAAACTTTGCGCAATTTCTGCCCCGTTTTAACAGTTAGAAGCTTCAAATTTCACAAAATGCTTACGTATATAGCATATATTGTTGTCTGAAAAAATCATAGAGATCGGTCGTATATATATTATATACTTCATATAAACTGTCATTTTGACCCCTTTTTTACGGCTAGAATCTTCAAAATTCATCAAATTTCATCAAATAGTTACGTTTTCGTCATATATTTTTGAAATACGTGATTCGTAGTCATAGTTTTTACACGCAGACCACAAAAAACCTGAAAATTTGCATCCTCACACAAAGTACCTACCTGTTTTTTATTTTATATTTATCTTAAAAATCGTTAAGGTATGTAGATCTGTTCAGTATATATTTCTTATCTTATACATCCGATTATTCGGAGATTACGAACGGGATAAGATTATTGTTCAGCCCCATTCATGAAAGGTATGAAGTCTTCGGCACAGCCGAAGACAGTCCCGTTCTTACTTGTTTTAATTGTGGTTGTTATTTTTGTAATTACTTAATCACTTTTGCTATATGACTTTTGTTTTATTCTTGTTATTTTTTATTGCCGAGATCAACATTGTCAGTGAATTGGAATATTTATATTGAAACGGGTACATACATAGTTAGATTGGGTTGAATTGGCCAGTCCATGAGGACCTCACATAGACTGAATGCGTCCGTAGTGTTACCAGAAGTTTATTTTAACGACCAAACTGAAAAACCTTATCAAAAACCAGGACAAATGTTCTAAAATAACTCCGTCCTCTTGGCAAATATTAGAGCTTTCTAGGACTTAAGCCACTTGGTGCTTCTAGATCTGACAGCTGTATCACCCCTAATAGCTGGAGTCTTAGCCTGGCAAGCGCAGTGCACGAGCACGAGCTCCTCTTAGAAGGCTTGAAGCTTTATGTCTTTAAAGTTTTTCGACAACAGACTATCTAGATCTGAAACAGCATTAATAAGGCCAATTGCTTTGTTCAGAACGTTAAACAGTTAAATTCGAATGTGCAGTTCGTCCGTACCATGGAAGACTAACACGGTTTATGTTTGCGTGGAAAACTAGCACAGTTCGTTATTTCCGTGTAAGACTAGCACGCGAATAACGAACTCTACTACTTTTCCACGCGAGGAACAAGTGTTATTCTTCCTTGGAACCGACCAGTTATATTTTTATTTTATTACTCTTCGCCACAGCATCATCATCATTTTGTTGTTCCGTTAGTGTTCCCGTTAATGAATAGTTTTTGAGTTATAACAACTTATTTGCCGTCTTTCAGTGAGTTTTACATCTCCGGCTCACGCTCAATTCTCACGGGAATGCTCTGGATCATTGAGAGACATGAGAAGCAGATGTCGTGAAATTTTCGCACACGTGAAATGTGATAGGCAGATGTCGCGGCTGTTTTTCATTTAACTCATACGGCGAAAGGCTAAGCAGCGACATCTATTTTTGAAAAAGTAGGTATATTAAAGGCCGCGTTGCCAACTTAAAAAGAAGTAATTAACAAATTATCTGGCTCACTAATTGAACCAGACTTCGATCTGGTTAAAATCGTTGTTGTTGCATTTACATGCAAAATTATTTATCTGGCTCAGGATTTTGCCACCGGATGATAGCTATTTTCTCTTCATCTTAATCGCATGGTGGAATTCCGCAAGGCTGATGAAATCACGATCAAGTTTGCGCTTGTCCGTTACTTTTCCTTCGATGATATTGCAAATCCGCTATGTGCGGATGGCGTAACATCAAAATACAAAAAAAAAAAATACAACGCGTGCATTTGATTCCCGCTGAAATTAGTATTGTTCGTTTTTTTCTCTTTTGCTGTGGCGATTAGTTGATGGTATGTGTGCATGATCTCTCGACCAATAGCATTCCTCGGTTGTTTCTCTCGCTGTTTTGCTTGGTTCAAAGAAAGTATCTATTTTGTCTTGTGGGAATGGCGAAATCATAAAAGGTGGTAGCACGGTGACATACTGACAAACATAAATAAAAGTTCCTTGTATGTACTTTATTTTTTGTAAATCGATGGACTAATGTCAAAATCATACTGCGCCCTGTTTCCTTAACTGTTTCCTTAAGTGAAAAACACTCCTCATTCAAGCATTCATTAATTGTTCAAACATTCAAAATAACTCTCCTTCACAGTGACTGTTGGCCAGTCTTGGTTGACCCAAGATATGCTCTCCACCACGCGAATACCAATAAAAGCCTTCATTCGGTTAAAATAACTGTAATAGTTTTTAACTCTTACAGGGGTCATCTGTTGAACCACATCCGTTTTCTTCTGTTCCTTCGGCAAAAAAGGAATGTTTTACTCCGAGCGAGCCACAAGTGTTCCTCCTCTTGTTTTCAATCAAGTTCGGACGTAGACAGTCAACAGCCATCATCTTTTGTAGAACACATAAGCAAGGTAAGATGATCCTTGGGTTCGAGATTTTGATCTGTCGATGGAATATCCTCAAACTAAGTCTTTTGGGTGACTCAGATAAAACTTGCTAAACTATCTAAAGCAGTAAGACCAGACGGGATTATCATGTCGATGCTTAAAAAAACTTGGATTAAAATACATGGCGCTCGTCTTCAACTTGTCTCTGTCCATTTTCATCAACCCTGAAAATTGGAAAATGGCGAGGGTGTTACCACTAATAAGGCCTGGGAAACTAGCTAACGTTGGGGACTCATATCGTTCGATACCTCTCCTATCGTCTTAGCCAAGACACTTGAAGCCGTCAATGTGGAAACAACGCCTTTAACACCCATATCTCTTTGGTCCAATCCTGTCGAAACTTCAAGTTTCCTTTGACTGACTTCTGTTAGAGAATATCACGTAGGGAAAATGGGTGTCGAAAAGCGGCAAAAAAAGCGTCACGTAATTTATCGTTCGTCCCCTAAACCTCAGAAGCCACTTGGCCCACGACATGAAATTCTTCTTCCAGTTGTATCTAGCTAGAAATTTAATTTACAGTAGGACATTTATTGTCATCCTCCCTAGTCTATTACCCTGGTGCCACCGCCAGTAATGTTAAGCGCAGAATATTCTCACATTATTCACTCATGTTGCCCGGTGTACCTTAATGCACCCAGCGACAGATTCGAAGTAATAGCTGTGACTGACTGACTGTGGCGACATTTGCGTCTCCTTTATAGTGACGTTTACCAGTAATGGCAGTCTTAGCCGACGAGACAAAGCCAACGATCGCGTTGTTCCTCAAGTTCGTGGGATCTACCTACTCTCCAATAGAGTTGCTCAACTAGTGATACTGTTTTTTCAACAGTCACAGTAACACTCTACCACTGTCTAGGTAGATGGGTATGTTTCCAAAATTTAATCTTATTTTTGTTGCTCTTTTTTTTCTTTTTAACCTGTACGTCTTAAAGGATCTTCGAATGTGGCTTACCGTTGTTATTGTTCTTGTTGTAAATCTAACACGTTATTCCCGACATTCGACACTTAAATCTTTCAATTTCTTACCCGCTCTCTGCAACTTCTCAACACATTTAAACTTGGAGCCAAATGTTGCATCGCCTTAAGGCTTAAGCACTGGCAATGATGTAGCTTTATCACTACAACAATAACAACAATTACAACATGAAGTTTCGCTATGTTTAGTGGTAGTAAAATTCAAAGTAAAGCAAAGAGAAAATGTAACAAAACGAAACACAAAACCAGTCTAAAGCAATCGTTAAGCTTTCTACAGGAATTATGTACCTATGTATCCTTGGTTGAGTGTGTGAGTGTATGTGTGTGAGTAGGGTGGGGGTATGTATGAAGTATATTCTGGAGCTAAACCTAGTTTAATCGGTTGTAGTTCTCATTTGGTAGTAATGAAGGAAGCGACCACTCAATGTGGCTTCAAACCGGCAATCGTAGTTATAAGCTGAAGTGGTTCGCAGATTCCCAGAATTTACGTCCGTCTTTCGAACTCGTTGCGGCTGTTCAAAACTCATATGCATATCTGGTATTTGCCAGCCTTGGGTTGGTTCACTGAACAACGAAATATTGCTGATAACCTTACGTCACCAATAAAGCTTTGAAAGATTTATAAGCAGAGCTTTGGCTCCCATCACCATCACATCTTTCATACTCTCTGGCAATATCTGCAGCTTAACCCTAGCAAATCGTTCGACCTCCTTATTTGAAAGGCTTCATGAACTTAATAGGCACCAGCTAATATTGATTTCGAAAAAATTAAAAGCAACACACATCCGTTTCTCCTTTTGACTTTTATTGAGTACGTCGGAGACTAACTTTCCTCTATAGCTCCTGGTTCAGATTGTCAGACCTCTCCCTTGTTCACAGACTGCTCCTCAGCTGGGCCGACTAAGAATCACTCCGTCTTTAGGTAGACATTGATTTATTCTCATCAGCCTCCTCACTCCATTGTTACTAGACCTCACTTTAACGTCTTCTGAAAGCGGAACTGTCTAATTACGCGGTCTTCTTCTGTAACCAGACTCGGCGAATCCAATGCATAATATACTCGAAAGCGTGCAACACTAGTTTTTATCACTTGTAAACTTGCAACAGTCTTCGTATACACTGTTATAGTTTCTTCCACGGTTCGCCTCGTTCGGAAAGGAAATTAAAAGGTAGTAGCAAATATAAGCGGAACTCACAGACTAAATCAGTTAAAGAATTTGGAATTAACTAAAGTTAATTAACCTACAAATCGTCTTTTGTGGTGAACAAATAAATAAATATACAAACGAACTTACATACACGTAAATATTTCGGTACAGACTCATATTTACTTCAAAGAGCTTTAAACTCAACTGTGCGAAAATGGCTTAGAAGATACAATGATGTCAGCTTAATTGTGAAGGCGTCTGGTTTAAAAGGAAAGATGTTTGTTTAAATTCGTTGGAATTTATAGTTAGAATGACATAAAGAAGACATATGAGAAGCGATTGCTATCTGTGCCTAAACAAGGTCTGATATGTTTAAAGTATCTGACGTTGTCATACTAACTTTATGCTGCTCAAAAAGACGACGCGGATTTGCTAATAGCTTCGGCGAGAAACCCCTGAAGCATCTTGAAAAATTGTTAAAAAACGGAATAAAGAAGAAAAGTCAAAGGGACGTAGCAGGAGAAGGCAACATACAGAGGCAGTTCCAATCAAGCCCACATAACAAAAAAGCTACTCTGACATCTGACGGCTATGAAATGAATTACTCTACCGGGATTTAAGTTGCTGTCCAGAAGTGAGACCTTTACAACAATGAAATAAAGTGAATCTGACAACCCCTGGGTCTAATTCCAACAATCCGTAATAATTAACTGCTTTGCAGCATCCATCGATGTCATAGGAGAGTTTCATCTTACCCGAGAATAGGCTAACTGGTAATTACTGCATTTGTTTCCAGCTCCAAATCCAGCAATAGGAGAGTAAACAAGGAATCCAAAAGGGATGTAGGTACTGGATATAACGTATAGACTGGAACTAACAGGATTAGAAGGTGCTAGTTCTGGAGCATACTGGATTCATAACCGCCAAAGGACTGCTCACAATCGCAACACTCCTCAAACCTAACACAAACAGAAGCATCAATAGATTGCATATGGTGCATCTCAACGGTAAAGCCCTGATTGCTGCTATCGTAAGTTCATCTTTGCCTGATGAGGTGTTTGACGAGGTGCAATCATGAGAAGCTCAGTTGCGCATATTTCGCATGAAGAAGAACCAATTACTACTACCGGTATATTATATAGTATCCAAGATTATGATTTGTCTCAGTCGAAATTTTATCAATGAGAACCAGCGATTTTCCTAATACCGGGTATCCGGTGTCAAATTCGAATGGAGTGGTTTACAATGAACCGTGACAATTTCCATTTCTGTTCCCCTCCATGTAAACCATCGCATACTTGGCACGATATACCTTCGAAGAGATTGAGGGCAAGCTTCTCTTCCATTTTGCTTCGTGTCCTTTTAATATTTCTTAAAAATTCGTGGAACGGGACCTACTTGTTATATGCCCACTCCGGATGGCACCTGCAAGGCAGATACATTTTCACGGAGCAGCTTTTCGTGGCAGAAATACACTCGGAGTGTTTGCCAAATCACTGCCAACATTTTTTTTTTTTCAAAATTTTCGATGTTGCTTTTCCCGGAAATTGACGCTAGGACCTTCGGTGTGGTAGGCTGAGCACGCTACCTCCATACCACAAACTGATAACTTGTCGATAGAAATCGACTTAACCTGAACAGCTTTGTTTTTGTTAACACTTTGTGTAACAGTAATAAAAAGCAGTCTCACTGTTTCTGCTCTATCTCGGACTCTTTATTTCCAACAAAACAGCAGTGTATACAGCAGTGATACTTAAATTTATATGTAGGTAACGTATTTGCCTTGATTTGCTGTGTGATTTAGCTCATATCAACTCTGCCATGTACCTTGTTCCCACATTACGCTACAGTGTAGTGACTACTCTCCCTCTCTCTCTTTAGTACTCTATACACTATACCAATACCACTTACATAGTATATGCCCCATAGGGCATACCACTTACAAAGATTACGCTTACGCTTATACCTTACGCTCACATTCAGGACTCCCCCCTACCGTGAGCAAAGATGTTCACATACCAAAGGTGGCACAAGGTTTGAACTGTATTTTGGAGATTTTTCGTTCCAGTTTCCACATTTGTCACGTCGACACACACATTATAGATAAAAGTGAAAAAAAGAGATAAGAGAACTAAATGTTTTTTTGCTATACGAGACCTATTTATAAATTTAACTAGGAATTAAGATAACATAACAACTTCCTTAGGGGATCTTGGGACTTCGCAAACAATATACTCGGTTTGTATTCTTACAGATCTCCTTGTCTTATATCTATTTTGAAGACTTGTCTAGCCATCACTACAGGGATCGCGTATTCCAAAATTGCAATACTCATAAATCTAGGTGCGAGAAATATTGAAGCTGACCGACGACATCTTCAAGTGTCAAGAATAGCGGCTGCATTTGGTTTTAACTCTTGTCTATAACTTGCTCAAGGTAAGACCTACGGTTTATACGAATTTTTTAAATCCAATGCGTAGCGTTTAAGATATGTTAACCACAAAAAGTACACATATAATCTTTGAAAAATCATTCAGTTAAATTGGATTTATGAGGCAAAGCGTACGGGCGGAAGCACTTCTCGTAATAGCTGGTCGAACAATAAGTGCATATTAAAGTTGATTTATTGAAAATTCCTGTCGTTTCTTATAACCAACATATCCCATTCAAATAAATCACTCGTTCCCATTCATTGAAAATATTCACGTATTTGTGAAGCTTAAGCAATGTGAAGTGGGAGACTATGGTCAAATGTAATAAAGGATTACATCTTGGAACATTTTTTTTTTCGCAACTAATACTAGACATCATTTGATACGGTTAAAGTTTGTGGATGCGCTATAATCCTTCTTTTGTTATACTAGTAATTGTTATTTTACTTGTTGAAATTGTGTGATTTTATATCATATGATTACTGATAATATAAGAAATGGGGTGATATGATATGAGCAAATAATTAGACATTTATGATTTTATATCACACGATGGGTTCAAAACAAGGATTTGATGTCATTTGAATCATAAGATGTACGTACATGGTACATGATTACATTTTTTTATTTCGGTATGAAATGTAGGTGACATCGTATTGAATGCGATATGATGTGATGTCGCTTGAAGTACGTATGTAGCTTTTACTTTCGCTGATTCACTTTATTGGTCATAGATTATGCAGCTAATAGATTTGGTTTTACATCATGTGATATAATTTTACTGCTCTAAACAATGACTTCATGTCACAATGTTTGGCTTTAATTAGTTTTAAATCGCTTACATAAAATTAATTACATGTTATATGAATTATGAATGAAGCTCCAGAATTGAAACCTATCTGATTTCCTACTATAGAGTTATTTGTTATCATGATAGGTATTTTTAAAGTCATCAAATGCGATATGAAGTGTTACAAAGTTTTATGCTACGTCGATTTACTGGCCTCCTGTCATAAATATGTCGAAATGATATGATATAACATAAAATTAGTAATGTGTACTCGGTAAGTTTATTTTTACAGCTGCTTCAAGTTCTCATCATATGATTCGCCAGCTTGTGATATCACATCATATGGAAATATGTCACTGAGTTGTGTGACAACATTTTTTATAGCATTGAATAATGCCTGTTTTAGCTTAAGACATCGGGTGAAACCATATAACTTTTAAAGACATGAGCTTCGAGGTGTTATGAACTTGTTACTCACGAAGTAAGTGAAAACGTACCAGTAGACGTAGGTAGCCGTTACTAAACCCTTATTCATAACCGTAACTATAACTATAACCTTAACCTTTACCGTAGCCGTGAGTCTTAACCATAGTAACCGCAATTCACTGTAGCTATAGCTATACCGCGGCCGTAAATCGATACTGTGACACGTGTCTGTAACCGTAGCCGTAACCATAACTGTAAAACGACACCGCTTAAGCTTTTTTTGTTGTTGTTGTAAACAAAAAAAAAAAACATTAAGGAGAGCTTAGTGAATAGCCCAATTTAAGTATGTCTAATTTAGTCGTCCCTTACAATAGAAATGCCTTATCGCGGGTATATTCTAATCTTCAGTAGGTGGATTTTCTATTTCCTCTCTCCTTTGACTTCCCTATTGCTTTCGCCTTATACTTTTCCTCCTCATCCCCCGTTCATTTCGTCTTTTCCTCAATCTCTTAACTCTGAATTTTTTTTGTACTGATTTCACTTATATAACTCCCTTGAGTCTTCTTCTTCATATTTATTTGGTGAATTAAGCTTAGGTTAGGTTAGGTTAGGTTAGGGTGGCTGCCCGAGGGCACACTTAGGCCAGTAGTACTAGGCCCGTTGTGATACCACGAAAAACACCGTTACCTTTCCTCTTCGAACCATTTTGAGGACCTGATGAAAGCTACCAAGTCCTTGACGTCATGCTCCACAACCTGACTCAGATTATCAAGAAATGGAGCTCCCAGAAAGCGCTGCCGTGCTCCGCTTAGTGCTGGGCAGTTGCAAATGAGTGAACCACCGTTTCCTCCTCCTCATCCTCTTTACAACTCCTACAGCAACGACGATAAGGCGTTCCTAACCTTTCTGCACGCCTACCTATGAGGCAATGACCCGTTAGTGCCCCCACAAGTGTAGAAATTGTATCCCTTCTTAGGTTGTACATGTGACGGGATCTTTTAGGATCCCATTTAGGCCAGGTTTCTTTCGATGTTCGACACCCCGGTGTTTGTAGCCATCTTTCGTCGGCTTGACGGTAGATGTGCTCTTTTAGCATTAGCTTGCATGTGGACAGGGGCATACCTAAGCGTTCTTGTCCAGGAAGAACCTGCTTTGTTGTACCCTGCCTAGCGAGTTCATCTGCAATGCAATTTCCCTCGATATCCCTATATCCAGGGACCCATGTGAGGTGTACTCGGTTCTGTTGAGCCATCTCTTGAAGAGATCGGCGACAGTTTAGTGCTAGTTCAGAATTGAACGAGTGGGAGCCCAGAGATTTTATGACAGCTTGGCTGTCGCTGAAGATAAAAATTTCTTTGCCGACATTGTATGTCCCTATCCTAGCTGCGGCTTCCATTATGGCTGCAACTTCTGCCTGGAATACACTGCAGTAGTAGGGTTGTCTGAATGATAGCTGGAGGTCAAGGTCCCTTGAGTATACTCCACCTCCAACTCTACCGTTTAGCTTGGAGCCGTCCGTGTATATGGAAATGCTGTTGCTCATAGCAAGGCACTTATCCGACTCCGTCCAGTCATCCCTGCTGGGTATGTTTATCTTAAAGTTGCTTTCCGCAACTGTTGTGGTCGCACAGCGATCCGGGCTAGGAGGGAGAAAACTGTATTTGTTTAGTATACTTGAGTGTCCTGTGGTCTTGTTGTTCCAACACGACAACTCCCTTAGACGCAGGGCTGACGTTGCCGCTGCTCGATGACCAGCCAGATCCAGTGGAAGGATGTCAAGAATGACCTGAAGAGCTTCCCTAGGCGTTGCTCTTAGAGCCCCGCTTATGCTTATCATGCTGGATCTGTGGACTTTACCCAACAAGTTTAGGTTTGACGCCTTGCTCAAGGCTGGCCACCATACGACTACCCCATACAGCAGTATGGGTCTGATAATCGCGGTATAAATCCATCTGCATATGTTGGGGGTGAGTCCCCAATTTTTGCCAATGGCTCTTTTACACGTATATAATGCAACGTATGCTTTCCTTTGTCGCTGAATAACGTTGTCCTTCCAGTTCAGCTTTTTGTCTAAAACTACGCCTAGAAATTTGGCTTTATCTGCCAGGCTTAGGCGCACCCCATTTAGTTCTGGTAGGTTCAACGATGGTATTTTGTATCGTTTGGTATATAAGACAAGCTCTACTTTATCGGAGTTGACGCTGAGTCCACATCGGGAAACCCACAGGGAAACCTCTCGCAATGCTACCTGCATCAAGTCGCATAAAGTTTGAGGGAACTTGCCTCTGTAGACAATCGCTAGGTCAGCAGCATATGCCACGACCTTCCCGCTCCCCCAACTAGTATCTCTTAATATCGAGTTTACCGTTAGGTTCCATAGTAAAGGGGAAGGGACACCACCCTGGGGCGTTCCCCTTGCGACAAATCGTGTTATATCAACCAGTCCCACTAGGGGTATATTTACGTCCAGATCAGTTAAAGCATTGTTAACGGCGTCTGGACTTATATTGTTGAATGCTGCTTCAATGTCTAGGAAGGCCACAAGACAATAATCCTTTTCGAACAAGGATGTTTCTATAGTAGAGACTAGGCTGCGCAGCGCAGTCTCCGCAGATCCACCTTTGGTGTACGCATGTTGATAGCCCGAAATGAGATTCCTATCAATGCTTGTAGTGAGAAAATCGCTAACTATTCTCTTTAGGGTCTTGAGTACGAAGGATGAAAGACTGATAGGTCTGTAGTCCTTCGACTCGTAGTGAGAGGCTTTGCCTGCCTTAGGAATGAATATGACCGTGGCGCTCCTCCATGCACACGGAATATAGTTCATAGCCAAACAAGCGGTATATATGTGCCGCAGCCAGTTGGCTGATAACTCCAAAGAGTAGAAAAGTTGAATTAAGCTTACTGCCATACATTTTAGCATGATGTGATGAGATATTCCAGAGAGTGGCCTACAGTCTACTATGGTCTACCAGATGTACTTATTATGTGATTATGTAATGAAATTGACGGACTTGTTGTCTACTACACAAGCTTACTGCTCGCTATCTAGCATACTAATCATATGATTTTCCATTTTATGATGTCACATAATAAGAAAATACATACTTTCAGTAGGCATACTATTACACCTTACTTTTTAGATTCGAGATAGCGTCATATAGCTTTTGAAGTCATGAACTTCCTAATGAGATCATATAACGCTGCGATATATGTAAAAAACGTGGTGACATATTTCAAATGTGATACAGTACTAGCTGTGATTATTTTTCTGACTTTTAGTCATTAGCCTTTTGTGCGATGTCGCTTGATTCAGCAGATGTCTATGTCTCACATGACTTATATATGACTAAAGAGGGCATATTTAAAATGGCACATTTTGGTAAGAATTGCTGAATAATTCAATATCTAGCAAGTTTTGTTGTCGGCTGTTATATACCGCAATATATAAAGCAGGCTATTTGTATGAGGTGATATGATATCAAGTGATATTTTATTTTATTTTTTATTGTTTTAGTATAAAACGCCTTTATATTGGCTTATTCAAACTTTTTCTGGCGTACATTTTCATTCTACCTCTTTATCATTTTTCACACGCATAACCTACTCACCTTTCGCCTCCAACGTGCACGACCCAATGACTTCCTTTTCATATTTTTCATGCTTGACTCGGTAAATATTTTTCGCTTGTATTAGCAGTAAATTTAAATTGCCTGTCATATTTTTTAACCAACAACTACTGCCATTAAAGTTTGCTGTTACAACAAAAACTGTAAAAACAAGAAAACCAAGAACTAAAATTTGTTGTAAATAGCTCCCACACCACCTTGCAGCAGGTTCAGCATATAACACCAACTTATACTCAAACCAGTTTTGTGTGCATGCATGCATGGTATCGACTAAAGTGCGAAGAAGCTCTAGGCATTGTAAGGCAAGGAATATTGACCTTTTAACACCCGGACGTAGCTAACGTTCCGCTAGATGCACACGTAAACATACATACATATGCATATACATCAACATCAATCCATATATCAGTGGCAATTTGAAAAAACAACCTAATTCGAGTTAGGATAAAAGTGATGTTCTGACTTCATAACAGAAATACGTTACAGATCTCCCTGCGTTACTTACTCATAACCCTAGCGCCAAATGGCTGCTACAAAATATAGGAAGTTACAATGGTGAATTGTGGCTAGCTTTTCAGATAAAGGTCTATGTATCGCCATTATCCTAACTCGAATTAGGTCTTTTTTTCAAATTGCCACAGATATGTGTGTTCATATTTTATAGACCAATTGAGCTTCTGAGCTAGTTTGTGCATTTGTAGTTTCGTAATAAGATGCTATTGTTGTTGTTTAGCCAAACATGCGGAAAAGTATTTGACGGTGAATGCTTTTTTTTTCTAAAAAAGAAAAAAGCCGTGAGTACCAACTACCCGTAAAGTTCGATGTGTAGACAGATACAGATGCACCCACGTCTAGGAAGCTATTGTTTTGAAGTTAACTAGAGCTCGCCTATGTGTTGAAGTTAAACAAAAGAGGTAACTTTACCAGAAACTAATAAATTAAGGCTTTCTGAGAAGAGCTTTGTCGGCTTGTTGTCGGTTAAAACCGCTACCGACAAGATAATCGTTCCCGAGATAGCCGTCTTCTTATTGGATTCTTATCGGCTTACCTTTTTTTTATTGGACGTTGGGGTTGCGTACTACCCTCAAGTGGCCCAATGAAACCAGGCTAATCCTGTCCATGTGCCCGATCCCCGTGGAACCGCCGTTAGGCATAATGTCATGGGAGAGAAAAGGCGATTTAGTCGCCACTACTTCGTATGTGCATTTCTCTGAGCTCGCTTTCAGCATGCATAAATTTCGTCATAACTATAAAGGACATCTTGCTCACAGCAGTACAACAATCTATTTGTCCGCACATTCGGAGAAATAAATTCGTAATGGAAGGCTCCTCACCAAAAACTCTGTGTACAGAGAATCTTTCGCCGTGAAAACGAAACATTACGCTTTCCAATTCGGAGGGACAGTGTGGACAGAAAGGATCCTCCTCTATCCCTCGCTTATGTAGATATACATTGAAGCCGCCGTGCCCGCTCAATATCTGTGTGAGGTGGTAATTTAGTTCGCCGTGTTTTCGCTCGTACCATTCCGCTATATTCCGAACTAGCGCCCTTTTCTCAATTCTTCCCACCTTTCTTGCCACTTAACTATTGTTCGTGACCTTGCGCTATTCTTAGCATCTTCAGATGGTCAGCTGGTTCCAATGCCATACAGATCGGCCATTTCACCTCAGAGTAGATCTACTGGGGGTTCCTGCATAAAACATGGATCACGTCGTCGGACACCGTCCGCTGAGCTCATGCTATTCGTATATCAGTAATACGGTAGGCTGCTAGTATATCTTTTTGGTGACCATTTTAGATCCGTGCCATACTGGTGCTGCATATAATATTATCGAGTTGATTACGTTGGATGATAGCTGACGGGTAGCTTCGCCTCGGCAGACAATGCTGGGCATTATTCGTGTTAGGGTTCAACAAACTCTAGAAACTTTCTCCCCCAACGCCCTCAAGTGCTCCTTAAAAGTTAGTTTTGAGTCAATTTTTACTCCTAGATATTTCAAGAAAGGCTTTGAATTTATTTGATAATCTCCTATGGTTAGGACTAACTCATCCACAGTCCGCTTTGAGCTCACCAACCAACCACTTCTGTCTTATTGCTAGCCATCTCTAGCCTCATGTTCGTCAGTGTAGGGTTCTTATTATTTTTATTTTACTTTGTATTTTAGTTACTTTGAACTTTTTAATTTTTAAATGTATTATCAATATTTTAAGTTTCAATATTGATTTTCAATTTTCAAAAATTTTCATTATTGTGAAAAATAAAAAAAAATAAAATAGACGCATACTTTTAGGCGTGTTTAAAAAAATATAATTTTAAGTTTTGTTAAAAAAATAATACGTGGTTTAAATTACTACATTGGCGATCTCTGCCTATTTTAAAAATTTAACTTGGTGTGGTGGAATTATCAAAAACGTTTTTATTTTGAGGTCATATTTGACCAAGATAATTCAGACGACTGTTCAATTCAATAAAATCGCAATATAGTGCACAACGCCACAAATTATAAAATTTGTATTAAAAAAAAAACTAAATAACAATATAACTCAATGAAAAGTATATATGTACGCAATTTAAGTCGTATCATAATCGACATTTGCTTCTAACACCTGCTATGCATTTTTGATTTGGAACCTATGAGTTCTTTGAACAAAGGTCATTTATGCGTTTGTGCGAATGAAACGTTCTATTAAAATATTTAACTTAATTCAATCACATACAATTAACGAAAGTTATTAAAAAGGAGGTCCACATTTGTCAAATGCAAATGCTTCAAAACAGTGAAACCAGCATCAATCAATCTGTCAGAGGCTCAATCCTTTCTAAAGCCATTGCATAATTTCATCAATCAATTTCAAAGCCATTGCATAAACACAACCGTTATTTTTGAGTTCCCTGATTGAGCAGCTAAAACATCAAAAGCCATTGCATTAACAGCAACAAACTGCACATTCACAGCAAGTATTTTGGTGAACAGTTATATTTATATTATACGTGTTTATGTATGTATACTAATATATAGATATATTATTATTATTATTGTAAACTCTCTCTTTATAGAATTACTAGTTTATTTTACTTTTTTGTTAGTTAACTTTTTTTTCATTTAATGCAATATGATTCGTTCACCACAACATACAACGCAAACATCTATATTTACTAACAATTTAAACGACACTTTGATAGATTTACCACATGACACTTCTCAACAACAAATTACAAATCCATATGCAAATGTTACTCAAAATGAAATTTTGTCAGTTTCAGTAAAACTTCCACAATTTTGGACTAATTATCCTGAAGCATGGTTTATTCATGTCGAAACACAATTTAGTACTAAAAACATTACACAAGAAGACACTAAATACGAACACATCATTACAGCACTTCCGCAGGAAGTGATAATAACTATTTTGGATTTTATCCAAAATCCCCCCATTAATAACAAATTTACTGAACTTAAAAAAGTGTTGATAGAAAGACACTCACTTAGCGAAAATTCGAAACTTGATAAAATTTTAAACGATTCTGAGATGGGTGATCGTAAGCCATCAGAATTTTATCGTTCATTAATTATATTAGCCGGATCAAATTTTAGTGAAAATATTTTAAAGAAAACTTGGATGCGTAAACTTCCTAAAAATTTGAGTATGATTTTGGCTAGTTCGAGTTCTAATAATATTACCCAATTAACAAAATTAGCAGATAATATTTGGGAAGTGATAAACAAAAATGAAATATTTTCGGTTAATAATTTTTCGGATACAAAAGCACAAAATTCTGTTGTTGAAAACTTGGTTAAAACCACCTCTTTGGTGAGTGAAAATTTTCAGAAACTTTCTTTGGAGTTAGGTGAAATTAAAACAGAAATGTATCGGAATCAATCTAGGTCGCGTTCTAATCCTAGAAACAATTTTAGAAATTCTTTTAGGCGTCGATCTAACTCGAGTAATAATCCAAATTGGTTGTGTAGATTTCACTACAAATTTGGAAATAATGCTAGAAGTTGTGAACATCCTTGTTCTTATAACAAAAAACAAAGACTCAACAAACTAAATTCTTCCGTTGTTGCAGCGACGAACAACGGAAACTTAGAATTTTCGACGCGTCGCTTATTTATTTTTGATAGAGAAAACAAACAAAATTTTTTAATTGATAGTGGAGCAGAAATTTCGGTATTACCCGCGTCTAAATTTCCTCATACGAAACGTTCAGACATAATTCTCACTGCAGCTAATGGCTCAACAATTGCCACTTACGGGAAAAGGCTTTTAAACGTAAATTTGGGTTTAAGACGTGAATTTCCGTTTACATTTTTGATTGCAGATATAGCCAAGCCAATAATTGGCGCTGATTTTCTTTGTAAATATGGTCTTCTTATAGACATTAAACATAAACGTTTAGTAGATCCATTAACCAATCTCTCAGTTAATACAGTATCCTACTTTTGTGATATTCCATTACCGAAATTATTTGTGGTTGACAATAAATTTACAAAATTATTAAAAGAGTTTCCGTCACTTATTTCTGAACCAGATTATACTAAACCTGTTAAACATACAACAGTACATCGACTTGTAACAGAAGGTAATCTTCCATTTTCTAAGCCCAGGCGCTTAGATCCGGTAAAATACAAAGTCGCGAAAACGGAGTTTGATTTCTTAGTTAAAACAGGCATTTGTCGGCCTTCAAATTCTTCAGTAGCATCACCACTTCACCTTGTACCTAAAAAAGAGTTGAATGATTGGCGTCCATGTGGTGATTTTAGAAGATTGAATATTGTAACTGTTCCCGATCGTTATCCCTTACCTCACATTCAAGATTTTAATATGAACCTTCATAATAAAAATATATTTTCAAAATTAGATTTAGTTAGGGCATATCACCAAATTCCTATGGCTGAAGAAGATATTTATAAAACTGCTATTACAACTCCTTTCGGTATGTTTGAATTCATGAGAATGCCTTTCGGACTTAGAAATTCTGCACAAACCTTTCAACGATTCATAAATGAGGTAGTAGGTGACTTAGACTTTGTATATGCTTACATCGACGACTTACTTATTGCAAGTACAGACGAAGAACAACATTTAAAAGATTTACGTATCCTTTTTCAACGCCTTACAGAGTACGGTTTAAACATTAAACCAAGTAAATGTACTTTTGGTTTAACGAATATAGATTTTTTAGGACATAACATTTCTGGAACAGGTATTCGACCTTCCGATGAAAAGGTATCAGCTATTCGCAATTTCGAACGTCCAAAATCAGTTAAGCAGGCACAGAAATTTATTGGTATGGTAAATTATTATCATAGATACATTCCAAAACTAGCAGAATTTACAAACAAAATTTATGATCTAATTAACAAAGTAAATAAGAAACGTGACAAAACTTTGGTATGGGATGAGAATTCGAATGAAGCTTTTGAATGCATTAAAGATAAATTTGCATCTACGATATTGTTAAATCATTTTAACAAAGATGCTAAATTATCTTTAACAGTAGATGCATCTAACACAGCGATTGGGGGCGTTATACAACAAAATTACAATAATAAAATTGAGCCCATTGCATTCTTTTCTAAAAAACTTTCTCCAACTGAAATTAAGTATAGTGCTTTTGATAGGGAATTATTGGCGATTTATTTAAATATAAAACATTTTAGATATCTTTTGGAAGGACGACAATTTACAGTTTATACGGACCATAAACCTTTGACTACTGCTTTAAATTCAAAAACAGAACGAAGTCCTAGACAAACGAGACACTTGGAATTTATAGCACAATTTACTGATGACATACAATACATTAAAGGAGAATCCAATGTTGTAGCAGATACGCTATCTAGAGCTTTTGAGTTTAATGCAATATATAATACAGAACTGAATTTTAAAATTTTACAAACTGAACAACAAAAAGATGATGACTTAAATCAACTTGTATCTGATTCTCAATATCTAAATTTAAAGTTAATTAATATTCCCATTTTAAATTTTAATATTTGGTGTGAAATTTCAGGAGAAACTCCTAGGCCATTTGTACCGAGTAATTTGCGAAAGACAGTATTTGATATTTTACATGGAATAGCACATCCGGGTACAAGAGCTACACGACGGCTCATAGTTAAAAAATATTATTGGCCTAATATGAATAAGGATATTAATATTTGGTCAAAAGAGTGTCTTAATTGTCAAAAGTCTAAAGTTTATCGTCATACAAAATCCCCTATTGTCAAAATTCAAATTCCCAAGAATAGATTTGAACACATTCATTTAGATATAGTTGGACCATTACCTATTTCAAAAGGACATCGCTATATTTTAACGATTATTGAAAGATTTACCCGTTGGCCTGAGGCATATGCATTAAAAGATATTTCAGCATCTACAATTGCAAATAAGTTTTTTAGAGAGTATATTTCTCGGTTTGGAGTTCCGTTAAAGATAACAACTGATCAAGGTGGCCAATTTACATCGAAATTGTTTTCAGAGTTAACTAAATTACTTGGTAGTCACCAAATTACAACTTCCGCATATCACCCTCAAGGAAATGGTATGGTTGAAAGGTTTCATAGACAATTAAAGACTACTATAATAGCTAGAGAGGACACAAATAATTGGTATGACGAGTTACCTGTCATATTACTTGGTTTGCGATCTATTTACAAAGAAGATATTTCGGCTACACCAGCGGAAATGGTTTTCGGTCAGAATTTACGTTTGCCAGGGGAACTTGTTGTGCCATCAGCTAAAAATTTCTCATCAACTGAAATTTTAAGTAATTTACGTGAACATTTTCGAAATGTTAGATCAAATTTAAGTCATCATAAAGATGCTGATACTGGAATTTATGTTCCAAAAGATCTTCGAACTTGTAAATTTGCATTCGTTCGAGTCATTAATAAACATTCATTACAACAACCATATGAAGGACCTTACAAAATTGTGGAAAAAGACCAAAAATGTTTTAAACTTGAAACAGATAATAATATTAAAACTATTCCTATTGATAGATTAAAGCCTGAAATAATTGAGACAACAGACACAAACAACACCAAGAATTTACATAAAAAGAGAGTTACATTCAATTTGTTTAATGATAAATTTTCTTGAAGGGGGAGTAATGTAGGGTTCTTATTATTTTTATTTTACTTTGTATTTTAGTTACTTTGAAGTTTTTAATTTTTAAATGTATTATCAATATTTTAAGTTTCAATATTGATTTTCAATTTTCAAAAATTTTCATTATTGTGAAAAATAAAAAAAATAAAATAGACGCATACTTTTAGGCGTGTTTAAAAAAATATAATTTTAAGTTTTGTTAAAAAAATAATACGTGGTTTAAATTACTACAGTCAGCCATTCCTTTATTCTTCCCTGCTGCTACTTTCTTATCGGCTTGTAATCGATGTATTACACATGTGTTTTCGAATTTCTATTGAAGTTTTATCGATATCTCTTTCATTGCAAAGCAATGATTCGTCGTTAACAAATCGAAAACATTAAGATAAAACATTGGTAGCACTCCGATAAGAAATCGATAACAAATCGACATTTTTGATAACAGTACCGATAACTTTCGATAACAAGCCTATAACAAATCGGTAACACTCCGATAACCAATTTATAAGTTACCTGAAACAAATTGATATCCTATCGACACCTTTCTGTGTATGTTTCTGGGGGCCTTTTCATGCTCCCGTTCTGCATACGGTTGATATCTTGAGTGCAGGATTTTGTCATAATGCGTACGGAGATGACGTCTTAAGTTCCTGGAAGGCGTGGTCTCTTCAATCAGATGTCTGTTGGAATTCCCAGGTTTCAGGGTATTCAACATAAACTGTTTGTTCAACACGTCATTTCTTTTCTTAATGAGGAGTTTTCTAGTCTCACTATGTAGATGATGTTCTAGAAATAAAGGAACACATTCCACAGCGGTTCTGAGCGCGCTATTTCGACAGGCCTGCAGTTTCTTATAGTATGTTTCTTTTCAGATTTATAAGTGGCAATGAGCGTGTATTTGTCTTTGCACCCAGTGCTGCCGGCAAGGGACTTGAGGAGTTTGTTACGGCTTACAACTTTAGGTACAATCGCGGCTGAATGCTCGCCAAAATATGTATCCTGATCGAATACCATACACAGTATTTTATATCTACATTATCGTGCAGTCATCGGCGTAGGACACAATGGTAACTCCTCCAGGTGGGGTAGAAGCTTCGGTATGTAAAATCTAAACAAAAGTGGGGATAGGACAAAACCCCTGTTTAATTCTTCTGGATGAAAGGGTGGACCCTTCCAAGTCTTGCAGTAACGTACTGTGATTGACTCTGCCAAAAGTTTTTGATACATCTAGTCCTACGAGTACTATTCTATGATGAGGTTCTTGGTTAAGTTCGCAATTTATTTGTGTGTTGATGGCGTTTGACGCGGTGGTTGTGCTGTGTTATTTTCAAAGGTCATACTAATGATTGGCAATCTCAGGTTTGCAATGAAATAACGGAACAGGACCGAACAGACACTTGGCTAATGGCGAATGGCGTCTTGGCCAATGGCGATAGGAGAGATGTCGGACGATAATTCTCTTACATAAGCTGGTTTCACATGATTTAGTAGCGGTACCAACCCTCACCATATTGCATTTTTCAGGGATGAGGAAGGTGGACAGGGGCAGGTTGACGACATGCGCTAGATAATTAAATCCTTCTTTGCCTAGTTTTTTTCAGCATCAGCATGACTATGCCATCTGGGCCTACTGTTTTAGATGGTTTAGCTCGTTCGATGGCTTCTTCAACCTCCGTGGCATTAATTATAATAGGAGATGCGCTGTGTTTATGCTTATGTGCACGTCTGTTGCTCTGCCATTTGGGTATGTCGACCGAGGAATGCATTACCTATTACCCGCAGAAATGTGCATTTGTTTACATCCGTTAGCACTTTGTCGCTGAATGCGATGGATATTTTTTCATGGGTGAGAGGGCTTTACGGTTGACTATAGCTTGCCTATACCAGCAGAGAGGTTACAGTTCTTTAGATGTACCTTCCATGGTTTATGTCCCTGATTTGGGGGTCGCCAGGATATAGTTGTTTTACATGGAAAATATGACCGGATCTCCGGAGTTTTTCCAGGGAATAAAACATCAACAAGACATCAGTCGGGATTGGGAGGGCAGCAAAAAAGAATACCTGTGCACTTAGGTTAGGTTAGGTTAGGTGGTAGCTGCCCGGATAAGGAAAGTTCGCTTGGACAACACGAAGTTCCGTTGTGATACCACATACAACAAGAATAACGGTGACGTAGATCTAGCTACTTAGAGAATCGTTGGGTAGCAACGATAAAGTTCCGAATGATACCGATTTCAACCATGGATAAATCCTCGGGAGATCCAAGTGAGTCGCGACCGAAGTACTTTCGCCTAGTTCCGGCAAAAGCTGGGCAATCAAGCATAAAGCGATTTGGTGATTCCACCTCATCATCCTCCATACAGCTACAGCAGGATGTAGTTTCCAGTATATTGAGACATACCGCATGGATACCCATGGGACAGTGCCCTGTCAAAACCCCAATGCCCATTGATAGGTGAGCCTTAGTGACCCAATTATTTCGGCAGACCTCCTGCCATCCACTTTCGGCCAGAAAGATTTTGCTACCCCGCAAGAGGTGTTGCCCGCCCAACGTTTGCTGAGCTGATTCGGGACCCAGATAATCTTAATTATAAAATGGTTCGATGCAATCGGAAGCGAGGTCAGGCACTCCCAGACCACCCTCGATCGCACTGTAGTTGAACTCAAGGCCTTGATAGCCGCTTGGCTATCAAAGTAGATGTTAAATTCCCTAACCGTAGCAGCACTGGATAGCATTTCATCCACCGCATCCTTAATCCCAGCAACTTCCGCTTGGAATACACTGCAGTGATCAGCCAACTTAAACTTGCGGGTTCCATTTAGCTCTTGACAAAAGACCCCGCACCAACCTTTCCATACCATTTCGACCCATCCGTGATCAAGTTAACCGGTCCCCTGCCCCAGATCATTCCTCTTCCCTGTGCACTTGCATGCATACAAATTATATATATGCTCAGAGACTTTAATTAATATGTAGATGATGTGCTTGCCGTGAGTTGCTATGTGATTTCGCTCATATCAGCTCTACCACGTGCCTTATCCCAATACCTCACACTATGCCTGCATTTACATTCTACATATATCCCCACTTACAAAGACTACGCTTACACTTACATATCCTAGACCTATTTCTTATTCTACGAAATATTGTTTTCGCAGAAGTTGTTGCTTCGTATTGAATATCTCTTAATGTTATCACGCTATATCTTTCGCGGGGATGAGTATATAAGCCACAGAAGTACTTACGCTCAAAGTCATGCCAAATTAAGCATACTTGACATTTGACCTTACATAGCTAATATGGTATACCCTCTTTCAATCTGTACTATGTATGTATTTGTTATTGATGTTATTATTTACATTCTTGGTATTTATCATTTTGTTAACATAGAGCACATTAAGTGATCACAGTGTTGTTGTTGTCATACTTATTCCATTAAAACAATGATTGGTGGTGTGGTCAATGTTGTTGGTATTGTAACATACCATTCGCGTGTGGTTGCTGTTACTTTCTATGTTGTTCCCACACAAACACACACACACACACACACACACACACACACACACACACTCACATACAAAAACAGCAGCCATTATGCGTGTTTACCGAAATATTTCCCACCAACCCTAGCCTTGGTCGCTGTCATCAGCGTTTAATTGGTCCAAAAATGTATATATTTGGTTGAATTTCCTGTGCTGTTATTGTTGGTCGCGTCACTGGTTTGTTAACCCTTTGATGTCAAATGTTGCTTATACAACATTGTGTGTTTTCGGTTATATTTCCTACAGGGTATGTTATTTTTGCTAACGGTTTTTTTCCGATGAAATTTGTGTGTGTAAGTATTTCTTTACGAAGTTATATTTTGAAGAGCTTTACAAGTGTTTAATTGCGAGGTAGTTGAAATAAGGCTCAAGCGTGTGCAAAAGAAAGTGAAAAAAAGGTTTTACCAAAGTTCATATAAAAAAGTCAAGACTCGAAATTTTTTCTTAAAAACTGAATACTATTATAAATAAAAGGTAAGTAAATTAAATAACGTTTGCAAAACTTTAAAAAATTGTGTATTGTTTTGTGGGGAATTTTATGAACACAATGTTGCTTATAGGCAACATTTGTCTGTAGTAGCTCAGGAAGAAACTATTATCAACAATTAGATTTTTTTTAGAAATGCACCCAAAAGGTCTCGCAGAATCTGAAATAAAACAAATAATCGACCATTTGAACCATTTTGAACGTCCACGTCAATGGCACTACGCTACCCACTGCCCTACACCCCAAAATCTTGGGTGTGACGTTCGATCAGGATCAACATTTTGGTGAGCATGGGGCCGTAATTGTACCGAACATCCAGAGCCGTAATAAAGTTGTCAAATATCTTGCTGGCAGTACTTGGGAAAAAGATAAAGAAACGCTCATTACCACTTACAAAGCAATTGGCCAGCCGATTTCATGCTACGCGTCCCCGATATGGTCGCCAAGCCTAAAGATTACCCACTGGAAGAAGCTACAGGCCTGCCAAAATACTGCCCTCAGAACCGCCACGGGTTGACTCCTTATGTCCCCAGAACACCATCTGCATAATGAGGCGAGAATACTCCCAATAAGGGAAAGAAATGAAATGCTAACCAAACAATTTCTATTGAATACCCAGAAACCTGGGCATCCCAACAGACATCTGATTGATGAGCCAACACCGTCCAGGGGCTTAAGGAGTCACCTCCGTAAGCACTATGAGGAAATACGGCACCTGAGAACACAGCCGCATGAAGCCCAAAAACATAAGCAGGTCCTTGGTGAACTCCACAAAGAGGCGTCGAACCTCTATGTCAGGAATTGCCCGGTGTATCCAGTACTCAAAGAGCAATACCCTAAAATTGCGGAAGAGGAACGCACACTCCCTATGGAAACGCGAGTCACTCTAGTCCAACTTCGATCTGGATACTGTAACAGGTTAAACTCTTACCTATCCAGAATCAACCCCGACATACAAAATGTATGCCCTGCTTGCAATGTGTCCCCACATGACACCAACCATCTCTTCAATTGTAATGTGGAACCAACGCCTCTAACACCTCTCTCATTATGGTCCACCCCTGTTGAAACAGCAAGTTTTCTCGGACTCCCGTTAGAGGACATTGATGACAATTTTTGATTGGTCAGACCTATTGGATGGGGCGAAGCACTGCTACAGCAACAACAACAACGGGTCGTCCGTCGACAACCCTTTCAAGTATGGAATCAGATTCACCGCCATCAACTTCTCCAATACCATCTAATGTTTCGAATACTGGATCACCAAGTCCACCATCTTCAGCAACACGATCATACATATCGAAACCTCCCAAATCAATGCGTCTATATCGAGACCGCCATTGGCTGGAATGGGGAGCAAAAGGGAGGTACCGATTATGCCAAACCGGCATTATAATGTCAAAATGTCAGGTACACTTGTGTTGTAACCCACCATCAAATTGCTTTGTTTCATACCACACATAAAATGTAATAAAACTTAATAAAAATGATATAAAGTTCAAAATTCGGTTTTATTCTAAAATGTACCACCATGGCGCAATGTTGCTTATAAGCAACATCTTATAACGGTGATTCCAAAAGGGATAGATACTTGAAAGAGATATCAGTTCATATTCAAAGCTCAACTAATAACCCTATATATTAAACATATTTTTAATCGCGCCCACTTTAATTATCAAAGGGTTAATTGGGTTTCACCGTTAATGGTCATAAACACACGCATGTGCATGGATGTATGTATGTGTGCATTTGTGTGAGCTTTAGTTGTTTTAACTTCTCGGCTGTTCGTGTCGCGGTTAACCACTGAAAATGTTTTTTTCTTCCTTTTTTCCAACTGCACTTCCCCCCCCCCCCCCCCCCTTTTATACCCAGCTGCAATTGTACATGGAGTATTCTTTATTCGCATATTGGTCGGTTGTATTGATATAAAGAAATCCTGTTAGCTATAGAAGTTTGTTATTTCAAAATTACCACTGTCGAAAAATATTTCGATTGTGCCATGTCCGAACGTCACTTAGCACGATACCTTGAGCAAAAACTGATATATCTTTCTGAGTTTGATACGGCTCACTTATTCGACATCGTAAGTTTTGAAAAATGTAGAAATGGGATAACCCATAATACTACTATCAAATGAAACTTGGTTAATGGATTTATTTTTTGGCGCAAGTGACCTAAAATTTTATTCAAATTATTTGGCAAATCGGCGTGGCATCTCCAACATTCATTAGCAAAACACTTAAAACGTTTAAAATCCCTGAATGAAAAACCCTTGAAGATATCAAGAAACCATTTGGCTGAATTGTGGGTCTCTTTCTTCTTCTTCTTACAGCGATAAAGGCACTCGCCAAAGGTTTGGGGAGTATTGTCGATGATGATGGCCCTTCGTCGTATATTGATCTGATACGTAGCGGAAACTAACACCACGATGGTACTAGCCCAACCATTTTTATTATTAGACCTCGAGTCATGCGCTGCCACCTTTATTTAGACCAATTGTGCTTGACCTTTCAACCTATTACTGTATGTGAAAACTTTTAATGTATCTCTTCGCACTTTTACTCCATATTACAAAGGGATTAAGAGTCATGCCGGATAAATCTAATTTACCTAAGTTACATAAGTGATATCGTAGACTACAGTGTCCCATACAGTACCCAGTGAGAGTTCGTGAGCTTTCTCTGCTTAGATTAATGAGTTTGAATAGGCCTGTTTTTGCCATGGGCATTCCATTCAGTATTGTCTGAACAGCATTGTTTGCTTGAAATGTAAATACAAGCGCAGAGGGCTATTATTTTACACTCCAAAGCCTATTCAGTTTTTTCAGTGAGGCTAATATACTGATCCAAAATTTTCTCCATACTCTTTGGGAGAAACGAACTGAGGCTGATTGGTCGATACGACGAAGGCAGTTGCTCGGGTTTCCCTGGCTTTGGTATGAATACTACCTTAGCGTCTGTCCACCTATTCGGAATGTGTACTGCCCGGATGAGAGATGCCTTATACAGGTCGGATAAGGCGGCTGGGGCGATATGGTTTATTCCCTCGTGTAAAAGGTAGTGTGTAACCTATCCGGTCCTGGTGACTAGTATTTTTTGTCTACCATTAATGCGATTTAGTAAAATGCTTTACTTGTTAACAGACTGTGGCGAATATTAGCATCACTATGCTGCTAGTAAAAAATCACAACAACAAAAATAGCAAGCAGCCACACTTATGTACAGTACACATTAAAGCAAGCAGCCACATTTACATAGAAGGCGACGAAGAAATTTCACACACATAACCAGCATCTTTTAGCAAAGCGATGATATCACATACACATATGTAGTCATCAGCTAAGAGCAGAAGTTGCTACTCACATATACACACGCATATAGCTAAATAACCAAGTATGCGATACAACTGTTCCACGTTCTTGAGTCTAGACCTTAGTACAAATATGCGAATGAGCGCCAGTTGAGGAATAGTGAATAAGTTTGATTTAAGCACGCTAGTAGTGAAGTATAATTGTGAAGTACTAATCCCAAATTAGTCTAAATAAAGACCATTTTGCAATACTGTATATTAGAGTTTTTATTCGACAGTTCAGCGATTCGAACGTTAGCAGAATGTGAATAAATTTCAGGAACTCCCAAAAATTTGTTACGATAGACAAAGGTTTAATTTTTATTACTATTCGTATATTATGTGCTTTCCAAGTAATTTGTCCCATCCATCTTAAGCTAAGATGGGAATATATTTTTTTCATTCAAAATAGACAAGTTAGGTTAAAATAGAAATTGGTTCAAATTTTTTCGTTAAAACATATGGTATAGTCAATTTTAAAAAGTTTTTTATAGTTTGTCTGGAATTGAAAAATAAATTACTTTCATCGGCGGGTGATTTCGTAGTCCCAACCGTCACTGATAGAAAATGGTAGTATATTTGTGTAAATTGCACACCTAAGCTTTATTTTTTATTAGCTTTGTACCAAATGAGTATTCGCCTTTAAATGATAGAATTTCAAAACTTCTATAGTTACCAGTTAAAGAGAAATTATCTAATGTTTGAGTCAAACTCGAGATAAATATCCCACCCGTCCCTATGGAATACCACATAAGTAAGAGACAATATTGGTTCATTGAATATTTACAGCTGGGTATATAAGGACGGGACGGAATCCTCCCGAACTTAGACTTCCTAACTTCTACATTTTATGGGCCACTAAATTATATGATTTGTATTTTTTCTTCGTAATTTGTTCTTAATGAAAAACACCTTTTAATTTTCTAATACTGATTTATGTTTTGAACTTTATTTTTAATAACAAAAAAAACGTTCAAAATAGTCCCTTAAGAATGGAGCTAAGTAATTACTTTTGATAAAGCCTTACTAAATAATGATTAAAAACTGCAAATAATATTAGTTCATTCGGCTTTTGTAATGAAATATATTTGTAAGTTGCTTTTCTTTCAGTTTTTGATTATTGATTAACTTTAAAAAAATATTTAATTGATCAATTCTTAATTTCATTATTTATTTATTATTATTTATATTTTTTATTTAGTCAATCAAATTATTTAATAAAATAAATAAAAGTAACAATTTCCGTGTTTAATGCTGATAAGGGTTGACGAAAAATTTTAACGAATTAATCAATAAAAATAGTCCTTTAATTCACCGCATAATCAACATAATTACATTAATATTTTTGTTGATCATTCAATAAATGAATGCCTTTTTTCAAATATTGTTATGAAATAAATAAAAATGATTAAAAATGACTGAAAATAATCATTTATATATACGATATCAATATAACTAAGTGATTACTTTTTTAGCTTTTATTCTTATATATAAATAAATGATTACTCGTTATTATTTGTAATCATTTCAAGATACTCCAATTTGATAAGTCATCTAAATGGTCTTAAGCATTAATACCTAAAATACGAATATTTACTTACATAATTAATTTGGTTTCAGTCAATTAATTGCATTAATTCCAGCCTTTAATAAAATTGTGTTATACCGTGCTTTACCTAAATAAAATTAAAAAGAAGAAAATAATTAAAACAAGTCGGATAGTTAAATAATTATTTTGACAAATTTTTAATTTTATGGTTATTTCTAATATGATTATACAAATCATTAGCTAATCTTCTAACCAAATCATAATGATTTATTTTTTAATTTTATTCATTAATTTGAAAAAGTTTATAAATCTTTAAATTAGTGATAAGTTTTAATTGAACGCAATACTTTAAATCAATTTACTTAACACATGTATCTGACTAACACTGAATAAATAGTGTGGCGAATGTTAGCGTCACTATGCTGTTTGTAAATAAGTGCACAACAACAATAAAGCAAGCAACCACACTTGTGTACATTAACACATCAAAGTAAGCCGTTTACACACACACATAGAAGGCGACGAAGAATATTTCACAAACATAACGAGCAGCTTAAAGCAAAGAAATTATCTCACATGCACATATGTAGTCATCAGCTAAGAGCAGAAGTTGTTACTCACACATACACACGCATATAGCTAAAAACCAAGTATGTGATACAACTGTTTCATGTTCGTGAAAAGTCTAGACCTTAGGAGAAATATGTGGCAACAGCGAGTATAAAAGCAGCACAAGCTGATGAATAACTAAACAGTTTGATTTAAACACGCTTTTGCAAAGTACGTGATATTGAAGTATAATTGTACTACTCCCAAAGTTGTCTAAATAAAGACCATTTTGCAATACTGAATACTGGAGTTATTTATTCTGCAGCTCAGCGTCTCGAACGTTGGCAGAAGGTGCATAATTATCAGAAATCCCCAGAATTCGTTAAAATTGGTGTCAGAAGAGAAATTGTTGAATAAATTTCAGAGTTGCAAAGCACAACAAGGGCACGGCAAAGTTGAGTGAATTGAAGATTCAGCAACTGAAGAAGGAGTTGTAGAGCCGTGAACTGACTAAAACCGGCAACAACAAGAATGGAAGAGAAAAATAAAATAATCGCAGGCAGTTACGAACACAGACTTGAATTAAATGGGGTTACACTGAAATGGCAGCCCTTGGTCGGGAAAAATCCCGAGTCGCTCCGGTACATAGAAGCGGCTGCCTTGGGAAGCTTATCTCCCCGGTTTTTAGTAAAAAATATTACTGCCGGGCTAAGGAATCTTGTGTTCGAAGAAAGAATTAGAGGGGCGGGGGAGGGGCGTGGGTGTATCTAGTGGGTACTAAAAATGTTTTTCGGTAACAGGTTAGGTTAAATCTTATTATTTTTTTGTCATTAAAAAGGTAGTAAATAACAGATAATATTCTCAAATTCAAATACATACATATAACCCACTCATAATTGACATGTTTTAACCATTTATATAATTTCATTTTTACTTGAAAATTCTTTTTATAGAAATGTTATTTCAAAGCCATATAAATCTACGGTGTTCACAACGTTCATATATTTTAAGAGTTCAAGATCAAAAAACCCGAGAAACAGCTTTGTAGCCATTAAATTTTGGTCTAACAAGGTCGCACTTTTGGGGAGTTTTGAAGTCGCCTTGACCCAAAAACAATTCTAAAAATTCCAAGCGATTTTTAAGCGACCGTATTAGCGAAAGTAGGGTTTGAACCCCCAAAACCCTCCCCCTGCGGAAGGGCCTGGGTGTGACATTCGATCAGGATCTTCATTTTGGGGAGCAAGCAGCCGCAATTGTACCGAAAATCAAGAGCCGTAATAAAATAGTCAAATCTTTCGCTGGCTGTACTTGGGGTAAAGATAAAGAAACGCTCATTACCACTCACAAAGCAAATGGCCAGCCGATTGCATGCTTCCGTCCCCGAAATGGTCACCAAGCCTGAAGACTACCCACTGGAAGAAGCAACAAGCCTGCCAAAATACTGCCCTCAGAACCATTACGATTCTTCTTGTGTCACCAGAGCACCACCTACACAATGAAAGCTTTGATAACATTACGAAATTGCCTGATGATGATTACGTTGGCGGTTTTCGAAATGGATCCATCGCAATATGTCAGTAAATGTTTCTCTCCTTCTTTTCAGTTTCTCTTAGAAAAAGCATAGTCATTGAATTTTCAATTATTATAAGACTGTGTTAATTCTTAATAATAAGTATAAATTGAACACACCATTAAAGAAACAAACACAAAATTAAATTAAATAAATTCGGTTTTTAATCTACAAGTTATCCATTTGTTATCGCTTAGTTTTGGATTTATCATCGAAAAATTATAGACATGCTGGCGGGGTGTAATAAGGCCTTAAGGCCTTATATCACTATCGATTGAGAAATAAAGCCTTTATTAAGAATAAGGTCTTATTTCACCAAGTGCCCGGTATAGGGGACAACGACCAAAAAAGGCCAATAATCCATACCGGCGGTAGGCACGGTTATACTACACACCAGGACTTGGCATGACGTAGCCCAGGGTTATTTTTTATAAGCGCGGCCGAAGGCCGCCTATGCAGAAAGGTGTTCTACGCAGAATTACTGTGCATGGCGCAGCCGGTGTTGGATCGGCTAACCTAACAATAAACTCTTAACAATTAACTCAATAAGCTCTTTGGAATTCTCATAAGTTCTCCCGTAAATAAATAAAGTGGTTATTGCACATTTCAAAAAAAGTCCGCGTTTGCGTTTGAAATGTGACGTAAGACCTTTTTTTGAAAATGACAAAATAAAGGCTTTATTTCACTTTGGTTGCGATATAAGGCCTTAAAGGCCTTATCTCAAAAGGCTTTATTACACCCCGCCGACATGCTGTCGGATTGTCACCAGTTTTTTATCGGAGTGTTATCAAAAAGTTATCGATTTGTTATAAAAAATGTATCGACTACCTACTGAAAAGCTATCGATATGTTATCAACAGGATAGCAATTAGTTTGTGGAAACTTTCAGATTTGTTATCGGGGTGTTGCAAATTTGTAATCGGCGTGTTATCGACTTTTTTAACAAAAATTATCAATCTTCTTATCAAAAAGTTATTGATTTGTTATCGGAGTATTACCAAATTGTTATCGGCATTTTATCGTTATCGTATTGTTAACGAAGCGAATTGAAACGCAGCGGCTGCGCTGGCTAGGCCATGTTATGCGAATGAAAGATGATGCTCCGGCCAAGAAATGTTTCTATCGGAACTCGACTATGGAAGCAGAGGTAGAGAGCGGCCCCCACTCCCTTGGAAGGACCAGGTGGAAAATGATTTAAACTCCCTTGGTGTGACCAATTGGCGCCGGTTGGCGGAGCGAAGGAGCGACTGGCGCGCCTTGTTGGACGGCCATAACCGTTTAGACGGTTAAGCGCCAATTAAGTAAGTAATCTCATCTCATCTTTGTGCTAAAAAACAGATACCTATAAAACTTCAATATAAAATTGATGACGCATAGTGAATCTTCTATAACTAGCCGATAAGAAACCATTAAGACTCGAACACAAGTCGATTACAAACCTATAAGTCGACGATAATTATTCGGTAAGAAGCCGAAGAAGCTCTTCTCAAAAATCCAGAAATTAATTGTTTCTGATAAAGTAACTTCTGTTGCGGTCTAACTTCAATCCCTGGCTCTAGTTTACTTAAAAACATTAGTTTTCTAGACCTACACCTGCATGCTAACACATCGAACTTCAGGGGTGCTTGGTACTAAGGCTTTTTTTTTTTTGCTAAAACAAATGTTGAGATTATAAAATAACGTTCATAAAGTTCTTATTTTCATTGGGATCTTATACATTCTTTCATTAGACATATACTGTTTTTATTATTTTCTAACCTCAAATATTATTGTTTAATTATGTAACTTATTTATTTAAGTAACTAGTCGTGTCGCCGTATTTTATGATCTCATCAAAATTGGATACAAACACTCCCATATTTATATGTATACCCAGGCAACCATTGCTGTTCACACGGTACACTCAGTCTTCTAGGGAGCCTTGAGGAAGAGGTTTTTTTGAATATAGATTCTAGCTCTCCCTTAAAACTTCTTCAGACCTCAAAACAGCTTTCTTGATGATTTATTGAAGCCACCTTTTCCCTTTTGCGCGGATCGCTTTCGGCTTCCACTTCACAGCGCTAGCTAGTTGGGTAATGTCTGTTTGGCTCATTTATGTATTCCAAGCACATCCTCAAATTTGAGGCGATTCGCCTAAGTAATTATAGTAACCAACAAACCCCTTGGCTCTGCACAAACGAGGCACATATGTACATACATACAAACATACACTGACAGACTAGTGGGCCAGTCATTCACATAAATCGCTGTCATTTCTACAGCAAATGATTCGTAATTAATATATATTAATTTTTTCTCCTAAAAGCTTTTGTTACTAAATTCCTTTTAACGGCAGCTCCAGTAATCGTTATTATTATTATATTTTAGGTTTGAGACTGTCAGCTGAAAGGACAATAAGTTAATATTAGACACTATGCTACAATTACAATTACACCGTTGAGCAAATACATAGTTCAACATTGGCTGGAGAGGAGCCATTAAGCGAGCTTTGAATGGAGTTCATCTAAAGAGAGCCAATAGTTTTTAGCTTAAAGCTGTTGTCTTTACAGATCTTCTCATCTATCCTAGCTATCCGAACTTCAACAATCCTTCTCACACGTCCATTTTTAAACCCTCACCACTGATTCCAGCACTGAATATGCTTAACCAAATCATTATTTTTCAAGGACATGTATGATGTTCAAATTTATACTATAAAAATGTTCTATGAGCACCACTGACAAGTTATCTAGATAACCTTTCTGAAAATGTTACCCACACGAGCTAAACCCATCGAAAGACATACGATGCTTGCATGTCTCAACTAAGCAAAACATATTCGAAGTTTCGGACCATGTCTTCGATGACCAAATGTGGAGTCATAGAGATCGCTGCGAAGACCCATCCTGACTAAGTTGTCAGTCAGCTGTCTCCCAGGAACTTTTGCGTTTCCTGTAAAGCTTGTGTTTTGTTTGACAACAAAAATAAGAGAATACTTCAGCTTGAAAGACCGAGAGAAAACAAAAGAAAAATGAAGTTCATCGCCACTCTCCAAAACAAACAGCACAGATCCTGAGCAAAAGTCAGTGTAAGAGCCCTCTGTACAGATATAGAAATATGCAGACCGGGACCAGCACTGCGGTTAAACTAACTTTAAATTATAGGAACCTCAAACGTAAAAAAGAGTCTGCAAGCAAGAGACGGTAAGCAAACTCTCCGAGGGTTGCAGAGCATGCTACCGATGTGGACAATCAATTGCCGCATATTAATACCTCATGTTCTGGTATCAGCTTAACTGCCGTCGCCGATTCGTGTCTCAAACGATTTTTGGCGTTGAGAGTGCCAGTTGACATAAAGGAGAGCAGACGATTGCTAGTGAGAGTTAAAAGGCGTCATATGCGTAGATCATATGCACGTTCTTGTCGTTGTTGTGCGATAAGGACACTCTCCGAAAGCCCTGTGGAGTGTTTTCGATGTTGATGGTTCTTTGCCGGATGCAGTTCCGGTACGTTCGAAAACGATTTAATATGGCCAAATTGAACCTTCTGAGCCATCCTACCATCACCTCCTAGTTTCATAGAACTTGAAGTCGCCAGGGAGTCGACTGTTAAAGAAACAGGATTCGCGACAAGTAGGTGAGGTTGACCAATGGGTTGGAGAAGCTACATACATTTTGGTATTTTAATCGCCTCTTACGACAGGCATACCTCCCGCGGCTATATTCTAGGCCCCTAGCACAAAAGCTCCATACCAATTATCAACTGTTATCCACAACCGATACGCATCTGCCTAGCCAACATTAAGTCACCTATACTACGCAACCATTTTACTCATCTACTCCGGGGTTAAAATAAAGGAGAATTTTCTTTGGCCTTCCGCAGAAGAATCATTGAACTATTTGTGGTCAGGTTAGAACAAGTAAAGATAGCGCTTCACCCTTGAGGGCGGATCAAGGGAAAACTTTACAGCCAACTAACTAACAAAGAATATTGAAGAAACTGCTTTGTTGTCAACTTCCCCAAAATTGAACTCCATCGCAGGCATGCGAGATGAAGCCACCCCGCGAATATCCCACTAGGGGGCGATCCCAAGAACAGGAGAAGAGTTCTATATACAAGCATCATATATATGTTATATACAGGTCCCAACCGGATCACCCTGCACCCCGCGGTACAGTTTTTAACGACCGTGATAGGGTCACGCAAGTGACACACGTGCACGCATTGCTCCCTTTCGAGTAACACACCACTCAGGATTGAATAGCCATGCGATTTTAGTCGCCTTTTACGACCGGCATACCTACCTCGGGCATATTCGACTACCTCTAACCTGCAGTGGGAATAAATTGAATACATTACGAGATAGAACATCTTTGAGAAAATTTTGAGATGAAGCAGGCGTTTGTGAAACAAATTACGCGGTAGAGTGTTTTTGATCCGACAACTGACACATATAAGTAGTTCAATCTTCTATCCAGCTAACGATTAGAAATTGTAGAATTTTTTACACAGTGTATTTAGGTAGTCGCTCTATCTTCATTTCATTTCCGAAATCGTTATAGCGTCTGTTCATTCTGAATGCACACTAAGTGCGTACTAAAATAATTCGAATGAGATATATTTAATTATTTCCTTCTTTCAAAGTGTCTGTCGATTTGACCAGCATTTTCATTTCAATGTTACGAAAAGTAATTAGCTTTGACGCCTTAAATTACACGTTGTGCTATTTATAGTCACACATTTAATCAAGGCGAATTCAGTAGAGGTGGTGTTATCCCAACAGCTGATTGCTTCTTCTTGATAATTTTCTATACAACGCCTTGTACAACAATATGTCAGTTAATCGAAATAAATGAAAATTTTCTTTTGACTTGACATTCTTCTGCACGGCGAATTGGTTGAATTCGCTTTGCCACCACCTGGTATGGATTCGCCTTGGCGCACTCAATTGACGGTGGTAAAAGAGTAAAAACAACAAACAGTAGAAAACGAGTTATAGATAGAAACTTGCAAGGTGCATTGATGGCCTGATGTGCTAAACGTCAAGCCTTCAATGTGTGGATCGCTGATGATAAACCGTAAATAAATTAATTTTAACCATTTAGATAATGTCTTTTTTAGCTTAATAAATACCTTATAATTATTGTTTTAAATTATTTAAATTACAAATCATATACAACGTACACACTTACTTAAACAATTGATAAATAGTTATGGCTACTTAAATTATTTATATAAATAATAGATGTAGACTAATGATTTTATTTAAATTGGGATAGTAAACAAAATCTGTGCAATTCTGAAAATAAACACATTTTCAATTAGTGGCTTTAATTAAATGTACTATGTATGTAATATATGGAATTGTAATTTTTTTTTAGTTATTAAAGCTGTTTTTTTTAGCAAAAACTTAATTTTACAATGTAAATAGTTTTAGGAATTACTAATTAATATGAAAATACAGAAATTTTCCAATCAAATGAGTGCGTCAATTCTTCTTCTTTATAGTTTCTTAGCTTACGTCAGAAACGCTCTCAACAGCTCGAGATGGGCAGACATGCTGACCGTCTTAGAGAAACGATCCCAAATCCCCTGCCATAGTGGAGATCATATACCAAACCTCGGATGGCTGGTGGACACATGCCAAGTCACATGCGTTGCAGCAGCTTCATCCTTATCAACGAAACATCATCTACGCTCGATTTTTCAATCTTCGAATGTCGGATGATACAGTCATAGCTGGATACCCAGACAACATTGATGCTGTCATTATAGCTCGAAATACAGAAGAAGCACGCAGAAACCTCACTTAGTATACGAAATGCACGGAATATTGGCTAGACTCCAGCGAACTCCAGCTGAAAAGGCATCTAAACAGGTATGTCTGCTAAGCAGTTTGTTCGTAGACTTCGGAATATTAACAGAACGCAAAAGGAGCTTCCTGATGGCCATCATGTACATAACCATACATCTTCGGAGAATATTTTTCTCAAGCACTCCAACGTCCAACACACCTTCTCTTGACATTGTCCATGATTCCGAGACATGCCTTAGGACAGGAAGATGAGTGACTTGTAGAGCGTGATTTTTGTTCATCGAGAAGGGATTTTGTATTCAATTCCAAAATAGCACTTCGCTTATAGCACCGTAAAATGACCTGCCATACAAAGAATCGTCGCATAAAAGTCATCAGCCTAGAAAGCAGGAAGGAAATGCTTAGGATGTGGCAAGCCGCTGGGTAAACCCATATACACAGGTTGGTAATGCATTGAGCACTATAAGCTTTGGAGAGTTTAAATACTGTGTACTAACATGCGCTCAGGACTTGCTCATATACATCAGCAAGCTCGAAAGAACTACGCTTGGAGCTAAAATGTGGGACCGAAGCGCAGAGAGAATAAAATGCTCTTAAAAAATGAGAAGTATAGAACTCTATCAAAGCGCTCCCGAGGTGGGTGACGGTTCCAAAAGTGGACAGTTTTGTAGTCCACGGCTACACAGTTACTGCGACATATTGGGAATTTGTTCATACTAAACATTAAAAAGATATTTAGGCCCTAAGTAAGATTGCCGGGGGAGGTTAGGTCGGACATATGTGGGAATTTTCCACACTTTTACCTGGAGACATTTATGTCCATTGTGATTTCCCTTAGTGAGTCCGAGTGACGGCACATTCGTTTAATCAGATTACCTGTTGTTGTTGTTGTTGTAGCGATAAGGACACTCCCCGAAGGCCTTGGGGAGTGTTATCCATGTTTATTGTCCTTTGCCGGATGCAGATTATGCACGTTCCGGTAATAAGCACCATTAAGGCAACAGCCCGACCATGTCGGGAACGATTTAGTACGACCAGAGCCTCGGCTGTTAAAGTAACAGGATTCGCCACGGGTAGGTGAGGTTGACAATTGGGTTGGGTCTGGAGAAGCTATATTTTCCGGTGGAAATACCTTGAAAGGGTTGCGGTACACAACCCCTTGAATCAACTTGGTATTTTAGTCGCCTCTTACGACAGGCATACCTACCGCGGGTATATGCTAAGCCCCCTAACCTGCTGGGGGAGAATCAGATTACCTCTCTCTGATGAGCTTGAGTAGGAGTGAAATATCCACCTCTGCCAAAACGTCGATAAACCTATGTCGTCTTGTTTGCTGTCCTGAACATCGGCAGAGATATTGATGAATATACTCCTCTTCCTTCTCATCCTGCAAGCTTCTGCGGAGAGATCTTATTGATATGCGCTACTGTCGGAGCATGATCATAAGGACCTTAAGACGTCACAATCAGCACGGTTGGTCCACAGCAAATCCATTGCATTAACCTCATATTCCTCGAATTCCTCCAGGAGATTACCCAGCGGTGTCCGCCTCACGTATGTCCATTTCGGAATCATTCCTGTCCATCTCATCTGCAATATTATTCTCTTCAATATCGCTGTGCCCCATGACCCAGCAAAGGTAGACATATAGGTGCCAGTAAGGCACGACACTTCCGCACGATATCCGACTTTATCATGTTCGATTCTAATGCCTATAAGGCAGCTTGTTTGTCGACACAGATCGTTAGATTAGTGTCTGGGAACGTACTTTCCTCTCTGTGGCACAGACTTCCGCCTGGAAGACACTGAATGAGCCAGGAAGTTGGTACAATTAATTTACCTCAGATGTTTTGAATACATTCCAGCTCCAAATACCTTTGGTCGATTAATATCCGAGTCCTTCCGGTGCCGGTAAATGTTTTTAGCCCGACTCTCTTGTAGTGCCAAAGTAAAATACATTAAAATCAATTGTAGATGGCAAGTAAAGTATAGTAACTAAAAAGTATAAAACACTAAAAAACTATTACAAAAAAATATAAAAATTTGAAAATTACAAAAAAAATACAAAATATACAAAAACCCTACAAAAAAAAATTAAAAAAAAAAAACATCAAAAATCTACAAAAAAAAAAACTATAAAAATTTAAAAAAAATTTACAAAAAAATACAAAACATTTAAAAATTCTTACAAACAAAATAATAAAAACCATTACAAAAAAAATTTTAAAAAAAATTTGGAAAAAGATACAAAAAAAATACAAAACTTACAAAAACACTACAAAAAAAAAAACAAAAAACATTATATTTAAAATCTACAAAAAAAATTTAAAAAACATTGAAAATCTACGAAAAACAAATACAGAAATTAAAAAAAAAAAAAAAGCACGCCTAAAAATCATATCCACACCATTAGGAATAAACTACATACAGAGTGTATGTACCTACATGGTGATCAAAAGGAATATAAACAAAAAAGGCAACTCTTAGAGACCAATTGTACAGCGAACAACGGAACATTCATATGGCGTAGCAGCTAAAAAAAGGCTTGCACTGATGTGAATGTTGGAGACTCGAGTTCAACGCTCAGCTCCCGAAAAGCTAGCTGATGAAGAAGTGAAATTCAGAAACATGTCCTAGTAACCATCGCCGTTTGTAAACTTACAATTTTTCTCTAATATCAATTAAAAAAAAAAAACATTTACAAAATTTTTTTAAAAGAAGATACAAAAAGTCAAAATTTAAAACCATTACATAAATCTGTAAAACTAAGAAAAATATACGAAAAAATTTAAAATCAACAAAAAAATATTAACATATTTAAAAATTCTTTTTGAAATTAACAAAAATGGTACATGGCAGTGGCGGTGGCTTATGGCAGTGGCTAGTGGGAAAATTTAGGTGAAAGACATTTAAAATATATATACGTATAACACAAAAACTTAATAAAAACGGAGATAATAAGAAAATTTCGGCATTATAATAAAATAAAAACTAATCGGCAGCAGAAATAATAGAAGTATTAGAAAGAAACTGGGAAGCAAAAAATTTAAAATATAATTCTGAACTATAATATCAAAACCAAACTGTACCAAAAAAAAAAAACTAGTGGAAAAACGGCACTAGCCACGCCACTTTAATAACGGCACAAGCCACGCCACCAGCATAACGGCAAACCACCGTACTTCAAATAGCGGAAAGTCAGCAACGCCATCCAACGGCAGCAGCAGAAACAGCAGCAGCATACAACAGCAGCAGCTGAACAACAGGTACAGCAAGCAACAAATCGAGGCCGACAGCAATTGGTATGGTGTGAGAAAATTTTTACTATTCATTTTATTATAAAATAATATTTTTCACTTTTCTTTATGTAACTATTCATTAATTAAATATTTTTCAAATACATAATAATACTTAAAAACACATCTTAATTAATTATAGATCAAAAAAAAAAAATTTACCTTCAATTTGCGATATCTAAATTTTTTTAATAACATGATTGCAATCTTTCCTAAAGCGGTGGTTCCGTAAAGAAAACCAAAGAGATTTTTTTTTTTTGCGTAAACGGTGGTTCCGTGAAAAACCAAATAACTTTTTTTGACTTAAACGCGGTGCGTCCGTGTATAAACATGACATAAATTTTTTAATCCCGGTGCGTCCGAGGACATTTATATTACAATTTTGAAAAGATGCGGTGCGCCCGTATCTATAAAAATAAAACCATACAATTTTGATAAAAGCGGTGCGTCCGTTTCAACCCCTATATAAAATTATTTGCCATTCTCCAATTTTTGCATTTAAATAATAAAAATTCAATTAAATATCATAATTTTACCATACATTTCAAATTCGGAATTCCAACTCTCTGCAGTAAGTATTCGCTAACCAACTGTATTATAAAATCTAAAAGCTTTCAAAAATACATACTTTCACAAATCCCTTATATTTTCATAAATTTCCTTTAACTTAAATCAGTTCTACAATCAAAATTCAGGTTTTCGTTAAATTATCGGATAATTCTTTCAGCTTTACTCTATCAAAACCCACTTGTCTTGCAATTCTGCATAACTTCTCTAATCAAGCATAATACATTCTCGAATAATCCTTAACTTCCTTTAAATTTCTATTCAATCTTCATAAACAAATTCCACACATCTTGCAACAAAATTTTAATATTTTGTCCATTCGTTTCAACACGCATGGACCTAAGAAGCGGGAAGGTTATTTCTAAAGATTCCAATCCAGTTTCAAGTTCCGATAATTCAGAGCAAGATATAGATTCCAATAATTCAGATTCTGATTCATCTTCGAGTGCATCGTCAACTAATACCTTCACAAGTGAACATAATTATAAATTATCCCTGAGTGCAGACTTTTTAGGTTTTGCTAATCAACCTGTTACTCCAAATTCAAGTTTTTCTATTATAACTCCGATTCTTAACGTTACAACCATGGCCACAATCGAGGAGAAAAAATCGTTCATTAGTACTTGCGCCTCGATTATGCGAGACAACTACAGTGGAGACCCGTTAGCACTTGGCTCATTTATAAATAAAGTTGAATTAATGGAAGTATTCTCTAACGAAAATTTAACTCCTACTTTTATTGCATTTTTAAAATCCAAGCTCGAAGGCAAAGCTCGCGAAGCACTACCAACGCACATAGAATCAGTCAGCCAAATTAAAGAAGCGCTATGTAGTGAAATTAGGCCAGACAACTCGAAAGTTGTCGCGGGAAAAATTGCAGCCTTAAGAGTAACCAATAACAATTTTTCAGAATTTTCAAAGCAGGTAGAAGAGCTTTCTGACTCGTTGGAGCGCTGTCTAATCATTGAAGGTATAACAAAGGCAAAAGCCCATGAGATGGCGGTTGAACAAACCATTAGCGTTTGTAGATTAAATAGTAGGTCAGATATGGTGAAATCGATCCTTGCGTCAACAACCTTCAAAGATTCAAAGGACGTAGTAGCGAAAATGATTATAGAGCGAGAACAGGAAGTTAAAGAACGGCAAGTGTTAGCGTTTCGGTCACATCCGATAAGATATAGTAATTTCCGTGGAAATTCTAGAGGTAACAGTAATTTCAGATATAATAACAATAGTAATTTTCGATTTAACGGTAATGCAAATAGGCAACACACTAATACAAATTTCCGAAATAACAATTATAACAGAGGCAATAATCACAATTATAACAAGGGTAATAATCGCAATTATAATAGAGGCAATATCAATTCCAACAATAACAACAATAATCGGTCCGGAAATAACAGAAATTCTAGTAATCAGGGTTCAAATTCTAGAAATTCAGCCAACGTTCGTTCTTTAAATGCCGAAGCCCCTCAGGCGCGAACACTGAGGGAGCAGGAGCAATTCGACTAAATATTTCTCAGTCAATATATTGTCTAAATTTAAATTTTTCCGATTTCGTCGAAGTCGCTTGTAGCGATTCTCATAAAATATGCTCTTTTCTAGTAGATTCACAGGCAGACATTTCACTAATAAAAATTTCTAGTTTGGCAAACGATGTAGAAGTAGACGATAGTAACGTAATAAATATAACAGGCGTAACGACAGACACGGTAACAACACTAGGAACAGTTAATACAAGTATAATCGCATCAAATACATTTTTTCCTCTGACCCTTCACGTTGTCAATGACAACTTTAATATCCCTTCGGACGGCATAATAGGGAAAGACTTTCTAAAAACGAACAAATGCATAATCAATTATGCTAATGACACAATTACATTCGGACAAGGGACAGAAAAGGTAAATATTTCAATTTTGCACAGCACTTCAACAAATAGTCTTGTAATTCCACCAAGATGCGAAGTTTTTCGTGTTTTTAGTTTGAAAAATTCGACAAGTCCAGTTTTTGTTGATTCTCAGGAACTTAGTAACGGTGTTTTCACAGCAAAATGTATCGTTGATACAAAAAACCCAATAATAAAAGTTATCAACACCACCGACGAGGTCAAGTATGTAAAAGATTTCAATATTCAAACTGAAGACATTAAAAACTTCAATGTCTATCGCATAAATGATACACCTATCGATTCAAAACGTATAGAAGAGCTTAAATCAATTTTGGTAAAACAAATGCCTTCTTACGCTAAAAAGAAATTACTTGATTTATGTTTGAAGTATTCTGATATTTTTGCATTAAAAACCGACTTGATGACGCTTAATAATTTCTACGAACAAAAACTTAGATTAACTGACAAAACCCCTGTCTATATTAAAAATTACCGTTTGCCATACACACAACGCGAAGAAATAAATAAACAAGTCGAAAACCTATTACAGAATGATTTAATCGAACCTAGTTTTTCAAATTATAACAGTCCTTTAATTTTGGTACCGAAAAAAGATCCAACAGGCAAAAAGTCGTACCGTATGTGCGTAGATTTCAGAGCAGTCAATAAAAAGCTTATAGCCGACAAATTTCCACTAGCACGCGTTGATGACATAATCGATAATCTTGGCAGAGCCAAGTACTTTTCAACTTTAGATCTTTTTTCTGGTTTTCACCAAATACCACTTCACCCTAAATCTAGAGATGTAACTTCTTTCAGTACAGATCGAGGAGCTTTTCGTTGGAAAGTTTTACCTTTCGGGTTAAATATTGCACCAAACTCATTTTCTCGTATGATGTCAATAGCATTTTCAGGCATTTCGCCAAATCAGGCTTTTATGTATATTGACGACGTTATCGTCATTGGTTGTAGTGAGACACACCACCTTGAAAATTTAGAAAAAGTTTTCGAAACCTGCAGAAAGTTTAATTTAAAGCTGAATCCAAGCAAATGCAATTTCCTTCGTTCCGAAGTAACTTTTCTAGGCCATAAATGCACATCAAAAGGTTTGCTGCCAGATGATTCGAAAATAGACGCTATTAAGAGGTATACTAAGCCAAAAGACAAAGATGCGGTTAGGCGATTTGTCGCCTTTGCAAATTATTACAGGCGATTTTTACCGAATTTTGCGTCACTGGCAGCGCCTTTAAATCGTTTAAACCGAAAAAAAGTTGAATTTGTTTGGGACGAAGCGTGCGAAAACGCTTTCGAAAAACTAAAACTAGCATTAATGTCCCCTCAACTACTACAATACCCTGACTTCACAAAAGAATTTATAATTACAGTAGATGCTTCTAAGAGTGGGTGTGGCGCTATATTAAGCCAAAAGCATGGTGATAACGATTTACCAATTTGTTTCGCGTCAAAATCTTTTAATAAAGCAGAACAGAAAAAAGCAATTATCGAATTAGAACTCCTAGCAATACATTTCGCTATAAAGCATTTTCGTCCATATGTTTATGGTACAAATTTCACAGTAAAATCCGACCATAGACCACTAGTTTATCTTTTTAACATGAAAGACCCTTCGTCTAAACTTTCTAGAATTCGATTAGAACTATCAGAATATAAATTTACGATTGAATATATAAAAGGAAAATCTAACGTTGTGGCTGATGCTCTTTCACGCATTAGTATAGACGAAATAAAAGAATCTACAAAGCATGTTTTAGCAGTCCAAACGCGATCACAAACCAAACAAAAGGAATTACAAAATAAAGACGATAATTTTACTGATACTTTTTGCGAAACGCCTAAAGTACAAGTTTATGACAAATTTTCATACAATTTTTCAAAAAAGATACCGCGAATAAAGTCGACTATACAATTTAATAAAAATAATGAGATCTCCAATATACAAATTTATGCGCATTTAAAACATAAAAAACTAAATTTACTTAATTTTGTGAATGCTAACGGAAAAACAAATTTAGATGAGTTATTTTCGAGGCTTGAAAAAGCAGCCGGCAGTCACAATATTAAGCAGTTAGAATGGCCAAAAAATGATATATTTTTCAAAGAATTTTCGATTACAAATTTTAAAATAAGCGGTAATAAAATTTTAAAATCATTACAAATAATACTAACAGACCCTGTAGAAACTGTGACAGAAACAGAGCAGAAACAAAAACTTATGACAATTTATCATGAGGACCCTTTGTTAGGCGGTCATTGCGGTACAAAACGATTGTATTCAAAATTAAGAACAAAATACTATTGGAAAAATATGACTCGTGACATAGCTAAATTTGTCAAAAATTGCAATAAATGCCTTTTAAATAAAGTAAAACCAAAAACAAAGGAAAATCTTGTTTTGACTCCAACACCCTGCAAACCATTTGACATAGTAATTGCCGATACAATAGGTCCACTTCCGGAATCCAAATATGGTAACAAGTTCGCTGTTACTATGATTTGTGACTTTTCTAAATACCTGGTAACAGTAGCTGTACCAGATAAATCAGCAAAAACTATTGCTTGCGCTATTTTCGAAACCTTTATATTAACATATGGTACAATGAAAGCTATTAGATCCGATTTAGGAACGGAATATAAAAACGAATTATTCTCTGAATTGACAAAACTTTTAAAGATTGATCATGATTTCTCAACAGCTTACCACCAAGAAACTGTTGGTGCTGTTGAAAGAAATCATAGAGTCTTTAACGAATACTTGCGTGCATATCTAAATGAAACGTATTCAGATTGGGATACATATTTAAAATACTTTACATTTTTACATAATACTACAAGTAGTTCGGTTTTTGATAATAAATTTACTCCCTTTGAATTAATATTTGGCAGAAAAACTACAATGCCACATGAATTGCAAAAAGAGCAAATTGATCCGATCTATAACGTAGAAAATTACGCAAAAGAGCGTAAGTTTAGAATGCAAAAATCGCATAAAATGGCAAAAAATTTGATTAATAAGCATAAGATTAGAAATAAAGATTTATACGATAAAACTGCTAAGCCTTTAGAAATTAAAATTAATGATAGAGTTTTAGTAGAAACAGAACCTAGGAATAAACATAAAAATATATACCAAGGTCCCTACATAGTAAAGAATATTGATGGGCCAAATGTAACTATTTGTGAGGTAGGTAAAGAAAACGAAAAAACTGTACACAAAAATCGAGTACAAAAAATTAATTAATCTAATAATCTATTCTTAATCATGTAAATATATTTTAAAACCGCCAATGAAGGCTAAACAAAAATGTAACAAACAAATATACATTTAATTAGGTAGATTTTACAATAACAAAAAACCGGTTTACTTCAAACAATAAATTCAATATTTTAAACTAACTTTTATATATTTCACTTTATTCAAAATATTACTTTCATTTTTAATCATCTTTTTAGAAGTTGCACTGCGATGAACGAATGAGTCCCGGATTAGAGCACCCTAATGCTAGCAAACTCCTTCGTTCATAACATTACAACAACATATTAAAGCCTAAAGAAGAATGTGGCAAAATTAATTACTAATCTTACCAAATTCTTCTTTTCTAAAAGAGGAAGATGTAGTGCCAAAGTAAAATACATTAAAATAAATTGTAGATGGCAACCCTCTTTAGAAATGTGCAAGATGCAACCATACATCAGATGCACCTGGCATCATTAAAATTGTTAGAGTCGAACAACTTGGAGAGTTTCTGATTGGCTGAAACTGCCGTTGGTCGACGCCATAATTTTATTTTTGACGCCATCATTAATTTCGTTGCTAAGCAACGAAGAGAAAAACTGCCGAGCTACAGGTTGGCGTTAGCGGCAGTTTTCAGTAAAAAGTGAACCGGCAGCCGCATAAGTGCGAAAATAAAAAAACGTAGAGAAACTAAGCCGTGTAAGGTGTAAAAGAATAACAGTATAACATAAAGCTGTGTAAAAGACTAAAGAGAAAAGTGTTACATATAGATAATAAATAAGGAACTAAGGTATACATTTATAAATAAAGTTTAATAAAGAAGGACACAGAAACTGAAAACTGTTTTTATTAAATTAAAGAATAAAGAAAAAATAAGGGTGAGTGTGTGCGTCGCAGCTCTGCGTGTGTGCTCAGAACATTCCCGGTGGATCCATAAAATGGATCCTCCACACTCTGACGCGCATGATTTACCACGAGTATTTTCGAAGCCCATAACCAGCTGTTGCTCAATGACTCTTGCTATGTAATATTCTCCTTCAAGCATTGCTAAATGCAGGCGCAACTGGACGTCTACCACGAAAACCTCTTCGATCACTCTGTGAGCAAGTTAATCTACGATTAATCCATTGGAGGATAGTAATACAGTCTACTAAGCGAAGGTTGATCATCAGAGAAGTTTTATAACTATACATACTATGCCGTATTCGTAGGGAAACTGCTTGACATTGATAGAACTCATCATGCCAACTCAACGTAATCTATTATTTTCTGGTGGTGACTAAAGGGGAATCAGTTACTTCCTTGGCGTATATGCTATACGTTTGATGGCAACTTATAGTTGGTAAGTATGATTTAGGAAGGTCAGAGTATACCTAAAGGTCCGGTATAGACCTCCCTGAACCCGCAGTCTTAATTATGTAGAAGTTAGAAGTTTGCCGGAATATTTTTGGTCCTTCTCGTTATGCCAACGGCTTGGTGTTAAACTTGTATTGCGAAGAAGCGGCTGGCGCGTCTTATTGAACACAGCCAGCATGGCTAGGCGACTTTTATTCAGTGTTAATTAATTGCTACGACTCAACCTATCAACCGTCTTAGCCGCATATTTATGTAAATAATAAATTGTTTTTTTTTGCTATAAGGCGCATCTATCTCCACTTTGCATTCGTCCTTCACAAACCTTTGAGTCCTTTTCAACTTATTACATAAGCTTTTACTTCAATCAATCATTGAGTTTGTGGCATTAGAGCAAAGACGTGAAAGGCACGTCGGACCGTCGTAAGGATAAATACTTAGAATACTACAGACAAGTTGTTGATTTTGACCAAAAGTTCATATTTCTCAGCGAATATTGCTTTGCTTTGCTTTTCGTCTTTTAACCGAAATGGTACTTGACTTGTTTGTTTGCTGTTGTTATAAGCAGATGATAAATTATTTAAGAGTTTCCTTTTTCTCCATAGTCCGCCAAGAGCTTTCCCTCAATTGCTTCTTGAGCATGTCAAAATGAAAGTTTTTTCATTTATAAACATTTTCTTTCGCACAATAATTTTGGCGCATCTTTTCGCTTTTGTTTCATCAACTACTTGGCTCACAAACTTTTCTGTACTTTATAGAGTTTCCGTAGAAAAGAAATATGCTTGTGATTGTTGTTTAAGCTTCAAAGGCTTATCCAGCTGATACAAGCAACATAAAAGCGGCAGCGGTCAAATCTAATGCCAGCAATTGCAGAGTTGATATTTTTATACCCAGTTGCGTGAGTAAACATTATATTTTAGGGGCGTTCACCCAACGATAGCTTCAATGATATTGAGGCAACTCTGGCCCAAGCTAGACGAAAACAGTTGGCAATTGGCAATGCATCTAAATCGCATCTCTATTAGCCCATTAGTAGGTCTTCCAATAAGTCACTGTCTTATGGGCGCTCATTGTCAGCTTTATCACTACCGTCATTATCATTACCATTTTTATATTTCTTATGCGTCATTTTCTTTTTACTCCTTTCGTTTGCTTTTGTTTTATCTTTTTTGTTCTTCTTCTTTCTTTTCATTTTCTTTCTCATTTTAATTTTTAATTTTGTTTTCAATTTTATTTAACCTTTTTAGTTTTTCTTTTCTCTTTTCTTATTACTCCTTTCATTAACTTTTGTTTTATCGTATCCTTTTTCTTCTTTTTCTTCCTTTTCATTCTCTTGTTTTTTTCTTCTAATTTTTCCTTAGCTGTTTGCCGTTTGAATATTTCGTTTTTTTATCTTTATTTTAATTTTTATTTGTCTCGTTATTTTATTTTTATTTTCCTTTTTATTTTTATTTCTACTTTTTAAAATTATTTTTAAGTTTTTTATTTTTAATTTTCTTAAGGCTTCTTTTTTATCTTTTTTCCGATTTCTTTTTTATTTCTATTTTTGTTTTGTATTTTATTTTATTTTAATTTCTCTTCCATTTTAATTTTAAATTCTTTCCCGTTTTTTTTTAATTTTTTATTTTCTTGTTCATTTTATTTTCATTTTCCATCTTAATGCTATATTTCTTTTTCTTCTTACTCTTATTCTCCTTTTCCCTTTGTTTTTATTTTCCTTTTTTTTTTATTTTCATTTTATTTGCCATTTTACTTTTTATTTTTATTTATAAAATTATTATTTTTTTCTTTCCTCATTTTATTCTTATTTAATTTAAAATTTTTTTTACATTTTTCTTTCCGTTTTTTTTTACCTCTCTTTTTGCTTTATCCTTTTATTTTTTTAATTTCATTTTTAATTTTACTTTTTTTTTCTTTCTGTTTTTATTTTTCTTTAGTTTAAATTTTTTATGTTTTTGTTTCTGTTTTTATTTTTCATTCTACTTTTTCTTTGTCATTTTCTTTTTATTTTACTCTCTCTTTTATTTAAATTTTTAATTTTTTTCGTTTTTCTTTTTATTTTCTTCTTCATTTTTCATTTTATTGCTATATTTCTTTTTCTTTTTATTCTCCTTGTCCCTTTGTTTTTATTTTGCTTTTATATTTTTTCTTTTTACTATAACTTTCCTTTGTGCGGCCACCGTGGTGTGATGGTAGCGTGCTCCGCCTATCACACCGTATGTCCTCGGTTCGCACCCCGGGCAAAGCAACATCAAAATTTTAGAAATAAAGTTTTTCAATTAGAAGAAATTTTTTCTAAGCGGGGTCGCCCCTCGGCAGTGTTTGGCAAGCGCTCCGGGTGTATTTCTGCCATGAAAAGCTCTCAGTGAAAACTCATCTGCCTTGCAGATGCCGTTCGGAGTCGGCATAAAACATGTAGGTCCCGTCCGGCCAATTTGTAGGGAAAATCAAGAGGAGCACGACGCAAATTGGAAGAGAAGCTCGGCCTTAGATCTCTTCGGAGGTTATCGCGCCTTACATTTATTATTTTTTTTATTTATAACTTTCCTTTTTCTTTTTATTTCGAATTGTTTTTATATTCATTTTACTTTTCATTTTCTTTTCCTTTTCCTTTAACTTTTTGTTTTTATATTTATTATAATTTTTTTCCTTTTTTTCTTTTTCGCTAAATTTTTCTTTTTCTATTTTTATTTATTTCATGTTTTTACTTGCCGTTTTCTTTTTTTCTTTCCTTTATCAGTTTTTCTTCTCCCTTATTAATTTTATTTTTCTGTTTTTGTATGTTCCTTTTATTTTACTTTTCACTGCACCTTTCATCATCACTATTCTTATTATTACTTTACACGAGTATTGCATATTTGTAGGCGCTAAACTTGTCAGATATAAACTACTACATACAAGCAGGGAGCTACGTGCATGTAGAACATCAAATGTGTAATTCAATGCAGATATATCGATTGTGTATATGTAAAAGTTGTGTGTGTGTGTGTTAACTTTATTACATTTTAATATTTGCAATTTTCCTTGTTTTTATTAATTTTGTTGATTCGCCAAAATGGTTAGCCGCTGATGCGTTGACAGCCACAGGTATTGTTGCTGTTGGTTTTATTACAAGCAAAAGAATACCTCACCACTGTTTTTGAAACTTGTTTAAACATTTTCTGTTGAATACATCCTTTTTCAATTTTAATAATTTTTTTTTTCACAACTTTTTTTAGTTTCATAACTTTTCCTGCTCGTCTATTTAGTGAGTTGTCGCTGTCGTTGTGGTTTTGTTTTCGTTTTGTTGTGCAAACCGCTATTCAGCTTGCGGTCAGTCTGCTTAGGAAATGTAAACATTAGCTATATTTCACCCTTCCTGTTGTTATTGTTGTTGTAGCTCTTTACAACCCTTTGGTTACATAAACCAAAACATTTATAACATTTCTGTTTCATTTGTGTACGCGCAATATAAAAAACATTAGATACATGAACGTTAGCCAGACAGCACAATAACAACAATACTACGATGATAATTACCTAGTTCAGCGAACGGAACCAAGGTTAGATTTTTATTATGATAGTAGTAGATTTATTAAGTTTTCCGAAAAATTTGATGACTCGCTAAGCTAAACAACATGCTTTAATTGATATGAGCGCAATCAGACGTCAAGCGAAAGACTCAAGGAGTGGACATAATCAAAATAAGAGCAATAAAAGCGTAGAATAAGAAGAGCAAAGAAAAGAAAGGGGAAAGGTTGCCATTTAACCGTTTTTTTTTTAATTCTTTAATATATTTATTGCCTGCCACCCCTCGTCATCGCTCGGCATTGATTTGGCAAAAACTTCGAGTATATTTCCGCCATAAAAAGGTTGTTGTAAAAATTTGGAGTCTTCATCAAACATGGAACCTACATCCCACCAATTTATAGGGGAAAATTAAATAGGAACACGACGCAAATCGGACGAGAAGCTCAGTTTAAATCTCTTCGGTGGAAAAACGCGCCAAATATATATTTTTTTTTTACCTTTAGGCCCCAATGCACTGCGACCTTAATTAAAATCTCTTTATGCATGCCCTTTCAGCCAATTACCATATTGGGAGGCTTTTAATGTATTTAAGTACCTCTTCGGGCTATTTAAACCCATATAACGAAGAGGTTAGGATAGTCTCTGCTTTTTCACATCGACATATTCTCAGAGCCTGTGTACCAGCATCTTATCCTCCAGCTAACAAAAGCGACAGATTTGTGTATCGGATAGATTTAACTTGTTTAAGTGACATCGTATACTACAGTGTCCCGTTCAGTACCCAGTAAGGGATTGTAAGTGCTCTCTACTTAGATTAATGAGTTTGGCTCATATTCTCGTTTCTGGGAGTATAAACAGTTTGGTTTATCTTTGCCCATTCAACCTTTTTTTTGACGCTGGGGTAGTGCATTGCCCTCAAGTGGCCCACAGAAACCAGGCTAATCCTGTTCATTTCTATAGGTCATACACTATGATCAACAGAGGTGCGCGTCTCCACTATTCAGCACAATCCGTTTTGTAGCGAGTTATTTAACACTGCCGCGTGTCTCTAATAATTACTGCTAGACGGGCCTCCTAAACATTATCTAAGTGATGTAAAAAAACACACCGGTTAAAGCTATTTCAACTGGTTATAACGTTTTGATTTGAAGTGGTCATAAGATCCATTGCTCTTATGTCCGTTGACCCTATGTCACTCAACCATATGAATGCAAATTCACATTTTGTTAACATTTTACGACCTAGAGGTGCGATCTTACGACCACCTTAGAAAATATGTGTTGACTTTATGATCATTTCAGAAAAGCTGAGCAAGCTCAATCCCCTTTTCAACTAAACGAACGTTTGTTAGTCCCCAATTGTAAGTTTATATAGTAAAGTGCAATCGCATAAGAATAAAAGTACAAACCTAAAGACTTAAATAAGCAGCCGAAGAAAATCGCTAAACAATTGTGAACTTTTGCCGCATAATGCTACTATGTACTCGTTTAAATCTTCTTCCGTAGTGTTTTGCGTCTTCTTCCAATCCATATAACTTATTCTCTTTATTTTATTCTAAGTATACGTACTTTAAGTATTTGCGTTTATTTTCATCTTACTATTTTCAAAGTGTTTTTGAAATTTCGATTTATTGCTATGAAAGTTGGTGCTTAGATAAAAATATTTACGCCCCGATTCTAGTGTGGTAACAACATTCTTCACCACGGTAACGAAATCATGTGGCAACTTTTACACCCTTTTGGTTTTCTACCCGCGAAAGTAACCGGATAATTTTTTACCCACAAAAGTAGGTGGTTACATCGAAATAACCTCACAACTGCTGTTGTTTAGAAAAAGGCAAAACTGAAAAATAAAGAATTGTAAGCCCAAATAAGTAAATATAATAGTAAAAGAGTGTTGCCTCTTGCTATACATATTTGTTTGCATTATGTACTTTCACAGAATAAATTACAATATACCTATGTAGAAACTTATCATGCATAATATGCATATACAAATCATTCCGTTCATTCGTTAACCTCGTATCTACAAGTGAGACATTTTCGGTAAAGCGAACACGGTTGCCACACCATGTTTTCATTTGGGACCAAAATTCATCGAAAAAAAGGACCAAATTTTTGTTTTATTTTATTAGTATATAATACAAAATTTTAGGATGTTTCCATATAAAATTTTACTAAACATAGTGAAGACTTCCCTTTAATTCAAGCTGAGCAAACAAATATATGTGCATGCAACCAAAAATGATACTATATTTTGACATAGGATAAGTTTATGTATTCCACCAACCAAACGTTGTGAACCTAGTTTTGGTCACAAAGCTCTTGGTTCTGGCATTATGTTGTTGATTGCAATGAAATAAAATGTATAGTACAGTTAGGTTTTAGTAAGAAACGGTTCAAAATTTGCTTTCTGATTTTGCCGAACTATGTATGTGGAAAACTCAGTAAATCATAAACGAAAATAGGCAATTTTGTAGTGCTATATTTATAGATGCTTACTTTTTCCCTTAACGTTTAAACTTCATATCAGAGCCTAGATTCAGTAAGTGTGTATTTTGATCCCAGGTCTCAGGGGTTCTGCTAGCACCTGCGGGAATAATTTTATACAAAACATTTCTTCCGAAATCAAATCTCTTTTGCATTTGTTTCCTTCTGTCTTTGAGTTAAAATATTTCTTGTGCCAAGATACTCAGTTTTCAACTACCTTGCGTGGCTTAACACCACAATAGTCCTGGAATTCCTTGAACTCATTGAGCTGGGTGAGAAAGATTTAAATATCAAAGTGCCAAACGAGAAGTAATGCATAAAATTTCTTTGTATAAGTTTTGAAAGTGTTAGGCTCACGACAGAGTGCTCGCTATAAGCTATGCTAGGCGAGAAGCAATTTTTATTTTCATATATTTTACACAGTGTTGTATAACCGATCGAAATATCTAGCCGTTATTAATATTATTATAAAACAAGAGTTTTTTTTTTTTTTTTGATTAGTCAGTTATTAACAATTAACGACAATGTGCTTGCCAACACTTCTTTTTAATGACTGGCATAAATTATATCCTAGATTAAATGTTATTGTTCTAGTACATTTTACTGACTGACCTTTTTTTTATGGTGAGAGTTCCATTGAAGTAAATTCAAAATTATATGGGGGCTAACGAAAGTGTGGCGAGTTTTTGGGCAATATTGTGAATTTTTACCTGTGTGAAAAAGAAAGAAAAGTACCAATCGTGGCTACTGCTGAAAAAGGATCAAAATTGAAGAAAAGGGACCAGCGGACTAAATGGGGTTGGAAGGGGCCATTTTTGGTCCAAATTGACCAAAGTGGCAACCGTGAAAGCGAAGAAAACTACCGTTTAAATGTCTCCACAGACACTGGTGAGTTTCTAGGTGATGACAACGTTACCACTTGGGCCAGAATCGCGAATAAAAGAACTGGTAACGATATTCGGTTACATAATGTTCTGGGGACTATTTTACCGGTAACGCTCAGAATCGGGGCGTTAGTGGCAAGTTCATAGTATTAAGTAACAATATGCATTGTATGTTTGATTGACTCATATAGTACTCGCTGATGTGTGTGTGTTATTTTGTGGCTTGCGTCATTGTTATTTGTTGTGTAGTTTGCGGTGGCGGAATCGCTGATAAACCATTTTTTCTGCCATAAATTGTATTTTTCGTGATTTTCGTAATTTTTTCTTTGAGTGCTTTTGTAGAAGAATATTCAAGGACTCTTTAAAAGTTCAATCAATTTCGACGCGTAACCTCTTTAAATGCAGTTATTTTTTTTTAGGAAAAGGAAAGGTAAGAAAATAATTAAAGTAGAGGTAGAGGAAAGCAACAATTTCTCTTCTGACACCAATTGTAGGGTATTTTAAGAAATCCTCGATAATTCCACAACTTCTGTTTTATTTTGAATCGCTGAGCTGTCGAATAAATAACTGAAATATCCCGTGAAGACCCTACGCTCGGAATCTGGGATTTTGAGATGCACATTGTGGACAGAGCTCCTTGGGAAATAGAGCGTCCATATACTCCCTCTTACTAAGATGTCGTGTTCACGCATTGATCAAAATTTGATGATGGAAAACTGATAGCTGGTACCTATGGGCCGAACTTCAAGAAAACCATAATAATGGATTGCTTCCCCGCTATTTTTTCAAGCGGGAATCCGTACAATAAAAGTTTACGTTAGAGGAGTATCTTCATTACTTTCATCAGAGAGTCAGGCCTTGCCTTGCAGTCCTACACAACTACTTCTAAGCTTGTGGATGAATGCATTAGAGTCCTGAATGATCCGAAGCCAAAAATAAGATTTTGTTAGGATAGGTTTCCGGGCATCAGGGACATGAAGGTAATGAACAGGCCAGACTACCTACACAAGCATGGTGCTAAAAAGTATAATAGCATCAAAAGTCCTTCTGTGGACTCACAAAGATACACACTAGGGAAGCCATAAGTAACTAGGAAAGAAAGCACTTCAGACAACACTGAATGCAATGCCCAGGGCAAATGCAGTCCAAATTGTTTATACTCTCAGCATCGAGACTATCAGCCAAACCCATAAAGCTACGCAGAGAAGACCCAAGAACTTTCACTAGGAAATATACGGGACACTGCAGTCTACGGTATCACCTGAGTAAGTTAAATCTAACTGATAAACAAATCTGTCGCTTTTGTGTGCTGGATAATTAAACGCCGGTTCACATTCTTAGCGAGTGCGTTGCTCTCTCCCATCTAGGCTACGTAACTTTGAGTCTTGATATGGAATAAAAAGCCAAAAGAGGTACTTAAATACATAAAAAAAAACCTTTGCATATAGTAATAGGCTAAAAAGTCAAGCACAAATCTAAATAAAGACCGCAATACAACGAGGCCTAATAACAGTAATAATAATGAATAAAAATTATATTGCATATCATAAGGCGCAAATTTCCTTTTTAATTCTCCCTGTCATTTCAAGTGCTTTGTACACGGATTTCGTACTAGAGCGTCACCATCTTTCATTCATTGGCGTTTGACCACCTCAGTGATTTTGGCCGTTTTTTAACAAGTCACGCCAGCCACGCCTGTTTCGCGATAACTGACGCCAATCGGGAGCACCTGTCGAGGTCAAACCTTCCTCCAACTGCCTCCCTCAACACAATGTAGGTATTCCCCTTCTTTTGCTTGCAAACAGCGGCCTTGACTGAATTATTATCATGGCCGAAGCATTTTCCTTCATTCGTATAACATGACCTAGCCAGCGGAGCCTTTGGGTTTATACACGCTGCACTATCTTCATATCTGCGTAAAGTTAATACAGCTCGCCAGCATACCTCCTGCGATACACGCCGTCGCACAGTGTTTCGTGTAGAACAAGCTAGCTGTACATAATTATTTTATGAGATTTTCCGTTTCATATGCAGTCACTTATTAAAACTACGTCATTTTTTTCAGCCATATGTTCTTTTTTTTTTTATTTTTTTCCAAAATTTTACTTCATGTGCATACATTTGCTTATTTCATATACAGTAACTCATGTGAATAAGTGACATAGATCCAAAAAAATTTAAAGGACTGGAAGACTGGAATACAAATCTCAATACTTTAAAAAATTCTAAAAATTCGGAAAAAAAATTAAAATTTTTTATGAAAATTCGTCGAATTTTTTAAATATAATTTAGTTTTTGTTATAGATCGTGACAAATTTTCTTATGGGAAATTAGTTAAAATAAATTTGCGAAAGCGAAAATTGTAAGAATTATCCAAAAAGGGGTGTCTACTTATTTATGTGAGTGACTGTACATATGTACATACATATTTTGTACTTATTTGAGTATTTATCCTGGCACTACAATTTTTACAGAATTATTTTATAGTACCAGCCAGGAATGTTAAAGTGAATTACAATAATAATAATAACAATGTAAATAATTAAATTAATTATGTCAAAATTAGTAAAGTAAAAGTAAAGTATCATACAAAGTAGAAAAGACAATAGATTTAAATTAAATAAAACTGATCCAACAAAAAGTTATAGGATAGGAGGGTAGGTTATCTTTTATAATTATGTTATTATTCGCTATCATCACTTTCATTCGATGAGTCACTTGTGGAATAGTCATGAACATCAGCAACACTACTGTGAAAGCTTGAAACAACTGGGGTATTTATTGACTCCTCAACATTATCGGGGGACAGTAAATTTAAGACTTCTGAAGTCAGACTTTTAAATTTTTTCTTAGGTATCTCCCTAAAACTGTTAACTAAAGGATCCGATGTTATAAGCAACATATTCATAAGATATCTATTCGTGGCTTCACGCGTCTGCTTTTGTGTGTTATAATCCCTGAATCGTCTCAAATCTTTGTTACGGGCTTCCTGTGCTTCCTCGGAAAGTTGACCAATAGGTAAAATTGCTAGTTTTATAATTTCAGTACTATGCACTAAGAATTTATGAACTGTAACAGGCATATTAAACCATGGATAGAGATCTATGTATAGTTTTTTAGTCTCGACCGCAAATTTTTCAAATCTTTGGATATTTATATTGTACCCAGATGCTAATGCGCGAAGGAGAGTGTCGAATCTTTTGATGAGCGTTACATCCAATCCCGTAATCTCAGCACTAGCCTCAGAATTTTCGAAAAACCTACGAGCTGTGTTGCTGTCATTGGTATTGCCGAAACCTGGTTTGGGTTTATCTTCATCAATCCATTATATGTACCTCTTTTTATGCCTTGGTGACTGGTGCGGTAGGTTGTGGCAGGTTGAAGTCAATGATCTTCGCCTTTTTGCTTTTGGTGTGTTCTTGTTGACCTTGCGCGTTTATTTTTGTATGTTTTATGGCTACGTGTTAGTTCCCTGTGTCAGGGAATTGGTTTTGCCGTTTGTAGATCAGCTTTAAAGGTTCAAATATCTCGTCGGAGCTGGTACGTACTTACATCCTATTTGATGTGTAGAGATAACTAAATCTACAAAAAAAAAAAAATTAAAAATAGATTTGCAAAGAATTCGCAATGGTTTTTTCTTTCGAGTATTAGAGAATACTTGCGACTATAACATATGTAAAATTAAGCCCGGATGTCCGCGGATGTATTTAACTTTTTTGTTCATAAAGTTAAAAATATAGGGAAAAAATACCTTTTCTTCTTAATAATGGAATGTTAAATATATTGAAAATACTCTAATTGCGAAAGAATTACTATTAAAAAATTTTGCTTACCTTCGAGCTTAGAATCCATCAAAAAAATGATATAAAAGTGTCACTTAAGAGAAATATGAATCTTAATATTCAACAAGAATTTTGCAAATTAATCAATGCATTTTACGGCCACTCCTGCCTTCTTACTTCAATTACTCAATATATATGAGCACAAATCTCAAAAAAAAAAGCAAAAAATCCCGCTATTTTGTTTGTTTTCTTTCATTTCTCATTACACTTTTCTTGGAATAAGAACTTTGTTTTTGTCCAGCTAGCTTGTTCTACTCGAAACACTGTGCGTCGGCATCACAGTCCTGTCTTACGCAGAACTTTTCTCTCAAACACCTCACTCAATCTTCTCTCGACACCGTCCATGATTCCGAGAAATTTATTAGGGCAGGTTTGATAAGCGACTTGTAGAGCGCGATTTTTATTCGTCAAGTGAGGATTTTAATTTTCAATTGCCCACTCAGTCCAAAGTAGCACCAAGCAGACCAAGTCTGCTGACGCATATTTTTATAAAATAGGGTCTTTCAGCCAGAGTTGTTTCACAGTGTAAGTATAGTGCAGGTCAAATGACATTTATTAGATAATTTTATATTTCACTAAGCTTAAGCATGAATAATTGGAGTACGCAGGGGGGGGGGGGGGGAGGTGGGGTAGTGCTAACCACAAAATCGTAACCACAAAATCATAACAAAAACAAATATGTAAATAACAAAAAGTTGTGCTAATTAGAAGCATACATTTCAGCTTTTGTTCTTGTAATTAAAAGCCACAAATTAATAAACACACAAGAATTTTCTGCTCAACCGCATAGAGCAAACGCACAAACAATTATAAATTAGCAATGAGAATTTACTGATGATGAATATTTTGTAATTGTGTGTGTTTAAGATTTGTTGGGCATTGTGCACTAGTTAGGTTAGGCTGGGTTAAGGGCGCGTGCGTGCCCTCAGTGAGTGGCGGGTGGAGGTATATTCGTTCAACCAGACTGCTTCCCCGTTGTCCTCAACGAACAACTTGCTTTCTCTGATGTACGTTAGTCAGAGTGAAAGATCCATCCTCCCAACCTCCGCAAGACTGTCGAAAACTTGTGCGCCGTCTTGTTCGCAGTTCTTGACATGGGCAAATAAAGTGATAAGTCGACTCCTTTTCCTCGTCCTCCTGACTGCTTCTGCAGAGGGAGCTTATTGGTATACGCCACCGTCGGAACATAAATGCAATAGCTCAATGGCCTGTGATAACACCCGTAAGTACTCTCACTGCAGATTTATTTAGGTTCTTTCCTATTCATGGCCATAAGAACATTGAGACCTTACAATCATCCTTATTGCTCCACATAGAGTCCGTTGTCCTAATCTTATATTCCCCGATTTGCTTCAGGAGATAACCCAGTGAAGGACGTACGAAGCTGTCGGCCTAGCTAATATCCATTTCAGAACCTTTACCGGCCATCCCATCTGCAAATTCATTCCTTTAAATATCGCTGTGCGCCAGAACTGAGTAAATGGAGGATTTAGGTATCTATGAACGCCAGGCTCGACACCACCGATATCCGACTTCATCGCGTGTGTGAAGCGGCCTACTTGTCGAAAAATTTCGTCAAATTGATGTCTTGGACCGTACTATCCTGAAGAGGACTCTTTTTTCTCTCTATGACATAGATCTCTTTCTGGGAGACATTGCATGAGTCAAGAGAGCAAGATTTGAGATCATTTCCAAAAAAGTGAAAATAACAATGCCATTTGTTTATATTGCGAAAAAACGCTACAAAACAAAGGATCAATATAATGGAGTCTATGGAGCCAATATCGGTTTTCCATCTTCAAAAGGGTATGAATCTGCGCCAGAATATCAGACTATAAATAAAATAAATAATAAATAATAATGATAATGATAAATAAATCTGGATATCCGGATAGCTTCACAAACGAATATTAACTGGACTTTATCCGTGTCAGCGAATATCCCTATGGATATCCGGATATTTGAATATGCGGATAGTCCCAGCACTAGTAGGAATATGTTGGTCCAACATCCAGTGAAGTCGTTGATATCACATTGAGTTCTGACCGTGATAAACCCTTCTTCTCAGACCATGCATGTATTAGCTTCAGCATTCGCCTGAAGAGCGTAGAATAGGACAGAGCCTTTAGAAACCCAGAAAAATTTAGATATAAAACGTGGACAACTCAAAGAGGCTGCCATTGTAGAAGAACTGGGGGAATTCTATAACGTACATACAAAGGCGCTAATAACTGCTAGTTCGAAATACTCTATCTCATAACTTGCTTGAATTAAGACCTGTTTCAGGCTGTGACAAAAAATTCATATTTCAATATTTTCCCCTTCATGTTACAAGACTTATTCCCAAAAATTGCAAAAGATGGGCTGCTCTACTTTATAGGATCTAACTAAAGGCATCAACAGAAGGTCCAGGTATATCCCTTGTTGCTCTCAATTGGTGTCAGCTATCAGGACGTAATTTGCTGCGTAAAATCAAAACCGCCAAGGCTGTGAAGCGCCAATTAGTGTCCTTGATGAGCAACCTCTCACACCTCTACATACTTGAATTCGCTTGGGTAAGCATGGAATATAAGGAAGGTAGTGCAAGTTGAGAATTTGTATTCAAGTATGTATATATCGAAGCTCTTCCCTGGTTTCTTTTATGTTGGTTATAGCTATGTATGTGTGTAACATTTTCTACGGTTAACGATAAGGACCTTTTTCGATGCACAAAGTAACAGCTTGAGTTATTGCTGTTGACACACTTGTAGTAGTTGTGTTTGTTTTCTTATTTTGTTGTTATTTTTGGTGTCATGTGCAACTTGACGTTGACAAACTCATGCATTACTAACAGACAAAAACAACATATTTACAATCGCTTAAACAAATCACAAAAAACCGGTTCCTAACTATACTTTTCTGAGAACAAAATTGGACTACTCCTAAAGGAGGCATATGTGCACTTAATCATTCCATATTTAACAGGACAGAGTAGCTACGACAGTCTTCATTTAAAAACCGTATAACTCAGAGAGGAAAGTAGTTTCCCCAGCAATACCCCAGCGGGTTACGATTACATAATCCGGAGTGTGATCGAATAGTTAACTGGCAGTAAGGTCTGTTGTCTGGCCGTTACTGATTCTCTGAACTGAGGATGCTGAGATTGCTGAGCATTATCTGTGCGCCTACTTTATTTTCTTTAGGATAAGGTATGGGCCATCATATCACGCTTTGCTACCCTTCCTTCGTTCAACATGTTGGGAAAACGGAGAAGTTTTACTGCCTCTGTCCTTCCTTGATTAGATCCTGACTTAAGGTCAGCTGTGTTACTTCTTTCTTTAATGAACTTCCAGCCTTCAGGAGAACGAGACGAAGAAACATCTTCTATGCGTCTGCCTCGACCTTATTTCAACAAGATGGGACTATAGCTGTGTTTACCAATTGAGCTCTTTGAGACCCAGAATCTCATCATTTATCAGCATAAGTTGAACACATACAGTCGACAAAACGACCGGACCTTATCAGTGAGGCTTCAGCTCTGCCAAGCTCACTATAGTTGTTTGAAAAGCTTCTCGATGGCAACCCGCAGAAAAATAATCATCTCAAGCAAATTACTACTCTAACCTTTTGGAAGCTGCATAAATGCTTGTTAATTTAACATCAAAATATTCATCAACCTTGTAAAAAATCGTGAGATTAATTTCAAACGAGAGTGATCTGTGATTGGTTTCTTTTTTTTACAGAAGGATATAATTGATATCCTTTTTGGTTAGATTAGGGGCTAGTCAGTCTGAACAGTGCACGAATGGGTATGCAGAAGATCTGCCAGACAGTACCCGTAGCAATACAAATAGGACCTGTCCGACACTACCCCTAGGAAAACAAAGAGGACGTAACGAGCAGTACCCGAAAGGGCATGCATGAGAATAGAAAAGAGCCTGCTCGACTACCCGCTCAGGCGTAAACAGGTATAATTGGTCTCTTCATGGACAAGCTCATACAAAGGGATCACGCCAACCCATATAAAGAGATGAAACCTAGCTACTACTTTGCAACTCATCCCAGATTCATCCTAGACCAATCTCATTTTTTGCAGGGAGTATACATCCAAACATACTTAAGTACATGCAAACGAAAATGTGTGGTTATGTACGTCAATGACATTTTTGATAGCATTTACAGGATATGAGCATCATGCAGGATTATCCGATTGGATGATGGGTGCGATATGCGGGTTACTCATATATACGAGTACACATTCGCATACATAAATACAAATTCTATGAAAGATTCAAAGTGAAAGGGTATGAACTAACTGGCAACGCGTTTGACAAATCACCAATAACAACAACCGTCAACAACAATAAAAATAACAAATATTTACGTAAATGTGGTAAACATATTTCGTTAGCATAGAAAATCAAAATAAAAGAAGGGAAAATGATTTTCTGGTAAAAGTCGTAGCATGTAGTGACGATAACGATGATGTGGGCACGTAGAGGTAAAATTAGCATCGTGCCATGACTATCACAGTTAGTTTTGGCGGTAGTAGGGGGATTCTCGAGATATTGCGATTATACTAATACTATTTTCAATAAAATCAATGAGCTGTTCTCAAAGCTTTTTAGCTCAAAATCTCTTCGGCACAATTTCGCGATCACTTCCCTACAACTCCGGTATTATTTTCGATATCATTTCGTTATTTTTGCAAAACCATTTCGGGATAACTTTGCGATAGTTGTGGTTTGTAAAATAAAGTGCTCCGAAGAGAGTCAGCGGTTTCGAAATAAGTCACAGCTACCGCAGCTCAAAAAAGTCACTTGTTCTATGATGGCTAATAGTTCCAAAAAATATATAAGTCACTAGTGACGAAAAAAGTTATTTATTTTAAGAGATTCATGAGCTAAAAAAAAATTACTAGATTAAAAAATTCGAATGTGCAAAGAAGTCGTAAGTGATAAAAAAGTCACTAGCGATAAGCTCATAAGTTTTTAAACACGTGACTTTTTCGAAGCTGGTGAGCTTCGTAGTTTTTCTTAACCGGTGGGATAGCAATCTTATAGGATCATTCCAGTATTATTTTCATTATTGTTTCGTGATCTTTGCAACTATTTTGAAATAACTCACGGATACGTTAAAAAGTGAATTCCTGCAACAAGTTACATGTTTCACAAAATCACTTTTTCAATAAAAGCCAACGGTTCCAAAAAAACATAAGTCACTGGTGGCAAATAAGTCTATCGTTTGAAAAAATTTATCAGCTCAAAAAAAAAAACTAAAAAAAAAATACAAGTGACAAAAATTCGATTGTGCAAAAAAGTCGTTAGTGTTAAAAAAAGTCACTAGCGATAACCTCGTGACTTTTAAAACAAGTGGATTTTATTTAACTGACGAGTTCCAGACTTTTATCAATTTTTGTATCACATCGGTAACATTTTGCTATTTTTTTCGGTAGCTTTTCGGAACTGTAGCCAACAAATTTTGGAACTATTATGCACAGTTTCAGGACTAAAGCCGTACTTTTTTTGATGATTTCATTTCCAGAAAATAAACGATTCCGAAGGGAGGAATCTGTTTTAAAATAAAAAACTGATTCGTTAAAAGAAAAAGGTCCTCCACTTAGTTCAAAAAATAACTGATTCAAAAACGTCACTTGTTTCATAATAAAAAAAAAAAAATAAAAATGTCACGAGTGAAAACGCCATTTTTTTTTAAATATTTAAGAGTTCCAAAAAAATCACTTGTGACAAGACTTAAAATTTCGATAAGCTCGTGACTTTTTGAAACAAGTGATTTTTTGGAGCCGCAGACTTTCCTGTTTGTGTTTTTTTTTTGTAACAAATGAGTTCGAGACCAGTTCAGATAATTTTCTGTATTTTTCGACATCACTTCGATTTTTTTGCCACACTTTTAGGACTAAATTTCTATTTTTTGGGATGATTTCAAGATCACTTCAAACGATTGCGAAGCAAAGTAGGTTTAGAAAATCAACTGCTCGAATTGTTAAAAAGAAGTCACTGGTTCAAAAAAGTCACTTCTTCCTTAACAGTGAACTCTTTAAAAAATACAAATCACTAGTGTCAAAACATCCATTTATTTTAAGGCTCTTTCGACCCCAAAAAGGTTACTCAGAAAAAACTTGGATTGTGATATATGTAGGTCGCTATTTCTAAAAGAGTTAAAAGCTCGTGACTTTTTGAAGCTAGTGATTTTTTTGGAGTGGGTGAAATTTCTGGATTTTTTTTAAAGGCATTTTGTATAGAACTGGTTAGTTTTAGTTATCTTTAGAATCGATTCTGAAATGATGCCCGAAAAAATTACGAAGCAGTATCGAAATTACCAAATCCTTACTGCGGAATATTTGTTAAAGGATTTGGGAAACTAAAAGTAACATGTTGCTGAACTGACTGCGAAATCCTTTGTTTTCAAGAAATGGTCCCGAAATGTTCTCGCACACAACTCCGGATTTGTTACGAAGCTATTAGCAAAAAATTCCAGAAGTAATCTCAGATAGATTGAGATTAAGGACAGTTTGGGAACCTAGTTAATACCCAAATTAAATTCTATTTTGTAACGAATTTTGGGGATATCTGATTACTATGCACCTTCTGCTAAAGTTCGAATCGCTGAACTGTCGAATAAATAACTCCAATATTCAGTATTGTAAAATTGTTTATTTTAGACTACTTTCGGAGTAGTACTTCACAACTATAATTCACTAATAGCGTATCTAAATCAAGCTGATTCGTTATTCCTCAGCTTGCGCTGCTTTTATATTCTCTGCTACCTCATTCGCATATTTCTTCTTAGGTCTAGACGTTTCATGCACATGCCTTCTAGAACAGTTGTATCTCATGCTTGGTTATTTAGCTATATACATGTATATCTGTAGTTTATGCTTTTCTTCTAGCCATATGCGTGTGTATGTGTGAGTAACAACTTCTGCTCTTAGATGCCATCTACATTATCTCCCTGCTTCAAGCTGCTGGTTATGTGTATGGAATATTCTTCGTTTCCTTGTACATTAGTGTGGTTGCTTGCGATGTTTTTTTGTTGTGATTATTTACTAACAGCATAGTGATGCTAATATTCGCTGCAATATGATCCTGAAAATAGTAGTCGCAGCATAATGCGATATGCGATATGCCCTTGACCGAAACAAAACATGAAGTTGCCCCTAAATTGTACTAGAAGAAACTCTTTATGGTTCAGCACTGATCCTTCTATCTTGCTTCCTAACTAGCACCTTACAAATATTGTGATAATGTCCATTCATACACTTGTTTGTTTTTCCTTTATCATTAATTTCTGGGAGTGCAACCCGCATCATAGTCCTTAGACGGATGTTAATTCGGTATACCTCCGTTTAAAGGTCCCTTATGACACTAACTCATCTGTCACGTGAAAGCATCGGGTTCTTACTACTTATTTCATACTACGATGTATGTAGCTAAGATGAGTAAATGTGTTACCTCTTAGTATTAAAAAGAAAAGCATTAGGACGATGCACTTATGCCTCAACGCGATGTTAGTTCGGCATCGTGGTAATCGTCAAAAGTGTTACTGGCATACATGTACGATGTCCAGCTTACTCGTACAGGATACCAATATATATATACAAACAAAGAGGTATTTATATTGGATATTTTTTCTACCAAAAAGTTGTAAATACAACAACAACAGCAAAATGCGTGTAGTGGTAACAACACGAGCACAAAAATATATGTGACAGGTGGGCAATTTATCGATACGTTAGACAGCTGAGTGACAACCGATTTAACATACATAGATTAGAAGATTTAGGAAGTCATTGGGATTTCCAGGTATCAGACGTGACATCAAAAGAATGAATTGAAGATGAGCAAAGTATTTTTTAACCTTTTTTGTTTATTCTGTCTAGTGTAAGACACGTGTCACATACCAGTTACAAGCATATGACTGAAACAAAGTACTCAAGGCAAACTAGGGAGCAGGGGAGAGAAAAGATACATACGAACTAATAGACCTGGTAGACGAAATCCCAACTGGGTCAGTGGCTTAAAAAATTCACGCGGTAGACGCGATATTCGTAAGAGGCTACTAAAACTCACAGGCCTACAAAGAGGATGCCAACGCTCAGACGGTATTTTTATTGTAACCATCTTTGGAAGCAGAAGAATACTGCAACGCTTACAATGCCGGAAGGACCAGATGGTAAACTATTTAAGTTCTCTTGGTATTTTTGCGCCAGTTAGCTTAACGAACTGGTAACACTACGAACTCATTCAGTCTATGTGAGGTCCTCATGGATCGGCCAGTTCAACTTAACCTAACCTAGTTTAACGAAAAGCGACTGGCGTTCTTTTTTTTACGGCTAAACCCGGTTAAGAGTCAATTCAATACAAGAAGAAGAGGCAAAAAGCTAACTTTCCGCCAAATTTCAGGCGCCAGGATTCAAATAAAACCGGCTACCAATTTTTTCGATAGACGCTACCGTCTATTAATCCTATCGGGTTAAAATTGTATTAGAATCCACAGGCTTCCAGGACATTCTTAAGTATCGCCTAACGTCAGTCTTCAAAGTTGGAGAGCTTCAAATCACAGTAAAAGCTTAATACTGTGTAGTCCACGATGTGGGATGAACAGACTATGTGGCAGGTTCGTTGTGATACTACATAAGATAAAGACGATGTTATTGAAACTATTTAGAAAAGCGTTGCGTGGCAACGATGTAGTTTCGTACAAAACCGATCAGTCCTTCGGAGACCCTAACGAGCCGAGACCGAAATATTTTCGCTTCGTTCTAGCAAAAGCTGGACATTCAAGCATAAAATGTCTCGATGATTCATCCCTGCAGCTGCAGCAAGAGGTTTCCAGTACGTAGAGACGTGATGCATAGAGTCCCTTTGGACAGCGATCCACAATCCCAATCAACATTGAGCGTTTGCGAACCCAATAGCTTTGGCAGAACGCTTGCTAACTACTTCTACTACTCGCCATCCTGCAAGAGGTAGAGCCCGCCGAGCTTAAGTTGACTCAAGGCCCATTAATAGAGGAGCAGACCAGAGGTGGACAGGGGTACTCCGTACAGATATCTATATTTTCGGTTCAATTGTACCCATGCGCGCTTGGGCAGACGCGTGGAATATTGCTATGTCCGGCAACCAAGATGATTTTAATAACAAAATAGTTCGACGCAAACGAAAGCGACATCAGGTATTTCCATACCATCCTCGATTGCACCACAGATGAACTTAGGGCTTTAATAGTCGCTTGGCTATCGTAGATAATATTTAGGTCTTTAACCGTTGTAGCAGTGGGCAGCATTCCATCCGGCATCCTCCACTTGGAAGATGCTGCTGTGATAAGGGATAACTTAGAATATTCCTGATAGAAAACCCCTCCTAAAACGTTCCCGTCCAACTTCGGCCTGTCCGGAAACAGGTCACCAGTCCACTACCCAAAGTTCACTAATTTCCCCACCTCTCTCTCGAAGGGCTGACTGCTCTGAAGCTTGCACAAAGGCAGTTGTTGGCCCACAATAGTCTGTCTTGTTCGAGACCGCGCCGTGTTAAGTGCGCCCCACCAGATCACATTGAGCATGGTCGAACTGACTACCATTTCATAAATTTAGTGCACTACCCTTGGCGGGAGTCCTCAGCTCTTACCGATTGCCCCCCTGAAGCAGTACAATGTAACGGAGGCCCTTCTAGTCCTATCCTATCCAGAACAGCTTCTTGTCCAATATAATCCCCATATACTTAACCTAACCTTATCAGAAAGTATCAACCATATTTTCCTAATCGAGGGTCTTATGAAAGCGGAGATCTTGTATCTTCAGCTCACCGAGGCCAGACATCTCACAGGATGTCCAAAAATTTACCTCTGACAATTGCCAGATCATCCACATAGGCCACCCACTGACTTCTAGTGCCAACAGAAGCTCGTTTACCACAACCCAGAGTAGAAGAGCTAAAACACCCCTCTGTGGCGGGCCTCTGTATACCTTTCTCTCGATTGTGGATCCTTCCTACTACGGTGGGACAATTGGGTTACACATAAGTTTCTTAATGAATTCAACGAGAACTCCTCGAATCTTAGGCGAACCTGAGGATTATTAATCCATCTTTTGAATAATTTCAAGGTACAATGCCGCACTGAGTTCAATATTTTCCACAAGCACGTAACAAATGAACAAACAAAGGAAACGAAAGTGCAAGTAAAGAATGTTTACAGAGAAAGAAGTAGAATATTAAACAGCAATAAGAAAAATGGCAAATACAAACAAATAAAAGCAATAAAAAACATATTGCGAAGAAAACACAATAAACGGCAGGACCAAATGAGCAAGCAACAGGGATAGGAAACAACAGCGACAATAAAAAAAGGAAAACGGCGAGTATGCGCACACTTTTACATATGTTATTGTACACATAACGGTTTATTTTAGTATATTTGAATGGAAAAAACAGCAACAAAAAGGTGATATCAATAATATTAAGAAAATAAGTCGAACGTGCAAAAACGCCAAATCAACAAAATGCCAGCATAGCATTGTGAATGATAACTAAGTGTGATATCTTATCTGTCAAATGCCTGGCAGGATGTTCAATATGGCTACTTTTTAGCGTTTTGACAGGGTGTTCAATATGGCGGCGCATAGGGCCGGCTATCTTCAGCGGGTGATAAAAGAGATACAGAATGAGACAGCGATAGTCAAATACAAATCAGGTGATCCAATCACTTTGGAATTTTGACGTCTATGCAGAAGATATCACACTTGGTTATCATTCACAATGCAGCATAGTTTGGAAATAAAAATCACAGCAACAACAACTATGACATCAATAGAATGTTATTGGGCTATGAAGATGCGAAGAGGTTGAAGGATTTGTTGACCCATTCGACCTTGGAGTGGCAGTTGACTGTTAAAGTTGTTGTTGTTGTTGTTGTTATTGTTGTTGTAGCAATAAGGACACTCCCCGAAGGCCTTGGGAAGTGTTATCGATGTTGATGGTCCTTTGCCGGATGCTGTTCCGGTACGTGACGGTAACAAGCATCATTAAGGCACCAGCCCGACCGTCTCGGGAACGAATTAGTATGACCACATCAAACCTTCAAGGCTGAAAACTGTTAACGATCTTTTCAGGAAATGGCACAAAAGAACAGCGTACACTTCTACACCGTAGATCCATGAGAAACTGGGGGTCGCCAGAGCCTCGGCTGTTAAAGTAACAGAATTTGCCACGGGTAGATGAGGTTGACAACTGGGTTGGAGAAACTATATTTTGCGCTACCAGCACCTTGAATAAATTTTGTGTTTTAGACGCCTCTTACGACAGGCATACCTGCCGCGGGTATATTCTAAGCCCCTGACCCGCTCATAGAGTAGTATTGAGACAGCATATCTAAAATATAACCCACCCTAATGTACAAAAGTAAACCTTATAGCGCAGCATCGGTAAACACTCTCTCACTCATCACCGTTAAACAACAACAACGCTTGGGAAACGAAGCAATGTCTTGATTGCTGGCAATTTGTAGGTCGCGCGTATTGCATATATTAACACCTACATGCACACATACAAATGCACACCAACACGGGCGTAGTTAAACATACATATAAAAGCTCTCTGATACTAACCAATACATACATACATATGTAAATAAATAACAAAAATTGTTGTCAAAATATGATTCTGCTACTAAATCGCCTTAGTTGTTTCTGGTGTTCTTGTTATCAAACTTAGTATGAGCTAGTGTGAAAGTGACGAACATTTTATAGATGTGTGCACGTGTGCATTTGTGGCAATAAGAGAAACTTGCTTACATCGATATTTTGGGTTAAGCAGCCGTGTCTTCTGAAGTAGTACAAAATTAAGGTGTGTGATAGTACAATAACTTAAGTACATACATAGAAACATACCCAGCAGTCACAGGAACAAGTTGCTCATCATGAGAGTTATGGTTTGGAAGTAGAGTTAGTGGTAAGGGTATACTTAAAGTTTAGGGTAGGGTAATAGAGAGGGCAAGAGGTAGAGGTAGTGATGGAGGTAGTGGTATAGGTGGATACAATACAGGCAGTTGTCAAAATAGGCCGTGAAGCCTAAAGTTCGCGAAGTTACTACACCTTAGGAGAAATGGGTGGACGAGAAAACAGAGAGTATAAAAGCAGCGAAATCTGAGTAGTCAGTAATCAGTTTTGATTTAAACACGCAATTAGTTGTGAAGTAAGTGTTATTGTGAAGTACTTTCAAAGTAGTCTAATAAAGACCATTTTGCATTATTGAATATTGGAGTTTTTTATTCAACAGCTTAGCGATTCGAACGTTAGCAGACGATTTGGAATAAGCGAAATTTCACTAAATTCATTACAATATGATTACAGCTCCCCGAAACTTTGTCATAATTGGTAGCTATTTAAGCGACAGAGTAGTCCTATTTAATACGTCCCTCAGGAATCTTCCCTAGCTCCAACTCTATGTACTGCGATATATGCAATGGATCTACTCCAAGGTATGGCTGACGAATATAGGGCTAGAGATGGCTGGTAATAAGGCAGAACTAGTTTTGGTGAGCTCAAAGCTAACCGTGGATGAATTAGCCCTTACCATTGGAGCTTATCTACTAAATTCAAATCCTTGCTTGAAATATTTAGGAGTAAACATTGACTCAAAACCAATTTTTAAGGAGCACTTCAAGACGTCTTCCACTTCCATTGTCCTTGTTTTCATGACGAAAGAGGAAGACGATGAATTTAGTTTCCCTAATATGCAGACACATTGATTGTTGAACTGCTGTGAGCGAAATGGGATGTGGATCAGTTTCAACTAAGGGGTTGCTTAAAATTGCTCAAGAATATTTTCAGTAAAATATCGCATTCTTTGCCATAAGACGTTTTGCAGAAGAAATTCAGAACAAGTCGCCAGGAGTTTGCAATTAAACTGTGGGTAGCACAAATGCTTAGTTTGTCCGAAATATTCCCGAGTGCAAAAAAAAAAAAATACTTGGCGCGATTTACCTCTGAGTAGACTTAGGCTATGTTTTCTCTTTCAATTGGAGTCGGGCTCCTTTTTAATTTTTCCTACAAATTGGCAGAACGGCACCTACACTTTGCACTGAGAAGCTTTTCGTGGCAGAAATACAAACGGAGACAAAACACTGCCAAGGGCCGATGCCGCTAAGAAAATTTTTTCTAATTGAAAAAACTGGTTTTCGAAATTTTTTGATGCTGATTTGAGCGTGGCGCATGATTTTTGAGGCAAATAGGTTGAACTGACCGGTCAATCACGACTTCACATAAAGTGAATGTGTCCATAGCTTGATCGGAATTTGTTTGACGACCAAACCGAAAACCCCCAATTAGGTACCAACATAAAATTATAGAATAACTCCGTCTTCGTAGCAAATACCAGCAGTTTTCTAGGATCTACCTTAATTGCTGCCTAGAGATCTGGCTAGAGCTAAAGCCTTGATCTCGCGAGCGCAGGACACGAACAGAGAACATGCACATGTTTATTGCTGCAGCTCGCACCACCTACATCTGCTGTTACTAACGTGGCCTTACTTATGCACGTGAGTCTTAAGTCTTCTCTTTTTAGAGAGGAACTTTGTCAATCCAACGTTGTAGGATTTGCACATAATCTTAGAAGTTTTGGCAGCTCTGAGATCTTTCGTGCTTAATCATATGCAATTTTTCCAAACGGATTAGGACTTCTACCGCCGATTCGTCAAGTGCTGAACGGTCTTTTACCCATTCATCGGCCTTTTCGATAACTTCAGTCTGTAGGATTTACTTATTTCTGGATTGACAGCTCCAGCGGATTTGACTCCTTCGGTTAATTAGGAACCATCGCTATAGTATGTTCTGTCATTTGCGCAGCCTTGCGCTAACTCTCCTGATCTATTGTAGCTCTCTGTCGAAGCTCAGGCACGGGACCATGTAGACAAATGAGTTGTATGTCTTTTTTTAAACCAATGTTTCGCCAGGTATAACCTTTGTCGGGTATGTTGGTACATTACATAAAGGCCAGGTATTAATTATCGCCTAAAGGTTGATCGCTTAGGTTAAGCTTTAATTAATAATGATTTGAGTTTTTTTGTTTTTACGAGACTGGTTTTCTTCGGCCTAGTTCGATATGCATTGAACAAGTTCGTGTTGCAAACAGAGCGAATGTATAATACACATACAGGATGTTCGGCAGGTATCGACATTTTGGGAGGAGATTTCATTTTTAAATGGTCACGATAATCATTTCTCAGAAAAACCTCTATCCTAACATTTAATGAATCCATGATTTGCCATTGACCTCTTAACGGTCCAGTCATTTCCTGCCATCTTCTCCTTCTTCTGGTAGCAATAAATGCCAGAAATTCCCAAAGGTTTTGGGTAGTATTATCGATAATGCTGGCCCTTTGACGGATGTTGATTTGGTACGTTCCGGAAATTAGCATCACTAAAGTACTAGCTCCACCATCTAGAGAACGATTTGGTGTGACTATATAGTAAGTTCTAGGTCTGTGGATTTTAGTCGCCTCTTACGCGGACATGCCTAACGCGGAATATTCTAAACTATCTAGCCCGCTGAATAAATGTGACGCACCCTGTATGTGTCAATGCCAAGTAGTATATGTAGAATGCATTATTATGATTAAAAATCTGTAAAAGGGATGGAAAGGGAAAGCAAGGTATGTGACACAAAATATGCGAGCTGAAAAGTGGGTAAATATTTTGAATCAAAGTGGCGTTAGACATCATTATTTAGGTCGAGAAATAAGTTACTTTAATGCTAAATTTCGTATATAAATAATTTTAGGACATGTCATAGGAGCAGTACGCACCATTCGGTACAAATTAAGTGTGATATTTTATCCCTCAAACGGACTGACCAGATGTTCAATATAGCGCGCATACGGTTGGCTATTTGCAGCGGGTGATAGAAAGAGGTACAGGATGAGACCACGATATTGATTTTAAAAATCAGGCGAGCTTGTCCGTTTGTATTTTGACGTCTACGTTTTAGATATCATACTTGTCTTCTCCACAATGCTACGAATTTCATTGAAAATACTGGTCTATATCTTTGAGTAATAGATAGAAAATCGTCGTAGAGTTTACTGAGTCTATGGATATATTTGGATGTCCGCCGATTTGCTGCCAGATCAAACGGCTGTCTTATGCCTCTCTGTAGATAATTCTCTTTTCAGTATCAGGTACTACTCCTACGACATCTTAATGAGCGTGACCAGACTGTCTAGCTCTTCTGTCTTATGTCGAACCCTGTGTGTAACTACACCCCATCACCTATGTGTAATGTAATGTGGTTCTGCTTGAGATGCTTAGCAGAGATGTTTAGCAATCTGCTTATTATCAAGCTCACTTGTTGGATCGTTGGTATCAAACCAAATATTAATTTTATTAGATAAATTTCATTCATATTTATACAAAATTATTCTAATTAATTCTTATGGGCTATGTAATGTATATATTTATACTAATACATACTTACATACTAAGTGTGGGAAATGCGGCCTAAACACAAATCGAAAAGTTGCTGGGAACTGCAACCTACGTAAAAACGGAATAAGTTGTAGGAAATGCAACTTAAGCATAAACAAATCGTGGGAATAAATTGTGAGCAAGCAAATGTTTGTGGTGAGCATTTAGTCAGCTTTAAACTGAAATAGAATAACCTTCAAGTTACGAGACAGCGTACTGAGTAGACTGTCATAGCACGAGTCAGAATATCAGCCCAATTCCGAACAAAAATTCGAGAACAAAAGTCCGAGGGAATATTTAGAGTTGGGCTGTATATGTACGTACAAAACATGAATTAGAGTTGGCAAATATCCGTGTACCTGTGATTTTGTCACAGCTACTGAAATATTTCGTGACTGATTGCCTGTGACAGCATTTATTTCCCGTTACCAATCACAGACTAAAACATAGCTCTCATCACAGGAACAAATCGCTTCTATGCTATAAACCAATACAATGAGCAAGTTACTTATCTGCGACTGAATAGCAGTAGGTGTCCCAAAAAAATTACGCAGAGTTTATTATTCGCAAAACAATCCGCAGGGAAAAATATAAAACTGAGGTAATTCTATATGACAGCATGACACTGCTAATACGCGTCCAAAAATATCGGGAGAGGTGTCAAAAGACGCGTTTTGATCCCAGGACCACAAATTCGAAAGCGGAAAGTCCAAATTTTATTTCTGCCAAAGGATATTTCCAAAAACCGCAAAATGGCGCTCCGAAACCGGGGGTGGCATCCATAGTATTTTTGCGCAGAACACCTTTCTGTATTGGCGGCCTTCGGTCGCGCTTATAAAAAATTACCCTAGGTGGGTCCAACACCGGTTCGGAGACCAAATATATATCCGCGGAAAACACTTTTACCCACAGTTTTTCTTGTGAATACCCAAAGTAATCAATATTACAACAACCACATGCAAATTTTCTATTTTGTTTGCAAATATCTCTCGACAAACTAAAAATTTTTATTTCGGCCTTCGGATTATTGCTTTCGAGGTCAATACGCGTCTTTTGACACCTTTCTCGATATTTTTGGACACGTATTACCAGTGTCATGCTGTCGCATAGAACACCAAAACTGATTCCTGTTAGCGTGGTATATGTTTTTTTTTTCAGTCACAGTTACGGTTAAAAGCCGCTGTGACTGAGAGGTACCAATCCAATTGGTACCAATTGATTAATTCGTTGTAATTCTATAAATAGAACAAAAACAGCAACAAAACCAAAGTTTCTGTGAAAACCGCCGTACCAAGCATAGCTTTAACACATAATTGCATACGAAGTATGTAATGTGTAAAAGATTAAAATATGCAAAAAGAAGGCAATTGGGAAAAACTTTACAACAACTAAGGCATGACGTAGCTGAATGCGTTTGTAACCATTTCAACTATCGTAGGAGTGCGGGTTCGACTCCCACTCCCAGGAGAAAAGGCTTTGAAGATATTTACAAGGTATAATCGAAACAGCTGTCGCCTTGTCCGTCACGTTGTTTAAATTTTTCCCAAATTATTAAATAAACAGATAACATTGTTCCTAAAAATCACAGGATCGGCCAAAATTAACATGTATATGTATGTAAGAGTCAATGAATCTCAGGCCAAACTACACGAGCCGAAATATATGTATGTACAAATGAATGTTTAATGTTAATTGTAATGTCCTTCAGATAGCTTTTCTTATACTGTTTTCACACAGAAACTTAATGATCTCATTTCACCTGCTAATGAAATCGTAAATTTTTTGCTTTCACACAGAAGTAACTGCTCGATTAGTATGAAGGATGAGACAGACAATCATGGCGGAACGATACAAGGTGGGAGCATGGTGACATACCTACAAACAAAAAAAATTCCATGTACTTGTAAATTCGATGGACAAATGTCAAAATCGTACTGCGCCGGCAGTTGATGTATCAAATCAAATAAAAAAGGTTATAATCAGCTGTTCGATGCGGCCACCTTGTATCGTTCCGCCATGCAGACAATGACATTTGCTTTGAAAACTAAGAAGCGGAAACGCAAGCGGAACGCTGCCAACAGAGTTGCATTGTGCTTTTGACTTCATTAGGCATTCGATTAGCTACTAATAAAATAATAACAGATTCGAATTTTGTAGAGAAGATTGAGCTCAATAAGCGTCTTAATGTAGAAAATTGCCTTTATTATTCAATAAGCCGTCTGTGTGAAATTAGTATTACAGCCCCTGTGGCGTTACAGCGCATCTATGTATGTAAGACCGCTATAAATCAATTGTGATACCCTAATATGATAAAGCAAATAAATATGTAATAATCTTTCTCTCATTAAGAAAAAGTTCAAAGGTAATAATATTTATTTAATTTCCTAATATTTCGACTGACTTGACCTGTTTCATTGTAATGGGCTTATTTATTTACGAAACAAATGCCTTTGGTCAGCACAGAATTTTAGGTAAGTTTCTGTAGGAAGAACAGAGCAAATTCCGCAAAATTACAAAAAGTTGTACTGTCTGAAAGATTCTTTTGTTTACAATAACTGCGAAATACATAGTACGGGAGCGAGCTGTCACTTTTAGTGCCCGATAGTATCAACATGAGGTGACATAAGGTCAACGGCTATAACGTCAATTGACCTTATGCCCAGTTCAAATGGCCAGTTATGACTATATGAAATGGACACATTTTCAATAATTGCAATGTAATTGTACCATTGGCATTGTGAGCGACCTGTTTTTTTTTTTTTTTTTGAGGTGACATAAAGTCAATGGCCCCAAAGTGAGTGGACTTTATGACAATTCAAATGGTCGTAAGGTCAATATACCTTATGGCATTCTGTTTTTTTTTTTTGGGTGATATGAAGTCAATGGCCCCAAATTGACCTTATGACAATTCAAATGTTCCTACTTTATGTCCTTTTCAAAGTTGATTTTCTGGCCACTTTGAATGAATCAGTTTGATGAATTCTGTAAAAAGCGCATAACCATTTTTTAATGCATCCAGATTAGTAGCCTGTGTACCTTAAAGAAATGATTTTTCCGCCAAACTCTTGTCGTCCTTCGGATTTCATGCTCTCTAATCTCGGCGGAAATTAGAACATTCCGACACTCTATGATCACGTTCCAAGAAGAATTATGAATTGCACCACTTGTCGTAACTTTGCCTCAGAGCTTATCATGATCGTTGCAGGGATCATCTCGATAGACCCAGCTTAGGAAATCTATAGGACAACTATTATGCTATGCTATGTCGCGCCCCGGCTGGCTAAGTGAAGTAAGGCTGTCCTTAGAAGTATGGCTCTCCTTAGCTTGAGCTTTTAAAATGCTCTTTTGCGCTGGTCCCTCATGGGCCTCCATAAAGGAGGCTGTGGTCCTAAGCGAGAGAGTCCGCACCCTTACCGCAATTTCACATGTACGTGACAGCCGACTACCCCAATCAAAAGCATCCATTGCATGAGGGATTGAAGCACTTCTATTTGGCCACGTTTTGACCGATTGTGGCTTCAACCTTTTGCTCAACCGACTTCGAGCCTTATCAAAATAATGGCTCTCTCTGCTATTTAGCCAGCTTTTAGGAAGAATGATATGAACGGAAAAATAATATCAACCATTATACAAAGTTTCAGCTTGAATACTATGATACCCTACAAAAGTAGCTGACTCCCGGACACGGATGGAATGTAACAAAATAAACAACACTAACTACAACTCGTTTAAAATGGACAACGGAATAAATATAAGAAGAAAACTTAAATCATGCCACATTCAAATGCAATGCCAATGTAGCGAATGTATTTAAAGGAAACGGTAAAAAAAGTATTTCACAACACTTAACTCAACCGTTGGGGCTTATAAAGCTAACGGCGAGGGTTAACAAAGAGCTAACGGCGCTGAAAAGAAGCTAAAATACGATGAGGTCGAGAATGTTGTTGAGACAGCAGTAACTCCAACTAAAGTGCATATAGTTCGAAAGATTGTGTTCAGCTTATGGTGGTCAGAATCGGGCGTGAGTTGGCAGCTGGTTTTATGTGGCAGAAAAAAAAAAATTAAAAGGATAATAAGGCCAAGAAAGCAAGTGGACGTAGCGCGCGCACAGTAAGTGGTGAATGCGGAATTTAAATGGCAGAAGGCGAAATAACGCAAATTCCAACGGTAAACCGCCGAAATGTATGGTACAAATGCAGACGAAATGGTGAGATTACTTTAGATGACGGCAGCTTGCAGTCGGTTTGGTTTGCTTCATACATTTCAAACAAATTTATATTGTTCCTTGCGGGCTAAAAAAGAAAAAAAAGTGTGATGAAACTGCATTTACTGCGGCAACCGAGCTCAAGTAGCAATTAATCAGTTTGTGACATAACAATAGATTTGGAATAAATAAAAAATAAATAAATACAACTAAACACTGCACAGACTGCCTGGCGGCATTGACGACGGATAGGCATTGGGAAGGTGAATGTACTGAAAGCAATTTGTGCGACAACGTAATTGAAGGCGACTGCAATTAGATGAGTTAGGAAGGGAAGTGACAAAGAAGTATGGTCTGTGGTGGTTTAATCATTCATCAAATTAAGAATAAAATAACAAAGTAGTAGTAAGCCTAGATGGATAAAGACAAGGATTGTACGTACGGCGTCAATTTCCCTATACAAACTTTTCATATGCGACTAATAAAGAAAGTAGGGCGACCAAGCTTCATACTTGAGTTAAGTAAAGTTAGATTGGGTGATCGCTGTTCATTTCAATGACAGCTCATTTGGGCGCTAGTTTGGTCCATTAGTTTACCTCATACTCTAGTACTTCGTGTCAACCCAATATACACTCCGTGTTTGCCTGTTTTGATCGTCTTCTAGAACCTCTAAAAATGGAGGAAGAAGTAACGAAAGACAGGGTTCGACCTAAGTATCAATAATCTGAAAGCGAAAATTGGAAGATTTATTTATGCCTTTCGGTTTGGTGGTAACCTAGTATAAGAGTGATACTAACTTTCATGCATCAAGCGAATTGCTGCGTCACAACGATAAAGTTACGGATAAGGTTTGGTAGATATTGATTATATTTACGTGAGTACATGCCGTCGATGCACCAATGCACACGTTTCAAATACTCGTTTGACCAGCAACCAAAATCTCTTACTTTGGTACCAATTGATGATGTGGGTGTACACATCTTTGTCAATAAGGTAACACAATCACAAACATTGAATTAGTGGGTTTTAAGGCCTATCTATAACGTCTTCCATTGTATGAGTCATAGCAGAAGCATGCAATGCAACTCCAATTCTTCTGAATTTTAAATATCACAGCTGCCATGATGCTCTCGAAGGGCCCATCATAAATATAACAGAAGCGAAGCAAACTCCGAGGGCTTATCTACACCGCGTGGTACCAACTTTAAAGTCTTTGGTCAGACTATGTATTTCCTTCGTAGAGCCAAAAACATTCCGACTGAGATATTTTCACTTCGTACTATAGAAGGCTGGATAACTGAGCATTGAGTCATTGGATAATTTTACGCTGTAGTCCTCGTTTCATCGAACAAATAATTAACTGTATTGACTGTTAAACTCTCAGCTGCTGGCCAGATATAAAACTGTTTTCTCTCATATAGCGCCACCTTTGTAGAAAGAGGGAACTGGCTCTTCTAAGAGAATGTTTGGCTCTTTAAATTGCTCATGTTTTAGAGTGCGTAAGTTAACTGTCGAAGAACTTCCATAGCAAGAAACAAACCGACTTAATCTGCCCACGGATTGTCTTCGATATAAATTTAAGGATTTTCTTTCTAATTTGTAGGACTGGGATGGATTCAAAGTGACCTGGAGGGTAGGATTCGGTTCCAGTTTTATGTGGCTTGCGTACTCCATCTAAAGTCTTTGCTTTAAAGGAGGCGTGCAAGATTTTATTTGTTTGCGAATCGTGGCGTTAGAAGGGAAGCAATCTTTTCGGATAACCATGCGTCTTTTCCAAAGCGCGGGCCTGAAGCGAAAACTTCTAGTTGGATAAGGCATCGCATAAAAAAAAATTCTTTAACTTTGGTTCCTGGAGTTGTAACATATAGGGTAAAGATGCTCGACTAGTTAGCTGGGCTTGGATAGGTGTTTGATGGAACGAAAAAGTTTCTTGTGCGACTGGGTCTTATCAATGAATTTATCTGCGATCACTTTCTTGAAGAGGCAAATACCGTTTAGAAGCAACTCAGGTACTGAACAGTTTCTGGAAGAGTATGACCTTTAACCGTTTAAACGGTTAAGCGCCAAATAAGTAAGTATGTAGTTTTGAGTTAAAGCGTTTAATTATGGTTTTAAGTCTTCCGCTACCTTCCAAACAACAATGAAACCGTTCAAAACTTAATTGACATCTTTCCTCCTAATTAGATACTTCACTATTATTGTAACAGGATCGCCACCTGGGTGAATTCCCACACATTGTTGCCACCCCCAAACCTTAACGGCTAGCTACTACTTCCCACACCTAGTGCTGTGTGGAAGTATGGTTAGATAACATCAACAAACTCCTAAACTGGATTCTATATTGACTGATAACTCCCTCAGCTTTCAAAAAAAAGATTTACCTCACAATTGGCGCCCGAGCAGGGAAGCTCGATGATTATGTAAGCAACAAGAAAAAATCAATACCTAGTAGTATCCTGAATGCCCTTCATACGTGAAAGTAGTATTGAACAATCCTTTTAAATTAAAACATATTTTTATGAGAATATTTGTACGTGAGTAGATAAGCAACTACATATGTAAATTTATAGTGACGCACATTCGAGAGTTTTTAAATTTCATCACGTAAGCAAAAACCATTTTATCCTTCGGCAGCTGTATATCCTTATATTGATAGCCTACAAAAAAAAAAGCTGCGTTATACGATTTTTCAGAGAATAATAAATAAATACGCGTATGAGTGCGTGTCTGCATAAAAGAAGAAATAAGTTTTTGCTTTTAATTAATTTTGAGTGCAATCACTTTGTCGTGGCCAGTCACGCGCATCTTAACGCATAACCGTAACAACAACAACAACAATGCTACAACAAATAATAGCAACAGCGCCAATTCATCGTTAAAATCTTCAATTCACAAGTACTTATACATGGATATAACACAAATACTCAACTATGTATATTAGACCGTTTCAGAATTTGTTTCATCTTTGCTCAAAAAGTAATCGATTTGCCATCGAAAAGTTATCTGTTTTACTTAGAAAGGTATAGACTTTTTATCAGAAAAGTTATGGACTATTAATCAATATGTTACCAAAAGTTACCATTTTGGTACCAAAAATTAACGCTCTTTATCAGTGTGCTCTAAATTCGTTATCGGCATTTTATCTATTTTTTTTCAAAATCCTATCTATTTGATATAGAAAAGTTACCGATTTGTTATCAAAAAACTATTGATATATTATCAAAAATGTGTCGATGTTTAGCGAAAAGTTTTCGATTGGCTGTCGGAGTTTTACGAATACTTTATCAAATGGTATCGATTATTTATCGAAAAGTATTCGATATGTTATCAAAAATTGGGTTTGCTACCAAAAAGTTATCTAGTATTCAGAGAGGTATAGTTTTTTTGTTATCGGGAAGTTATCGAATATTTAATCAAAAGTTATCGATATGATATCAAACAGTTACCGATTTGGTATCTAAAATTAACGTTTTTGATCAAAGTCCTATATATTTCGAAAAGTTATAGATTTTTTATCGGAAACATATCGATTTATTATCAAAAAGTGATCCATTATTTATAGAAAAGTTATCGATATGTTATCAAAAAGTTACTGATTTGGTATATAAAATTAGCGTTCTTTTATCGGAGTGTTACCAATTTGATATCAGCGTGTGATCGATTTTTTATGAAAAAGTTATCCAATATTTACCGAAATATTATCGATTTGTTATCGAGCAGTCATCGATATGTTATTAAAAACGTATCGATTTATTATAGGTAGCTTGTCGATTTCTTATTGGACTATTACCAATACGTTATCGGCGTATTATCGATTTGTAATCAAAAAACGATCGACTTAATATCGAAAAGTTATCGATTTCACCGATTTATCATAGGAGTGTTATCGATTTGTTATCTACGACTTATCCCTTTGTTATGAAGCCGACACCGTAAAAAGGTTAATATAAAATCGATGACCCGTCGATAACAAGCCGATGACTCGGTGACGAGAATAATTCGCTGTCGATAGTAAGCCGATAATAGAGCAATAACTTGTCTCTGTCGGTTGTTACCGACGAAGGTCATATCAAAGAGAAATTTTTTTCTGGTAATGTTAGCTCAATTGTGGTTTAACATCAAGCCCTGGGCGAGACGTACACCTGTGTGTTTATAAAACGAGTTTCACGAGTACTTGGTGATTGTGGGTTTTTTTTCGAAGAGACTTCCCCCTCTCTGAATTTACCTCGGCTACATTCTTTGATTTTCGATTGGGAACAGACACGGACTCACCTTATACCTACTTCTTAGCGAGATAAAACAGCTGACGGAGGAGATGTGAGAGTTACCATGAATATACGTAGAGATGCACAAGGTGAACGCTTTCATAAATGCTGTAGGTCCTTACTACGAAGGACATCCTGGCGGTTAAGATGGACTTAGTTGGAAGTATTAATGACAACTTTACATATTACCAATTTTGAAACATGTTATTCAATGAGCCTTATTTTTGGAAATGTGCTGACCAATCGCTCCACATTGTAGTGAGAAACTCTTCAGAGGACTTTACTCTCGGCCGCCTAAAGGAAGTTAAGCTCGTATTGGCCGAAAACTTGCTTCTGAAAGGATACTCAATGGCACTTTGAATATATTCTGAGACAGTCTAATGTACGGGTCTGTACTATACATACCACTTCTTATAATGCCACTGACTTGTCGTCGTCAGCGTCAGCTACTGCATATTTATTTGCCAACTCGTATTTCGAATCGCTTTCAATGTTTAACCACAAAGAAGATGCCTTTGCCGCCATTGGCAATACTTGCCTCAGCTTAAGGCCAATATATAAGTGAAAAACATATCGTTGACCCGTTCCATTCATACAAGCTTAATTACTTTGTGTAAAGACTTGCTTACTTATGCATGTATATATATAAACTGGGTTGGCCGAAAGTACTGGGCGAAATACCAGCACAAATATCTAAGATAAAACTTCTTCAAAAAGGACTTTGAAGACTGAACGCCTCCCTGACCCTAAGAAGTCACCTACAATAACAGTTCAAGGAAATCACTTAAAGAAATGAAAATTTGTTCTCTCAGGAATAGATGAGGAGCTCACTTCGAAGAGAGAGCTTATTGGCTTTACGGCAGCTCAACTTTGGTCTCTGCGGTTTTAATCTCCCTGGGTAGTCAAGATACTCGCTCTATGAAATTCACATTCGACTTGAAGACACCGTAAGATTAAGTCAGTATGACTGTTTGACCCAACAGCGCATCGAGTTGAGCCCAGCGCCAGGTTCCATTTTTGGTTTTAGCCGTTTATGTATTCTGTAACGCCCCTACCATTTCCCAAGTTCCCCTTCCACTTCTCCTGGCAGGATGTACTCGGAAGACGAAATTGCCGTAATATATCCATCTTCGGATGTAAGACCAATTTTGACATCGACTAAATGTCCTCTTGCTTTTTCATGAAACATCGTAACTTGCCCATAGTCGACAGATTTCTACATGATGGTTTTTCTTAGTCTAAACGCCCCAACGATGTGAAGTATGAGGTGCTACTCATTGCAGACGATAGTCTCCAGCGCACAGTGTTTCGTGTAGAACAAGCTAGCTGGACAAAATTATTTTATGAGATTTTCCGTTTCATATGCAGTCATTTATTACAACTACGTAATTTTTTTTAGCCATATGTTCTTTTTTTTGATTTGTTTCCAAAATTTTACTTCATATGCATACATTTATTTATTTCATATACAGTAACTCATGTGAATAAGTGACATAGATCCAAAAAAATGTAAAGGACTTAAGAATATTACTTTATTGTACTTAAATTGAATGGACTACAAATCTCAATACTCTAAAAAATTCTAACGGTTCCGAAAAAAAAACTTAAAATTTTTTATGAAAATTCGTCGAATTTTTCAAACATTTTTTAAATATAATTTGAGGTGCGAGGGCTTAGTCGCTGACCACGGGACTATGCCACCCAGTAGGATGCAGGTTCACATGGATCTCCATGGCTGCGGTGGCCTAGTCCTAGGGTGAGCGATGACCAAGATCTGTCCCCTCCCAATCCAGGGTGTTATGCGGCACCGTGCCTATTGGATGGTTTGCAGCCGGGAGGTTAATCTGGCTGTATTTGTATGGAGCCTCTCTGACACCGGGCCGCCTCAGAGAGTAAAAATGGTCTTACCGCGGTAAGGGGCTCTGCCGCGGCGGACGACACTTTTCCCCCTTTCAATAAGGTGACCCTAAGCTGGCCTCGTCCAGCAAGGGGTCGTACGAACAAGATGAACAACAAAAACAAAAAAAACAAAGTAAAAGATAATTCGTCCTCCTCCACAGGGAGAAGGACAACAGCATTGGCATCCATACGCCCTAGTGAACGAGGGAGGGCTACCAATGCTACCAACGCTAAAGTGAAGAGCGACTTGGTGGGGGTCGGTAATAATATGGCGGCGAAGGGAGTTGCGCTGGCAACGGCGAACCCTGACGCGCCTGCTGTTGTCGGACACCGACCAAGCGCCGGAACGGCAACCTTTTTTCCACGGCTGTGGCAGGAGTCTCTGGACCTGGCCACTCCGAGCCAAGGGAAAACGGGGCCGCAACCGCTACTTTAACTGGGGGAGCGACTGCGTTGGAAACGACGGGTCGGCTCCCCATGGACGACAAGAGGGCAACCTCAGTCGACACAGTCTTAGGTGATCGGACGGGGGCAAGCACCAGTATGGCGGCGAAGATAGTTGCGCTGGCAACGGCGAACACTGACGCGCCTGCTGATGCTGGGCGCCCGTCTGACGCCGGTATGGCGACTGTTCTCCCCACGGCTGTGACAGGGGTCCCACAATCTGGTCACACTGAGCCAAAGGAGAAAGGAGCCATAATGAAGACATCATCCGGGGTTACGACCGCGAGGGCAACTACGGGTCGGACCCCTTCTCAAGAAGAGTCCCACAAGGGATCGTTCCACAGGAACAAAAGAAGGGCTGCAAAAGTCCTGTCAAGGTATGAGGGTGTTCCGCTGGAAACGCTGTCAGAGAATGCCAGGAATTCGGTGGAAAGGGCGCGAGCCCTACTGCCGAATTTTCGGGGTTCTCTGCCAACAAGCGCAACCCCATATAAACGTCAAAGGTCCGATGAGGACATCAAACCACCGCCGAAAAGGCACCAGAATCAACCCGTGGTAGCCAAACCCAGCTTTGCCAAGGTAGCCAAGGGCCGGATCCTTATAGGAATCCTGGACCGAGGGAATGACCGTGGTGCAATCCATAAAGACCAGTGACCGTACGTCCGGAATGAAATCGGTAACGCCGTTCTCGACGTGCTGATGGAGTCTCCGGGTAGTCCGCCGCGAGGTTATGATGCAGGATGGTACCAGGGCTAAATCAAGGTACTCGCTTGCGAGGACGCAAAGTCTGTTGCGCTGTACAAGGCAGCAGCCGCAAAGCTGGGACAAGTCTATCCCGGGGCGATTATCGAGGTCGTTGACTGGAAGGACATTCCGGCTCGGCCAAGGGCCAGGGCATGGGTTCCAGCGGTTCCAGCAGAACCTGAGAGAATTCTCAGGATGCTGCAACTGATGAACCCGGCTCTCCCAACGCAGGACTGGAGTGTCATCCAAGTCGAGGACGCTGTAGGACCTAGGAGACAGGTCGTGTTAGCCCTGAATAAGGAAGCTCTCGAGCCCCTTAAACGGAGCAAAGGAAGAGTGTTTTACGGCCTCGGGGAGGTCGTAATTCACGTATACCGTGGGGACGCACAGCGCGCATCCCTTTCGAGTGCCTCTTTGGACACGGACATTGAGGCACCCGAAGCGGAAGCGGAAATCTCCGACGCCGAAAGCCTGGTTTCCGCCACGTCAAATTGCGCAGGGGCTCTGGGCAATTTGTCGATGGAGGATGCTCTGCTGGATAGCGACGGAGAGGATCCCAACATCACGGTGATGGAGGCAGGGGAGTCTGAGCAAGCTCATGCTGAGGTTGCTCCAGATAAACCTGTACAAAAGTAAGGCAGCCTCGGCTGCTCTCATCAGTCGCCTTTCTACAGGCGACGTCGAAGTGGTCCTTATCCAAGAACCCTGGGTGAACAACTCAAGGATTTGCGGATTGGGGGCCACTGGGTTTAAGCTCATCCGAGCTGCAGATGAAGGTAAAGTGAGAACATGCATTTTAGTAAAGTCTGAGCTAAATATCTTTCTCTTGCCTAATTATAGCAATGGTGACGTCACAGCGGCCAGCTTGGCAAGCGGAGGCACCCAATTAACGCTAGCCTCCGTTTATATGCAATACGACGCAGAGGAACCTCCTCCGCAAAAGACGGTAAAGGATCTGGTGGCCGACTCAAGCAAAGGCCATCTGCTAATTGGGACAGACGCAAACGCCCACCACGTGCAGTGGGGTACTTCCGACATAAACACTCGGGGTGAGTCACTTTTTGAGTACCTTTTAACAACTAACCTTGTAGTTTGCAATGTAGGTAATGAACCAACTTTTATTACTAAAACCCGTAGAGAGGTTATTGACCTCACTATTTGTAGCGAAAGCGTTTATGGGTGGGTTAAAAAATGGCGTGTTCTTGAGGAACATTCCTTTCCAGGCCACCGTTATATTGAAGTAATGTTAGAGTTCTGCGTCGATCAGCCCATTGCGAGACGTAACCCACGTAATACAAACTGGGAACTACATAATGAGCTGTTAGCAAGAGAACTACCAGAACTGCCCCCACAAAGCCCCTCATCAACGATGGAGCTAGAGGGTCTGGTAGAAACCTTCACATCGGCTTTCTCAAAAGCCTTATAACAGGCCTGTCCATTGCCAAAACCGCGCGGTAAGCGTAAACCTCACTGGTGGTCCCATGATCTGGACCTACTTTGTAAATCCTGTAGAGAACAGTTTAACAAAGCCAAATTCTTTGATAACGGGTCACAATGGCTAGAATACAAGGACAAACTAAGAACCTACAAAAAAGTCCTGAGACAAGCGAAGAGAACTTCATGGAGAAACTTCTGCACTGGAGTCGAAAGTGTCGTGGACACATGGCTGCTGGACCAGACGGGATTGTACCCGCTCAACTTATCTACTCTTTGGAGGTATCAGCCAACTGGCTGCGGCACATATATACCGCTTGTTTGGCTATGAACTATATTCCGTGTGCATGGAGGAGCGCCACGGTCATATTCATTCCTAAGGCAGGCAAAGCCTCTCACTACGAGCCGAAGGACTATAGACCTATCAGTCTTTCATCCTTCGTACTCAAGACCCTAGAGAGAATAGTTAGCGATTTTCTCACTACAAGCATTAATAGGAATCTCATTTCGGACTATCAACACGCGTACACCAAAGGTAAATCTACGGAGACTGCGCTACACAGCCTAGTCTCTACTATAGAAACATCCTTGTTCGAAAAGGATTATTGTCTTGTGGCCTTCCTAGACATTGAAGGAGCATTCAACAACATAAGTCCAGACGCCGTTAACATTGCTTTAACTGATCTGGACGTAAATAGATCCCTAGTGGGACTAACTGATCAACTGCTCAGAGGAAGGAAAGTGCTTTCCTCACTGGGGAAGGTTGAGATAACACGATTTGTCGCAAGGGGCACGCCCCAGGGTGGTGTCCTTTCCCCCTTACTATGGAACCTAACGGTAAACTCGCTATTAAGAGATACTAGTTGGGGGAGCGGTAAGGTCGTGGCATATGCTGATGACCTAGCGATTATCTACAGAGTCAAGTTCCCTCAAACTTTGTGCGACTTGATGCAGGTAGCATTGCGAGAGGTTTACTTGTGGGCTTCCCGATGTGGACTCAGCGTCAACTCCGATAAAGTAGAGCTTGTCTTATATACCAAACGATACAAAATACCATCGTTGAACCTACCAGAACTAAACGGGGTGCGCCTAAGCCTGGCAGATAAAGCCAAATTTTTAGGCGTAGTTTTAGACAAAAAGCTGAACTGGAAGGACAACGTTATCCAGCGACAAAAGAAAGCGTACATTCCATTATATACGTGTAAAAGAGCCATTGGCAAAAAATGGGGACTCACCCCCAACATATGCAGATGGATTTATACCGCGATTATCAGACCCATACTGCTGTATGGGGTAGTCGTATGGTGCCCAGCCTTGAGCAAGGCGCCAAGCCTAAACTTGTTCGGTAAGGTCCACAGATCCAGCATGATAAGCATAAGCGGGGCTCTAAGAACAACGCCTAGCGAAGCTCTTCAGGTCATTCTTGACATCTTTCCACTGGATCTGGCTGGTCATCGAGCAGCGGCAACGTCAGCCCTGCGTCTAAGGGAGTTGTAGTGCTGGAACAACAGGACCACAGGACACTCAAGTATACTAAACAAATACAGTTTTCTCCCTCCTAGCACGGATCGCTGTGCGACTACAACAGTTGCGGAAACCAACTTTAAGATAAACATACCCAACAGGGATGACTGGACGGAGTCGGATAAGTGCCTTGCTATGGGCAACAGCATTTCCATATACACGGACGGCTCCAAGCTAAACGGGAGAGTTGGGGGTGGAGTATACTCAAGGGACCTTGACCTCCAGCTCACATTCAGACTACCCGACCACTGCAGTGTATTCCAGGCAGAAGTTGCAGCCATAATGGAAGCCGCAGCTAGAATAGGGACATACATTGTCGGCAATGAAATTTTTATCTTCAGCGACAGCCAAGCTGCCATAAAATCTCTGGGCTCCCACTCGTTCAATTATGAAGTAGCACTAAACTGTCGCCGATCTTTTCAAGGGATGGCTCAACAGAACCGTGTACACCTCACATGGGTCCCTGGGCATAGGGATATCGAGGGAAACTGCATTTCAGATGAACTCGCTAGGCAGGGTACAACCAAGCAGGTTCTTCCTGGACAAGAACGCTTAGGTATGCCCCTGTCCACATACAAGATAATGCTAAAAGAGCACATCTACTGTCAAGCCGACGAGAGATGGCTACAAACACCAGGATGTCGAACTTCGAAAGAAACCTGGCCTAAATGGGATCCTAAAAGGTCCCGTCACGTGTACAACCTAAGAAGGGATACAATTTCCACACTTGTGGGGGCACTAACGGGTCATTGCCTCATAGGTAGGCATGCAGAAAGGCTAGGAGCGCCTTATCGTCGTTGCTGTAGGAGTTGTAAAGAAGATGAGGAGGAGGAAACGGTGGTTCGCCTCATTTGCAACTGCCCAGCGCTAAGCGGAGCACGGCAGCGCTTTCTGGGAGCTCCATTTCTTGATACTATGAGTCAGGTTGTGGAGCATGACGTCAAGGACCTGGTAGCTTTCATCAGGTCCTCAAAATGGTTCGAAGAGGAGAGGTAACGGTGTTTTTTTTTTTTGCGTGGTATCACAACGGGCCTATTACTACTGGCCTAAGTGTGCCCTCGGGCAGCCACCCCAACCTAACCTAACCTAAATATAATTTAGTTTTTGTTATAGATCGTGACAAATTTTCTTATGGGAAATTAGTTAAAATAAATTTGCGAAAGCGAAAATTGTAAGAATTGTCCAAAAAGGTGTGTCTACTTATTTATGTGAGTGACTGTACATATGTACATACATATTTTGTATTTATTTGAGTATTTATCCTGGCACTACAATTTTTACAAAATTATTTTATAGTACCAGTCAGGAATGTAAAACTAAATTATAATAATAATAATAACAATGTAAATATCTAAATTAATTATGTGAAAAATACTTATTAAAAAAATTTATAAGTAAAGTATCATACAAAGTAGAAAAGCCAATAGGTTTAAATTAAATAAAACCTGATCCAACAAAAAGTTATAGGGTAGGTTATCTTTTATAATTATGTTATTATTCGCTATCTTCACTTTCATTGGATGAGTCACTTGTGGAATAGCCATGAGCATCAGCAACACTACTGTGAAAGCTTGAAACAACTGGGGTATTTATTGACTCCTCAACATTATCGGGGGACAGTAAATTTAACACTTCTGAAGTCAGACTTTTAAATGTTTTCTTAGGTATCTCCCTAAAATTGTTAACTAAAGGATCCGATGTTATAAGCAACATATTCATAAGATCTCTATTCATGGCTTCACGCGACTGCTTTTATGTGTTATCAACCCTGAGTCGTCTCAAATCTTTGTTACGGGCTTCCTGTGCTTCCTCAGAAAGTTGACCAATAGGTAAAATTGCTGATTTTATAATATCAGTACTATGCACTAAGATTTTATGAACTGTAACAGGCATATTAAACCATGGATAGAGATCTATGTATAGTTTTTTAGTCTCGACCGCAAATTTTTCAAATCTTTTGATATTTATATTTACACAGATGCTAATGCGCGAAGGAGTGTCGAATCTTTTGATGAGCGTTACATCCAATTCCGTAATCTCAGCACTAGCCTCAGAATTTTCGAAAAACCTACGAGCAGTGTTGCCGTCATTGGTATTGCTGAAACCTGGTTTTGGTTTATCTACTATCAATCCAAGTACACTTTTAAATTTATTCTGGATTTCGTTGGAACGTAGCTTTACACTCTCTTTATCTGCCTCATTCCTAAGCTGCCATTTTTTTACTTCGAGGCGATAACTTATGTGAAGCAAGCATTCAAAACATCTTATCTATGCATGGAGAGTAGACAAACCAAAACCAAGATTATCTCGGTTAGTCGTAAAGTCCCGTAACTCATTATTCATATCTTTTGGAGTGGCACCACAAATATAACACTTTTGTGTGGAAGAAGTTTCAGTCAAAGCATTGCAAACTTTTCCGTCAATCATTGTTAGAAGCATATTATGATTTACGGAAACTTCATATTCTTCGAGCATGTACTTTGTTGGCAACAACGCATTTATCTCCTCTAAAAGTTTGTTCGTTTCAAAAACAATAAAATCTTTTGCTTCCTTAGAAAAAATAAATTTAATTGGACGACAACACATGATAGAAGAAGGTCGAGGATTCTGCCAAACAATGTTACCTTTTTCATCCTGTAATTGAAGAGGAACGAAAGAAAATATAAACAAAAACTCATCAGTGTCAGAACTGCATGTAAACTTTTGCTTATATGTGCTATGGCCAGAGCATTCTTCGCAACCCTACTTGCTGATTAATGTATACGTCAAGTTTGTAGGTAACAAACTAACAAAAACTTCTTGATTGGCTAAAACTAAACGCTCAACAGTTTTATCTAATACGGACTGGAGACTTTAATTTCTGCACGTGTTTCACCCACATCAATTTCATTTGGATAGCATTCTGCCTTAGCTTTTCTTAGACTATAAAATGATGGATAAACCTTATGGCCTGCCTTGATGCTCCACTTCCGAGTCGCTTTGTACCCATGAGTCGTCGACTTGCTATCTACGTAGTATGCTAAAGCTTCTACATTGCTCAAGCATCTTGCGTCTGGCTCACATGTCATCTTTTTCCGGATATTTGAGTGGTTTCCTGTGATTTTTTTATAATGTTGGCAACATTTCTGTTGCCGGACATACGCGTTGATACTTCTGCCGCATAAAGTAACTCACCAGGAATTCTAGATTGCAAGAGGTCATCCACTCGACGCCGTTTGGTTTTTTCACTGCAGCTAACAAAGTCCTTCCTTCGCCTTCCGGGGCCGGGGTTACCTGAAGAAGTGTTTGGTTGGTCTGATGGCAACTTTGAATCCACCGGTATTGTAAATGTGAAGTCTGGACCCGAAAGCCACTCCGAGTTTTTATTCAAAAATCGCTCCTTATGGCTTCCAGAAGTGTTCCACTTTTGATCCAGCTTCGACGAATATGCCGATATTTGTAAGCTTAAACTTTTTATCGAATACTCGGCTGCTTCGCTTAAATCGTACCTAAGTAAAACAAAACTCAATAATTTTTTATATCTACTTTCCTTCGAATGTTGAACCCAAATATCAAAAAACTCCGTTCTTGGTACGGTTATAACTTAACTGCTTTGTGTTGTTGATTTTCCGACAGGGTGAATAGTTGATGATTGTTTTGCTGCCATCTTAAGTGTCGTTGATCGTTCTGATTTGTTATCAGTTGTGCAGTATTTATATTACATTCAGGTATTGGCGTAGATGATATCAAATGCGGTTGTTTTGTGTAGCGTTCCTGTGTGGTTATACCTGCATTAGGATTGCTTTGTATGTACCTGTTTTTATGCCTTGGAGACTGGTGCGGTTGATTGTGGCAGGTTGAAGTCAGTGATCTTCGCCTTTTTGCTTTTGGTGTGCTCTTGTTGACCTTGCGCGTTTATCTTTGTGTGTTTTATGGCTAAGTGTTTGTTCCCTGTATCTGGGAATTGGCTTTGCCGTTTGCAGATCAGCTTTAAAAGTTCAAATATCTCGTCGGAGCCGGTACGTATATACCTCCTATTTTATATGTAGAGATAACTATATCTACAAAAAAAAAAATTAAAAATAGATGTGCAAAGAATGCAATGGTTTTTTCTTTCGACTATTAGAGAATACTTGCGACTATAACATATGTAAAATTTAGCTCGGATGTCCGCGGACGTATGTAACTTTTTTGTCCCTGAAATCAAAAATATAGAGAAAAAATACCTTTTCTTCTTAATAACGGAATGTTAAATATATTGAAAATACTCTAATTGCGAAAGAATTACTATTAAAAAATTTTACTTACCTTCGAGCTTAGAATCCATCAAAAAAATTATATAAAAGTGTTCACTTAAAAGAAATATGAAGCTTAATATTCAACAAGAATTTTGCAAATTAATCAATGCATTTTACGGCCACTCCTGCCTTCTTACTTCAATTACTCAATATATATGAGCAAAAATCTCAAAAAAAAAGCAAAAATCCCGTTATTTTGTTTGCTTTCTTTCATTTCTCATTACACTTTTCTTGGAATAAGAACTTTGTTTTTGTCCAGCTAGCTTTTTCTACACGAAACACTGTGCAGTGGTGCGCTGATTCTACGTAGCGAGCTCGCGCCCAAAGTTGCATTGACGACCTTATCACTAACCTACATGGGCAAGCCATTCCACTATAGAAGTTTTGTTTCCATATCGTACAAATACCCTGCAGACAATCTCCGTTTTGAAGGCATCCTCAATGTTAAGGAAGCCCGCCAAGGTGCCCTCTAGCAGTTTATAGATTTCTCCATGACAAAAACGGAGGATTATATTCTACCCAGGCATCGATCTAACACTTCCTAAAAAAAATCGATTCTCATAACCCTCTGAGCAGTATTGAAAAATATTTGGGATAATATTTCATTCCGTTCATTTGCTATTTTGTCGCACCCTGTAAGCCGTACATGAACTACAGATGCCATTCTCAACATCAACCTAGCATTGGCGGATTAATAACGTTATAAGAACAACTAAAGCAGCAATAATTTATTGAAAACACAATAACAAGCTTTTAAGGCCGAGTTCGAAGAGCTTACAAAGAAAGGTGAAAAAAGCGAAGACGATGATGACGGCTTTATTTTGAATTTCGGAAAATTTTTCAGAGATTTTTAATTATTGTACGATTCGCGTGAATTCGAATGAGCAAACCTACAAAGCCAGTGGTTCCCCAAGGAGGTGCATGATGTGAAGGTCTAGTAAGATCTGCAATCCAGACATGCCCATGAAAAATATCTGTTCCATTGTTAAGTCATAATACCTCCTCCAGCGGGTTAGGGGGCTTAGAATATACCCGCGGTAGGTATGCCTGTTGTAAAAGGCGATACCAAATTGATTCAAGGGGTTGTGTAGCGCAACCCTCTCAAGCGGTTGCCAGCGCAACATATAGCTTCTCCAACCCAACTGTCAACCTCAACTATCCGTAGGGAATCATGTTTCATTAACAGCCGAGGCTCTGGCGACCCCAAAGTTCCTCTTGTAACTAGGCGGTGGGGAGGGCGGTATGGCCTAGAAAGTTAAATACGGTCATATAAATCATTCCCGAGATAGTGGGGCTAGTACCTTAATCGTGCTGTGTTACCGGAACGTACCGGATCTATATCCGGCAAAGGACCATCACCATCGTTAACACTCCCCAAAGCCTTTGTGGAATGTATTTATCGTTAATACAACAACAACGTCAGCCAACAGATGTTTGGCGAGGGACGGTTGATTATAGATTCACGGAAGTTTCTTGTCTTCCAAGCTCTTAAGGTCGCCTGCATTCCGTTGGAGCTCGTATTAGACAATCGTGTGTATAAACTCCAAACGTTAAATAGATCGTTCAATTGTATGAGTCTCATAAGCTCTGATATTTACTCTTATCAGTCTGCAATTACATTAAGTAGACATAAATTACTTACTTACTTAATTGGCGCTTAAGCTTTTAGCGGTTATGGGCGTGCAACAAGACGCGCCAGTCGCTCCTTCTCTCTGCCAACCGGCGCCAATTGGTCACACCAAGGGAATTTAAATCGTTTTCCACCTACCTTCCATCAGAGTGGGGGCCGCCCTCTACCTCTGCTTCCATAGGCGGGTTCCGATAGAAACACTTTCTTGACCGGAGCGTCATCTTTCATTCGCATAGACATAAATTATTGAGATTAAATTATAATCTATATTTTACGAGATATTACTTTATACTGCGGCCCAGTGTTCTTCGTTAAAGTGGCAAATTTCTGCTACAGCTCGACCTCATTAACTAGCATGCGATATGGCTAAGGGCGTTTTCCGAAATTCAAACTTCTTGTGCCAATTTTAATATAGGTTAGGTTAGGTTGAGTTGCTGTCCGATGTGATACTACGAAAAGGCATCATTACCTTTCCTTTTCTAACCATTTTGAGGACCTGATAAAGGCTATCAAGTCCTTGATGTCATGCTTCACGACCTGGCGGAGATTATCTAGAATTGGAACTCCTAGAAAGCGCTGCCTTGCGCCACTCAGCGCGGCTAGTTGCAGATGAGGTGAACCGCCGTTTCATTCTTTTCATCCTCTTTACAACTCCTGAAGCAACGACGATAAGGCATCCTAACTTTTCTGCATGTCTACCTATAAGTCAGTGCTCAGTTAGTACCCGACAAGTGTGGAAATGCTATCCCTACTTAAACATGAGGGATCTTTTAGTACCTCATTTTGGCCAGGTTACCTTCGATGCCCGACACCCCTGTGTTTTTGGTCATATTTCGTCAGTTTCACGTTGGATGTACTCTCTTAGCAAACATCAGCTTGAACATGGCAAGGGGCAAACCTACGCGTTCAAAGTCAGGAAAAATCTGCCTGGTAGTACCCTACCCAGCGAGTTCGTTTGTAATGCAGTTTCCATCGGTATCCCTGTGCACTGCGACCCATGTGAGGTGTACGCGGTTATTTTGTGCATCTCTCGAAGTGATCGGCAACAGTTTTATGTTTGTTCGGAATTGAAGGAGTAAGAGCCAAGAGTTTTGATAGCAGCCTGGCTGTCGCTGAAAGTAAGGACTTGACTTCGTGTGCCCCTATCTGAGTTTCAGCTTCCATGATTGCTGATATAAACTGAAGCTCTATCTTACAAACGTCACTCAATCGCGTGAAACTTGATAGCCTTACCAAATCAATACTTCTCAAACTTAAAATGAAATTTAACAAGTAAGGAAGGTTAAGTTCGGGTGTAACCGAACATTACATACTCAGTTGAGAGCTATGGTGACAACATAAGGGAAAATAACCATGTAGGAAAATGAACCGAGGGAAACCCTGGAATGTGTTTGTATGACATGTGTATCAAATGAAAGGCATTAAAGAGTATTTTATGAGGGAGTGGGCCATAGTTCTATAGGTGGACGCCATTTAAGGATATCGGCATAAAGGTGGATCAGGGTTGACTCTAGAATGCGTTTGTACGATATGGGTATCAAATTAAAGGTGTTAATGAGTATTTTAAAAGGGAGTAATCCTTAGTTCCATAGATGGACACCGTTTCGAGATATCGCCATAAAGGTGGACCAGGGGTGACCCTAGAATTTGTTTGTATAATATGGGTATCAAAAGATAGGTGTTAATGAGTATTTTAAAAGGGAGTAATCCTTAGTTCCATAGGTGGACGCCGTTTCGAGATATCGCCATAAAGATGGACCAGGGGTGACCCTAGAATTTGTTTGTATAATATGGGTATCAAATTAAAGGTATTAATGAGGGTTTTAAAAGAGAGTGGTGGTTGAATGATGTATATTGGTGGTTGTTGTATACGTGGTCGCCTTTTCGAGATATCGCCATAAAGGTGGACCAGGGGTGACTCTAGAATGCGTTTGTACGATATGGGTATCAAATTAAAGGTATTAATGAGGGTTTTAAAAGGGAGTGGTGGTTGTTGTATAGGTGGTCGCATTTTCGAAATATCGCCATAAAGGTGGACCAGGGGTGACTCTAAAATTTGTTTGTACAATATGGGTATCAAAAGAAAGGTGTTAATGAGTATTTTAAAAGGGAGTAATCCTTAGTTCCATAGGTGGACGCCGTTTCGAGATATCGCCATAAAGGTGGACCAGGGGTGACCCTAGAATTTGTTTGTACAATATGGGCATCAAACGAAAGGTGTTAATGAGTATTTTAAAATGGAGTGGGCCTTAGTTCCATAGGTGGACGCCGTTTCGAGATATCGCCATAAAGGTGGGCCAGGTGTGACTCTAGAATTCGTTTGTGCAATATGAGTATCAAACGAAAGGAGTTAATGAGTATTTTAAAAGGGAGTGGGCCTTAGTTCTATAGGTGGACGCCTTTTCGAGGTATCGCAATAAAGGTGGACCAGGGGTGACTCCTGACTTTGTTAGTGCGATATGGGTATCAAATGAAAGGTGTTAATGAGTATTTTTAAAAGGGAGTGGGCCTTCGTTCTATAGGTGTTCGCCTTTTCGAGATATCGCCATAAAGGTGGACCAGGGGTGACTTTAGAATATGTTTGTACGATATGGGTATCAAATGAAAGGTGTTAATGAGTATTTTAAAAGGGAGTGGGCCTTAGTTCTATAGGTGGACGCCGTTTCGAAATATCGCCATAAAGGTGGACCAGGGGTGACTCTAGAACGTGTTTGTACGATATGGGTATCAAAAGAAAGGTGTTAATGAGTATTTTAAAAGGGAGTAATCCTTAGTTCCATAGGTGGACGCCGTTTCGAGATATCGCCATAAAGGTGGGCCAGGGGTGACTCTAGAATTGGTTTGTGCAATATGGGTATCAAACGAAAGGAGTTAATGAGTATTTTAAAAGGGAGTGGGCCTTAGTTCTATAGGTGGACGCCTTTTCGAGATATCGCCATTAAAGGTGGACCAGGGGTGACTCTAGAATGTGTTTGTACGATATGGGGATCAAATTAAAGGTATTAATGAGGGTTTTAAAAGGGAGTGGTGGTTGTTGTATAGGTGGTCGCATTTTCGAAATATCGCCATAAAGGTGAACCAGGGGTGACTCTAGAATTTGTTTGTACAATATGGGTATCAAAAGAAAGGTGTTAATGAGTATTTTAAAAGGGAGTAATCCTTAGTTCCATAGGTGGACGCCGTTTCGAGATATCGCCATAAAGGTGGGCCAGGGGTGACTCTAGAATTCGTTTGTGCAATATGGGTATCAAACGAAAGGAGTTAATGAGTATTTTAAAAGGGAGTGGGCCTTAGTTCTATAGGTGGACGCCTTTTCGAGGTATCGCAATAAAGGTGGACCAGGGGTGACTCCTGACTTTGTTAGTGCGATATGGGTATCAAATGAAAGGTGTTAATGAGTATTTTTAAAAGGGAGTGGGCCTTCGTTCTATAGGTGTTCGCCTTTTCGAGATATCGCCATAAAGGTGGACCAGGGGTGACTTTAGAATATGTTTGTACGATATGGGTATCAAATGAAAGGTGTTAATGAGTATTTTAAAAGGGAGTGGGCCTTAGTTCTATAGGTGGACGCCGTTTCGAAATATCGCCATAAAGGTGGACCAGGGGTGACTCTAGAACGTGTTTGTACGATATGGGTATCAAAAGAAAGGTGTTAATGAGTATTTTAAAAGGGAGTAATCCTTAGTTCCATAGGTGGACGCCGTTTCGAGATATCGCCATAAAGGTGGGCCAGGGGTGACTCTAGAATTCGTTTGTGCAATACGGGTATCAAACGAAAGGAGTTAATGAGTATTTTAAAAGGGAGTGGGCCTTAGTTCTATAGGTGGACGCCTTTTCGAGATATCGCCATTAAAGGTGGACCAGGGGTGACTCTAGAATGTGTTTGTACGATATGGGGATCAAATTAAAGGTATTAATGAGGGTTTTAAAAGGGAGTGGTGGTTGTTGTATAGGTGGTCGCATTTTCGAAATATCGCCATAAAGGTGAACCAGGGGTGACTCTAGAATTTGTTTGTACAATATGGGTATCAAAAGAAAGGTGTTAATGAGTATTTTAAAAGGGAGTAATCCTTAGTTCCATAGGTGGACGCCGTTTCGAGATATCGCCATAAAGGTGGGCCAGGGGTGACTCTAGAATTCGTTTGTGCAATATGGGTATCAAACGAAAGGAGTTAATGAGTATTTTAAAAGGGAGTAATCCTTAGTTCCATAGGTGGACGCCTTTTCGAGATATCGCCATAAAGGTGGACCAGGGGTGACTCTAGAATGAGTTTGTACGATATGGGTATCAAATTAAAGGTATTAATGAGAGTTTTAAAAGGGAGTGGTGGTAGTTGTATATGTGAAGGCGTTTTCCAGATATCGACCAAAATGTGGACCAGGGTGACCCAGAACATCATATGTTGGATACCGCTAATTTATTTATATATGTAATACCTGCCAAGATTTTAAGGGTTTTTTATTTCGCCCTGCAGAACTTTTTCAGTTTCTTCTACTTAATATGGTAGGTGTCACAACCATTTTATAAAGATTTTTCTAAAGTTATATTTCGCGTCAATAAAACAATCCAATTACCTTACCATGTTTCATCCCTTTTTTCGTATTTGGTATAGAATTATGGCATTTTTTTCATTTTTTGTAATTTTCGATATCGAAAAAGTGGGCGTGGTCATAGTCGGATTTCGTTCATTTTTCATACCAAGATAAAGTGAGTTCAAGTAAGCACGTGAACTAAGTTCATTAAAGATATGTCGATTTTTGCTTAAGTTATCGTGTTAACGGCCATGCGGAAGGACAGACGAACGACTGTGTATAAAAACTGGGCGTGGCATCAACCGATTTCGCCCATTTTCACAGAAAACAGTTAACGTCATAAAATCTATGCCCCCACCAAATTTCAAAAGGATTGGTTAATTTTTGTTCGACTTATGGCGTTAAAAGTATCCTAGACAAATTAAATGAAAAAGGGCGGAGCCAAGCCCATTTTGAAATTTTCTTTTATTTTTGTATTTTGTTGCACCATATCATTACTGGAATTGAATGTTGACATAATTTACTTATATACTGTAAAGATATTAAATTTTTTGTTAAAATTTTACTTTAAAAAATATTTTTTTTTAAAGTGGGCGTGGTCCTTCTCCGATTTTGCTAATTTTTATTAAGCGTACATATAGTAACAGTATTAACGTTCCTGCCAAATTTCATCATGATATCTTCAACGACTGCCAAATTACAGCTTGCAAAACTTTTAAATTACCTTCTTTTAAAAGTGGGCGGTGCCACGCCCATTGTCCAAAATTTTACTAATTTTCTATTCTGCGTCATAAGTTCAACCCATCTACCAAGTTTCGTCAATTTAATCTGTCTTCTGTAATGAATTATCGCACTTTTTCGATTTTTCGAAATTTTCGATATCGAAAAAGTGGGCGTGGTTATAGTCCGATATCGTTCATTTTAAATAGCGATCTGAGATGAGTGCTCAGGAACCCACATACCAAATTTCATCAAGATACCTCAAAATTTACTCAAGTTATCGTGTTAACGGACGGACGGACGGACGGACATGGCTCAATCAAATTTTTTTTCGATCCTGATTATTTTGATATATGGAAGTCTATATCTATCTCGATTCCTTTATATATGTACAACCAACCGTTATCCAATTAAACTTAATATACTCTGTGAGCTGTGCTCAACTGAGTATAAAAATAGTTTGAGAGCCACTGTAATTATACATTATCGTTCTTATTACAGCCTCTGTATATTTATGGCTTGGTGTTCGTGTCAAAATATTTTATAACTTCAATAAAATCTTTCTTAGCTCTTCTTTTTGTACTTATTCCGCCCATACATTTGCAATTGAGTTTTGTACGTCTTCAGTCGTTTAAATGCCATCACTTCGCAACCCGAATTATGTCGACGTTTTGCGTGCGATTTATTGTGGTCATTGCGGCCATCACACTCTCTCCTTTCTTCACACTATTACGACACCTGAAAATATGCTCCGCCTTCAGACAACGAACGGTTTATTTGCATTGTCGTACTACTTATTAATTACACAACATTTTTCCATTCGACTTTTTCATTTTCTTCTCAATGGTTTTATATTTATTTAAATATTTTTAAGGCGTCTTATGGTTAACGTTATTGAAAACGAACTGTAATCGGCTCAGTGGGGAATTAAATGGAATAACATATCAGATGAAGTGAACAAATATTCTGCGTTATGCGTTTCATGACGATAGCCAATAAGACTTTGTGTTGTAAGCGTCTTCAATGAGTTAAATTTTAAAGAAGTTTTTCATTAAACGCTTGAGAGCTCTGCATTTTTGGAAATGATCGTGAATCCACTTTAAGGCCTTAGCTCTGTATAAGTCAGGAGAGCAATCGAGTTCACCTAATACCGCATGCGATTAACTGCTCACTCGGACAACATGAAGGTACGTTTTGATTCCACATAAGATACCGGTGGCGTAAGCGTGGCAACGATCTAGTTTCGTATAAGACCGGTTTTGATAATGGACCAGTCCTTCGGAGATTCCAGTGAGCCGAACCGAAATACATTCGCCTAGTTCTGGCAAAATCTGGATATTCTAGCAAGAAGAGTGTCAATGATTCTACCTGGTCACCTATAATACAATGATTTCAGTACACCGCTTGCTATCCACTTCCGAACAAAAGGATCTCTTTACCCTGCAAGAGGTAGTGTCCGTTCAACATTTGCTTAGCTGAGTCGAGGGTTATCGGAGTTAATGTTTAATTCTCTAACCGTAGTAGCATTGGACCGCAGACTATCCACCGCGCCATTGCTTGCGGTAACTACCGCTTTTTCAGTTTACAACGAGCTCTCTACAGAAAACCCGTCCTTCAGTTTTTCCGTTTAACTTAGACCCAACAGTGAAACAGTTAATGAGTACACCCTATATTAATTCTTTTCCCCGCTCTGCCACAGATACTATAAGATTCCTTAAAAAAGCTGACCACGAGGCGTACCGGAGGTTCAGCGATAGTGTGAAGCGAATAAGAAAAATTAGCCCATATTAGAAGAGGAAATATAGGAGCGAAATGAGTGATTGCTAAGAGTTTGAGATGCTAGTGGACAAGGTGTTGGTATGATGGATTGTAGTTAACTCAAAATGTTGGACAGCACAATTGAACCACTACAAGGACTCTTCTCTAAACGCGGGAATGCCCTGGCAATGCTTATAACATTAAATTACCAGAGGAAATTCGACTCCCGGATATAAATGGTGTGAACTGTCCAGTAGCAGATGCAAATAGCTAGAAAGTTCAGCACATCCCTACATCAGATGAGTTTCCTTCTTCCAGCGTAAACCAGTGGTAGAAGTAGCAAGCGAATAGGTGAGGTTAAGAGGGCGTGCCTGGAAACCTCCAACACGCCCACTCGGATACATTTTTATCCATTTGGGTTGCCCTCAGTGAGTGGTATGTGGCAGCACATTGGTCCAAGCAGATTACTTTCTTAGAAGCGAAATATCCACCTTCACAACCTCAGCTAGACCGTCGAAAACCGTGCGCCCAAAGTCTGATGAATCAACTCCCCTGTCTTCTCACACTGATAGCTTCTGGAGTTGGTATGTACCACCATCGGAGCATCGGTGCAATAGCGCAATAACCTGTGATAATAACCGTATTTACCATTACTGCTTTTTAGACTGGAGAAGGATGCTAGTTCCTTTTCTATCCAAATATGGCTATTACGACCTTGACACCCGCAATCATCCTCGTTGGTTAACATCGAATGTGTTACCCTAATCTTATATCTCTTGATTTTTTCAGGAGATAACCCAGCGATGGTCGACTGAAGCTGTCCGCCTCGCTTTTTTCCATTTCGGAATCTCTCCTGGTCATCTCATCTGCAAATTCATTCATTGTAAGCGTGTACGAATCCTTTCCACATTAATTTTAAAGTCGAAGCTAATGAGAAATCTACATGGTTTGCAGGGTTTTAAGATAGTTATAGTCCCGCTTGTGGTCAGGATCAGCACTTCGTTCAATAGGCGCTGTACAAAGTGCCTCCCATTCGAACCAGATTAATTTTTTAAATGGTTTTTATGTTATTAAATGGACAAGCAGTGTACTGTGTCAGCTCAATACTCCATAGAAGATAAACTCTTTCATTATCATTGCAAAGGGACACCAAAGTTTGCTAACGTACTCATCAGGGCAGTACAAAGCAACCATGGATCCGGTTGAATTTTTTTTCTATTAACAAATTCGTGCATCCTCGCAAAATTTATAAACAACTCAGCCACATGGGACATAACATTAAATTTACGTCGAGTTGCATCAAATTAAGCTGCTGAGCGAAAACATCTCCAATTGAAATTCAAATTGAAATTAATTCCACTTATTGCGAGTCATTCCCAGAACTATATTTACGCATAGCCACACACATACAAATATATACAAATTTTGCAAAAACACAATTGCACTTAACACGCATCAACACACACACATTCAATGATATTCATGATAGGTGGATTATACTGTTTTCACACAGACGGCTTATTGAATAATAAAGGCAGTTTTCTACATTAAGACGCTTATTGAGCTCAATCTTCCCTACAAAATTCGAATCTATTATTATTTCATTAGTAGCTAATCGAATGCCTAATGAAGTCAAAAGCACAATGCAACTCTGTTGGCAGCCTTCCGCTTCCGTTTCCGCTTCTTAGTTTTTGGTGTGTTCAGTGCTTAAAAATGTCATTTGTCAAAGCAAATGTCATTGTCTGCATGGCGGAACGATACAAGGTGGCCGCATCGAACAGCTGATTATAACCTTTTTTATTTGATTTGATACATCAACTACCGGCGCAGTACGATTTTGACATTTGTCCATCGAATTTACAAGTACATGGAATTTTGTTTGTTTGTAGGTATGTCACCATGCTCCCACCTTGTATCGTTCCGCCATGATTGTCTGTCTCATCCTTCATACTAATAGAGCAGTTACTTCTGTGTGAAAGCAAAAAAATTACGATTTCATTAGCAGGTGAAATGAGATCATTAAGTTTCTGTGTGAAAACAGTATTAGGTTGTGGCTTATTTGTGTGGGAGACTTTTTGTTGAGTTTCAAAGGGAACAGGCACTCTTTTAACTGAGAAGTGTAGACAGCAAGCCCATTGGATTAGTTGAGACAGGCAAGTTCGAGGGAACACTACTTTGTTCTGCAGATAACACCACGTCCAGCAAAAGAAAGGGAGGTATGTGAGTTGGGTAATAAGCATAAACCCTTAAAGGGATACCATCAGCTGAAGGACGAATTATGTCTCTATTTAGGCAATAACCTTGACGGTGAGGACGATGTTGGACACTGCGACTGAATTGCAAAGTACGTTAGTGTCACCTTTAAATAACTCTGCAACGCAATAGAGCAAGCATATTGGAAGCAAAAAACTTTAAGTCAAAATGCAAATTAATGTTAGTCAGGCGCATTGCAGGCAAGTCGTGCGGATGAAGTCCTCAGATGCTGCAATCGAGCTAGAGCGTGGATATGAAGAACAAACTACCAAACTACAACTATTCATTGAGCTGACTGTAAGGAATTGACTGGGAAGAGCTAAAGTGTTATTCTCCCGGAACTTGAAGAAAATCAAAAAGGAGTTTTCGAACTTGAAAAAAGTGTCCCAATATAATTAAGAAAGGAAACTTTATGGAATGCCTCTTCAGTGGATAATATTCACTAAGATCTTGTATATATTGTAATGAATTTTGGGAAATTGCGCTTATTCCAAACATTCTGATAACGTTGGAATCGCTAAACAGTTGAACAAATAACTCCAATATTCTGTATTGCAAAATGGTCTTTATTAGACTATTTTGGGAGTAGTACAATTATACTTCACTTCGCAACTGATAGCGTGTTTAAATCAAACTAGATAGTTATTACTCAGCTTGCGCTGCTTTTATACTCTCTGTTGCCTCGTCCAAAATTTCCACAAAGTCTAAACATTTCACCTTCTAAAACTATTGTATCTCCTGCTTGGTAATTAGTTATATTCGTGGTTAAGTGTTAATAAGAACTTCAGCTTATTACTACATGTGTGTGTGAGAGATATCTCTTCACAAGAGTGGCTTGCTTTATTGTTGTTGCATGATTATTTACTAACAGCTTAGTGATGCTATTCATTCGCATAGATGAAACAGAAGGCAATGAAAAGGTGTCCTGAGGTGTCCGCTCCCAGTTATCAGTTTTGTGATCGGTTTATTTTCTGGTTTCTATTTTGCAGCCGTTTTCTTGTTCTGGCTTTGCTACCGGTTCTAGATGATGCTTTCGGGTTCGACTAAAATTCCGCGGGATTCTATGGGTTGTGTAGCACAACTCTTTCAGGAGATTGCCAGCGCAATTTATAGCTTCTCCAACCCAATTGCCAACTTCACCTACCCGTGGCGAATCCTAATTTTTTTGCAGCCGAGGCTCACATCGTTCGCACGATGATTGGGCTAGAGCTTACCTCAATGGTTTCGGGTTTTCTCCCTTTCAGTTCAAGAAGGAGAAGATAACGATTTCGGCTGTGGTTTAGGTATCGGGCACAGCTATCGTTTCCTGATTTGATTTGAGATACAGCCACTCTAATTTTACTTTAGTTTTTTGGAATTTGCTTCGGATTCCGTTCAGAATTCAATCGCAGCATCTGTTCTGGTAATGATTTTGGTTTCGGTTTTAGTTCTTACTCTGAACCCCGCTTTGGTTGCGGGTTCAGTAGCAATATTCGATCTAGTTCCCATTATGATTTCTCTTTCACTCCCAGCTTTGGTTTATTCGATTCTGGTCTCAATTTCGTATGCAGTTTCAGCTTCGGTCTACATTCCGATTTTCGTTGCAGTTTAAGTTCCGGTCTCAATTCCGATTTTGTTTCTTATTCTGACTTTTATTTCAGTTTCAGTTCTGGTCTCAAATCCGATTTAGATTACAGTTTCAGTTCCGTTCTGAACTAGGATTTTGTTTCCGATTCCGATTTTGATTACAGTTCTAGTTTCGGTCTCAACTATTAATTTGGTTTCGATTCAGCTTTTGGTTTCAGTTTCACGTGCGGTCTCAATTCCGATTTTGGTCCCAGTTTTAGTTCCAGTGTCGGTTGTTGCTTCGGTCAAGACTCAATTGCGGTTTTAGTTTCAATTCCGATTTGAAATTCAAATAAGATTTTGGTTTGGATTCCTTATTTGGTTTAATAAACAGTTTAGGTTTCTATTTCGGTCTTAGTTTGAAATTAGGCTTTTACATCAGCTGCGGCTCCAATTCTAGTTTTAGCCTTATTTCAATTGCAACTGCGACTTTCGTTTCGTTTATTGTTTCGGCTTCGAATTTGGGTATTGCAACTTCTAATTTCGGTTCAAATATGAGTCTCGATTCCAATTTCGCTTTCTTTTCCCATTCCCGTTTCTGATTTGGCTTCGATTCCGAAAACTAATGGGGTCATTTTATCTGAATTCGGTTCGGGTCTGAATTCAAGTATTGATTTATGTTCATATTTGGCAAATATTTCAGTTTCGATTCCGGTTTAGTTTTGGATTTCGATTCCGATTACTTTTGGATTTCGATTCCGATTAGTTTGGGATTTGATTCCTGGTCCGATTTCGTTTTCGGTAATTATTTGATTTCGATTTCGGATACAAATTTAAAAATTTTGTAGTTTTCGTTTTCGCTTCAGACTTCGGTCACTATTTTGATGTCTATTTCAGTGTCTGCTTCGGGTTCAGTTGGAATTTCGGTTTCGATTCCAGTTCGTTTCGTTCCACTCTCGGTTTCGGTTTCTATGCCGCTTTCGCTCTGTTTCGGTTTAAGTTCGTAATTTTTTTCGATTACAGTTAATTAATGTACTTTAGTACATCATCACTGAAATACATTAATATACCCAAAAAGCAATTATTTACTGCAAAAGCCGTTATTATGTATACGGATGCTACTTACTTTCACTGTTTTCCATGCCCACACATTCACAAACACAAGGCTATGTAAGTATCTATGTAAGTACACAACATCATCCAACAACAACAACAACAGCAATACTTACCTAGAATTGCTATTATAATGCCTACAAACATTCTCATTTACCACAGCGGCAATCTCGTAGAACTTGAAAATGACCATGAAAGCCACAATTAATTGATATAAAGTCCCAAATGGCTATAAAATGGGATACGAAATTAATGAAGATGACCACCAAAACCCCTGTTATACCATACACCCTCAATCGATAGCAATCACAACTCTGTTGCCTGTGCTGACAAAGCTGTCTTATATCTATATGTATGTGTGATGTGTGAATGTATGTAGATAGTACATAGTACCGTCGCGTGATGTTAAATTGTTGAGCACAGAAGTGGACGCGCTCAAGTGGATTGAAGTAAGGCTCAATAAAGCAGCACTCGATTTACAACATTTCCCATTTACCATTTGACCTATGCTGAGATCCAGTTAATATGAGCCAAATTGGTCAACGCGCTAAAATGCGCCATGAGGCAATAAAATAAACACACACCCACACACACTCTACCACACTTACTTACATAGATAAATGTGTATTTGTGTGTTGTGAGGCGGGTGGTGGCTAAGTGTTGAAATTGCGGTTGTTGTATGTAATATAGCGGTGATTTAAATTAATTGCGTCTTCTTGCCCATGAAATTAACATATACAGTAAAATAATTAAATATACGAAATTTATATTTACGCGCATATATGTGCACATATGGGGCATTCCACGCTATGAATCAATCAATTTCGTTGATCTTGCCCATATTTCTATAAAAAAAGGACTCGTCTCACTTGTCCTTTACCAGATTTAGTAGATATTTGTGAAGATAATTTAACCAAGTTCTGTTAAAATGTACTTTGAGTATGTTTGGACAGTGGGCGTGGCACCACGCGTAGCCGTTAAAATTGTAAACTGTTGTATCTTTTGGCTTACATGCCGCATTATATTGAAATTTGGTAAAAATATAGTGACGAGTATTAGCATCATTAAGCTGCTACTAAATAAATGCACAACAACAATAAAGCAGCCACTCTTATGTAGCAGGCGACGAAGAGATATATATCAAACACAGAAATATGTAGTCATCAGCCGAAGTAGTTACTCACACATACACACGCATTCGGTTACAAACTACAAATACACATGTATACAGTTGGTAACAAAGCATGAAGTTCGCGAAATTACTAGACCTTCGGAGAAATGGGTGAACGAGGAAACCGAAAGTATAAAAGCAGCGCAAGCTGAGTAATAAGTAATCAGTTTGATTTAAACACGCTGTCAGTTGCGAAGTGAATTATAATTGTGAAGTATAATTGTACTACTCGCAAAGTAGCCTAATAAAGACCATTTTGCAATACAGAATTTTGGAGTGATTTATTCAACAGTTTAGCAGTTCGAACGTTAGCAGAAGGTTTCAAATAAGCAGAATTTCCCAAAATTCGTAACAATATGATTCTATAACATAAGCATATATTTCGATGGAAACAGTTATCTTTTTAACAAAGTGGGCGTAACACCGCCCACAGATGTAAAAACTTCGAAAAGTTATATCTTTTGATTCATAAGTCGTACTATTTTGAAATTTGGTAAGGAGAAAATTATTTGCACATTTTCAAGTAAATGGAGATATGCTTGAAAAGTGGGCGTGCCCCATTTAAAGATATATGAACTTGAAACAGTTTTAGCTTAGGACTAACAAGTCGCATCATGTTGAAACCTGGTAAGAAGAAATTTCTGTAACTAAGACATATATTCGGATATGTTTGGAAGAGCAGGCGAAGCATCAACCACATCGTTGAAATGGACAAAAATAAATAGTCAAAAACAATGGAACTAGAGGAAAAAACCAAGTCTACAGAGAGTTAGAAAAAATGAATGTATGAGAAACAACAAGTAGACTACAGTGAGAGGTATAAGGTAAGGAGAAAGAAGGAAGAGTAGAGAAGTAAAGAGATTTGCCTTCAAAAAGAGAGCAGAGCAGGTTGTTGTTGTTGTGGTTGTGTAGCGATAAGGACACTCCTCGAGCCTTTGCGGAGTGTTATCGAGTGAGAGAGATGAAGGTAAACATACATATAGTGTAAGTAAGTAATTGGAGGTAGACTCAGAAGGCTAGGCGATTAAGTAATGGACCTGAGAGAAAAAAGAAGGAAGGAATTGAAAGATGATGATCGTTCAAATTGTACGAAGAAAGGAGAGATGAGGTTTGAGAAATAAATTGAGTGGGGTAGGTAGCTAAACACTGAGTGAGCGTGAATGAAACCTAGGGGTGAAGAGTATTCATAGAGCTAGTGGTATTGTGCGTTGATTTTTATAGCGAATTTTGTTCAGAGAGGAACGAGTAGGTAAGAGAGAGATGGATAAAAAGATAATGTTAGAGAGAAAAGGAGGTGATGAGAGGTAGACTCAGAGGGCGAGGTTATAGAGTGAAGGGGCGAAAGGAGGGGGGAGGTTCAGATGATGGAATAAATATCCTTCAAGCTATACGGTAGCCTTACTGAAGACTGATAATATAATAATAAAAACTTTCTTATAATTGAAATATTTCGATCAAAAAATTTTTTTATTTTCAGATTTGCATGCCAGTTTTGAGCGACGCTGGGTATTTTGTTAGTCTTATAAATAAAAATGGATACATGCGTGTCCAATGGGCGTCTAAAGTGCTCAACGCTCTTTGACAAAATTTCACAGTAGGTTCTCGAGTTCAATCGGTATTTTGCTTTTTTTGTAAAAGGGAGCGCAGCCACGCCTCCTAAAAATTTTAATTTAATTTTGGCAAAACTCAGTCTGTTGTGCTCAAACTATGGACTCTATAAGCTTTTCTAAGCGGGTCGCATCTCGGCAATGTTTTGGCAAACACTCTCAGTGTATTTCTGCCATTAGAAGCTTCGCAGTCTGTCGGCATTAAACATGTAAGGGACCTGCCTATTTTTAGGAAAAATTTAAAGGAGCAGGTCACAAATTTGAAGTGTGGCTCGGTCTAAAACCTTTTTGGAGGTTAACGCGCCTTGCTTTTAATTATTTACTTTATACGTAATCTATATAGAATTTTGTAAAAGTGACCGGTCCCAGGCCTCCTATTAGGTAAAATTTTAATGCGCTATATCGCCGAAATTATTGAAGCAAGTATCCAATGTTAGGTACTCTATACATAAGGAAATTAAGGTTGACGATTTAGGGGGATGGAAGTAGGTGCGGGAGTGAAAGTGGATGTAAGACTGGTAGTCGGTATGGGTATGGGAGTGGTAGTGGGAGTTGGAATAGGAGTGCGAGTGCTAGTGATGGTGATAGTGGTAGTGATCATGGGAGTGGATATGTTAGCGGGAGGGGAAGTGGCAGTAGAAGTGGGAACGGGAGGGGAAATGGGTTTGGAAGTGGGAGTGGGGAGAATGAGAAGATTATAAGGATGAAGGGAACAAAGGAAAGACAGAAATAAGAAGGAAAAAAGTAAGAAAGAAAATATGCCCAAGTCGCAACGAAATTATAAATCTCTTTCTCTCTCTCTCAGAGAACTCTTTATTTGAATACTCAAAGAAGATCCAATCTCATAGCATATATTAGGATAGGAACAATGAGATACTTATACATTGCTTACTCAGTTCGAAATTGTACTGGTTCACAAGAAACAATAACATGTCTGTCATGATACGGAGTTACCTCCTCTGAGGCTTCGCTTCATTTTGAACAGATCAGAGAGGTTTTACTCAATCTTTCGTATTCATAGCTGATGATGTTTCTCAACATCTAGGCTCAGAGCCCCATAAGAAAACTTAAATTCAGACATAGCAGCATACAGGTTGGTATTGAATTATAAGAGTGTGTGATAGTACTACTGGGCAAGCAATCGCATTCAAGAGGCAATCCCGAACATCGTCTCTCACGTTCTACTGCATGTAATCCAGGTGAAGTAGAAAATCTAGGATCAGGATGATTCCACCTAGTACAAATGCCAAAAAGTCGAAGGCTTTGTTTGATTTCGAAAGGATCGGAGAGGCCTGTTCCAAACTGTTCAGAGCCGTTCTTGACTCAAGGTTGTGTAAGTTTTGAGTAAAAATCAAGTTCAGACACAACCGCGTACAGGCAGGAATGTAAGAGGGCGTGACGATACTAACGGGTAACATTCCCGCTTAAGTGGCCATTGCGAATATCGTCTCCTACGTTCTGGTTCGTGCAATCGAGGCGGCCAAGAAAACCCACGTGTAAGGCGCAACAATCAACTCGTTGGTTTCCTCCTACCGCACCAAGGCTTTCAAAGCATTTCAAGACTTTTCAGCATCGCTAGAGGTCCCACCTACTTACAACTTGCTGCGTCAGAGGCTGTGCCAAGGCCATAAAAAATGTGTATTATATTGTGACGAATCACATATATATAAAAGGCAACGAAGAGATGACCCACACACAGAGGTAGTCATCAGCCGACGTTGTTACTCACACATACACACGCATATTACCAAGCAGGAGATACAGCAGTTCTAGAAGGCGAAACGTCTAGATTTTAGTAGAAATATGCGATTGAAGCAACAGAGAGTATAAAAGAAGCGCAAGCTGCGTAGTCAGTAATCAGTTTGATTTAAAACTCGCTATTAGTTGCGAAGTGAAGTATAATTGTACTACTCCCAAATTAGTCTAATAAGGACCATTTTGCAATACAGAATATTGGAGTGATTTATTCAACAGTTTAGCGATTCGAACGTTAGCAGAGGGTTGCAAATAAGCGCAATTTCCCGAAATTCGTTCCAATATCAATTTTCAAGGTCAAAATATGCACCCAATTGCAATATTGATGGTGGATCATATAATCATGAAACTTAGCTTTATACGAAAAGTATTGTAATCACTGCCTTCGCTCTCAACTCATAAAAAAACGAGAGTCCAACAGTCAGCAAGGATTGTTTGTAATTAAGGCAGCGGAATATTAAGGTGACCACAAACATCAAGGACATCGGAAGGTAATAATGGCAATTATTTTACTAGAAGAATCAATTGCAGCGGAAGTTGCACCGGCACCAGCACAGAAAACATGGAAAATACATCTGCATTTTGCCCACAAATCGTTAACAATATGGGTTGAAGTAGCGGTTGTGTGTGTGTGTTGAGTTGCAGCGCAAAATGCAAAATGCATTTATTATTATTGTAATGCAGAATAGCATAACATTTGTTACGGTTCGTTGCGATTTACAGTAACAACGTTATGGTGGCAGCTACATGAGCTTCATGCAAGAGCAACCAGAAACAGCACTTGTACCACCACCAGCGCACTCACAACGGTATTGCACATCATACTTGCATAAAAATTGCATGCGTCCTTGTGGCCACCACATGACGACAACTATGCCGCTGCCACCGCCACCATACCTCATTAACGGCGACGATGCCATGTGCTGTTAGAGCAAGATTAACAGCAACAAAAATATCATTAAATTGTATCAAAGCAAAAGTTATAAGGTGCTACATATATGTACGACTAGTCATGCCGCATGCCACATGCCTGCAATTGCTTGCCATGCACAGCTAAAGGTGTAAGTGCATGTGTAGGTGCATAAATGCAAGTGCGCGCAGCTGGTTAAATACATATATAAATATGTACGATATTGTTTAAACGATAGCTGATTGTTCCAATTGCAGAAGTGGTATTTTTTTCCAAAGTACAGTGGTGCAAAGTCGTGTTGTAACTGTGCAAAATTGTGCGAGTTGCAACAGAATACCGAGTCGCACAAATCATGTGTTTTTAGCAGCTCTGGCGACCCCAAGTTCCGCACGGAAGTAGGCGGTGGGTGCTGCATGGCCTAGAAGGCTTAATGAGGTCAAATTAAATCGTTCTCAAGATGCCGGGCTTGTATATTAATGGTCATTGTGACCAGACCGTACCGTGTCTATATCCGGCAAGCGACCATCAACATCGATAATACTCCCAAAACCTTCGGGAAGTAGTTTTTATCGCTACAACAACAACAACAACAACATGGGGATTATTTATGAAATGGTTTTATTTAGCTTGACTTGACAGGCTTTGTAATTTAAATTTAATTAACTTCCCGATAAGCTACAAGCTTAAAACTTGGAATATAGTTCAGAACCTGATGACAATGTAATAATAAGAAAAAAAACTCCGATAGGTAGCGCATGGATAGAAATATTAAAAAAAATCGCATTTGTGGTCCGATTTTTTTTTCATATTTGAAACACACAATAGAAAGCGGCCTATGAACAAATCACCGCTAGGTGGCTCAAGAATCGAGATATTCAAAAAAATCGTATTTATGGTCCGATTTGGCTCATATTTGGAACACATAATACATACATGAACAGAAAACGGCCTATGAAAAAATCCCCGCCAGGTGGCGAAAGGATCGAGATGTTCAAAAAAATCGTATTTGTGGTCCGATTTAGCTCATATTTGGAACACATAATACATACATGAATAGAAAGCGACCTATGATGTCCGATTTGGCTGATATTTGGAACAAATATTACATACAGTCCGGTAGAAGTGAAATCAAAACATTGTGGAGTTGGAGGAGGGACAAGCATACGTAGCGCAGAGTCGAGTAAAGTCTTTGGAAGGATTATATATTGAGGAGTTAGATTGTAACAAATTGTCAAGAAAGAGTCCGTGTAATAATGAGTCACTAAATGAGCTAAATAGAATGACAAATAATTGGCAATTAAATAAAGGCTTGAAAATAAAATAATAAAAATTTTTTTTAAATTAAACGGTTTTATTGAAAACAATACTTACATGAAGCAATAATAATACTAAAAGCTAGAAAATAATTAGGTAGGGCCTAGGTACTAGTTATCATACTCCTCATCAATCTAGGGCGTTGATCAGGCAATTAAATAAAAGCGTTGGACGCGTCAAATTTCTATTGATAATCATATATAAGACCAACTGAACCTTAATAAGGTTATGCTACGCCTTACATTTTTAGAAATTTCACGCGGCCAGCGCTTTTATTTAATTGTCTGATCCACGCCATAGATTGATGAGGAATGTGATGAATAGTACCTAGGACCTACCTAATTATTTTCTAGCTTTTACTATTATTATTACTTCATGTAGGTATTGTTTTCAATAAAACCGTTTAACTTAAAATGTTATTTTTAATTATTTTGTTATTTTAAATTGTACATATTTATGTATGCTGAGAATAAATCTTACCACACAAATGCTACTTTTGAAAATTTGCTATTCTCACTCGCACTTCCCCCCCCCCCCCACTTCCATTCACACTTTCACTACCACTCGTACTATTCCTACTCCAACTTCCCCTTTCACCTCCACTGCCACTCCCAGACCTCCTACCACACCAACTCACACTCGCATTCGTGTATAGTTGGCAGATCCCTGTATTTCATCCTACATCCAGTTTATTCCGCCAGTCAGTCCAAATGGTTATCTTACCTACTATATTCTCAGAGCACCCAGCTCTTTCCTGTAGTTAACGCATTGCTAAGCTATTTTCAACAGTTGAATTAGTTCTCTTGCGTACTTTCCTTCAGCACCCAACTCTTTTCTCCATCATTATAGGTTATTTCTGTCCCTAATGTCGTTACCTGAATAGCGATCAAATTCTTTAGATCCTCTAGCCTAATAATAGCTCCTTGTAGACGAAATACCTTTTGGAACGGCTTGAATTTTACTGTGATCCAAAGGGGTCCCCCTTCTTAGCCAAACCAAATGGTAGACTAAGGCGGCCGGTCGCTGTGGTGTGATATGAGGCATAACGCGCTGATGGTAGTGCCTCTAGCGATGCGTTAAAACACGATAAAATTTTACAATGCTTTAGCAAATGTATGTTACAACAACTACTGCAGCTAGAACAACAACAACAAGATTTGCAAGCAATCGCATAGCGGCTCTGGCAACAATGCAGACGACAATCCTGGCCGATAAGTAATGAAAAGCTTGCTGTTTTTTCTCGCTACATTTACACGCACAACTTTTTTCACTTGTCTCAAGCGTTGTTATACATATATTAGGATGGGTCGATATGTATGGACGAAAGTTTACCGATATCGCGCCATCGATTTTTCGATAGGATTTGGGCTCAGGAAAAAAAGTTCCACTACGCATACCCAAAAAAATAGTTTTCGAGCTTGCGAAATTTCATTTTTTTTATTTTTTTTCGACTTTGATTTTCAAGGTTTTTTTCATGACCTACTAAAAAAATTTTCATTTGAAATTTTTTTTTTCAAAAAACTTTTATCGCCAACGTTTTTAGCGGACACTTTTGGGTCGGACAGGGTATACATGAAAATTTTACAATCAAATGAAAATTTTTTTAGTAGGTGTAACGTAGCGCTACAATAACGTAACCCCTCCCTTCCTATTTCCTTATTCACTTAAACCTGGACCTCCCTGTACTTATTTTTCTATAGCATAGCCAACAACCATTGTACTTATTCTGTTATAGCATAGTCAACAACCACTAATAGCAAACCAATGAAAATCACAATAATGGTGTGTTGACTTCTCAACCAGTTTGCGGCACCACCCATATAAACATCGAATTTGCATTTTTGCAATTCAGTCCTCGCAGGTGAGCCAGCGGGAGTGGCTGTCTTTTTAAAGACAAAATCACCACTCCGGCTAGCTAGCTGAGTGGAAGGGGCGCTGTCATGGCGCGGGTCACCCTCCACCAAGGCTGGACGACGCGAGCGGTGTCTTCGGACTACTTTTCCCTCCGTCGCCCACCTTGGTGCTTGAGCGGCCCGCTGCCTCAATGACCAAATACCCCCTCAGCTCGGGTTGCGTGGCAGGGGCGCCGTCATGGCGCGGGTCACCCACCACCAGGGCTGAACGACGCGAGTGGTGTCTTCGGACTACTTTTCCCTCCGTCGCCAACCTTGGTACTTGGATGACCCGCTGCCTTATTGACCAAACACCCCCTTCCCCTCAGCTCGGGCTGCGCGGCAGGGGTGCCGTCATGGCGCGGGTCACCCCCACCGGGGCTGGACGACGCGAGTGGTGTCTTCGGACTACTTTTCCCTCCGTCGCCCACCTTGGTGTTGAGCGGCCCGCCGCCTCAATGACCAGCCACCCCCTTCCTCCCCCTCAGCTCAGGCTGAACGGCAGGGGCACCGTCATGGCGCGGGTCACCCTCCACCTGGGGTGGACGACGCGAGTGGTGTCTTCGGACTACTTTTCCCTCCGTCGCCCACCCTGGTGTTGAGCGGCCCGCTGCCTCAATGACCCAAAGCACCCCTCGCCTCAGCTGTGGTTTAATAGGTTGGCCGGAGCGGTGGGACCACTCCCACTAGTTAGCTAGGGAGAAGAGTGTGCGGCCGTGGCGCGAGTCAACCCTTGCTGCACCAGGACGACGAGAGTGGTGTCTTCGGGCTACTTTTCCCTCCGTCGCCCTGGTCTTGTAAGCAATGACCCGCTGCCAGAACGACCGCACGACCCCTCTCCATAGCACTGGTTTCAGCCATAGTACAGGTCTACAAGTAGGATATGTAGAAGGACGCACATACACAGCCACGCTCACCTGATAAAATGCTTGTTCTTGTTCGTTTTTTTTGTGGATGCTATTTGGCACTGTTGTACTTCTTAGGACCAAAAAAAATTTAGTAGCTGCTATCGAAAACTGCTTAAAATTGTTATTGTTATATTACAAAGAAATATACTTATTTACTTTCAAACGAGCACTTAATTACATCTTTCTTTAATATCCATGTATTTTGGACAATTTTAATTAACAAATTGTGATACTTTATTACCGGGGAAGATTGCTAAAACACGACTAAAACCGTCGGGGGAGGTATTAATAGACGCGTTTTTGCTTCGCTTCCAATAATTCGAATACTTTTCCGCCTTTGGACTATTGATAACAGGACAAAACGCGTATTTTCATTTTTCTTTCCGCTTTTTTGGACGGGTTGTTGCAGTCGACCTCGGTTTCAAACTGTTTTTCGCGGAGAACTTTTGAACGGGTAGAAAAACTTAACTCCTGTGTTTGTATTCTTAATACTGGAATAACTACGCGTCCTCAGATACCCCAATTGAAGACTTTTTTATAATTTTCTGAAAGACCCATATGGGTGCACTTAAAATTTCCTACTAAATTCGTTCAAAAAATTTACCATCACAGCAACCCATATCTAATATTCCGAGCCCTTTTTTGCTTCCCTGTGTCGCTTTCGACGAAGCAACCCCGGTAATTTTAACACTTCCTTCAGTGTCAAAACTCATGTTCCACGCAGGTTCCACTGGGTTCCACGCTAGTTTGACACTGACCGAAGTGTCAAACTGCCGTGTGTTAGAAAGGGAAAGAAATTTTTTCCCTCTCATACATATCATACTTGTAAACCTGTACAATGGTTTCAGCCGTGAGCCGGTGCGTGCGCACAGGGGCTATCGCTGTGCCCTTAAGGTGCACTTCCTCTCCGCGCACGGATCGACGACCCACGGTGTCTCGGCTGGTACAGCCCAGCCCCCCTTACGCACCTTCTATTAGCGTGCAAGTAGGGAGGCGGGGGTGTCCAGCGGTGAAACCAGCACTAACCCGAGTCCTCGCAGTTTCTCCCGCAGGTGACTGACCCCGCCGACTTCCAAGCCTGCCGAAGCAGAACGATCAGCCCGATCCTACCGAAGCCGACCGACCAACACCAGCTCGTTAGTACGTCCAGCCTACCCCGCCCGGAACACGCAGCCGCTGTCCAGGTAAACCCCGTCTCCAGCCTATTTCCCCTCTTACCCCAGCCCTGGAACGCGCTCCGTAGCCCACCGCCGCTGCCGTCGCATCGTCGCCCCTCTGGTGCCGCCGCTGCTTCCACCCGCCGGTGCTACGCCGACCGTTGGCCGTCCGCCATACTACCGCCGTGCCCATCCCGCCTTGCTGGTGCCGCCGCTGCCACACTAACCGTTGGCCGTTCGACATCCGCTACGACGACCGTTGGCCGTCTGCCATTCTACCGCCGTTAAGCCGCTGCATACGTCACGCCGCCGCTGCGACGACCGTTGGCCGTTTGCCATTCTACCGCCGTTAAGCCGCTGCATCCGTCACGCCGCTGCTACGACGACCGTTGGCCGTCTGCCATCCTACCGCCGTTAAGCTGCTGCATCCGTCACGCCGCTGCTACGACGACCGTTGGCCGTCTGCCACCCTACCGACGTTAAGCCGAGGCATCCGTCCCGCCGCTGCTACACTAGCGACTGGCCGCTTGCCATCCTACCGCCGTTAAGCCGTTGCTTCTATCCCGCCGCTGCTTCCGTACCGCCGTACGAGTCCGCCCGTTACCCGACCGTCCAACCGCCCTACCGAACCTCCTCTACTTCAACGACCGTTAGCCGCCGCTCCGCCCCCTCGCCATCTTGCGACGGAAAGCTGCTGCCCGCCTAATATCTTCAGCCGTGTGTGCGTGTGTTCGTAACACATAAATATTGTGTATTTATTCAGTAGGGGTTTGTGGGAATTTTACTCGACTCTGGATTGACTGAGCGTTACCCCAGCCTTAGACAAAACCCACCTCATATAGGTCATGAAAAAAACTAAAAATCAAAGTTGAAAAAAGTAAAAAACAATAAATAAATTTCGCAGGCTCGAAATAATTTTTTTGGTATGCGTAGTGGAACTTTTTTTCTTGAGCCCAAATCCTATCGAAAAATCGATGGCGCGATATCGGCTAATAAATCGACCCACCCTAACATACATACATATATACATACGTACGAACATATTAACAACATCATACAATCTGGCAATGTTGCATGATAATTGAAATTGAAATTAAAATTTTTATAATTTATTTAATAATTTGGGAAAAATTTGAACAACGTGACATCAGGACGGACAAGGCGACAGCTGTTTCGATTATACCTTGTAAATCTCTTCAAAGCCTTTTCTCCCGGGAGTGGGAGTCGAACTCGCACCCCTACGATAGTTGAAATGGTTGTAAACGCATTCAGCTACGTCATGCCTGTTGTGAAGTCTTTCCCAATTGCCTTCTTTTTGCATATTTTAATCTTTTACACATTGCATACTTCGTATGCAATTATGTGTTAAAGCTATGCTTGGTACGGCGGTTTTCAAAGAAACTTTGGTTTTGTTGCTGTTTTCGTTCTATTTATAGAACTACAACGAATTAACCAATTTTGTCTGTTTGTATGATTTTTAATAATCGGGGATTGCCCATATTGCTTTTTTTAAATGTATGAAAACATTTATTTGAAGCAATTTTTTTTTTTTTAATTTGATATGGGCAATCCCCGATTATTAAAAATCATGAAATTAAAATTGTTGAAACATTTTAAATGCAACAATCGACATTTAAACGAAAAACGACGCACGAAGAATGTGCGCGATGCCATGTAATACGTGCTGTACTATTGAGTGAATAAACGCACTATAATGCACATACATGCACGACCCCACCCACATATGTATACAACTCATTCAATCGCATTTACCTATAAACAAATATTTTATTCACAACAATGCACAACCATACATATTCACAATACATACCAATTTTTATACTCAGCTGAGCAGAGCTCACAGGGTATATTAATTTTGTTCGTATAACGGTACTCCGTATCGGCATAAACTAATCCAGATAGATATAGACTTCTATATATCAAAATGATCTGGGAGAAAAAAGAAATTAATTTAGCCATGTCCGTCCGTCCGTCGGTCCATCTGTCCGTAAACACGATAGCTTGAGTAAATTTTAAGCTATCTTGATGAAATTTGGTATGTAGGTTCCTGGGCACTCATTTCATTTTTTTATTTAAAATGAACGAAATCGGACAACAACCACGCCCACTTTTTCGATATCGAAAATTTCGAAAAATCGAAAAAGTGCGATAATTCATTACCAAAGACGGGTAAAGCGATGGAACTTAGTAGGTGCGTTGACCTTATGACGCAAAATAGAAAATTAGTAAAATTTTGGACAATGGGCGTGGCACCGCCCACTTTTAAAAGAAGGTAATTTAAAAGTTTTGCAAGCTGTAATTTGGCAGTCGTTGAAGATATCATGATGAAATTTGGCAGGAACGTTATTCCTATTACTATATGTGCGCTAAATAAAAATTATCAAAATCGGATGACGAACATGCCCACTTAAAAAAAAAATTTCAAAGGTAAAATTTTAACAAAACATTGAGTATCTTTACAGTATATAAGTAAATTATGTCAACATTCAACTCCAGTAATGATATGGTGCAACAAAATACAAAAATAAAAGAAAATTTCAGAATGGGCGTGGCTCCGCCCTTTTTCATTAAATTTGTCTAGAATACTTTTAATGCCATAAATCGAAATTTACCAATCCTTGTGAAATTAGGCAGGAGCATAGCTTCTATGACGATAACGGTTTGCCGTGAAAATGGGCGAAATCGGTTAAAGCCACGCCCAGTTTTTATACACAGTCGACCGGCCGTTAACACAACAACTTGAGCAAAAATTGATGTATCTTTACTAAAGTTAGTTCACGTACTTATCTGACCTCACTTTATCTTGGTATTAAAAATGGGTGAAATCTGACTATGACCATTCCCACTTTTTCGATATCGAAGTCTTTACCAAGTACGAAAAAAGGGATGAAACCTGGTGGTTGGATTGGTTTTTTGTAAAATGGGTGTGACATCTGCCATATTAAGTAGAAGAAAATGAAAAAGTTCTGCAGGGCGAAACCAAAAGCCCTTGGAATCATGGCAGGAATACTGTTCGCGGTATTAAATATATAAAGAAATTAGCGGTAGCCGACAGATGATGTTCTGAGTCACCCTGGTCCACGTTTTGGTCGATATCTCGAAAACGCCTCACATATACAACTAAGGTCCACTCCCTTTTAAAACCATTAATATGTTTAATTTGATACCCATATCGTACAAACACATTCTAGAGTCACCCCTGGTCCACCTTTATGGCAATATCTCGAAAAGGCACCCACCTATAGAACTATGGCCCACTCCCTTTTAAAATACTCTTTATTACCTTCCATTTGATACGCATGCCATACAAACACATTCTAGGGTTACCGTAGGTTCATTTTCCTACATGGTGATTTTCTCTTATTTTGTCTCCAAAGCTCTCAGCTGAGTATGTAATGTTTCACCCGAACTTAGACACCTTTACTTGTTTTGCATACTTTTGAAAGTGTCTGTATATATGTGTGTGTTTGTGTTAGTGCTGATGTAGGCCTCTATAACAATTACTACCGGAAATGGCGCGCAATTTCCGGTCTACACAATCGCACTCGTCGTCGTTGGCAGCAGCTAGAATGCCACTGACCCATTTTTTGTTTGCTATTTCTGGTGCTGTATTTGTTGTTTTCGGTATAACTCTTTTTAATGTGTTACAGTTAACTATTTGTTATAACCAAATGCGCACTGCGGACAAAATGAGCTTTACAACAAACAACTTTACAAACGTTGAAATCATCGGCCACAAAGTGACCGTTTTTAGGTTGTCGCTCCTTAGTTTGTATTTTTTATGAGTCATGGGGGGCTATTTTGTAGGGGTTTACTTTAATACTTTACTTGTTAAACCTTTGTAATTTTAATATTTTCAAATTGAGTTAACTTTTTAAAATGAAAATTTTGAAATCAAATTTTTTTGATATTAGTGTTATTCTAGGCTTTCTTATTGTTGATTGAATTTTTCAATTTTATTAAATAAAAATTAAATTAATATATGTATGTGCTTATATTAAATAGTAACTCTATATACATATTTCTCCTTTCCTGTGAGTCGTAGCGATGAATCGACCAGTTCCAGGACCAGTGCAGATATCTGTGTTTGTTGACCAGGCGGTTTGAGTCATGCGAACTAGCTGTATACCCTAATAAAGCAGAGCTAATTCGGATCAATAAGAGGTACCAGGTCCCGAATGTGGCTTAGCCAAAATTAGGTAAGTACCGTTGACGCTGGCTGACAGAATTAAACTCTTCGAGATAATGCTTGATATAAGTTCAATAAGGACATATGTACGTATTTCTAGGAAGGCTTTGTTTGCCCTTTTTTACTGGCGAGTGGAAATTGGCAAATGCTGGGATCTCTCTATATTTCCCACGTGGGTGGTTTCGTACGTTAGATACCAGATATTGAGGTATCCTTAAATGGCATTCTAATGCCTCATGCATGTCGTCCCACCTGGCTAAGTTGAAAGCATGCTTGACGTCTAGCGTGATTAGCAGGACCGTCGGTTTTATCACAGCATAATATAACACAGCACAACATAGCATAAGATAAGATGCGCTAGTAACTTAATGGTACTTGTTACCGTAACGAACAGGATCTATATCCGACAAAGGAGCATCAAAATCGATAGCACTCCCCAAAACTTTCGGAGAGTTTCCTTATCGCTACAACAACATTACATAACTTAGCATCACATAACATAACAAAACAAATTGTTTTTGTTTTTATCGGCCTATTGATAAATGATTCAAGGTTTGATTCGAGCTCAAGGCCAGAACAATACTTTTTTTTTTTTTCTAATAATTGTTATTTTTTAATTTTTCTAAATTTGAAAAATTGTATTTTGTTTTTGGAATAGTAAGTAGAAAATTTTTCAGACAACCTGCCATAGCTGCGCAGATAGATCTATTTCGAAGGGTGCTAAGCCTTCATCATCAGTACGCTTTAGGCATGCTGCGCTAACCATTTAGCTATACAGCGGTGGTTTGTTTGACTGGCAAATTTGCTACTTCTATTCCTTTTTACCAACTATATTTATTCAGTGGAATAGAAGTAGCAAATTTGCCAGTCAAACAAACCACCGCTGTATAGCTAAATGGTTAGCGCAGCATGCCTAAAGCGTACTGATGATGAAGGCTTAGCACCCTTCGAAATAGATCTATCTGCGCAGCTATGGCAGGTTGTCTGAAAAATTTTCTACTTACTATTCCAAAAACAAAATAAAATTTTTCAAATTTAGAAAAATTAAAAAATAACAATAATTAGAAAAAAAAAAAAAAAGTATTGTTCTGGCCTTGAGCTCGAATCGAACCTTCAATCATAACAAAACAAACCTTAAAAAACAAAAATAACGAAACATACCACAGCAGAACATAAAATACATAACATAGCTTAATATAACACAACACAATATAACATAACATAGCATAACATAACCTAAGATAAAATAACATAGCTTACGATTACATAACATCACGTAACTCAACATAACATAGCTTCGCATAACATAAAATAACCAAACGTATAACATAACATAAAATACATAGTATAACTTAATGTAACGCAACACAACATAACATAACCCGGAATAGCATAACATAACAGCTTACTATTACATAACATTGTGTAACAGTTTTTTTTTTGGTGTTTCGTGTAAGGAGGAAATGCTTTATGCAGGACTCCCTTCTTCCATGGAGGGCCACCCACTAAAACCTAATCTTCCACGGCCCGCGGAAATCACCGCGTTTAGGATTAATTCTGGTGCGGGTGCGGTGGCATCATGTTTGCAACGTATCAACAAAAATTGAGTTCGCTGAAAGCGCTAATATTTTTTTTCCATGTTAAAAATAATACAAGGTAAAACCGGTGAGGGCCAAATGACGTTTTAAAAATTTATAAAATTCTCATCGCTCTCACATTTTTATTTTTTATTTTTATTTTGTTTTTACTATAAAAAATAATTTGTAGATAAATATTTTTTTAAATGATATTCAAATAAATGTTTTTTCTTACGAATTTGTTTTTTTCTTGCAGAAAAGAGTTCTTTATCGGTGTAAAGTAGGTTTTTGGTGGACAATGAACCATAACCACCCCGACTTGCGGTACGTTCCGAAAACTCTAATCATTATGGTTGTACCTCGACCATCTCGGGAACGATTTGATATGATTTGGTCTAGCCTTCTAGCTCTGTGCATTTTAGTCGCCTCTGCCTGTCGTTATGCTTATCGCGATAACATTCTAAGCCCCCTAACCCCCAGCGAAATCCTTAAGCCGCTTGTATGAAGCACTTGGGTAGCAGACAAAGAAATTATGCTGACCACGCACAAGGCAATTGGTCTGACAATCTGGTGGTAGTTTCGCCAGTATTGGCTCCCGATCTACACTATCCCTTTTAATAATGCCGCAGGCCTGACAAAACTTCACACGGAATGTCTCCTTATAACGCCCGATCACCAATTACATAGTGAGGAAGTGCCCTATATTATACAGAAGAATGACTTGTGAAAAAGCGGCGCCTATTAGATTGTTCCAAAACGGGGCATCCTTCCAGAAAACTGCTTTATGCAGCTCAACAAACCTCGGTATTAAACCGAATTTTTAGTCACAGCAGAAAAAGAACCCACGTTTCCTAGATATGTACATAAATGCGCGTGCCGTTTTCCAATGCTTTTATGTCAGTTGAATAAAAACAACAAGTAAGGAAGGCTAAGTTGGAGTGTAACCGAACAGTACATACCCAGCTGCCAAACTACATCTTGCAAAACTTTTAAATTAGCTTCTTTTGAAAGTGGGCGGTGCCACGCCCATTCTCCAAAATTTTACTAATTTTCTATTCTGCGTCATAAGGTCAACCCACCTACCAAGTTTCATCGCTTTATCTGTTTTTCGGTTTTTCGAAATTTTCGATATCGAAAAAGTGGGCGGGGTTATAGTCCGATTTCATTCATTTTAAATAGCAATCTGAGATGAGTACCCAGGAACTTACATACTAAATTTCATTAAGATACCGCAAAATTTACTCAAATTATCGTGTTTACGGACAGACGGACGGAGATGGCTAAATGAATTTCTTTTTTCGCGCAGATCATTTTGATATATAGAAGTCTATATCTATCTCGATTAGTTAATGCCGTTACGGGGTACCGTTATGCGAACAAAATTAATATACTCTGTGAGCTCTGCTCCACTGAGTATGAAAAGACTAGCATTGAGGACGCAATTTCTCGGAAAATATAAAAAACGAAATTAAACAAATTTTGCATAAATAACGTACACCTAGAAAACAAATGCTTTCTGCAAATTTATCACCAAAGAAGCCACCCGATCTGATCGAAATTCGAATACCAACTGTAGGGCTATTTACTTGTAATAAATATACTTTGTTATATTTTAAAATTTATTATTAGATTTTCTATTAATTATCAAAAATTGAAAATATTTTCATTCAAGAGAAATATCTTTTAAAATAATAAATTTTAATTATATTACAAAAAAATTAAATAGAAATTTATAAATTTCTATACTAGCACTACAAGCGGATTGCATGAATCTGGCACGTAGAACAGAATCCTGCTTATTGGAAGGACGATGCTCGCATGAATGTGCTATTAGCGCTATTTCATGTACGTGAGGTAAATCCAGAGAACAATTATTCGGAAAGGAAATTCTGGCAAGATATGCTTGCACAATATTGCGAATATGTGTTTGGACAGGTTGCTTTTGTAAACGCGAACCACAATGGGACTTTACGCGTGGCAAACGCATGCGATATTGTTTGGATATAGTTTTGGATGAAATGCTAAAAGTCAAGAAAATACATACCGTGACGAATATTAACAACACTAAGGCATACTATCATCTCTAAGCCGATACTAAGCAATCGCTTGTATCTACATAAACAAATCAATCATTATGTCTACACATATATATGTACACACAGCAGCAGAGAGATACTCACAAAAGTATGCAATCATCAGCAAAGTAGTACTGCTATGTGAGAAGCTATAAACGTTCATCTGTAGTTTATAGCTGGTGAGCTTATAGCTGGTAAACAAGTAGTAAATTCTAGAAGAAGAAACACCTACAAATTATGTTTGCAAGTGTTGCATTGCCAAAGGAAAATATGCGTCGAATACAAAGTATAAGGCAAGGAGCCCATAGTACATTTGATTAAAATACCTCATGAGTTTATTAGAGTTTTATTTATATTAATTTGTTGTCTTCAAGACAAATATTATTAATTTTGTAAAATAAATTTTACAAGTTATATTATATTAAACGAGCCGAAGCCGTGCGCATGTTGCGCAACCAATAAAAAAGTATCGTATCAAATATCAACAGAAATCAGTTTTTCTATCAATCAATTAAAACTTACAGCTTGTGCTTCCATCTGGCGTATGTGAGTAACTGCCGGTAATGCAGTGCAAATATTCACAATAGTTCCATAGTACAAAGAGATTTCTTTGTGTGCTCACAATCGTTTATTTCTTACAAATTATTTTAATAAAATATAGCTAAATAAAAGTACTGCGACCAAAATTGCCCAAAGCTCGCTAATATCCCGAATCTCCATCTTCACAACCAAAACTTTATTTATAGATTTGGATTCCAAATAAGAGCGAAAAAGGGACCCGTACATAAAAACAGCAATTAGAAATAATATATATGATTATTGATTTAAATATTTCAAAAATTCTTAATTTTACATGATTAACAGCAAAAAGAGATAACAAAATTGAAATTAGCGAGACTGATCGTGCAATGTACAGCCTTAAGACAACTAGCTATTATGTTGAAACAGTTTGAAAACATAGAAGAGGAAATCAAGGAGAACGACGAGAAAGCACGTTTGTACCTAAAGTAAAATAAACGTCAATTGGCCAAAACATATACACACCTCGTGGGAGCCCCAATGACGGGAGAGGGAACAAGAAAGGACGAGTACGAACGACTGAAGAAGCCGTTATGTCGCGTAGCAATAGGGCAAGGAAGGTGGTTACACGTGGCCGCAAAGACCGTAACTAGCTTCAGACGTCTTAATTAAAAAATTTTCCGAGGAAGATCTGGGAATAGCCTTCATCCAAGAGCCCTGGATTCGACACGGTGCCGTAAAAGACCTGCACAGTACTGAACTAATTTATGCCACCAGTTCTCGCCCATGAGCGGCGATGCTTTTAAGCAACAAACAAATGTTTCTTCCACTTTTAAAGTTCATGACGGTTGGTTTGGTAGCGGTATGGGCAAAAATTCCAACTCCAACAGGCAAATATAGAAATTAATAAATTTCTATTTAATTTTTCATAAAATAATTAAACTTTATTGTTTTAAAATATATTTTAACAATATCAGATCGCAAGCAACAAGCTCTTCTCATCATAGAGAGGTGGTGCGCTACCAAAGGATTGTCTATCAATGCTAATAAAACTGTCATAGAGCCTTTCACCCGGAGAAAGAAAGCATCCATCCCAAAACCATCCCTGGGTGGTACAAAAATATAATTCTCAATGGAGAAAAAATACCTAGGAGTCACACTGGATAGAACTCTCACGAGGAATGCTCATTTGGATGCTATCCTAAACAAAGCAAGAAAAGCTTTCTTCACCTGTACTAAACAATTCAGACGTCACTGCATTAACTGCCCAGGGCAAAGACAGGTCAAACTGTTTACACTTCCGGCAACGAAAGTATCAGCCAAACTCATTAATCTAAGCATGGAGGACCTAATAACTCTCACTGTGGTCTACGATATCACCTAAGTAAGTTAAATCTATCCGATACTCAAATTTGTCGTTTCTGTGAGCTGGATGATGAAACGCCGGTTCACATTCTCTGCGAATGCGTCGCTCTGGCTAGGCAGAGACTGTCCCATCTAGGTGGTGTGATTCTTAATCCCTATGTGATAAGGAGTAAAAAGCCAGAAGAGGTACTAAGATATATCAAAACCACCCACATACAAAATTAGGCTGAAAGGTTATGCACAATAGAACTGCACAAGGTCGCAGTGCTTCCAGGACTAGTAATAATAAAAAAAAAACATATTTACGTAAAAAGCATATTCTTGAAAAGAATCACGGTACGTATCATATGCACATAGTCGCAATGAAGTCGTGTAACATAACATACCGTGACATATCTTAACATAACATAACATAACATAACATATCATAAAACCAGCTCTTGCATGACTTCAAGGAAATCGTTTGCACATTAAAGAAGGGCCGCAACTGGGTATAAAATATTTCTTTAAATTTCTTTACTGCTAGGCTGTTTTTTGTTCTCTCACTGTGCACTCCCTTTGCATTCGCATACAATGCAACCATTCACAATTTAATGCACGCGGTCCACGAAATGTGGCCGTTTGTTCAAATACATTCACTCATTGCATCACCCATCCTTCACACATCCTACAACTGCTACGCATATTGTTTTTGTTTAATAGAATTTTAAATTTTACTGGAAAATTCACCATATGCATCGCTACTTTTTTTTTTAATTTGGTACGGCAGGTATTTATTTTTTAAATTCCATTCGTTGTGAAAATAAAGCAATGCTAAAAGGAAATACAATACAATGCTCGAATGGAGACACAGCACAGCGATGGAAGAAGAAAAAAATTACAAATTGTAAAATTAAAAAATTATAAATAGTACAAAGCAGTAGGTACAGTTGTGTTTGAGTTGAGTGTGAGATTTGGGCTGATTATTGGTATAAAAAATGTTTTTTTTTTTTGTTTTTTTTTTCGTTCGTTGAATTTTTTGTTGGAAAGAACTACAAGAGGGTTGTGGAGCTCAAGGTTTCAGTTTCTATCCAAAAACAAAAGCATTTTTGTGAATATATTTGGAATATCAATGGCCAGAATGTTGGTTAAGGTATTGTTTACTTAACTGCGATAAGATAGCAAATAGTTCGATGCGAGTATTTATTGGGAGCTTTCAACTGCGAAAATGTTGAAATAAGGAAAGCAAAGTTTTTCATTTTTTTGTGTGATCGTGAAGTGCTAGGTTGAATCCTACAATCGCTCCAGGAGGAAGGATTGTTAATATCTGCTATAAGACTAAAGGCAAGCATTTTTTGTAGGAAGATGGGTTTGAGCTGCAACTGAACGCAATTATCGATTGCTAATCGTTAGAGTCCATCTAAAATATGAGTTGGGATAATCGATTTTTTGGCTAGGACTACGAATCTTTTCTTGTTAGCCCTCGTCCTTTGCTTGGGTTTCATTTACAATGAAAAGTAATACAAGGGTTCTGACGATAACTCGTTCATTGCCAGGCTAGTTATGTAAGTTTTTATACCTGGAATGAAAAACAGGAGGCCGATGTTGAGCTCAATTGGTGATAAGAAATATATATATATGACAATACTCGACTGTCATTCACGCCTATGAATAAGCGTCTCGCCACAATGCGTATCAAATCAGAGCTCTTCAAAAGATCTCTCGAATAGGTAAACTACCCATGGTATGCCTGTCGTGGTCGGGCTAGTACCTTAATGATGCCAATGTTTGTAGCGTTCCGAATCAACATCCCGCAAAGGATGATCATCATTGATAATACCCCCCAATACCGTCTGGAGGTGTTTATATCGCTATGAAGAAGAAGAATTGTCTCTCCGAGGGCGTGGAAAAGAAGTGCTATATTCGCCATAAAGACTGAATGAGTCCATAGTGTACAAAGAAGTTTGCTCAGCAACCTAACTGAAAATCCTCGTCAGAGACCAGAATGTATGTTATCAAATAAGTCCTTCCTCTTGGTAAATATTAAAGCTTTCTAGGACCTATGCTGCTTATAGATCTGATAGCTTGTGCTCGATTATTTGAGAGTTATTTATATAAGGTTTCAAGATAAGAACAACACCAAAGCTGGCCTTTACTAGGCATTAGTCAGTACAGTAGAAGCTGGGGGGCTAAGATTTGAAAAGTTTATTAAGAGATTCTTAACAGTAACTGCATCGGCGTCTCAGCCAGTGTGTAGCACTTTAACCTCTGCATACGAGCTCTGATTGAGAGAGAGGCGTACGCATGCCTTCACAACGCAGAGATTAAAAAGTAGCGATCTCCTGTCAGGCACTTCGATGTCTATATCGAAAGTTGGTGTGGTGTGAGAGGCATACTGAGGATTTTCCGGATTCTTCGGAAAATGTTATTTTAAGAGCAACCACAACAAAAACTGCTTTCATTTACTTTCCTTAGTACCTTAGAATGGAGTCGAGCTTGTTATAACAGGAAGGAGTATTACCAACTTCCTATAACGGATTAGTGCTGATGGCTTATCGTCTCGACGATCTCTGTAGCTTCGACGATGTTGTGCGGTCTTTTAACAAAGCTCCCAGAGTGCTTAAACTAAGAAAACAAACCTTTTGCACATACCACCACATGTTCTGACTTCACGGCTTGGCATTGCTCTAAGTTTTTTGGGCCCTAGGGGATATGGTGTTAACTAGAGTGACTCATAATTTGCATCGTCGCGACTCCTAATTTGCAGTTCGGCAGAAGTTAAAACAGTTCTTCTTTCATTCTGGTGCTAATACTCGACGGTCGTGTGAAATATTTCCGTTGTGGACTTTAGCCGAATCTTCTGAAAGCCATGCTTTACCTATGGTATACTTTAAGGACTTTTCAGCTTGGAGAGATGAGCTGTAGCACAGACCGTGATTTCAGCTTGGACTGGTCTGGGGAAACTGGTCATAGCTGATGAGTCCAAAGCGCCAGACAATTTCCTCGTAGAGACAGTTCTTCTGAGTTTACACATAACGTGTATTGGCTTCTCTGGAGAACCGGTTTCACATGCAAGCATGACTTGGGTTCCCATCAGCTTAACACTTAACTGCTATATCAAATTTTAAAAAATTAAAAAGTTCTTTGAATAGCAAATCAGCAAGAATGGAAGCAACGAAGCAGAGAGGAAGTAACAGACAACTAAAATACTCAAGGCTAAAATTTACAACATTAACTTATCAATTCTATCTGCACACAAACACACCAACACATATTTTCACCAATACAAGCTCAAGCACAAAACATCGTTTAAGTCGATTAGAACAATTGCAGAAATTTCTAAAAACAATAGCGACAACAACAATGTAAACACATTCAAAAGAAAACCACACATGCCATGTGAAGAAAACTTAGAACAATGCCAACGCCGAACAATCGATGTAGAAGAGAGAGTGACAGAAAGAGCGTGATAAAGGGTATGAAAGAAAGACGCAAAAGCGTTGGAACTATTTGTACAATTGCGGTTTGGTCTCTGGCGTATAAAGCTTGTTTTAAATGTTCAACAAATTAACCGCAGGTGGCTGACAACAGCTTTAGAGGAGGAACGCGAAAATCAACTGACACGCACACACACACAAATACACTTATACGAATACAAGAAACACACGCTATTTGTCAACCGCAATTGCTCAACAATGAGCCGGACATTGACTCAATGAGACCGCTAGCTGCAGGTGGCAGAAAATTTGTGTTACCAACAACCAGAACATTCTTACATATATTTTTAGGCGTGTGCTTGTTTTTGTTGCATACTTATAGGCGCATTGCCAAACTTTTGTACGCTCAAAGTTAGAATAGCGTTAAAATTGTAAAAATGCAATGACACGCCCATCTATGTTTGTAGGGTGTTAACGGCTTTGCAGGTTTTATGTTATGCTTGTTGTTGTGATTGTTGTATGTACGCCTATGAAATTCAAGCGAAGGTTAATAATTCGTAATATCCTGTGCATCCTATACATCCGGTACATCCGGCACATCCGGTGCTCAATGTGAATTAAGTTTGCGAAGCAAAATAATACCTAAATAGTGGTTGGTATAGCTGTTGCTGCAGTTTTGTAATTGTTGTTTTTGTTTTAGACTATTTAATTTTTTGTTGTATTTTGCTGATACCTACCAGCTAGCGGTGAAGCGTATAGCCAAAAATATTTTGCTTAAAATATATCGACTTCTTGTTCTAGAAACGAAAAACTGACTACATATTAAAGTGCTCTGCGATACCAACAATGAATCAGGAAACACTCTGCATTTCCAAAATGTGGAAGAGTTTGGTTTCTGACAATCAGGCCAACAGCTTTAGACTGCCGCATTGCAAACAGCCTCTTTACTGAGAGAGAAACTTATCTCACATAAAATAAGGCTTATGAGAGATAGCCGCGGGAGGTAAGGTTAGGTGGAACTGGCCGGTCCATTAGGACCTCACATAGACTGAATGAGTCCGTAGTGTTGCCAGAAGTTTGTTTTAACGACCAAACTGAACAACACTATCAAAAACCAGGACCTATTTTATAAAATAACTCCGTCCTCTTGGCATTAATAGAAGCTTTCTAGGACTTAAGCCACTTGCTGCTTCTAGATCTGACAGCTGCCTCACTCCTAATAGCTGGAGTTTTAGCCGCGGGAAAACTACACACGAAAAGACCAATTTTTGGGGAAGTCTGTCAGGGCAATAAGTCTCACATCTTTTCGTTTATTCTTGTTAACAAGAAATTGGTGTGCTGTAATGGGACTTGGTGTGAGAAGAACGAGGGCAATCACTCTGAAGTAGTGGAATCGATGTTGATTACCTGGAAGTCATTCGGAGTCCAAGAAAGTATGGAGAAGAAGTCGTTGACAACATCAAATCTAAAGCAACAAGTTCCAGAATAGTATGAAGTCGCAGAGCAGGCAAATTCTAACGAAGTGGTCTTGATATAGGCGTACATTTTGATACCCTTTATGCATTCAGTTGCCGGGGTTGCCTGAGGAAATTTTATGGTTGTGCACTCGTCATATTATGTGTCTTGCTCTAAAAGTGTCATGGGATACTTCCTATCGGAGGTTGTTGCTGTTGTTGCAGCGATAAAGGCATTCCCCGAAGGTTTTTGGGAGTGCTATCGATATTGAGAGTCATTTGTCGGATATAAATCTGGTACAAGCACCGCTAAAATAAGGCTTATGAGAGAAAGCCGCGGGAGGTAAGGTTAGGTGGAACTGGCCGGTCCATTAGGACCTCACATAGACTGAATGAGTCCGTAGTGTTGCCAGAAGTTTGTTTTAACGACCAAACTGAACAACACTATCAAAAACCAGGACCTATTTTATAAAATAACTCCGTCCTCTTGGCAATTACTAGAAGCTTTCTAGGACTTAAGCCACTTGCTGCTTCTAGATCTGACAGCTGCGTCACTCCTAATAGCTGGAGTTTTAGCCGCGGGAAAACTACACACGAAAAGACCAATTTTTGGGGAAGTCTGTCAGGGCAATAAGTCTCACATCTTTTCGTTGATTCTTGTTAACAAGAAATTGGTGTGCTGTAATGGGACTTGGTGTGAGAAGAACGAGGGCAATCACTCTGAAGTAGTGGAATCGATGTTGAGTACCTGGAAGTCATTCGGAGTCCAAGAAAGTATGGAGAAGAAGTCATTGACAACACCAAATCTAAAGCAACAAGTTCCAGAATAGTATGAAGTCGCAGAGCGGGAAAATTCTAACGAAGTGGTCTCATTATAGGCGTACATTTTGATACCCTTTATGCATTCAGATGCCGGGGTTGCCTGAGGAAATTTTATGGTTGTGCACTCGTCATATTATGTGTCTTGCTCTAAAAGTGTCATGGGATACTTCCTATCGGAGGTTGTTGCTGTTGTTGCAGCGATAAAGGCATTCCCCGAAGGTTTTTGGGAGTGCTATCGATATTGAGAGTCATTTGTCGGATATAAATCTGGTACAAGCACCGCTAAGGTACAAGCCCGATAATCTCGGAATTGATTCAATATAACCATATTGAACCTTCTAATATTCTTGAATTCTGGCACCCATATGATTTTGCTTCTTGGGTAGTTTGAGGTCAGGCTACCAGCATCTATCCCCGCATATACTTTTGCTTTAATTACCCCTGAATATCGTTGCAGTCAACGTATTCCTCATGACAAAGACTTCGGATTCAAATAGGTAAACTCGAATTGCCTTAGAATTTACCTTACGTGATTAAAAGGGCTGTCCAAAAGCCCTTCTCCATTTAAGTAGTTGACTGTTCCAGCTTTTATAAGACATATTAATCAAAAAATCAATCAATCATTTCAAATCAAATCAATTTAAAGATCGTACTACGAAATCTCTTAAAAGGTCTATTCGTTCAAATGAGACCTCCAAGTAATGCTTTTTTGGTCGGGCTACTGAGATCTCTTTCAATAACGGGCTACTAATATATCTAGCGCTTATTTACCAGAAGGTCCGAATTCTATAATTGCATTGGCCAAAGTCAGCTAAAGAAGAGCATTTTTGTTGTTAGAGTAAGGTTGAGTTGAGTCAGTTTAGGCTAGCAGCTCTACGCTCCATTCTGAGAGGCATACTGACACCTATTGGCACATTGTCTAATAAAAACATCTCAATTTTTCCAGAAACATGATCTGTTATACCATCGGAAACAAAATAGATGTTGTACTCAGGCCGCGTCAGACTATGGCCACTTAATGGTACAACTAGGGCAAGTGTAAGCCGTTCTGATCGAATGAGAAACCCGATTTTGCGCTCAATGCTGATATGCTAGACCTAAAAAGTTATCCTGTAAGTGGATCTCAAATATCAACTTTTTGATGATTCCATCAAGGTCAACTTAAGCATAATATAACAGGTAGAGAAAGGAAAGAATACGCCGCACGCCAACTGACCGAATTGTGATAGATTCGTGACGTTTCTAGCTTTATCGCCCGCTTCACAGAGTATAATAATAGCTACGTGTCGAAAGTAAAGAGGTAATGATGATCAAAAAGCTTTTTAGCTGCCTTACTGATCATTCTAGAAGACGTAGTCTTTCTCTCAAAGGATAAGAATGAATGAAGACGTAATCTTTCCATGAAAGGATATTGTGACGAGTATTTGTATCAATAGGTGATACTAGCATCACTAAGCCGATACTAAGCAGCCACTCGTATGTACGTAAGCAAATCAATCGTCATTTACACACATGCATACAAGGCAGCGGAGAGATACTTACAAACGTATGTCGTCATCAGCCGAAGTAGCACTCACATGGCGCATATGGCTAAAAACTATAAATATACATGTATATAGCTGGTAACCAAGAATGAAGTTCATGAAATTACTAGACCTTAGGAGAAATGAGTGAACGAGGAAACCGAGAGTATCAAAGCAGTGCAAGCTGAGGTGTAGTACCCTCAAAGTAGTCTAATGAAGACCATTTTGCATTATTGAATATTGGAGTTATTTATTCAACAGTTTAGCGATTCGAACGATAGCAGGAGGTTTGGCATAAGAGGAATTTCACTAAACTCGTTACAATATGAAAGAATGAAGACGTAGTCTTTCCCTGAAAGGAATGTATGTGAGCAATAGAATGACATGCGATTAAAGGCTACTATCATAATTTCTAAGGAGCCAGGAAAAACTCTTGTTGTGAGAAGACACTGTCGCACTATTCGATACCAAATAAAGTTTGAGGAAGGACGGTTATGCAACTTCGTGATGAAGAAGAAAGAAAGAAGAATTAGTCCAGCAGTAGTTGGCAAATACATCGAATACTCCCATAAGAGCTACGCGTAAAAATTTCGTCCAGCTTTTTATGATATTAGAACCACATAAAAGTATAGGTTTAGTCAAATTATGAGAGAAGCTTGGTCTTAAACGCATCACATTAAAATTCCGGCAAAATTAATATTTATTAAAAATTCTGCTAAATATTCGTACCTTGCCAAAGAAATGTCCCTCGATATCTTTCTAGGTATCCTCCCAACGCGCTTTCATAGGTCATATATAAGTTTGTGCTTATTTTTGGCTTCGCTTTCGGCTCACCAAATATTCTTAATGTATTGCGCCCAATACTCGGCATTGTCCTTTCAAGGCACAAAAGGCATAAGGCTCAAACCAACTTACGGACATATATACAATATTTACATAAGAAACATTCACATATACATACATATATTTATGTGTGTAGTAGAAGAATATTTATACACTGCGTAAATTATTACTTTGTTTTATGTGCAAACATGGGCGTAGTTAGTCTTTGACCAAGTATAGGGCAGGAGTTGAGTTTTAACCCAGCCACATTAAAACTTCTAGGCCAAAACGCCCTCCCACACCCTAGAGCCCTGAGAAAGTTAGGGTTACCAGATTCTTGGCTGTTAAAGTAATAGAATTCGCCACGGGTAGGTGAGGTTAAAAATTGGGTTGGAGAAGCTATGTATTGTGCTACAGAACCCCTTTAATCAATTTGGTATTTTAGTCGCTGCCTACGACACTCATCACTGCCCTTTGCAGTGCAAAGGGAAACCTCCTCCATATATAAACTAATCAGAAACTGTCTTGAGGCATATGACGTTTGAATCCCTCTAGTTTAGGGTCCCTCTAGCGACATGCGGTATCCATTTTGAATTCTAATCTCAGTTTGAGTCATCGTTACGGTTGTCCTTTAAGTTATGGTGGGAGCCTATCTGTGCACTATAGAACCATACCAAGATCGGGTAGCCTATGCTCTATGTTTTTCGTGTACGACGTAACTGTGGCGCTCAAGTTGGGGCTCACATATAAGCCGTCGCAAGGGAAAGTATTTTATCTGATGAGATTTTTCGAAAATAGCTCGCCCGGCAATTAGCCAAATCGATAGTCAAGCATGGGGTTAATGGGGTGTGATGTGGTGGATATTATGCTGAAATCGATATAAGAGCGTACGTCCTCAAAATTGAGCGTGCAAGCTAATATCCACTATGAAATTGAGAACAAGAAACGTCAGTGATGGCAGCGGGAGAAACAGTAAACTTATCGAAAGCTTTTGACACAGTCAATCACAGCACGCTACTACAAGGCATGGAAGGATGGATAATGCCTTCCACACCCCAAAGAGTTACTACACCGACGAATGCACGATAATGGCAACGGGCCCTAGAAACTATCCTGTAAAATAGACCACTATCTCACTACTCTTTCCAGTTGTTCGCCCCGCGAAACTTGCCACTGTCACCGACCAAGCCTCACGACGTGGCCGATACAAGTGTCGGCAATATTGAACAGCGGCATCGATTACATTACCCTAACATCTGTCCGACACCCAAAAATTTTGGATGTGACCTTCAGAGCCATTGGCCAATTGGCCAGCCGTTGTATGCTACTCGTTTCCGATATGATCACCAAGCTAAAAATTAACACAATGCAGGAAACTTCAGGCCTGTAAAAACATCGCTCTCAGAAATGCCACATGATGTGTTCTTGTGTGTGTGGGGAATACTCCCCATAAAGGAGCGAAACAAATTGCCGAGCAAACAGTTTCTGCTAGGTACTCAGAAACCTGTGCATTCTAGCAGACAACTGATTGAAGAGACCCCAGAGATAGGACGTGTCATCATTGCAAGCACTATGAAGAAATAATGTGTGCCACAAGAAATCAGCGATTTGAACCAAAAGAGTACTAAGTGACCCACAAAAAGTCGGCAAAGTCCTATGCCGATAAATTCCAGGCGTACCCTGTTCTCACAGCTAAAGAAAGCAGACTTCCCAGGTTCGTCACTCTGGCACAGCTTCGATCTAGATACTGAAACAAGTTAATCTTGTACTTGTATCACGAACGATCTTTTCAATTGGAATGTGGAAGCAACGCCTCTAACAACCATGTCTTTTTGGTCCTACCCTATTGAAACTGCAAGTTTCCGGGGCTTTCGTTACAGGATATCGATGACAGTTTGTGAGTGCTCACACCTATTGGATGAAGCAATGTTACAAGTAGGAGAGAACAGTAAAATAAGTTTTATGAAGAACTTCGACTGACCTGTGTTATAGTCGGAGTAACAGGTTAGTCATAGATTCAACAAATAACCTTCAAAAATTTCAATTGAAGGTCTCTTCCCTCCTGTCAACGCTTTTGTTTTAATATGTGAGTCCTATTATTTTCTGTGGCAGCGCGACACTGATCCGGCCATACAGCCTACCCAAGCCCAAACGAAACAAGTCAAGCCAACAAAATTTTGAATGAGTGCGTCGAATAAGTTAGCGCTTGTGTGTACAACCAACAAAATTTTGAATGAGTGCGTCGAATAAGTTAGCGCTTGTGTGTACATAACTTTTGGTTATGAGTGCTTTTTTACATATACATTAGGGTGGGTCGATTTGTATGGACGAAAGTTAACCGATATCGCGCCCTCGATTTTTCGATAGGATTTGGGCTCAGGAAAAAAAGGTGCACTACGCATACCCAAAAAAATAATTTTCGAGCCTGCGAAATTTAATTTTTTTTACTTTTCTTTCGACTTTGATTTTTAAGGTTTTTTTCATGACCTATTAAAAAAATTTCCATACATGAAAATTAATAAATCGACCCACCCTAATATACATATCTACATACATACATATGCATGGATATTTATATATGTATGTGAAGCACACGTGAATCCTCTGAATTATTATGCGCGTTCATTCACACACATACAAACACGCACACAAAGCCACCAAAAAAAGCATCCGTCTATTTATTGCAATTTGCTTGCGGTCGCTGTGCGTCCTTTGAGGCCATATAGTTGCCAGCTTTTTAACGGCTTTTTTTGGTTTAATACGAGCACGACTACCACCGTCATTCATATTCCAACAGCCTCAGCCTCAACCTCTGCAATATGCCCTTTACTATAATTTTTTTTTTTTTGTATGCAAAAAACTACAGTGACATAGAACTACAGTGACATACATACATGCATATGTATGTAGATGCACTCACACATCACCACATACATACATATACCAACACCTACAACCATACCCTATCCACTCATTCCCTTATTAGTAGTTTCTTCTTCACAATTTCAGCATATTTTTTGTTTTTTTTTTTCGTAAGCTCACTTGATGTCCTTCGTTCGTTTTAGCCGCAGGCTCGCTCGTACGGTACGGTGCACATATTTTGTGCGCATCGTAAATTTTACTTTTATTTCGTTAACATACGTTTTTTTTGTCTCTCCATATGTTCATACTCGTTCTACATTGTAAGACCTATCAAAACTGAATGGCAATATGTTCGTTGCTGCTACGTACATTTTTAGCTCGCCGAACGTGGTGAAATTATATGCGCTGAATTTAGTGAGAGCACTTGCAAAATTTCTCATGAGAGCGTTGAGCGCGTACTGCTTAGCGTTATCCGCAGGGGAAGTGCTGAATGAGAGCACATTGAGCGCACATGAGCGCAATAGCGAGTAAAACAAAGCGCTGAATTACCTTGAAAAGTTTGCGGAATTGTGCTAAATTGCGTTGAACTTGCAAAATTTCTCATGAGAGCGTTGAGCACGTACTGCTTAGCGTTATCCGCAGGGGAAGTGCTGAATGAGAGCACATTGAGCGCACACGAGCGCAATATCGAGTAAAACAAACCGCTGAATTACCTTGAAAAGTCTGCGGAATTGTGCTGAATTGCTCTGAATATAGTTGGGTGGTGTTGAATTGTGCTGATTTGCAGTTAATGTTAAATTCTAAAGTATTTTTTGTTTGAAATTATTGAAGCATAAAAATATTTCGTGGTTAACATTACCCACATCCTTGGAATGCTAATTTTGTTGGATAAACGAAATTGGTCATATTTAAGAGTTTTTTATCATTTTTAAGGGCGCTAAGAACACACATTTCTGCTAATTATCAGATGTTAGTCGGTGAAGGCAAAGGCATAGCCCAGTGAGTGGCGCTGGTGTAATACGTCCAGGGAGGTTTTTTGATTTAATCGCGGATAAAGCACCTTCGTTTTCGTATTAACTTGAACTAAAGTTTAAAGTGCGCTACAAGTATCGGAGTCTTTTTGGCTGCAGTTTCGGGCATCAATGAAGAATGTGATCCGCCTTCCCTTCTTCCTTTTAGAGGGAACTTGTTAGTATAACTATCAGACCAGGCAGACGTTGATCTCCCTAGCTTTGGTCTTTTTTCATAACTTTTAAGCAGTTTTTACCTCTTTCTCTTCTTCCTCTCTCTATCCAGTTTCCTTATCTTTTTATTCACTCTTCCCTCCGCCTTTCTCTTTTTCTGCGTCTCTTTCTCCCTCTCCGCTTTTTCCCATCACATCTTTTAAGATCCATCTATCCATATCTCTCTATCTTCGTCTAACTCTGTCTCTTTCTCCTTCCATCCTTGCTCTTCCTTCTAGTTGTTCTTGTTCTTCTCCATCGCTTTTTACAAGTCCCAGTCGCACTCAAAGTCCAAGTACCATTCTGAGTGCTGCTTCCAGTCCCAGTCGCAGACCCAGTCCCATTTTCGAAAAAAGTGTCATAAATACTTATCTAGGCATCTAGGCAACAAGCTACCTATATGCCCAATTTCAGTTAAATCGAGCCAAGAATAGAATTTGTTTGAAAAGATCGGTCTCGGTTCCCGGAAAAAAGTATCGTAAATATTAATCTGGGCAAAGGGCTACCTATATACCAAATTTCAGGCAAATCGAACCGTGAGTAGAATTCGTTCGAATAGATCAGTCCCTGATTCACTTTCCGGAAAGAAACTTTACAGAAACGCTATTCTATCTTTCAACTTGAATCAAACTGCACACGGTGAGCAAATTTGATTGAAGTCGGTTAAGTTGCTTAGGAGTCCATCGCGGACAAACAATATGACACAAAATTTATATATATTAAGATATGAAAAAGCCATGATCAAAACATCGGTTTAGTTTGAGAATGAAGCTCGTTCTTATGCAACCATAATTATGTATTCTTCAATTTTCTTTAGATAGCACAAAAGGTTGTCATACAGAGTTATCCGCCCTACCTATATGCATCTCGGAACTTTCCATTCTCACATCATGAGCCATCTAGTGCGCTTTCATATAGGTGTCGCCGTGACTTCGTAATATCGAAATGGACTTAAGAAACCAGTAGAGCTCGTCACTCCCGCATAGTTTCAGATTTTATTACTTTTGATATTAATGCTTTTAAGGCATCATGACGGTGTAGTCGTTAAGTGGGCGATTAAAACTTAGCTATCCTGCGGCAGTCTATTCCACTTCGAAGACTCTCAATGAGTTCGCAACTCAATAGCATTGCATGCTTTCGGGATTTACCCGACGAAGGACGGCGTTTTTCATTATGATCCCGTGTAGTTCCTCACGACAAGACGAGGAATAGTATTAAAACAACAACTTTATAAAAACTTACGAATGCCTGTTTGATCTCTATATATGAGGTGGACGTCTGAAGTGCAACATGCCCATTGAAAGAGTTCTACAGTCGAATATCACACTAATTGGGGAAGGAGTTTGTTCAGACCGCTTTATGTTTTCAAGAATCTACAACCAATAGGTATCGACAGGGCTCTTTAAGCAGTACTGTCTCAGTAAATACATGGGCGGTCACGTAAATGAAACCTAGCATCTAACGGTCTCACCTTTTTGCGAAAGATTCAGTCTTTTTGTTGAGGTATAGAGTCGCTGCGTTTTATATTTAATACGACAGCCAAGCGGAGCTGCAAACCATCGCTGTCGAGAGTGGTTGTCAGTGGAATCATGAAGTCTATTTACTCAGTTGTCTAGCTCTAGGGTTACATATGTGTAATCAATTTTCTACTGAAGTTCTATCGGTAACTCTTTTATAACAAACGTTTTAGTTGTCGATAACAAATGAATAACACGTCGTTAACAAATTGGTAACACTCTGATATAACATCGACACATTTCCGATAGCAAGTCGATTACTTTTTAAAACAAATCCACAACTTGCTGATAGCAACACGATAACTTTTCTATAACGAAGCGATAACTTTTCGATAAAATATCGATATTATCTTTATAAAATATCGAAAACTTTTCGATAAATTACCGATAAAAATCGATAAACCAACGACTAACTTTGTTATTGATTGGAAAATGTATACCATTTCGATAACAAAGCGACATTTTTCGACAACTAATCGATACCACTCCAATAACAAATGGATAAGTTCTAAATTACATATCGATAACATTTCGATAACAAACCGATAATTCGTTGAAAAAAATCGATAATCCTTTGGTAAGCTTTGTTATCTATAGCAAGTTTTTAAGACTTCGATAACAAATCGATAACTGACCGATAACAAGTTGATAACAGGCCCACATCCCATCGCTAAGAAAAACCGCTAACACTTCGATAACAAACTGACAACAAGCCGTCAAATGCATTCAATATTTAGTTTTAGTTGCTTCCTATTAATCAAATCTTTTTGCCGTGCACCTACGAGCATATGTGCAGAAGTATGTACTGCGCATCCATGTTATACAAATTTAAAACGAACATGAGTATATCTAAAAAAATAGCTAAAATTTGCGTTAGGTCAGTTATATTACGGAACTGTTTTAAATTTAGACGTGCTGTTAAAATTAAATTTTTACACACCCAACAATTTTTCCATTGACTCTCATCTATGATTAGGATATTTTACTACTTTTGCTAGAACAACAACAATTTTTTCTGCTGATATAATAATAAGCTGTTATTAAAGAAATTTAGGCAATATTGAACAGAGCTGCTTAAGAAGCTGTTACCAACACTGTTATTGACATAACTTAACCCATTTGCAAACTGTTCGATTGTGCAGAAACACCCAAAACTTTTAAGTAACATTAGCTGCTCATTATTATTTAGTCTATCTCTATGGATCCTGTGAAATTGGGTATTTACAGCAGTTGTAAAGCTTATCCTCCTCCTATACTATGTAGTTTGGTAGATAGCCAAACAAAAAACCTACCTCATAACGAGAGCTCTGAAAACAACTCCGACAGATCTGGTGGGAAAGAACATAGGGTTAACAACTGCAGCGAGGCTCAATGCCTTTGGAGCAGCTTGAGCGCAGATCATACGGATATACTTAGTAGTACAGCGTCACCGAATATTGAACGAACAGACTACCTAATTTCCTAATTGACGTTCCAATCAGATTGTGCACATGGTTGACAAGCAGCAAAGGAGTGGAACCAAGCGCGGAGCTGCAAAGAGTTGAAGATCATTTTCAGGTTGGTGGCTCGCAATTGGTATTCTCTCTGGACACTGTCTTCTGGCGTTATATGCGTTTATATTAGGCCTCGTCAGTGATAGCATATGTAGGAGGTGCGGGTTGAAGGAGGAAATGATGAAACACGTTTCGTGCTCTTGCCCTGTCCATCTATAAGCAGTGGTACAGCTGTCATAACTAGAAGCAGCAAATGGAATAGGTCCAAGAAAGCTTCTACTATTTTCCAAATTGGCGGAGTTATGTTATAAACTAGTCCCCGGATTTTGATAGGGTGTTTCAAAATTTCTGGTAATTCTATGAAGTCACTCAGTATAAATGAGGTCTTCACGGGCCGCCCAGTTCAACCTAACCTAAATTAGTTTGAAAAATATGAATTTTGAACTCAATAAATTCAATATTTAGGTTAGGTGGCAATACTATGGAAATATTATTTTATTTTTTAAAGGGGTGTCTAAAGAAAACGCATTTGGTGTCTATATTGTTGCATTGCCTTTAAAACATTGAGTATTTTAATAAAAGTGGCAACCCATTACAAATTATAGGTACTTGAGTGGCATATCCAGACAAAATATTTGAGTACGAAAATTCTTTCCAAAATATTTCATATTTTAAAAATTAATAAAATGTTTAACAACTAAAAATAGGTGGCAACCCTTTTAAGATTATAGGTGTATAAGTACCACATATATATATATATCTGTACTAAACTCTGTAAAAAATATTTAATTTTTATATTCAAGTTGTATCCATAAATATTTGTTTTAATAATACAAAATAGGTGGCAACCCTTTTCAAATTATAGGTGTATAAATGACAAGTCCTCAAAAAATATAGCTGTACTAAAAGTCTGTCCAAAATATTTCATTAAAAAATTAAAATTGTTACAATAAGTAACTTCTTTTTGTAATTAAAAATAGGTGGCAATACTTTTAAAATTATTGGTATATAAATGGCAAGCACACAAAAAAACATCTGTACCAAAACTCTTTCATTCATATTTCATTTAATAACTCAGAAATAATGTAATATTTAAATAATTCAAACCAGGTGGCAACCCTTTAAAATTATGGGTGTATAGGTGACAACCACACAAAGAATACAACCATAGTAAAACCCTCTCAAACATATTTCATTTAATAATTCAAAGTTTAATAATAAATAATTTTGGTGGCTACACTTTTAAAATTCTAGGTTTATAAGTGCCAACCACACTAAAAATATATCTGTCAATTTGTGTCAATATTGTAGCACTGCTTTAAGACATTGAGCATTTAAAAAAAGTGGCAACCCATTAAAAAATTTAAATGCATAACTGGCATATAAAGAAAACTTATTTCAGTACAAAAACACTGTCGAAAATATTTCATTTGATATTCCAAATTATAAAAATAAGTAAATTGTTTATAAACTCAAAATAGGTGGCAAACCTTTTAAGGTTTTAGATGTATAAGTAGAAGCCACACAAATATCAGCTGTACCAAACTTGTACTAAAACTCTGTCAAATATATTTGATTTGATAGTTCAAACTGTAATATGAAATAATGTTTTTAATAATTAAAAACGGGTGGCAGCCCTCTGCGAAACTTTCTTTTTTGGCAACACCTGTCTGTAAAAGCCTAGAGTGCAAATCATTATACTACACATTCAAATTTCTACCCACATCTAAATCCATTTTTGTGAAAGATTATATTTTTACCAACTTGTTTTGAGAATAGGTGGCAACTCGACTCAAAAATATTTGAAGCAATATACATAAATATTTGAAAATATGTTTTCAAGTGTCTGTGACTGAGTATTCAAAAAAGGTTGAAAGTTAAATGGTTTGCTCAAATATCAAAGAGCATAATTAAAATTAGTTTTGCTATTAAGTCATTAATGTATTTACAAAACGTTTACACAAATTCTTTATTATTTAACTAAATTTAAAAAAAAATTAGCTTGAGTTAACAATAGAGCTGTATTTTTTTTGTCTTCCAACGACAAACTGATTCGTTTGACACATTTTTTTTTACTTTTTCAACTGCCGACAAAGTCACTACAGACGATTCATTGGTCTAACCGCAATAACCACGTTTATTTATTTTTCCGCTGAATTACATAGTTGCATCAAAACTTTAGCAATTAATTTTGTTTGTTTGTTTAATGTTAAATACCATAATTTTTCCAGAGCGACTAATTAGATTAAATTTTATCGTGATTTTTTTTCATTGCATACATTTTTTTAATCGAAAAATCGAAAAAATTTGCCAAATATTTTACAAGGTTCATGTTTTTATTTTTTGCTGAAAGTTATGTGTGTGTATGTTTGTTTGTGTGTGTTTGGTTGAGCATGTTTTTTGGTGCATGTAATATAAAATGCAGCACTTTCGAGAAGCAACACTGATTGCAATCGATTTATTTGTAAATTTGCTTCATTACCCTTTAATAAAAAGGCAAATTGCATTTTGCGTTTGAATAATTCATGAATAATTTTTGCAATGAGTGAACTCAAGCAAGCCATTTTAAAGTGGTTACAAACATATAAAGATAGAAAATATCGATGTGAGATGAGTGTAAGTGCCTTGTAGGAAAATCAATAACCAGTGTACCAAATAGGAACTAGTTCGATAGTAGCTAGATTGCCATTAGTTCTAAACTATAGAAAATGTAACGCAGCGAGAGAAAAAATGTCTAGCGGCATTTGCTGTAAAAATATCGTAACCCCAAAACTATACCAATAATTCCTCTTTGAACGATCATGGCGTTGCCACTTTTTATCTTAAGAGAATTTATTATTCAATTAGCATTATTTGTAACTGCAGTTGACACCCAATTGAAATGTGAATGGACATATGGATATGTATGTACTTCCCAAAGTTGTCATTCAATCGATATCTTACTAATATAATATTGTGACGAATATTAGCATCATTATGTTGTTAGTAAATAAAGGCACAACAACAATAAAGCATTCTGCCACTCCTGTGTACATTAACAAATCAATCCTCATTTACACACATACATACAAGGCAACGAAGAGATACTCACAAACACATGTAATCATCAGTCGAAGTTCTTACTCACGCATATAATCAATTACCAAGCAGGAGATACAGCAGTTCTAGAAGGTGAAACATCTAGACTAGTAGAAATATGCGAATTAAGCAACAGAGAGTATAAAAGCAGCGCAAGCTGAGTAGTCAGTAATAGTTCGATTTAAACACGCTATCAGTTGCAAAGTGAAGTATAATTGTGAAGTATACTTGTACTTTCTCTAAGTAGTCTAATAAAGACCATTTTGCATTATTGAATATTGGAGTTATTTATTCAACAGTTTAGCGATTCGAACATTTGCAGAAGTTTGCAATAAGCGGAATTTCCCAAAATGCGTTACCATATGTAAGTGTGAAGTTGTGGCTGTTTGGATGTTCGTATGTCCAGACCTCTATCTATGTGCCTCAATCATGTCAGAATGGCTGAAGAGATTGGATTAAAGTTTTTCGTGCAGTTAGCCAATAGTTAGGAAAAACTTACTGGCTATTTTTTGTTTTGATATTAAACGCCCCCTGGTAAGAGCTACCTATGAACACATTTTGGACCAGTTCAGGACTATGACAAGATTACTTCAAGATTATTTGGGAAACGTTTCAGGATTTTTTCGGGAACGTTCCGTGGTTATTGCTAGCTTACTTCATGACTTTTTGGGGAGCTTTTTTGAGTTACTTCAAGACCATTTAGGGATTGTGGTCGAGATATCAGGGCTGTTTCAGATCAGTTTCTTAGCTGTTTTCTTATTATAACGCTAGGACCTTTTCGGGATTTTCTTCGTATATATTCTAAACTATTTCGGGATTGTTTCGAACCGTTTCGGAAATGTTTTCGAAGCCATTTCGAGGCTGTGCGAGAATCATATGTGACCCGGCCTATGAAAAACTGGCTTATGACTCAAAACAAAAATAATGCAAAAAAAAAACTACTAAGAAACTGAAGAAATGCACTGTTTATCTTTAACAGCTGTTTCTTTTTTGAGTCATAAGCCACCTTTTCATAGGCCGGGTCACATATAAGAAAGATTGCTACGGGATATTTTTGAACTATACCCGGATAAACGTTTTTCAGGGGAGTATTGGGATCAACCGTTTTAAAAAATTCAGTAAAACCTTCCTTTTTGGACCATTGCCGGTTTATCTCCGAAATATTTCGCGATTGTGTGCGGTAAAATTTCGTGATATTTTCGGAACTGTTTTAAGATAGAAGGGACTTATCAAAATGTTGCATTTCCTAAATGGCCCATGTATTGGTTGTATGTGGTCCATATTGTGGCTGTCAGTCAAAAACGCAATGGCATTAGCTGAAAAGTGGAAGCCAAGTGGTTACAACCACACACAGAAAAAAATATGCTCATTTTGTTTGGTTGATGGTGCACCATATGATTTGTGTTTGTGTGTGTGTGTGTAACTTGCCACAAAGCCACAAGCGCGCTTCGGAAAAAGCTCATAGACGACTGAAGGTAGCAGGAAAGAGCAGGGTGAGCAAACTGTTATAGACACACAAAAAAGTGGCTGTTAGATAGACAGACTTTATGGCAGACTGTTGCAACTGGCAGGCAGACGAGACGAGATGAGAAAAAAAAGCAGTCGACGAGTGCCAATCGAGGTGATGAAAATTCAGAGGATTTTAATCAAATAAGTGAAAAAAGGAGAAATAGGCCTTGATGTTTATACATACATACATTTGTATACCGATATAGTCAGCTTTCTGCCAGAAACCTGAATGTATAAACATTTAATTAAAATGTTGGGAAATAAAGTTTTGAAGTTTGCAGGTTTTGAAAATTCCATAGGTTTAATATAGAACCTCAGATCGGCGCGAATGGAATGGCATTTCTGATTTAGACTCAGAATAAATGGCTGCCTTTACGGAAATATGGAAGTGGTATCTACTCTGAAAATTATGCGCTCTCCTTAAATAAAAGACAGCTTAGAGATTGCTCTGTTTTTCAGGAGGAACTAAACAAGATTAAGGATGCCGTTTTATTGTTCCACGTCCGTGGCAATTTACTCTGATAGGTCACAGTTGTGTACCAGGGAGCTGCATTGCTGCTGAGCTAGCGAGTATGGATACTAAACGGCCCGAGTTAGACCAGTTGAGTTACATCGCTCCTTCTCTTCTGAGCTCGAATGAAAAATGATGAGGAGATAGAATATGTGGAAAATTTTGTGTGGAGCTATCTTGCTTCTATGGAATATTTGAGCAAGCATTTCACGGCTGTTTAGCGGAGCTTGGTTTTGCTGAAATCGGAAGCATTCTGCGCTACATTATGCGAACAAATCAGTTCAACTTTTCACATTTAAAATTGGAGGAAGTGTGTTGCTGTCAGCTCAACATTTAACCCAACTTGAACTAGACTGCGGTTTGGAATACAGTTTTCCCAACGTCACTTTGGCCCGGGAGATGTACACGATTTTTTGCGTCATCTCCTAGAGAAATCGGCGACAGTAAGAGCCAAGAGATCTGACTGCCGATTGGCTGTCGTTAAAAGCAAAAAACATTTCCTTACCGATAGTGTTACTACCCAAACTATGGCTTCCATGGTAGCTTATACTTCCGCCTGAAAGACATTACAATGATAAGATTGTGTGTAAGAGGATTGGAGGTCTCCCTTCTTTGATTAGAACCCGGTTTAAAGTAAACCCGTCAGTGTGTTTTTTGCTGCCAACACCGAAGCACCAGCCTGATTCAATCAATCATCCGGCTCGGAATGTTTACCATGAAGATGCTGTCCGCAACTGTTGTAGTCGCACATCGGTCTAGATCACGAGGAAAAAACTTTTTATTTGTTTAGAGTGGTAGGGCACTGTGGCTCTAGGGGTCTAAGTAGACAGCTCTTCTAAATGCAGGTATCAAGAATGATCCGAGGAGCATCGTTTAGCGTCGCACATTGAGCACCACTTATGATTATCATCCTAGATCTGTGGACTTTATCATACAAATTGAGGTTTGGCGTCTTCCTCAATCCGACAATCTCATACAGCAAAATGGGTCGCATAATAGCGGTATAAATCCATCTGAATATATTGGTGGCTAGTCCCCAGTTTTACCAATGGCTGTTTTACACACGTATTATGTAATGTACGCTTTCTTTAGGCCATAAATGACGTTTTCCTTGCAGTTCAACTTTTTGTCCAGAACTACTCTTAAGAATTTGACCTTATCAGCCAGGTTAAGGCGGCCATCATTTAGTTCCGATAAGTTTGGCGATGATGTTTTGTATCTTTAAGTGTATACAACAAGGCCCACTTTAGCGGAATTGACGCTGAGTCCGCATCTAGAAGCTTCTCAGGAAATGTGTACCCAGTGTGTTTCCCTTGCTATGCTGGTCTCTGTACTATCAGGCCTCCGGAAATAGCTCATGTCTGTTTAGGTCTTTGAAAGCAAGCACTGTAGCCTTGGAGTGTCCTCGACAGAGGACAAGCTTCTATACGATGTTATCTTCGCTTATCTCGGGCCTTTCTTTTTGGTAGACCCTTAGTTTATCTTTGTATTCTAGCCATTGTGGCTCGCTGCCGATGACATTGACGCTACTGAAATTTTAGCTACACGATTTACGAAATGAGTCCAAGTCTTTGGACCACCAGCAAGGTTTATCCTTACCGCGTGGTTTGGGCACTGTACAAGTTTATTTAAGGGTTCCATTTTGAGGTCGAGCAGCTGTCTTTCATTGTTGCGGGGATTTGTGAGGGCACTTTCGATAGATATCTGGCTAACAACTCACTATATGGTTACCTATTTGTATTACGTGGGTTACTCCTCAAAGTGGGTTCTTTAACGAAAAGTTCTAACGCTGCTTTAATGTCACGGTGGTCTGATGAAGTGTGATGAGAACATCAAGATGGTTCATTTAATCAGATAGCCAAGCAGCGCTCAGGGCGCTTAACACCCCTATCACCTTCAGCAGATTCAAGCCGCAGCTAATTTCGCAAACATAACACTTATATGAGTACCTGGCGCCAAGGAAATGACGTACAACGAGAAGGCAAACGAAATTGCAAGGCCAGGGGTACTGCTGAAGGCAGCGGAGGCAGTCGAGATGCATTATTAACTTATATCAATACAAATAAATATACATGCCAGATTCAAGGAGTTAGCGGTCTCGGACCCTGTAAGATAACAAAGCAACATTGGCCGAATTACGATAATAGGAGAACAGAGGACCTACTAAATAGTTCAAGAAAAGATATATTTAGGATCATTGCCACAATCACGGGACACTGGCCGCTTAGCCTGCTTGCCGAGAGAACGGGGATCCCTCTTAACAGTATTTGCAGAAGCTGTCGTGCATTTCCTGTGTGAATGCCCTGCTGTAGCACACACTAGGTTTTTATCCATGTGCAGTTATATACTTCTGGAACTTAACTATAGTAACTAAATGCTCTGTAAAGGATATCAGCAGGTTCATTGTCCGCAACAAATGGTTCGAAACGAGCACCGCCACCGAGCGGGTTGGGGACTTAGAATATACCCACGGCAGGTATGCCTGTCATAAGAGGACTAAAATACGAAATTGATTCAAAGGGTTGTGTAGCGCAACCCTATCGAGGGGTTGTCAGCCCAATTTATAGTTTCTATAACCAAATTGGCAACCTCACCTACCCGTGGCGAATACTGTTTCTTTAGCAGCCTAGGCTCTGGCGACCCCAATTGCCTCATGGATATTGGGGATGGGAGGGCGGTATGGCCTAGAAGGTTTCATGTGGTCATACTTAGTCGTTCCCGAGATGGTCAGGTTAGTACCTTAATGGTGTCTTACCAGAACGTACCGGATCTGCATACGGAAAAGGACATCTTCATCGATAACACCCCGCGAAACCTTTGGGGAGTATCCTTATCGCTACAAAATTAACAAAGGAGTACTGAGTAGCCATACTAAAGCAGCAACAATAGTTCCCAAGAGAAATGTGCATCAAAATGGCGTCCCATGCGCTACTTTGTTGGATGGTTGACTCTAAAAACAAAAAACTGGACAGAACAGCGCTATCCCCTTGTGGCAATACGTAGTTTCACGTCGTTCCGGTAACGGTTTTGAATTTAGTGCTTGATGAAAAAAATTTAGCTACAAATTAGCAAGAGCAAAAGCCACGTTTTGCTTGAATGAGGGAAGATAATTTGTATTATTTTTTGCATAAACTCAAATAAGAAAGATAAAACTTCAACACATATATAGCAACACACATATGTATGTATGTATGTAAACACAGACTGAATCAACAATGCCTGACAGACGATCATAATAAAAAGTAGATAAGCAAATCAAGAAATTTCACTATTGTGAGAGTACATTTGTATTTGTTACACATACAACAATATAAAATTTACATAGTGAAATCATTGTAAAAATAACAATGCAATGTGGTGTGTGCGTTGTTGTTGTTGGATGTGTAGCAATCAAAGTGAATGCAAGTTAAATTGGCGTTTGAATTAAATGCAAAAGAAAAGTAGTAAAATAAACTTTGAATAGATAATACGGAAATGTAATACTAGAATCAAATTAACTACAAACAAACACACAGAAGCATATACTCGTATGTAGGTAAATTTATAAAGAGGCAAATAATAAAGTTTACCAAATGGGTTATTCCACATAAAACGGCAGTGAGTGAAATGGAAATAAAATTAGATGTGTTGGCGAAGGATTTTCAAAAAGCAGTGTGATAAGCTTTTCAAATGAGACAACAAGACTTCGTGATTTTTCTTACCATCAAAATTTGTTTAGTAATTTTTTGAAGATCAAAATATAGTTTAAAGTTGAAGGTCAAAATAAAGTTTGTTTAGACAAGATCAACGAAAGTGCGGCTACGTTGCAGTCAAATTGATATAAATTGTTTTAAGAAGTTGTTGTTAGCGTATTTAGAAGTAAGTTAACAAATTAATTGTCACATCCGTCACACGTCATGTGCCACATCCGTCAATACAATAAAAGTCACATACATCACAAGTAACATCTGTCACATGGAATATCTGCCACGTCACCTTAATCGCGTACCACATCCGGCCAATATAACAACCCACACTTGTATAATTCGTAAAATGTCACTTCATCTGTCACATATCACATCTGGCTCCTTTCACATGCTCCATTTAGAATATGCACATGTTTTATGGCCTCGGAGTTCTTCTTTTTATTTTACAATCAAATGTTGAGATATCCCTCTAGAAAAAATTAAGAGGACTGATTGGTCGTAAGTCCTTAAGTGAAGGCATTTTAACTAACTATATTTCAAGATTTAGCTATGCTGGGAATGTGCTTGAATTTAGTCACACTGTGACGACTGGAAAATTTGGGAAATGCGTAATCATTCAGGCCAGGCAATTCATCCATGCTTCGTGATAACTGACGTGTATTGAAGGTATCAAGACTTCCTCTACTCCTTTTTCGCAGCTATGTCGAGGTTTTTTCGGTACTCTGTACTCAATTTGCCAGTAATACTTTGAGGGCAGGACCATCCTCCGCACAGCATGACCCAGACAGCGATATCATTGTGTTATGATTCGTCATTTAACTGCGATACTCATATTGAAGAAAGAACCATAAATCGTCCCAAGAACTTTTTTTTCGAATACTCCAAGTGACATTCCATATTGAGTGCTGAGTGGGACATCGCCTTATCACGGTTGCCAGTTCCCTGTCTCAGGATTTATTTCAAAAACGTCTTATGTCAGAATTCGGTTAAAGAGTGCCGTAGGTTTAACTGGCTGGTCAGAAAAGACCGCACATAAACTGAATGTGTCCATAGTGTTGAAGACATGCCTAATCTCAAATTTTCTTCCTAAAAGCCCCAGTGCACGTTAAAATATATGGAATATATGCTCAGAGAGGAAGTAGTGAGTTTTTCAAACAAATTCTAAAATAGTAAGTTTTTGAAAGTTTTTTCGAGATATGGCGTTTTCGTTACGGCAACAGAGAGAGGCTGATATTCCATGGAGCTCTTGGCGCCGTTCATTATTGGGAGCCATATATCAGGAGAGGTGAGAAATGACGGTCTTATAGTGTGATTTTTGTTTGTAAAGAGGATATTGTTCGCCACAAAATGCAAGATATAAGGTTAGAATTATTTTTGAACAATATTTTCCCTTTGAAGAAAAAACCGAACTTGGCAAGGGATGACAGAAAAACGTTTCAAAATAATCTTGATCATTCGGAAAAATATTTATTCACTGTCGATTTTTTGAAGCCATCGCTGTTTTTATGTTCCGAGAGTTAAAGATCCGCACTAAATTTACTTTTGTTTAATTGCATACCTAGAACAGGAGTCTGCACTCCATAGCACATTTGTGCTCTCATTGCGTATGCGGAAGGGCAAGCACTTTGAATTTTTGGAGCCCTATCATCGAGCTCGCGTCACACTTGTCACGTATTTTACTTATTAATGCAAAAGGAATTTTTAAAATTTCCAGTGCAACTATTCTTCAAGGGTATGGAGTATGACTTTGACTAATAGCTGAAGAATAAGACTCGAGCATGCAACTTCAAATGTCCCAAGCGTCACAGTGGAATGATCCCATTTTTGTATATCATAAACGCTACATACGCAGGCAGATTTCTATTTCCAGCACTAAGCGCTAAATGGACAAACGGACAGTCAAACCGACAAAAACATAAATTGCAGCACATGCAGAGCCGACAATGGAATAGAATTTGTACGAGCAGCGTATCTATGCAGTGGAAAAAGCATTGCATGTATGCAAGTAACGGAAGTTAGCTTTGCACTACATACACGACATAAAAAAATTACAAAAGTTTACAGCCAACATGCAAAAAAATACATTTATATACATATAGATTAACACATGCATATATATAAACTCACATCTACATACAAAAATTCACACAAACGCATACACATTCACATACACTACGTACGCGATTGTAATTCCTAGTAATTTAACATTACTTATACGCCATGTCGTACTGCAATGCTGTTATAAATGTGCAAAGTAGTAAAAAAAGACGGAAGGAAGAAGAACAAGAAAGCTAACATAGCGTAGCAATAGAAAAAGAATGAAAATAATTGAAGCTAGTAAAGTTAGTGTTAAACAAGTATAAAGAAGTGAAGTGGTACGAAAAAAAAGTACAGCTTCCGCGTAATAAAATGCAATCGAATGAATACATGCATTTGAAGATCAAATAGATGTGCATGTTATGTATGTGTGCGTCTTTAGAAAAAGTGTGTTATATATGTATGTGTATAGAGATAAGTGTTTTACAAATGAAAGTGAAATTAAAGTAATGTAGAAAGGTATTTATAGGTAAGAAGTAATTGCGCTGGAAATTTATTGAGTGTCAGGTAGAATTAGTGAAGACTGGATACAAGCACCCTCAGCGGGTTAGGTGGTTAGAATATACCCGCGGTAGGTATGCCTGTCGTAAGAGGCGACTAAAATACCAGATTCAAGGGAGTGTGTAGCGCAACCTTTTCAGGTTGCCAGCGCAATATATAGCTTCTCCAAACCCAATTGTCAACCTCACCTTCGAGCGCCGAATCCCGTTTCACTAACAGAGGAGGCTCTGGCGACCCCAAGCTCCTCATGGAACTTGGGGGTGGGGAGGGAGGGATGCCCTTAAGGTTTATTAATATGGCCATATAAATCGTTCCCGAGATGTTCAGGCTAGCACCTTAATGAAGCTGTGTTACCGGAGCGTACCGGATCTGTATCCGGCAAAGGACCGTCACATCGATAACACTCCCCAAAGCCGAGGGGAGTAACTTTATCGCTACAACAACAATAACAACAGAATACAAGCAATTTTACCCGAAGTTTTGACTTGATTTTAGCATACATATATCTCAGAATTAAGCTATCCCGTAAAAATGGATTGATGCCACTATACTGCTGAGTATTGGACCAAGCCAACTTTTTTGAATAGATTGAGACTTAAGCTTCGAAAATCGATCATTAGTAGCTTTTAAATTTGTTGAGCAAACTAAAAAAAGAAAGAAAAGTAAGCGAAAAGAAAAAGGAGAAGGAGGTAAGGAGAAAGGAAAGATTAAAAGTCAAATTCGAAAACGAGATAAGGTGGAACAGAAAACGGACAACGTGTTTTCAATTTATTAACGAAACATTAATGCTTTTTATCGATGAGTTAACGGTTTGTTATCGACGGGTTGTGTCATGTTATCTATTGCTTGTCGCCATGTTGGTATCAGTTTAATAAAGATGTGCTATCGACGAGGTATAGACAAGCTATCGATTTGTTATGGATGCGTTACAAAAAATTTAACAATTTGGTATCGATTTATTATCGAAGAGTTAGCGATATTCATCATCGAGTTATCGATCGATTTGTTATCGAGTTGTCACCGAAATTTTGGCAACTTGTTATCGAAAGGTTATTGGAAAAGAAATTTAAGGATTTATAATAAAAAAAGTTACCGATTATTTATCGAAAAGTCATTGGTATATCATCAAACCGTTGAAAACTTGTTATCGAAGTGTTAAAAGTGTTAACAATTTCTTAACGGCGTTTTATCGATTTGTTATTATATTAAAGTTATCGAGATTTAACGAAAAGTTGCCGATATGTTATCAAAAAGTTATCGATTTGTTATCGAAAAATTATCGGAGTATTACAAATCTGGTATCGGCGTATTGTCGAAACTTTATTGAAAAGTTATCGAGATTTAACGAAAAGTTACCGATATGTTATCAAAAAGTTATCGATTTGTTAAAGAAAAGTTATCGGAATGTTAAGAAGCTGGTATCGGCGTGTTGTCGATTTATTATCGACAAATCAGCGTTTTGGTTTGAAACATATGCTGATAAAATATCAATGTAAAATCGATGACATATGTAGCCCGTCAATAAAAAGCACTTGGAAAATAATAAGCCGATAGTAATTCATTATCGGCAATAAAAAAAACTAGTCTTGGTATCGTTTATTATCGATAAGAAGCCGACAATACCATCCTCAACAAGCTCGAAATTATTTGTTTTTGGGCCGAGTTTGAGTGCGACTTGCAGCTATCCTTATACTATACTACTTTGGGCGAATGGTGTAAACTGTCTACTCTGGTAGCTTCTAGGCGGCTGGGCTCTCAGCTCTCTTTAAAATTCCTAGAAACAAATATCTGTTTGAAAACATTGCCACTTGTCAGTTAAGTGATGTAGACCTTCCCTCGTAGTCGCCCCGGTTTGATGGGCTTACTTTTTTCACATTTAGTTCATCGAGCAAGTCTAGGACAGTATGTACTCTTTCCGGAGTATCTAGTTGGACCTGCATCTCTTCGGCTGCCGAAGTTGCGCCCACGAAACAGAGGGATGGGCGTCAATAATGAGGCATACAGAGCAGCTGATCAAAGATCAGTCGCATGTTGTTGTTGTAGTATTAACTATAAAGACACTCCCCGAAGGTTTTGGGGAACGATTAATATGATCACACTAAACCATTAGGCTATACCGCCCCTACCTCTAGTTCCATGAGAAAATTGGGGTCGCCAGAGCCTCGCCTGCTAAAAATGTGTACGATACATTCATAGTTGTAACAGGATTCCCCTCGCGTAGGTGAGATTGACAATTGGGACACTTAGTCGCATCTTGTGATCTTGCGACAGGCCTTCCTCTCATCCTATGGGTAAATATCTTTTGATAATTTTTCTTTCCTCGATGCGGCTGGCATGGTTTTGAATAGCTATCAAAAGCATAACTTGATAACCACTCTGATTATGTATATCTTTCTGTGTCCATCCTAACTTCCCTCAAATGCTCCATAAAGGACATGAGAAGGTTTAGTTATATAGCCAAATGGTTTGAGTAAACATACAGGGTACATTTTGAAATGATTTCAGGAGAACGTGCATCAAAATGAGGCCTAGGTATTTCAGGCCAGGCGGCATAGCAACCCAACTCTTACGTTTTTCAGCATGTTGCTCAAACTGTATTATGTTTTTTCTTCTTTTTCTTTTGACTACATAGCAGTGTACTTTTTATAACAGGTTTCTAACTTAATCTCATTTTAGATTTTCATTACTGCATCTGCTTTCCGTGCTGCTTTCTTTTGGGTTTCGTAGAAGGATGAAATGCTTTATGTACTGACCGGAATATTTAAGGCTCACGGCGGTGCTCTCCGAGTGTAGGACTGCCCTCTTCCATGAAGGGCTACCAACTAAATCCTAACCTCGCATAGTCTGCGCAAGTCCTCGGGTACGGATGCGCGCTACGTGAGCTCCATGGCTACTCTCGCGCTAATGGACTAGGCATCCATCTTCTCGTTAACTGTTAAGTATGTATATGCCTCACATATGTGCTGACCGTATACCATCTGTATCTTCGGCAGGTCGTGTTATTGATGACACTGCTCGGGGATAGGTCGCCAAGTATCTCTTCTACCCTCCTTCTCTGATCAGAGAAGTGCCCGCATTCGGAGAAGGTGTGGCGTACATCGTCTATTTTCCCACAGTACAGGTAGCTCGGGTTATCAACCTTGTTCATTCTGTGAAGGTATTTTCGGAAGTAACCGTGTCCAGTTAGAAGCTGGGTCAGATAAAACCATGGATTCAGTTCAGGGATTAGTACCATAGTCCACTTTCCTATGATGCTGTTGCTCCACTCTTCTTGCCTCTACTTTCCATGTACTATGATTCATACTATAGCAAGTAGTTAGAGTTCTCCACTGGTTGAAAACGTGAAGTTCATACTCTTCAGACCTCGTCTCATCGAGCAGCAGTGTCCCATATAGTTTCGTAGTCATCTCCGTCATGTTTTTTGCTATCACAGTTTTTACAGTTCTTTACGGTTATTTATATTCCACATATTTCATGCTTTGGTGCCACGAGCATGCCGAAGGATTGCTCACTCATCCTGGAAATAAACTAGCCCTAGCAGGTCTGTTTTGATTTTTTTGCATTTATTTCTGCTATAGCAAATAATAAGCTGTCATCCGCTTAACGCACCACACTCTGGGGTCTCTTCTGACCTGCTACCAGCTGTGAGGATTATTTCAATCTTGTCCATTGCAAAAATGTACTCCATTTCGAGGGTTATAATAATTAACTTACATTTTCAAAATAAATTGAAATAACCCCCTTTTGACAGTATTAAACTCAAAGTATCTTTACTGCACAAACAAAACTAAAAAAAATTGCAACGAAAGTGCGAGTTATCAATTTAAATGTTGAACAATAAAAGCAGCAACGAAAATAACATCAGCACAGCCAACAAAAACAAAAAAAAAACACATCGACACAAACAACAACCAAGCGTGCACTGCTATAGAACGTAATCCTGCAAAAAAATACGGTTAGTCTAGGATAAATCCGGGATGAGTCGCAAAGGAGTATGCGACCAATGCCAGTTTTGATCTCTTTGTATGAGTTGAACTGTTCCCCTTAGTTTGAGCATGCCCTATGAAGAGACCCGAAAGGGGCGATGGGACCAATCCCCTTTTTACCCATTTGGGAACATAAGAAGACTAGTCCCTTTTCTGTTCAATAAGGACTCAAACAGTCACGTTTTTCATTGCAGAAACACTATCGAAGGGTTCGCCAAGCCACCAAATCTAGTTGATGTAAGTTGTTTGCCCGCTTTTCAAAAAGGAATAAAAAATAGTAGCGTAGTCAATCACCTGAAATCTTTTTTATTTTACCCATTTCGTTGCCTTTTTTTTTAATATTCTTATAATTATATTCTATAATAATATTCTTATAATTATAATTGGACTACGTTGATTTCAAACTCACTAATCCCAAGCGCCAATTAAGTACTCCCAACTGTATCCGAAAGAGCCTAAAGGGGAACAATTATGACCAAATGTAGAGATAAGAGATTAATCGGAGACCACTCTCTAGGGTTTAATCGCACGATTTTTTGCAAGGTAGTATCTATTGTATGAGTGTATTGCATAGAAATGTGGCAACACTGGTAAATGCTCGCCGAATGTTACGTATACGCCATGGCAATAGCAGCTATAATTTCGTTAGAAGGCGCCAGTAGCAACAAAACCAAAATTGCTATTTGCTTGTCTACATAAAATAAACAACGCCAAAGCAAGAAAATGCATAAAGGCAAAATGCTAAATAATAAAACAAGGGAAAACAAAGTAACAACAACAAACAACAGATACAAAGCACATGCATACAGCAATACAACAACGGTTAGCATTTAAATTACAATAATAATTTCCATTTCTAATTTCCTTTTCTTTTGCATTTTCCGGCTGACGATTTGCTCGTGCTGCAGGTGTTGTTGTTATTATTATTGTTGCTATTGCTGTTATTTTCATTATTATACTCAGATGAGCAGAGCTCACAGAGTATATTAATTTTGATCTGGGCGAAAAAAGAAATTCACTTAGCCATGTCTGCCCGCCCGTCCGCCCGTCCGTCTGTCCGTCTGTCCGCAAACAAGATAACTTGAGTAAATTTTGAGGTATCTTAATGAAATTTGGTATGTAAGTTTCTGGGCGCTAATTTTAGATCGCTATTTAAAATGAACGAAATCGAAATCGAATATTTCGAAAAACCGAAAAAGTGCGATAATTCATTACCAAGGATGGATAAAGCGATGAAACTTGGTAAGTGGGATTACCTCATGACGCAGAATAGAAAATTAGTAAAATTTTGGACAATGGGCGTGGCAGCGCCCACTTTTAAAAGAAGGTAATTTAAAAGTTTTGCAAGCTGTAATTTAGCAGTCGTTAAAGATATCATGATGAAATTTGGCAGGAACGTTACCCCTACGTGTTATGTGTTCTAAATAAAAATGAGCAATATCGTAAAGTCAAATTTTAACAAAAAATTGTATATTTTTACAGTATATAAGTAAATTATGGCAACATTCAATTCCAGTAATGATATGGTGCAACATAATACAAAAATAAACGAAAATTTCACAATGGGCGTGGCTCCGTCCTTTTTCATTTAATTTGTCCAGAATACTTTTAATGCCATAAGTCTAACAAAAATTTACCACTCCTTGTGAAATTTGGTAAGGGTATCGCTTCTATTACGATAACTGTTTTCTGTCAAAATGGGCGACATCGGTTGAAGCCACGCCCAATTTTTATACACAGTCGACCGTCTGTCCTTCCGCTCGGCTGTTAACACGATAACTTGAGCAAAAATCGAAATGTCTTTACGAAACTTAGTTTACATATTTAGCTGCACTTACTTTATCTTGGTATTAAAAATGGGCGAAATCCGACTATGACCACGCCCACTTTTTCGATATAGAAAACTTCGAAAAATGAAAAAAGTGCCATAATTCTATACAAAATATGGTATATGTAAAATGGGTGTGCCATCTACCATATTAAGTAGAAGAAAATGAAAAAGTTCTGCAGGGGGAAATCAAAAGTCCTTGGAATCTTGGCAGGAATACTGTATTACATATATAAATAATTTAGCCGTACCCGACAGATCATGTTCTGGGTCACCTTGGTCCACATTTTGGCCGATATCTCAAAAAGGCGTCCACCTATAAAACGCAAGGCCCACTCCCTTTTCAAACCCTCATTAATACCTTTCATTTGATACCCATATCGTACAAACACATTCTAGAGTCACCCCTGGTCCACCTTTATGGAGGTATCTCCCTTTTAAAATACTCTTTAATACATTCCATTTAATACCCATTTCATGCAAACACATTCCAGGGTTACGCAAGGTTCATTTTCCTACATTGTGATTTTCCCTTATTTTGTCTCAAAAGCTCTCAGCTGAGTATGTAAAGTTCGGTTAAACGCGAACTTAGCCTTCCTTACTTGTATTTCTATATGTTTTTTTGTTTTTATTTTTTTGTTGTTGTTTCATATGCCTTTGTATTAAACATTTTGCTACCGGTTTTATGACTGTTTTTTGTTGTTATTGTTTTTTTTTTGTACAACAATGACATAACCAACAAACAACAAAGCCAGCCTGCATGCAAACATGTTTTCTATTTATGATAAATATACACACACATGAGCGGGTCAAATTTTTTTTCCATCAGGAGTGTAGCAAAAACGTAATCTACAGATGATTATGTTTCCAAACATGTTATAGAAAAAAAATGTGAAGGTGTTATGGCTGGTATAGCAGAAAGTCGTGAAAAACAACCACGAATGGAGAGCAAAAAAGATTTAAAAAAATAATAATATAACATTACTTTTATTTTGAAAAATACGTTAAAATTGTCAATTCTAAGTAAAAAAAAAAATGTTTAAATAAATTACAATAAAATTATAAAAGTTGTGTTTTTTGCTTATTACTTGAAAATATAGTTTTTTTTTTTGAACATTTTTTTCTACTAAAACGAATTCGAAAAAAGAAAAACTGTCTGAATGAAAGTTGTTGGATATGTTCTGAACTCTTTTTGGCTGTAAAGAAAAAAAAATTTTCCATAAGAAATTTGTAAAAAATGATAATATAATAGTTAAAAGTTCATTTTAGGCTAATTTGTCATAATTTAAGCCTGATATCTCTACTAAAATTCAAAAACAATATAGATGTCAATACAGATTCTGAAATGTACGTAAAATACCTTTAAAGTAAGCCCAATGCGATATTTCTCCTATAATTCTATCAGAAGCTATGAAGATTTTTGGCCAAACCCTACATTCATATGGCAAAATATCTATTTTGCAAATATCACGGACACGAAATCGGACTTAGAGCTATGGTGTCTTCAGCAATTTTTCTTAGAATCATCCGTGGATTACGTTTTTGCCATACACCGGATGAAAAAAATTCATATTGTGACGAATATTCACATCACTAAATAAACGCACAACAACAAAAACCTCAAAGCAAGCTACATAAGCACATTAATCATCATGTATACACATACATACAAGCAGCAGAGAGATACTCACAAACGCATGTCATCATCAACCGAAGTAGTACTCACATATATACATGCATATGGTTACACACTACAAATACACGCGCGTATGGCTGGTGACCAGGTAGAGAATTCTAGAACAAGAAACGTCTAGACATTTCGGCAGAGAGTACAAAAGCAGCACAAGCTAAGTAGTCCGTAATCAGTTTGATTTAAGCACGCTAGCAGTTGCGAAGTTAAGTTAAATTGCGAAGTACTCTTAAAGTAGTCTAATAAAAACCATTTTGTAATACAGAATATTGGAGTGTTTTATTCAATAGTTTAGCGATACGAACGTAAGCAGAAGGTTGCAAATAAGCGGAATTTCTCTAAATTCGTTACAATATATACAATTTGACCCGCCTTAACACGCATATGTACACAAATATGCACAAATACATGCATAAACACATATTAAATTTGATATGATTTTAAATATAGAGAATACATTAAAAAGAAAATGCAATCAACAATAAAATACTGCTTGTATATATTTAAAAAGAGAATATTATAAGTTTTTAGCGACCTTTCTTTTTACCTACTGTAACCGAAATATATTGAAGAAAAGAAAAAAACTCAACAATTTTTGAAAAATTTTATTTACAAAATTGGACCTCAAGCCGGCAAGAAAATTATTTATTTTAAAAAAAGGAATATTTTACTTATTTCTGTGAAAAATATTCATTTATTGTTGTTGGTTTGTTTCAGTTGATTCATGCTAAAGCAGAAAACAGGAAATCTGAATTTTCTACAGAACTCTGATAAATATCCATACAAAAACTAACAATACAATACATAAATAAAAATATGATATCTTGATACTGTGAATATACTCGACCGTAATTGACTGATCATTAGGGACACCAATTTCGATACGATAATTTGCCATATCGTTACTTTTGCCATTCAATATTTCATACTCGATACCCTTGTGACGATACTTTTTGGCATCGAGTATTTCGACCACAGCCACGTATCGGATTTTCGTTAAAAGATGAAATTATACAAGGATGTCTGTTTCTTTCTTGATGTTTGTTTCTCTGAAACAGTGAGCAGTCAATATTCAACAGGTTACCTTTTGTAGGGCAGTGGCCAAAAAATAAGCAAGGATCAGATCCGCTGATTTGGAAATAAACAGTTCCTACAAGCTGCCATATCAATGCACAGTGGTCGGTCTTATATGGAGTTGGTGGCCAAAAATACTTCCAGTAGACATATCAACGTGAAACTTTGGTCACGGCTTTACAAATATGTGAGAATTATTTTATCAATAAAATTGGTGCGGGTGATACCTTCATACCGACCCACAACCACCCACTTTCACCGCATGCATACAAAAAGTAAGTAGATGTGGTGGCAAAAGTGGTAAGATTTGTCTACCGCAAATACAACGTTTAATGGGATTAAATAAAGAAATTAAAATTATTAAAATATCTTGCATACATAACAATAACACTACAACAAACACACACAAAATTTACATTTGCATATCGTCGACTGGATAAAATAATGTCGTATGTTACATGTAAGTACATATGACATACGACAATAATTTATCAGGTTGACGCTATCAGAAAACTGTCGCAAAACATAGTTAGAGGCAGAAAGTTGCAGATGATATTAACACCTCAGAATCCTAAAAATTTGGTTAATAATAGGATATAAGTCACAACATGAGGAACGGTGAGGAACCCAACTAAAACTTTCGCTGAAATTTAAATATTTGTGCAAATAAACACTAATAAAGGCACTGGTGAAATTTTGTATATAAAAACATAACAAACTAAAGACACTAAAATAATTTCAAAATGAAGTAAATGCCTTTGACTTCAATATTCATTTTTAAGTATTTCAATACAATGATATTTTATGTATTTTTAAATATGTTAAATTTGCGCTATATTTTTAACTTGCTCACTATGCAAAAACCAACTACTACCATAACCTGAAGCTATTCCTAAAGAGTACAGTTCGAATACAACAAACACAAATATACCTTTTAAAAGGCTGTTCTAATAAGAGATACTAACGACACATTTGGTGACAAACTTTTCCCTTTGAATTTCTTATTTTTGGCCTATGGAACCGACCACTGTGCACTGTAGTGTTTTTCAGGCGGAAGTAGTAGCCGTTACCAAAGCGGTAGGAACACTGGAAGAAAATATCTTAAACTGCAGCCACGTCAACTTTTATTTTTACAGTCAAGCAGCAATTTAGGCAATAATCTCGCATATTACAGCATCTAAAAGTGTGTTAGACTGTCAGCAATCCCTGGAAAGAATCGGAACAGGGAGAAGCATACATTATTTTTTTTTTGGATCCCATGGCATATAGGAATAAGTGGGAATGAAAAAGCGGATGAACTAGCTAAAAAGTGCGCATCCCTCGAAACTTTCTCCGTAGACGTCACAATTAAAATGGGCAAGATAAACAGAAGGCGAGTGGTGCACATGATCTATCTAGTGAGAGAGGCCGCAAAGTGATGAAGATCATGTGTAGGTCTTACAATATTTGACTAACAAAATTACTTCTATCATTAAAACGAGCGGAATGTAGATTCATGATGGGTATTCTTACTGACCACTGCCTTCTGGCGTCACATGAATTGTCATCGGATTCGCAAGAGGGTAAGAGTATGCGATTTTGTACAGAAATTTGTGAACAAAGATGAAACGAAGTGCATAAAGGAAGTGATAAGCAAAAGTAAGAAATTTTCTTATTTTGCAAATAGCGTCAACATGCCATAGTTTTGAAAGCATATCTACAGCTCTGAGTTGCCTAAGATGGCAAAGCTCACGTTCTGCAATATAAAATTGGCGCCAAGAAAAGCTCGTGAAGCAAAAGTTAAAAGGAATAATAATAAAATTTTTCAACTCACCACATTCGTCCATATAAAATTACAAATTAAAGCCTACAAGTACAACAAATATAAACTCATTAGAAATGCAAAACAAACATATCATACAAAGCATATAAAAAGTTAAGAATTGCATTGCAGAACTAGTAAATGATATAGCAAATACAATAATAATGCAAATATATACATATACACTCAACACATACACACACACACACACACATAAATATTCCAATTGCATCACACAACTTATTTTACATTATTGTTTTTGTTTTTTCTTTTTTACCCTCGAGCTGAATATCTCAAATGTAGCCTTACTCCAAAATAAAAAGGAAATGGGCGTAAAGATAACAACCAGCTCTACCAGCTCAACACTGGGTCATTCGTTTCGTTTTCGTTACCATTTTTAGTGCTTTACCCTCATTTGCATTGTAAACTTGGCTACGAGGTTAATATGTTTGTAAGTCAGTAGCATCGCATAGAACTGACAAAAACGGAAATGAAATAGAAAATAGTTGCAGCAAAAGGAAGAAAGCGTGAAAAATTGATTCGAAAACGAAGCCACAAAACACGATAGATAGGAAGGCATTAAATATGGGAGCAATGACATTGTGGGTTTGCTGTTTTTGTTTTTTGTTTTGCAACGCTGCCACCCTCTATTACAGCAATGTTGGTAATTCACCCAGCAATTTTTTAGCTTATCTGGTTTTCTATACCCAGTTTTATTCATTGCAAATTTGATACTGATTGTAACTATGTAAAGTAAGGGATGTCGGGCAACCAACAAAAATACCAGAAACCCCTCACTGGATAAAAAAGTTTGATATGTAAATACTTTTGCTCACGTCACCAGAGCATCCAGTGCGTTAGAGGTACCTCGTTACTAACGACGATTGGCATGTAATTGATGCGGAGTAAATGGAGAAGGGTAAAGTAAAAGTACAATTAAAGTGAAAAGTGAAATGGTGAAATAAAATAGAGGAGTAGAAGAGGTAGAAGAAATAGGGGTGACGCCCACTCCTATGGCAACGGCTACGATTATAGTAACGGATCCGGCACATAGTCACGGCTATGGTTAGGTTTGGTTAGGTAGAACTGGCCGGTCAATAAAGACCTCACATAGACTGAATGTGTCCATAGTGTTACCAGAATTTGTTTGACGACCAAACGGAACAACCCCAATCAGGTGCAAGGACATATGTTATAGAATAACTCCGTCGTGGCAAATACTAGCAGTTTTCTAGGACCCAGCTTAATTGCTGCCGCGAGAGCTGGCAACTCGGCTATGGCTTTTGTTAAAAAATAAATGTAAGGCGCGATAACCTCCGAAGAGATTTTGGTCTGAGCTTCTTTTCCAATTTTCGTCGTGCTATTTTTAATTTTTCCTACAAAGGTTCTACATGTTTTATGCCGACTTCGAACGGCTCTGCAAGGCAGATGAGTTTTCACTGAGAAACTATTCATGGCAGAAATACACTCGGAGAGCTTGCCAAATTCCTGCCGAGGGGCGACCCTACTTAGAAAAATTTAGTTTTTTTAAAAAAACTTTTTTCTAAAGTTTTGATGTCGCTCAGCCCGGATTGGAACCCAGGGTCTTCGGTGAGGTGGGCGGAGAACGCTACCACCATACCACGGCGGCCGCCACTTGTTACCCAAAGTAAAATGGCTTGCTGGGTTCACGAATATATAGTTCTGATGACTTTTTATTTGTTATAATCTCACACATATTCCTGCTCGGGCGCCAGGTCACCAACGTAACATAGTTATGGCTAAGGGTTTTGTTACCCGGAGTAAGATGGCTTACTACCTTTACGAATGCATAGTTCTGACGACTTTTTATTTGTTGTAATTTTACACAAATTCCTGCTCGGGCGCCAGGTCATCTACGCATCTATGTTATAATTAAAATAAAAAGAAAAGGTAAAATACGAAGGTTAAAGGAAAAGGGTTACGCTTAGTTTTGCGGTTACGGTTATGTTTACATTAACGGCAACGTCAACGTCTGTTAAAGAGTTGCGGATTTGGCACGGTTGTGTAGAAAATTATGTTTACGTTTACGGTCATAAATATGGGTATGGTACCTTGGATTATCCTCTTGGTTATATTTGGAATAAGTGTTACGGTTATGGTGCGGCTGTGGTTGCAGTAAAGGTTACGGTTGCGGCTATGGATTTTGCTATTCAAAGTAAATTGGCTTGTTAACATATCAAGCTTCACAAGTACTTAGTACTAACGACTTTTTATAAGGCATAATGGAATAAGAACTCCTGTTCGGCGCCAGACGGCGGACTTTGTGTTGGCCTACCAGACTAAAGATCCAAACTTAAAATAATGTGATTAGGAAACATCAAAACCACTTTCAGAAATTGAGGGAGGCGTAGTCAACGTCAAATTGCTGCTAAGAAAAGTAAAAAAGAAACGAATAGAAAAATTATCTCATAGTAAAGTTGAAGAACGAAATATTTTCGATTATTTTTAAAAAGTTTTCTTTGTAGGCCCAAACTGTGCTTTGGTTCTGAGAAAGAGCTAGCTAATAGTTTCCTTTCGAGCTGACAGCCGCTACAAAGCGTTCCCCAACATCAATACCACAACTGGGTATACAATGTTCACTTATAACCGACATTAAACTTTTTCGCGCACATGTATATATTTTCGTGCCTCGTTTCTTTCTTACAGTCCGTCATTTGCCGTCTTTACGCAAAATACGCTACAACACGTTTCCAGCAGAATACTTAGGTGCGCTCGCGCGTACTCACTCGCTGCTCATAGGCACACAGACAGCCTAAAGGTAGGCTACATTCATATACATATACTTACAGCTCAACAAATGCAAAATCAATATTGCTAAGTCCTGAAATGCATGCAACCAGCCGCAGACAAGGTTTTGGTACATCAAGAGCTATGTTCATTGCATGCAATAAATGCCCGGGTCGAGTATGCACGTCACGTTTTACAAAAATAACAACACGGAACACTATTTTCCTTCGCCTTATCGCTAGAAATTTAAGAAGTCCGATACTTAAAGCATTGATGACGGAACATATGTGCCGAACCAGCTACCGTATCAGTTTTTTTCTAAAAGGGCAATGAAAACTCTACCGGAAAATCAGATGGATGACGGAAGGATTCAAGAGAGGCGCGAACGGCGAAGGCAACTATGTAGCCGACGTACAGATCGTGATTAAGTTATGAAGGGAACACCCTTACCCTCTGCCAGATAGCGAGGAATATAAGAAGCCCGATACCCCAATCATTTACGAAAGAATATACGTACCGCACAAACTACCGCGGAATCTGCCAGTTTATAATCGGGTATAGGGTTTTATATGATATTTCGCGACAAACTAGAGTGGAGGAACTGATTGGACCTTACTGCACTGGTTAACAAATCGACAGGCATCATCTTTTACGGATCTGACAAACGACATTGTGTACCATCAGATTTCATGCCAGGCGATATCCTATCGTTCAACTTCTTTAACCTCATTCGGAGCAGAGACATTTACCTCAATAAGCATGACGTAGATTTTTTCTTAGCTGGCTTGAATAAAGAGGCGAAAATATCTATCGAAAAACCCTTTGAACTGTGTACGCTTTCTTTTGACGAACAGAAATTTATCACCCAACTTGCCCTGATGCATTGCTTCGATTTGTGGAAATTGTCAGCAAAAGAAGGGTTGGAGTACTTAAGGGAAAAGTTCTGCGATATGGCCCTTTCTGTGACGTCCACGGCTTATAGTAGGAGGTTTAAAGAGCTTTGTGAGCGTTGTCAAGATATGACATAGTGCAACGAGTAAAGGCTCAAAAATTCCTTGCTTGCGAGGACTAGTTATGCGAATGAAAGAAGGCGCTTCGGCGGAGAAAGTATTCCTGTCCGCAACCGTATTTAGGAGAAGTTTAATGGGGGCTAACTCTATGGAGTTGGGAGAAACAGGTGAAAGAAATTTGAAAGAATTCGCTTGGAGCTACCAGCTTCAGTCAACTTAGACGCAAATTAACGATGATGATGGAGTTTATTTACCACTGCCATTACTTTTTAAGCTGTGAGTTGAACAATGGTTTACCACTTCGCTTACAAAAGACGATTTGAATTTAGGTCTGAATTGGGAAAGTAGACGCTTCCTATGAGTTTCAGGCCTTAGTTCATGCACGAGCAAATCTGGTTCCTACCAAAATTACTGCAGGAACAGCGTATCGTTCATGTATGTATGGATATGCCGTTTCGAGGCCATACATACCTCTGTTAAGTAACACAATGTTAACTTCTTCCCCTGCAACGTGTGCGGAATCTGTTTTAACTGTTTAAATAACAGTAAAACAATGGATAAAAAAGTGCTTAACATTAGCTGAATTCAATATGACTCTCACAGAAGTCTTTGCTGTTAAGGTGAATTGTACTCATAGCATATGCCTCAAATTTGGTGACTCAACAGATGTTCATATGACTTTGCGTCAGCAACACAATGAGCAGCAGGTATGAGCTGATATGAAATATTTTATATCACGAACTGATTTTTTATTTTACTTATTAAACTCGATAAAAATGCAAATATGTATTAAAATTTATAATTTGCCAATTTTTTTTGTGAGCGAATGCTATGGACAATATCGAATGGTAGGAAGCACAACAAAGTTGTTCTTCGTTCGCTGAGCTCAGACGTCTGTCTGTACTTTTTCAGTTTTTCCCCCCCTTTTTGTATGATGAATTCAGTTTGAAGTGTCCTTCAATGTAGCAGCACCAGCAACAGCAAAGTCATATATTGAGGATACAAGCTAAATAGACAAACTCAAAAGTAAAAATCGGGGCCACAGAAGTATACAAAGTAAAATGAAATACAAAAAAATAAAAGAAATGAAAAACAAGATAACTGGAAAAATAACTAAACAAATACTTAAAATACGGGCTAAGTAGTGACGGGTGAGCAGACAAGCAGATTAACTTTTAAAGCGCACAATAATGAGTGTGTGTACGTGTGTATGTGGTTGAGTGTGTGCGTGCGCTTGTTTGGTGGCGTCGGCAAACTGCCAATAAGACATGCAAATAAACTGCTTAGCTTAAAAGCTGGTGTTACCGAGCAGTCGGGGTGTCTATGATCATGCACGCATATTTATTATGATTATGTGGGGCATTTCCTCAAAAATAGGAAGTTATTTGTATAATTTTGATTTCTTTCTCGTAAGTTAAAAAAAAATCAAAATGAAAAAAAAAATATAAATAAAAATAAAAATAAAATGAAATAAAATAAAATAAAATAGAGTGAAATAAAAAAAATTAAAAACAAAAAGTAAAAAAAAAAATAAAAAAGTTAAGTTAAAAAAATCAGAAAATCCAAAAATAAAATTGAAAAAATAAAATGAAATTGAATAAAATAAAAACAAAGTAAAATAATATAGAAAAAGAAAAATTAATTTAAATAAAAAGTAAAATTAAAATAAAATTAATAAAGTTAAATAACATAAAATGAAACAAAATAAAAGAAAGTAAAATAAAGCTAAACCAAGTAAAACAAGAAAAAATAATTTAAACAATATAAAATAAAAAAGAAATGAAATGAAATGAAATGAAATAAAATAAAATAAAATAAATTATAATAAAATAAGAAAATTAAATAAAACAAAATAAAATAATACAAAATTAAGTAAAAAATAAAATAAAATAAAATAGAACAAAATAGAATAAAATTAAATAAAATTAAAGAAATAAAATTAAATTAAATAAATGAAATCAATTAAAAAAAAATTGGTTAAATTAAAATGTCAAAAGTAGTAAAATGAGCAGCTGGAAAAGAATCGAAAATGGGTAGTTTTGAAAAAAAAATCTGAAAATTTCCATTTCCCAATACCTATAGGACACTACTTTATTTTGTCTTGGATTCCAAGCTAGAAAAACTGACGAAACTTTATCGGAACTTGAAAATACAAAAACAATTTCTACCATGAGAAAGTGAGTCCACTAATCCCCCAAAATTTGTGAGTTTGATATGTTTCGCTTTACGTTTTTAATTTTATGTTTTACAATAAAAACAATGCACATAACACGGCAAAATTGTTGCGGTCTCTGGCGGTTCACTTTTTTCATAAGAAACTTAATTTTAGTTGTGCTTTTATACACAAAATTTAAAACTAAAAACTAAATTGTAATTTGTCAGCAAAAAATAAGGAAAAAATGGCCGAATGTCAAAAAAAACTATCGAAATACAAACTGGCTCGTTTATTTTTAATGAACTAGGTTGTATTTTTCTCGTATTTCGTTAGTTTCTTGAAATATAATTTACACACTTAACTCTTACTGAAGTCGTAATAGGAGGGAGGGCGACAAAAAATATGAGAGAAAATATAGAAAATACAGAGCACCTAAAGTAGTGTAGTTTTGAGAAATTTTTGGAAGCGTATTTTGAACGATTTTTTTTTTTTTTTTTGTTGAAAAACTTATTTTCGATATATGTATAGCATGAACCAATAAGCAGATCCCGCATTAAAAAATGAGAGAGCAAAAAATCATAGTTGGCTGGGAAATAAATTTTCCCGGCGTGACGTCACGCTTTTGACAAAACGCAGTATTCAGACTTTATTCCAATCGGAGTATTTTGCTTTACTCTTACCTCCTTCTACATTTTTTACCTCAAACGTTTATGTGGTTCGAGTTGAAAATTACTACCTAATATCTTTCGGTGGAAGTTTTCATTGCATACGTATGAAAAGCTGATAGTTTACAAGTGACGATTAGATGAATTGACGCGAATTCATTGTTCGTGTCTTAAGACATGTTTATTCACATTTTACTGACAGTTTTTGTACTTTTTTCGTTCGGAATGAGAAGACAAGGAGTAAACTGTAAGCAAAAGATGTGTCCGGACGCGATCTGTAAATCCCGCCAAAATTCAACATACAGCACTTCTTTAACTTTTATATAAAAATGAAGTACGTAGAGTCAGTGAGGTCAGCTAACCCTGTTTTGCGATAATAGCCGCCAATTGGGAGCACCCAGCGAGGTCAAAGCTTCCTCCGTCTCTCCCAACTCAGTGAAGGTCTTCTCTTTCCTCTGTTTACAAACTGCCGGAGCGTATTTGTTCATCCGCATAACACGACCTAGCTAGCGAAGCTTTCTGTTTTTATGCGCTGCACTATCGTCATATCTGCGAAATACCTCCTTCGATACTCGCCGTCGAAATCACGGATAGTACTAAAAATCTTCCGGAGAAGTTTACTCTCGAATACTCCAAGAGCCATCTCATCTTCTCTCGACACCTTCCATGATTCCAAGCCGTACATTAGGACAGATACGATGAGTGACTTGTAGAGCGAGAGTTTTGTTTGTCGAGAGAGAACTTTACTTTTGAATTGCTCAAAGAAGCACTTGTTGGCAAGAGTTATTCTCGGTTTGATTTCTAGGCCGACATTGTCTTTGCTTTTAATGCTGCTTCCCAAATAGACGAAATTTTTCACAGTCTCGAATATATATCCGCCAACAGTTACGTGGCTACAAAGGCCACGATGACAGCAAGTACTTCGTCTTGTCCACATTTACAGCATTCTTTTTCTTATACCAACTCTTCGCCTCCATGGTTGAACAACCCGGCGGCTACCCCGTCATTACTTGGCACCTTGTGATATTTTAGCAGTGATATTACCATTCTCACTTCGCCATAGATGAATGCCGGAGCGTGTTTTTCATCATCGGCAATCGGGGTATCGGGTTCGTCTTCACCCACACTCTGTACGTCAGTTACCAGGTCGCCATTATCGTTCCTACAGGAATCTGCCTCATTCTTGATACCGTCTGTCATTAAAAGAGCATGAAATATGTATGGTAAACCGAAAATAATAATAATAGTTCATATTTTTTCGCGATAAATGTCCGGGGAGATAGAGCCCACTTTGCTTCCAGAATGTGGTGTGCTTATTGGAGCATTAATTAGTTATCCTACATGTTTTAGGCCGTGCATCTAATAAGGCTGAGAAACATTTCATGGCAAAAACACAATCGAAGGGATTACCAAGCCACCAAATCAATTTGATGTTAGTTGTTCTCCCGCTTTCAAAAAGGGAGGAAAAATATACTTCGAAAATTTAATTTTTACTTCGGCGTAGTCGTTTACTCAGGTAATAGTTTTAAATACTCCGAACACTGGTAGCGAAATATGAGAGAAATGTAATAAATCGAAAAACTTCAAAAGCGCTACGTCATAAAACTTTTTTTCAAATTCGATTACAAATACAACAATTCCGGAATGTTAGATCTCGGCTCATTTGTTTATGTATGTATAGCCATGAAACTTTGACTCTGGGTGACTGCTGTACTCCTTATTTATGTGAATAACTTAAGAAATCATTTTGTTCTTTTGTTTTTAATATAATGCCGTTTTGAAATTTTTCTCTTTTTTAAAACAGTGTTCATATCCAATTATGGAAAATATGTACATTTCTCAAGTTATACGAGTAAATAAAGAGTAGTGTTTTTTAAAAATCCAAATTTCATGGTCATCGATTGAAAATAGAATTTTGAACAAAAACTATTGTTGAAAATACATTTTTAACAATTTTCTCAAACATAATTACAAACATGTTTTTGCAAAAAAAAAAAAACAAAAACCTGTGAAAAAAATTTCAAATTTTTTTAATTATCTCGTTTGCACACCCATTCGCACTCCCCCTCCAACTCTCACTTCCACTGCATAGCTACTCCTATATGGAATCCTTACAATAAATTCTAGATACCTTCTTCCAATTATTGCGGATATAAAATGAGTTAAAATTTTTCCTAATAGGGGGCGTAGCAACGCATTCCTTTCCAAACATTTTTTTTTCCTAGACCATCCTTCAGCAGTTTTTTAGCGAGGCTAACGCATAGCAATTCCTTTATAGATATATCAATAATATTTGAAATTTTTTAAGATTGCATTTTGTGAAAAAAACTTTTATGTAATCCGAGATTCTTAAAATTTTCAACACCAAAAAATAAAAATAAGTAGGAAAAATTAAAAAATTTTATGGAAATTTGTATGAGTTAATCGGGGATTGCCCGTATTTCCCAAATTTTTAAATATTTTATGGAAATTATATTTGAAATTTTAATCAATTTTATTTTATGAACAATTAATGGATTGTATTTTGAAATTTCAAAAAATTTACAAAAAATGGTTTCGCGCATTTTTACTTGTTTAATTCGCAACCAAGTCGATGGATAATAAAAATTAGGAATCAAAAATAGACAAACAAATTTATAAAAAATTAAAAAAGGATTTTTTTTTTCGAAAATTTTCACAAGAGAAGATCAAAAAAATTGTATACAAAAAAATTCAAAACGGAATTGAAATAAATAAATTTAAAAAATATGTTTTTTAAATAAATTTTTAATAAAATGGCTTTGAAATACATACATTTTTGGTTTTCTCTTTAAACATTTTCTTAAGGAGGTAGGTAGGTAGGTTGAACTGGCCGGTCCATGAGGACCTCACATAGACTGATTGAGTCCGTAGTGTTACCAGAAGTTTGTTTTAACAACCAAACTGAAAAACCCTATCAAAAACCAGGACCTATGTTATAAAATAACTCCGTCCTCTTGGCAAATACTAGAAGCTTCCTAGGACTTAAGCCACTTGCTGCTTCTAGATCTGACAGCTGTATCACTCCTAATAGCTGGAGTCTTAGCCTGGCAAGTGCAGGGCACGAGCACAGAACGTGCTCGATCGTTTCCTCCTCCAACCCGCACTTCCTACACCTGCTATCACTGACCAAGCCTAATTTAAAGGCATGTGACGCCAGAAGGCAGTGTCCAGTCAGAATACCCGTCATGAGTCTACAGTCCTCTCTTTTTAATGATAGAAGCAACTGTGTTAGTCTAAGGTTGTAAGACCTACACATAATCTTCGACACTTTACAGCCCCGCGCTTGAACCCACGCCTTTTCTGCTTGGTCGATCATGTGCACCTCTCGCCTTCGCTTAATCTCGCCCAATCTAATTGGGACGTCTACGGAGCAAGCTTCAAGGGATGCGCCCTTTTTAGCTAATTCGTCCGCTTTTTCATTCCCATCTATTCCCATATGCCCTGGGACCCAATATAGATGTATGCTTCTCCCTGTCCCGATTCTCTCCAGAGACTGCTTACACTCTAACACGCATTTAGATGCTGTGCTATGCGAGATTATTGCCTTAATTGCTGCTTGACTGTCAATATAAAAGTTAACACGGTTGCAGCTTAAGCTATTCTCTTCCAGGGTTTCTACTGCTTTAGTTACGGCTAATATTTCCGCTTGGAAAACGCTACAGTAATCCGGCAGCCTGTAGGATCTGCTTAATTCCGGATCAGCGCAGTATACCGCAGACCCTACTCCTTCCACTATTTTGGAACCATCGGTGTACACATGTATCGCCTCGTCCGCCATTTGCGCACCCTTGCGCCAACCGTCCACCTCTATTGTGGCCTTAAGATCTCCCTCAAAGTGCAGGTAGGGAATCATGTAGTCTGTTCGTCTTGTGACTGAGGACGCTATACTATTATGGCCATATGGTCGGCGCTCAAGCTGCCCCGAAGCATCGAGCCTGGTTGCGGTCGTTAACGCTTTGTCCTTTGCTACCAGGTCTACAGGTGGAATGTGCAGAATGGCATACAGTGCAGCCGTCGGGGTTGTTTTCAGGGCTCCCGTAATGCAAAGCATCGATAGTCTGCATACCCCCTCTAATTTTTTGAGGTATGTTGTTTTTTGTGTGGCTTTCCACCAAACAAGAACTCCATAGTATAGAATAGGGCTTACAATCGCTGTAAAAACCCAATGAGAAAGAGAGGGCGATAGGCCCCACGTACACCCCAGCATTCTTTTACATGCATAGAGTGCCGTTGAGGCCTTCTTGACCCTCTCCTCCACGTTGAGCTTCCATGACAGCTTACTGTCTAGGATGATTCCTAGATATTTTGTGCAAGGTTTCTCCTGTAAGGTCACCGCTCCTAACTTAGGCCTGGTCCAATTTGAGACCTTGTACCTCTTTGTAAACAAGACCATATCCGTCTTCTCCGCATTGACTTTCAGCCCGACATTAGATGCCCAGGTATGAATATCCCGAAGCGCCCGATCCATCAAAGAACTAATCGTTGGAAGGCATTTTCCACTTATGACAATTGCAACGTCATCTGCGTAAGCCGTAAGTTTTACGGGTCCCTCATCATCATTTCTTAAGGAACAAGAACTGCTTTTGCAGCAAAAATTTAGTTCATTGAAATTTTTTTTTGTTAATCGATTTTTCGCAATTTGCTGAACCAAACAATTCAAAATCCTTTTTAGAAAAAAATTCTCTATGTAAAAGCAAATGTCCCATTCAACGTGGAATGTCATCCATCGCAAATAAACCAAAATAGTAACATAATGCGTGTGTACAAGCCATATCTTTTTTCTATTTGCCCAATTTTCTCAAATAATTTAACTTTCTTTTGTAAATTACTTTTAGATGTGTGTATGTGACCATTGCCTTATTGAGTCTATTTCACTATTTTGTTCTTGAAACTTTTTTTCACACACGCACTCTTATGACGCAATCACACATACATACAACAACTGTGTTACCTTTTGTTAGTTCACACATTGACACTCATTACAGGGGTGAGCTCTTTAATAACTTGCTTAACTTTTTCCAATCGAATGTTCAACAACTTACCTAGTTATATACCGTTATAAATGCACACATACGCATACATACATACATATTTCTATGAATTTTACTTTCACAGGCGCTCCGTCATACATATACTGCGCCACACATGAGAATATGTTATGTTTATTCTTAACAAGGAAAATCCAATCCTCTAGCTAACTCAATTTACAAATCCTTAAAAACTGTTTTTCGTAGAAATTTCTTGTTTCAAAATTGACATGACGTTACTTTATTAACAACAAAACAATAATTAGATGGTCGACTTGTTTAATGACAAGTTCTGATAATCATAAAAATGAGCACATGGTGTGAAATCAGGACTATATAGGTAGAAATGTTATTCATATTTCATATTCGCGTAATTGGGTCGGTAAGAAGTAAGCAAGACAAAATTTTAAGCCTATCCTTGTACGCCTTTCAGTGCATTTTGCACCTTCATCAGGGAGATATGCTTCTATGTACATATGAGGAATCATTTTCTAGCCTCCATGGTGTCATAGCCCTCAGAAAAGGCTTGGATGACGTTGACCACATGCCGAACACATGCACATTTAGTTAATGCGCACTGGTAAGAGTTTAATACAATACAGTACACAGGCATAACACGCGCTACAGCGGAGCGACAGGTCACGTACTTCTTAAGGTTAAAAATAGTGCTTTGTCTCTTACTATAGCATTCTTGGGACCTAAGTTCAAAAAATATCTTACCTACTGTGTTTGAATGAGGTTAAGGAGCAGGATGTGTTACTGCAAGTCAAACGGTTGATAGTATTCTTGGAGATGTCGCATTATTTGCACTGCGTAGAGAGGTAAATGAACATTGAAATAACAGATACGCGGTCAATTGTTCTCCTTAACAACCCGGACGAGAACTGATTATTCTATCAGGCCTGATACATAGAAACCAAGCATTTGCTGGGAGTTCGGTTTGCGAGTAGGTAGGTTATTTTGTTCACGGTGACAAGTGTATATAGTACTGGCTGTAAGAGGAAATGCTACATCGCATAACATGTCATGAGCTCGCCAAGTTAAAGTTGCAGTTGTAAGGAGTGACACGTCGTGACGTATTAGAAGAAACCGATACTGCCTTAGATGAATTATTTGGAAAACGAACTAGTATTCGATGGAGTTTCCTCTTAGCGCCAGGTGACAAAGAGAAGAAATGAGTAGTGCTCTTTGTGAGACAACTTAAAAAGTTTTAACTATTAAACGCCAAGAAAATATATAACTAATGCAGTCGGTGGAATGATAGCTTTATAATCACTTCCGACGTCGTAGGACGTTCGTGCATTTTGTCAGTGATAGTTGCAAATTAGGCGAACTCAAAAACTGAAAAGATTTCTAAGAGATCTGTTAATTTTTTGACATTACTCAATTCCATAGGAGCCCAGATCCATGGCCATCATTGCTTAGGGCAATGTTGCCAGAGAGATCTCACCGCAAATTTCCTACACTATGTTATACAGTACATGGTTTGAGGTATTATTGTTATGGAAATAAGGAACCAGGTTCTTTCCTGTGATTCGGTTTTTGGCTCCGGTAATTTCTTGTGTAGATTTTTTTGGAACCGGTTACTTTCTTGAACTCGACTGTTATTTTTTGGAACCGGTTACTTTTTTGTTAATGCTTCCTGTTTTGGAATCGGAAACATTTCTTGAACGGGTTACTCTTTTGAACTGGTAACTAATTTGGAGCTAAGTATGTGTTTGGAACCCGTTTATTTTATGCAAATGCTTCCCTTTTGGATTCGTGTTCTTGTATAGGACTGGCTACTTTTATAAAATCAGGTACTTTTTTGAATCCGGTTTCTTTTGCACTGATTATTTTTTTGGAACCAGTTACTTCTTTGCATCCGGTTTTAGAGAACCTTTTTTTTGGAACCGTATTCTTTTTTGAAGAGGTTACACTTTTGCAACCGGAAACCTTTTTGGAACTGGCTATTTTTTTTTTTGGTACTTCTTTAGAACTGACCACTGGCTTTTTTTGGAACCGGTTATTTTTCTGGAACCGGTTACATTTTCGAACCGCTTACTTTTTGAAACCGGTTGGTTTTATGAAACAGGTGCATTTTTATGAACCGTTTGCTTTTATCGAACAGTATCAATAGAAAGGAAGGATATGTTTTTTGTGCATCATTTTTGTAAAGATAAAAAAAATTATGTGTCGGTTTCGGAATTTTTGCCCTAGAAAGCACAGCCGTCTTTGTATACTTGACTCAATAATTTTGCTTGCTTTCGGTGCACCCTATTATCAATACAATTATCTTAAATTTTCTACTTTCCAAAATTTTAGGAACCTCAGCTTCGTAATCAGTGTGTTTAAATACTTGAAGGTTTGTGAGTCGCATCAAATGTACTTTTAACTTTTGGGTTTGTAAGCCGGTATTATTAAGTTTGAAAAGGTATCGAGCTCCGAAGATTAGATGTTTATTAGGTAAAATTTTTGTACGGGAGCCCTAAAGTTGACAAATGTTGGGAATTTTGAATTAAACTTTCCTTTCCAAACTTGAATCGTCGGATATGACATACTAATCATTATCAACAAAGATCACCTGCCCGAACAGGTATGAAAATCGTTCGAATGAATCTCGCTCAAGCAAGTGGAAATAATAATATCTTAATATGTGAGTTTTTATATATTTATTTAAATTTTTTTGATGTATTTGCTTTTTATAGACGCTTGTTTTTTCTTATTTTAAAGAACATCTTAGAAACAAAAATTTGCGGTCCCATGACAACAAATGTCCGAAAGATGACAGCAAAGCAACAGCAGACTAGACAGCGGTTAAAAGCTAGATATAAAAAAAAGTAAAAAAAATAAACACAGATTAGAAACAACAAAAAAACATCAGCTAGTATAAAAAAATAAATCATTGCAAGCAACAAAGCGGATAATATTTCAAATTTTTCAGCTAACAATCTTGGCATAGATTTTAGACACTTTTTGAAGCCGCATAAGTATCATCATCCTACATGAATCTTTAGAGGGGGTAAAGTTTATAAATGAGATGGAAAAACGGATCATATTTAAGTATTTAAGTAATAAAAGATATTATAAAATAAATTCTAAGAAACATTTTCCAAAGCATCTTTAGCAGCTTAAATGTGTATTTTATAGATTTGCCATTTTTGCAACTTTAACAAGTAAAGAGATTTGTATTAGTTCGGATGGAGCTGAACATTTTATAACTAGTTGCGATTTTTTAACGTATTGATATTACGAAGTTGCGATTTTGACTCCAATAGTTTAGAGCTTTCAATTGAACTACAACTCGAATTAAGATTTCAGCTTCGAATGCTTTAAGTTCGAGTTATGGAGAAAACGTGCCTTTGGTAAAAATTCCTACTGTTCAGTTCAAATAAAAAGTATATGCTGAAAATGTGAGATTAACATTAAATTATTTCTCTAAAAATAGTATTGATTTCGCATTATGATTTTATTTTGAATTGTGTACTGAAATAGAGTTATCAAGAGAGAAACGATTTGGTTAAAAAAAAAAAAACCCTTTTGAAATAAAACTTTACCATCTTCGACGTCCAAAATGCGAGAAAAACAAGTACCAAGAGCTACAGTGGCTTTTTCGAAAAAGTAGATTGGCCCATTTTGAAGATTCTGAAACATTTATCAAGAACCAGGCAGACGCAGGTAAGCTAATAATCCAGCTTTTTAGTAGCATATCTGAATTTCGCTTGTCATGAGTGAGATACAATAGATTGAAAGAGTAGATCGCAGTGGGGTGCCCTATGTTGGGCGCCATTGCGGCAAAACGCCCTAAAATCTTTGATGAGTGTATTATAGTTGACTAAGAGGCCTCAAGTATCTTCTCTAAAAATTGAGAGAGGAAAGCTGTAGAGCTCTTCAATACTGTTAAATACTCAACGGTAAGATACTGGATTGTTTGATATTGTTCCTATGTTGAAGCAATGAGTAACACAAGGAAAGTAAGGTGGAAAACTTGTCCATAAACAAAACGGCAATCAAAGTGGTTCTAGAGATATAAAGAAAAAGGAGAGCAGCAGGCATAGGGTAGAGAAAAGGAAAGGTATGAAAAAATTAAGTTGTATTTAAAGGGTTATTGAAAGGGAAAGGGAGATAAAAGTGAGAGGATAGTAAAAAAGAAAGATAACGATGAAGGAAAGTGAAAGCGCAAAAGTATCAGTAAGAGAAATTAAAAGTGCGCAGGAAAACGGCCTGGTTACAGTGAATACTGCGCTGTTACTGTATTTTAGAATAAAAAGTAATTAAAATCGTATATAGAGAATCGAGGGATCTACTTAAGATATTCGAAACCGCTTGGGAAAAATCAAAAGGAGACAGGAGTTGCATATGATCCACCAAAGGATGGAAACGTGCAAATCCTGCGATACTAAATTAACAAATTCTGCATTATTAAATTTAAAAACGCTTCCTTTACTACTAAAGAGAAAAGACTTAAGCCTATTGGTGGCCATATTAACTGCCTTCTGCCGTCACATGCTTATAAATTTGGTCTCGTCTGTAGCAGAGAATGTTGGAAGTACGAGCTGCAGTAATAAAGGGCTGAGTACGTGCTGGGTCCATATATTGCGCTCACGAGGTCGAGGCTTAAGCTATAACGGGCGTCAGAGTTGCCAGCTCTCTAGGCATAAATGAATCTAGGTCGTAGAAAACTTCTATTATTTGCAAAAAGAGCGAAGTTATTTTATAACATATGTCACAAAACTTCATTGAGGTTCTGTTGGAGGTCCTCTAATTTAAAATAAAAACAGCCGCTCTTCTGAACAATAAAGAATGTTTTATTTCGACTTACTTCAACGTCGGTTAGATACACACAGATAGAAAAGAAATTATTCGTAAGTTAAAATGGCGAATACAAAGAAAGAGCAAAAATGCGATTACAAGTTGCAAATGAAAAACAGAGTTGCCACATGAAATAGAATTTCAACACTCCTCCTCAAATCTGGTATTCATTTGCAGTCACAAATTAATAATTTAACTCAAAAAAAAACTTTGAAGTTATTTTACATGTACTAGATTAAACCTAACAATTTTACAAACTTGTTATGATTTAACTTGCTTAGATTTTTCGTAAATACATCTGCAATATTATCTGAGCTTGAACAATATTGTAATTCAATTAAATTTTTCTGATACATATCTCTTATATGATGATATTTAATTTCTATGTGCTTACATCTTGTATGGTATACAGCATTTTTGATAAGATGTAATGAGCTTAAATTATCACCATTTACAACAATTTTGTCAGGCCTATGTACATTTATTTCGTCCAAAAATTGTTTTATGAACATAACCTCTTTTGCGGCAGTTGACAACGATATGTATTCCGCTTCGGTGCTGCTCAAGGCCACTGTTGATTGCTTCTTCGACTCCCAAGACACCGCACCACCGGCTAAAAGAAATACATAGCCAGTGAACGATTTGCGCTCGAGTGACTCTCCACCCCAATCAGCATCAGCATAGCATTGTATCGGCGTTCCCTTCTTACTGTACGTGAGCGATAAATCAATCGTAGAACATAAATATCTTAACACCCTTTTTGCCGCTGCCAAGTGTTCACTATGTGGCTCATTATTATGCTGCGCAAGCTTGCACACTGTATGTATAATATCTGGCCTTGTGCACAACGCCAGATACAACAACGAGCCTATCAGCGACTGGTACTCTTGTTTGCCAACGCGCTTGCAACTAGAATCAGCGCATAATATTTGTTGCTTAGGATCGAGTGGTGTTGCTATAGGACGACAGTCTAACATTTCATGTTGTTGCAGCAATTCTTTGATTTGCCCTTTTTGTCGTATAGCTATTGCGCCCCTTTCACCTTCTCTTTCGACTTCCATACTAAGAAATAATTGAACAGGACCCTTATCTACCACTTGCAGTCTTTTCGAAATTTCGTGTTTAATAGAGCTCATCTCTTTCTTGTTTGAGCTGGCTATTAGCAAATCATCTACATACACTGCTAACAAATTGATGTGTCCGTCGTGATGCTTCGTATATACGCAAGGCTCTGTTACACATTGTTTAAAACCAATATTAATTAAAATGTCATGCAACCTCATATTCCATTGACGTCCTGCCTGTTTCAAACCATATAAAGCTTTCTTTAACTTTAAGACTTTATTGGGATACTCGCTGTTTGTAAATGTTTCAGGCTGCACCATATATATTTCGTCATCTATGATACCATTTAAAAACGCAGATGAAACGTCAACATGGTGTAGGTATAGCTGGTACTCTGCAGCTAACGCGAAAATTGTACGGATCGTAGAATACCGCACCACAGGTGAAAACGTATCGGTATAGTTCACCCCATATACTTGGCTGCACCCTTTGGCTACTAGCCTTGCCTTAAATCGATCAATTTCACCGTTCTTGGTTTTCTTGATCGAAAATACCCATTTGCACTTTATGGCTTTCTGATTTTTTGGTAAATCTACTAGCTCCCATGTATCGTTGTCTACAAGAGCTTGATATTCAGCACACATTGCTTTACGCCACTCACTTGCATGGTCACTAGACATGGCTTCACCCACTGTATTCGGAATATCAACATCATTGAGAAAATTTGCATAATGGTATTCTTTCTTTGGCCTTCCTGGTTTCCCTGACCGCACCAACTTAGGCCGACCAGGTCCTACTTGTTTAGTAGCAGGCTCTTCATCACTTTCTTCTTTTGCAGATTTATAATCACTGTCTGGGTCGTCTTCAGCACTAACACGTTCATTATCTAGCTTGTCTTCAGTGCTAACACATTCACTCTCTGGCTTGTCTTCAGTGCTAACCCACTCACTCTTTAGCTTGTCTTCAGTGCTTACACATTCACCTTCTGGCTTATCTTGATTTGACTTTAAAATATATAAATCAACGTTTAGATTTTCTTTCGGAATAGTTGGTTCTATAAATGATACATCACGTCTTAAAATAATTCCTCTTGTGGCAGAATCATACAAGCGATAGCCCTTGGTAGCACTACCGTAACCAACCATTACATACGCTTTTCCCTTAGCATTGAATTTACTTTTAGGTTTTTTATCTAAGGCGTAAGCCACTGATCCAAATGTTCTTAGATGTGACACAACTGGTTTTCTTTTATACCATGCCTCATAAGGCGTCATTTCATCGACTGCTTTTGTTGGTGACCTATTTCGCAAGTAGGCTGCAGTATTTACAGCTTCTGCCCATAATGTATCACTCAAGTTCGCACCAATTAGCATGCTCCGTGCCATCTCTACCAATGTCCGGTTATAGCGTTCAGCTACACCATTCTGCTGCGGAGTGTAGGGTACCGTGAACTGATGCAAAATGCCACAATCTTTTACATACTGCTGAAACAAATCATTTGTGTATTCAGTACCATTGTCACTTCTAATGGCTTTAATTAGACACCCAGTTTGACGTTCAGCGAAAACCTTGAATTCTTTAAATTTACTGAAAACTTCGCTTTTGTGCTTCATTAAATAAACAAAACCATATCTTGATTTGTCATCTACAAATGTCAATACGTATTTCGAACCACCAGCCGATGTTTTTACTGGCCCAAATACATCTGTATGTACTAGTTCAAGTAATTCGCTTGCTCGATTTGAACTTGATGTAAATGGTTTTGTTACACATTTACTCTGCATACATACAACACACTGAATAGATTTTGGCACATTTACTTGAAGCCCGTTCACTAAATTTTTGCTTACAAGCATACGCATGCTGTCATAGTTCAAATGACCATACCGTGCATGCCACTTCATTGCTTCATTCTGCTGGCCTGCAAAGAATAACATTTTCTTATTTTCTGTGAACAAAAATATACCACCAACTTTGTTTCCACGCAATATTACGCTGCCGTTGTTTTCATATACCGTGACAAAATCTTTTGCAAATTTAACGCAAAGGTTATTTTTCACTGCTTTCGATACTGAAATAAAATTGCATTGCAATACAGGAACATAAAGTACATCAATCAGCTGGATTTCTTTCCCTTCTGCTTTTAGTCGAACTGTTCCCTTTCCCATTGCTTCTATACATTTGTTACCAGCTAACAAAATGTTTTCATTGTATTCATTCAACTCATCGAACATGTTTCTGTCACAACACATATGAGACGTGGCTCCGCTATCGATACACCATACGTTCGACTGCAAGTTGTTTGACTCAAACGCTGAGAACAGAGTAAATGCTTTTGGTTTCTCGTTTGTTTTATCTATCTGTTCCTGGTTTTTGTTGCTTTTGTTGCATTGTGCAGCAAAATGACCCGTGCGTCCACAACTAAAACATTTTAAGTTCGATCGATTTCTAGAACATTTACTTCGCTGCGACGACTTGCTGCCACTGCTTTTACCCTTTTCATGTGCCATGAAAACCTGCACGCTACTTTCTGCAATAGGCGACACACTCATTTTTCGACGTTGCTCTTCCTCAAGCAATTTAATTTTTAACAAACTCAGCTTTGGAAGCTCATCGCGTGACTCTAACGCGACAACTAAATTTTCGAAAGACTTCGGAAGACTAGCTAGGAGCATTATTACAAATAACTCCTCCTGCAGATCTATACCAATTTCTGCTAGCTTCTCAACTATACTCGAAAAATTGCTTAGATATTGTTGTACCTTATCACTTTCTGCCATGCGCATATCCAGTAGCTGCTTAAATAAAGACACCTTTCGCGCAGGGCCTTTTGGTCGATGTATATCCTGCAACACACTCCATGCTTCTTTTGCTGTTTTGCATTTTTTCACATAGGCAATTTGTATTGGCGTTAGGCTTAACACAATTGTTGCCATGGCCTTCTCATCACTCGATTTCCATGCTTTTTGTTCAGCGTCTTCGGCTTCTGTAGCTGGCTGCATAAGTGCACCTGACACCACATCCCAGAGCGCCTTGTATACAAGTATACTTTTTACTTGAACGCACCATGCGTCATAGTTGGACTCATCCAACTTCTCAACATTAAAAAACGAGGAATTGTTCATTTTTCTTAGCACTTTATGTAGGGGCTGGGCCCATAACCTGTTGGAGGTCCTCTAATTTAAAATAAAAACAGCCGCTCTTCTGAACAATAAAGAATGTTTTATTTCGACTTACTTCAACGTCGGTTAGATACACACAGATAGAAAAGAAATTATTCGTAAGTTAAAATGGCGAATACAAAGAAAGAGCAAAAATGCGATTACAAGTTGCAAATGAAAAACAGAGTTGCCACATGAAATAGAATTTCAACAGGTTCTCCGTTTGGTCGTCAAATACAATCTAGTAACTGTATGGACACATTCAGCCTATGTGAGGTTTTTGTTGACTGAGCAGTTCAGCCTAACACATCCAATCATACATAGAAAGGAATTTCTTTCGCTTCTAATATTGGGCGCCTTTGATTTCACTCCTTTAAATCTTTGAGAGGTATTCTTCCCATTAAAAGAACAAGATGCTATATATTAAGTGAGATGCCAGCCAGGTCTCAAAATTCTCTTCCGGTGACATATAGGGCTTTGCTAATCGATTTTAGAACTAAAAGAGTTAAGATCGTATATGAAAAGGGACTTATTTTGCATCCTACGTTGGGCGCTCCTAGCAACACCACCTTAAACCTTCGAGGAATATTCTTGCCATTTAAGCGACAAGAACAATAAGAACAAGTAAGAACGGGACTGTCTTCGGCTGTGCCGAAGACTTCATACCTTTCATGAATGGGGCTGAACAATAATCTTATCCCGTTCGTAATCTCCGAATAATCGGATGTATAAGATAAGAAATATATAGTGAACAGATCTACATACCTTAACGATTTTTAAGATAAATATAAAATAAAAAACAGGTAGGTACTTTGTGTGAGGATGCAAAGTTTCAGGTTTTTTGTGGTCTGCGTGTAAAAACTATGACTACGAATCACGTATTTCAAAAATATATGACGAAAACGTAACTATTTGATGAAATTTGATGAATTTTGAAGATTCTAGCCGTAAAAAAGGGGTCAAAATGACAGTTTATATGAAGTATATAATATATATACGACCGATCTCTATGATTTTTTCAGACAACAATATATGCTATATACGTAAGCAATCAGTGAAATTTGAAGCTTATAGCTGTTAAAATGGGGTAGAAATTGCGAAAAGTTTCTTATCTGAACAATCGGTTGTATGAGATATATACTATATATACAACCGATCTCTATGATTTTTTCAGACAACAATATATGCTATATAAGTAAATATTCGGTGAAATTTGAAGCTTCTAGCTGTTAAAATGGGGCTAAAATTTGCGAAAATATATATATATATACTATATATACCACCATATATATACTATATATACCACCGATCTTTATGATTTTTTCAGACAACAATATATGCTATATACGTAAGCATTCGCTGAAATTTGAAGCCTCTAGCTCTTAAAATAGGGCAGTAATTACGAAAAGTTCCTTATCTGAACAATCGGTTGTGGGGGATATATACTATATATACGACCGATCTCATAAATTTTTTCAGGCAACAATATGTGCAATATACGAAAGTATATGGTGAAGTTTGAAGCTTCAATCTGTTAAATTGGGTAAGATATTACAAAAATCCTCTTTTTCTGAAAAATCGGTTGTATGGAGGATATATGCTATAGTGGTCCGATCCGGTCGGTTCCGACAAATGTCTAATCGGACACCCAAATACACCTGCTCACCAAATTTTATCAAGATATCTCAAAAATTGAGGGACTAGTTTGCATACAAACAGACAGACGGACAGACGGACAGACGGACATGGCTAAATCAACTCAGCTCTTCAACCTGATTATTTCGGTATACTTAATGGTGGGTCTATCTATTTTCCTTTAAGGACTTACAATTTTCGGTTTCGTGACGAAATTAATATACCATTTCATTTTCATGAAAGGTATAAAAATGGCAAGAGAAGGTAAAGCGGATTTGCTTAAGAAAAATCTTCTTCCTCTATTGTGCCCTATGGCGGGCACCAACCGTAAGAAAGAAAAATGTGAAGTTAAATGAAAGCGGGTTTGTTGAGAAAAACCTTCTTTTGAATTCTTTTCATGTAGTTTAAGTTTCTTTGTTGTTCTTTTTCAAAATACTAGGTAGTTATAGTCATGTTGGGCGCCACTATGGAAATACGCCTATTAGTGCAGGTAATATAGTTTAGTTAGTCTGATGGAAATAAGACTACTTTTGGTAAGCCGTTTCTTCGTATCTCAATTAACAAGGCGACTGCTCTAAAATCTCTATATAATTAGCACAAAATGCAGGGAGAATAAGAGGAAAACTAAGAAGAGACAAATTAGTGAGGAAAAATAATGACAGAAAAGTTAAATGAGGGATAGGGAGACAAATTTTACAGACATAACAAGACGGAGAGGAAATAGGAAAGAGAGTAGGATATAAAGAAGTGGATAGAAAAGGGCAAGTGACGTGGGAGAAAGAGAAAAAAAATTTTGTAAAAATTGAATAGCTGTGCATTAAGGATGAACGGCTGCTATTCTTGTATCAACCACATCTTCTACATCTAATTGTATGCTGAGCACAACTAAGTATAACAAGTAAGGAAGGTTAAGTTCGGGTGTAACCGAACATTACATACTCAGTTGAGAGCTAAGGTGACAACATAAGGGAAAATAACCATGTAGGAAAATGAACCGAGGGAAACTCTGGAATATGTTTGTATGACATGTGTATCAAATGAAAGGCATTAAAGAGTATTTTATGAGGGAGTGGGCCATAGTTCTATAGGTGGACGCCATTTAGGGATATCGCCATAAAGGTGGATCAGGGTTGACTCTAGAATTTGTTTGTACGATATGGGTATCAAATGAAAGGTATTAATGAGGCTTTTAAAGGGGAGTGGTGGTAGTTGTATAGGTGGGTCGCCTTTTCGAGATATCGCCATAAAGGTGGACCAGGGGTGACTCTAGAATGCGTTTGTACAATATGGATATCAAACGAAAGGTGTTAATGAGTATTTTAAAAGGGAGGGGGCCTTAGTTCTATAGGTGGACGCCGTTTCGAAATATCGCCATAAAGGTGGACCAGGGGTGACTCTAGAATGTGTTTGTACAATATTGGTATCAAACGAAAGGTGTTAATGAGTATTTTAAAAGGGAGTGGGCCTTAGTTCTATAGGTGGACGCCGTTTCGAAATATCGCCATAAAAGTGGCCCAGGGGTGACTCTAGAATGCGTTTGTACAATATGGGTATCAAACGAAAGGTGTTAATGAGTATTTTAAAAGGGAGTGGGCCTTAGTTCTATAGGTGGACGCCGTTTCGAAATATCGCCATAAAAGTGGACCAGGGGTGACTCTAGAATGTGTTTGTACGATATGGGTATCAAATTAAAGGTATTAATGAGGGTTTTAAAAGGGAGTGGTGGTAGTTGTATAGGTGGCCGCCTTTTAGAGATATCGCCATAAAGGTGGACCAGGGGTGACTCTAGAATGCGTTTGTACAATATGGGTATCAAACGAAAGGTGTTAATGAGTATATTAAAAGGGAGGGGGCCTTAGTTCTATAGGTGGACGCCGTTTCGAAATATCGCCATAAAGGTGGCCCAGGGGTGACTCTAGAATGCGTTTGTACAATATGGGTATCAAACGAAAGGTGTTAATGAGTATTTTAAAAGGGAGTGGGCCTTAGTTCTATAGGTGGACGCCGTTTCGAAATATCGCCATAAAAGTGGACAAGGGGTGACTCTAGAATGTGTTTGTACGATATGGGTATCAAATTAAAGGTATTAATGAGGGTTTTAAAAGGGAGTGGTGGTAGTTGTATAGGTGGCCGCCTTTTCGAGATATCGCCATAACGGTGGGCCAGGGGTGACTCTAGAATGCGTTTGTACAATATGGGTATCAAGCGAAAGGTGTTAATGAGTATTTTAAAAGGGAGTGGGCCTTAGTTCTATAGGTGGACGCCGTTTCGAAATATCGCCATAAAAGTGGCCCAGGGGTGACTCTAGAATGCGTTTGTACAATATGGGTATCAAACGAAAGGTGTTAATGAGTATTTTAAAAGGGAGTGGGCCTTAGTTCTATAGGTGGACGCCGTTTCGAAATATCGCCATAAAAGTGGACAAGGGGTGACTCTAGAATGTGTTTGTACGATATGGGTATCAAATTAAAGGTATTAATGAGGGTTTTAAAAGGGAGTGGTGGTAGTTGTATAGGTGGCCGCCTTTTCGAGATATCGCCATAACGGTGGGCCAGGGGTGACTCTAGAATGCGTTTGTACAATATGGGTATCAAGCGAAAGGTGTTAATGAGTATTTTAAAAGGGAGTGGGCCTTAGTTCTATAGGTGGACGCCGTTTCGAAATATCGCCATAAAAGTGGCCCAGGGGTGACTCTAGAATGCGTTTGTACCATATGGGTATCAAACGAAAGGTGTTAATGAGTATTTTAAAAGGGAGTGGGCCTTAGTTCTATAGGTGGACGCCGTTTCGAAATATCGCCATAAAAGTGGACTAGGGGTGACTCTAGAATGCGTTTGTACAATATGGGTATCAAACGAAAGGTGTTAATGAGTATTTTAAAAGGGAGTGGGCCTTAGTTCTATAGGTGGACGCCGTTTCGAAATATCGCCATAAAAGTGGACCAGGGGTGACTCTAGAATGTGTTTGTACGATATGGGTATCAAATTAAAGGTATTAATGAGGGTTTTAAAAGGGAGTGGTGGTAGTTGTATAGGTGGCCGCCTTTTAGAGATATCGCCATAAAGGTGGACCAGGGGTGACTCTAGAATGCGTTTGTACAATATGGGTATCAAACAAAAGGTGTTAATGAGTATATTAAAAGGGAGTAATGCTTAGTTCCATAGGTGGACGCCGTTTCGAGATATCGCCACAAAGGTGGACCAGGGGTGACTCTAGAACCTGTTTGTACGATATTAGTATCAAATTAAAGGTATTAATGAGAGTTTTAAAAGGGAGTGGTGGTAGTTGTATATGTGAAGGCGTTTTCCAGATATCGGCCAAAATGTGGACCAGGGTGACCCAGGACATCATCTGTTGGATACCGCTAATATATTTATATATGCAATACCTGCCAAGATTTCAAGGGTTTTTTATTTCGCCCTGCAGAACTTTTTCATTTTCTTCTACTTAATATGGTAGATGTCACAACAATTTTACAGAGTTTTTCTAAAGTTATATTTCGCGTCAATAAACCAATCTAATTACCATGTTTCATCCCGTTTTCGTATTTGGTATAGAATTATGGCATTTTTTTCATTTTTCGTAATTTTCGATATCGAAAAAGTGGGCGTGGTCATGGTCGGATCTCGTTCATTTTTTATACCAAGATAAAGTGAGTTCAGGTAAGTACGTGAACTAAGTTCAGTAAAGATATGTAGATTTTTACTCAAGTTATCGTGTTAACCGTCATGCGGAAGGGCAGACGGACGACTGTGTGTAAAAACTGGGCGTGGCATTTAGCGTCATAAAATCTATGCCCCTACCAAATTTCAAAAGGATTGGTAAATTTTTGTTCGACTTATGGCATTAAAAGTATCCTGGACAAATTAAATGAAAAAGGGCGTAGCCACGCCCATTTTGAAATCTTCTTTTATTTTTGTATTTTGTTGCACCATATCATTACTGGAGTTGAATTTTTACATAATTTACTTATATACTGTAAAGATATTAAATTTTTTGTTAAAATTTTACTTTAAAAAAAAAATTTTTTTAAGTGGGCGTGGTCCTTCTCCGATTTTGCTAATTTTTATCAAGTATACATATAGTAATAGGAGTAACGTTCCTGCCAAATTTCATCATAATATCTTCAACGACTGCCAAATTACAGCTTACAAAAGTTTTAAATTACCTTCTTTTAAAAGTGGGCGGTGCCACGCCCATTGTCCAAAATTTTAATAATTTACTATTCTGCGTCATAAGCTCAACGCACCTACTAAGTTTCATCGCTTTATCTGTCTTTGGTAATGAATTATTGCACTTTTTCGGTTTTTCAAAATTTTCGATATCGAAAAAGTGGGCGTGGTTATAGTCCGATATCGTTCATTTTAAATAGCAATCTGAGATGAGTGCTCAGGAACCTACATACCAAATTTCATCAAGATATCTCAAAATTTACTTTTCTTCGTATCTTGGTTATCGTACGCAAAAAGTAATCTTTAAAAATACACTTTCTGGGGTCATCAATGTTTCTTCTGGTGTTCCTCAGGGCAGCCATCTTGGTCCGATTCTGTTCTTGTTGTTCATAAACGATATATCTGGTACAATTAAATACTCAAAAATCTTGATGTACGCAGACGATGTAAAACTTTTCAAATCATGTGCCTCGGTTGAGGAACATTCCTTGCTTCAAATGGATTTAAATCACTTGGCTACCTGGTGCAATGTAAATTATATGCCGCTCAATCTCAAAAAATGTAAATTCATGTGTTTTTCTCGGAGAGTTTCGCCACCAGCTTCATATACAATTAACAACTATAGTCTAGAAACTGTAAATAATTTTATTGACTTGGGAGTCATGATGGATTCCAAACTTAGTTTCAATCTTCATATTAATGCTACAGTGAATAAAGGCAAAGGTGTTTTTGCATTTGTTAAACGGTGGTCAAAAGAATTTAACGACCCTTACATAACTAAAGCACTTTTTACAACATTAGTTAGGCCAATATTAGAATACGGCTCGATAATTTGGAATCCGCGTTATCAAGTCCATGCAGACAGTCTCGAATCAATACAAAAACAATTTTTACTATATGCCTTAAGAAATTTCCAATGGGACTCTTTAACTAATCTTCCACCTTATACTAATCGATTAAAGCTTATCAATCTTCCAACTCTTGCTAGTCGAAGGGAAATGCTTGGTGTAATATTTATGACAAAACTTTTAAATGGATTAATTTCGAGCCCATTCCTTCTGAATGAAGTGAACTTTTGCGTTCCCTCTCGGACATCGAGACACTTCAAACCTCTTCTGCTGAAACAATGTAGAACGAATTTCGAACAAAATGAACCTTTTCGGCGTTTATGCCAAGATTATAACACTCACTCAAACACATTTGATATCTCGGACTCCCTTTTTTCTATAAAAAAGATTGTTCTCACCTCTCTAAATTAATGTATAATACGTTTGCTTCTGTTCTCTTTAAGTATTACGCTTGGCTGATGAAATTTCTTCTGTAGCTGAGCAGTCTCAGATCGTGACGCTTGACAAACCGCTGCCCATCAAAGACTCGGCAAAATAAAAAAAAAAAAAAAAGTTATTATATATATATATAAATCGATCGCGTGAACAGGATTAGCCTGGTTTCATTGGGCCACTTGAGGGCAGCGCGCTGCCACAACGGCCATTAAAAAAAAAAAAAAAAAAAAAAAAAAAAAAAAAAAAATAAGTTATCGTGTTAACGGACGGACGGACGGACGGACATGGCTCAATCAAATTTTTTTTCGATCCTGATGATTTTGATATATGGAAGTCTATATCTATCTCGATTCCTTTATACCGGTACAACCAACCGTTATCCAAGCAAACTTAACATACTCTGTGAGCTCTGCTCAACTGAGTATAAAAATAAACAAAATTGGAAACACAAATACAAATTACTGGCGTTATTTTGTAAAATGCTGCCCATAGCTCAATTTACTAAGCTACTTGCTATGAAAATTGGAAGAAAAAAACAATGACTTGCCAAGTGACAAATTGGCAAGGATGCCAAAAATCGCTTACAAACACATATACATACATATATGCATGAAAAAATCATCTAAGGAAAGGTATATGTATGAGCATAACGATTGCCCTTGACCTTTTTTCTCCATAAGTACATCTGAATATATTTGTGAGTATGCGTGTGTGTGTGGGTAGTCCTTTTTGTTAAAATTTTAGTGTTTTATGCTTACTTTGAGTTTTTTCGTTGCTTTTTGATTTAAAATTTTTAAGTTTTTTTTTTGCCTCTTTTTCTGTGTTTATGTATTCCGTCTGTGCGCTCAGTTCCGATTTTATATTTTTTGATTTACTTTTGCTTTTTTATATTTATTTTAATTTAAAGATTTTCCGTATTTATTTTTAAACAAAAAACGTTGATATACTCAAGTTTTTCGTGCGGGGATTATGTTAATTTTCAATGCTTTTTGTGGCCACAAATTCTTGTATATTATTATAATACTCATACTCTTCCTCTTATTCTTTTGCGCCGTTTTTATAATTTTGTTACACAAAATTTGAAAGTCAGGTTTCAAAAATTACCCCAGCGAACGGTCATGGGTTTGGGTAATTTTTTTTGCTTCTTTTGCTGTTGATTTGTGTACTCAAGCGCTACTGAATCGGATGCTCCAAAGAGTTTGCGGCATGCTGTGGTGTTTTGTGGGCCAATTTTTATAGGTGAGTTTGTAGGGACAGTTACTCAAGTGTAATATATTCCAAAATGTTTCTTAATTATATTTACATAACAGCAATGGAATTTGCATATTGCATATTTTATATAATTAAGTTGAAAGATGGAGTGATTAGCTCTACAGAATTCGTGGGAAATTTTCTGGTTTATGGCTTGTGAAATTGTTAAGTAATCATGAAGAGTGTGTTTTGTTTTATTGCAAAGCCTTGCTAAGCCACAACTGCTCAAAGTTAAAAACGAGAGGGAGAACTTTTAAAATAAGCGCGAAAACAGGAAACCCAAGCTAAAGTGGAACACTGTGGCGAAGACGCAACAAATTTAATTGGGGTTACATTGAATTGCCCGGCGAATACAGTACTTATAGAAAAATACCCAGAACTAGCAGAAGAGGAACGCACACTCCCTAGGGAAACGCGCATCACTCTAGCTCAACTTCATTCTGGGCACTGCAACAGGTTAAACTCTTACCTATCCAGACTAAACCCCGACATACAAAGGTATGTCCTTTTCGTAATGTTTCCATAGATGACACTAACCAACTATTCAATTGTGATGTGAAACCAACGCCTCCAAACCGCTCTCACTATGGTCCATCCCTTTTGAAACTGCAAATGCCCTTGGACCCCAGTTAGAGAATATTGCTGACAATTTGTGATCGGTCGCACCTATTGGGTGGGGCGAAGCACTGCTACAACAACAACAACAACAACCGAGGCGAGGACGGAAGATTGTGGCACACTCCAGCATGAACATATATGGGGAACTAGTAAACGGCATACGAAAACTTGATAGTGATGGCGAAACTATGGGGGATTCAAGAACTTGCGTAGCGCAACGCTTTAAAGGGGTTGCCGGCGCAATTTATAGCTTCTCCAAACCAATTTTTAACTACGCTTAACAGTGGCGAATCATGTTTATTTAGCGGGAGGGAGTCTGGCGACACAAAGATCCCTACAAAAGGATGGGTTGTTTGCCTTAGGAGGTTCTACATTGTTAAATTGAATCATTCGCGCGATGGTCGGGCTAGTACCTCAATGATGCTAATTTCTGGAACGTACCGAATAAATATGTGGAAAAGGACAATTACCATTGATAGAACTTCCCAAAACCTCGGGTAGTCTCCGATGCCACTCCAGTACTTTAACAGCTTATAATATTTTTTAGGAGGCATGTTTTTTTTAGGGAGCGACTAAAATCAACAGACTTGAAAGTTCAGGTGGTCAAAAAAATTGTTTTCGATGCAGTCGGGGCTAGTACTACTGAACTATATGTTCGAAAGTGCTCTTGCGGTTACAACAACAAAATCATTGACGATGGAATATATGTTGCACCACTTGACTATGACGAAGTTAGAATGGCAATACCCCGACGGGACGGGATAGTAAAGAAACGTCGGAAACTTCAGTACACAAATTTCCAAATTTTTTTCATTTCTTTTTTTCAATTTTTTTTTTTCTCAAACAAATTTGTTCCAGGCGAGTGGCCAATACCAAAAAAAAATTCGCTCTCCACAAACAAAAGTCACACTACATAATCTCCCAATTACACCGGATGTGTGGAGTGTAAGGATGCCCACGCACTATCTCAAGAGGCTCTCTGCAGCTCACAGCAACATTATTGTGGCTCTGTTTGGGTCCCAACAACAAGCCAGTTGCTATATGTAGAAATACGCAGAAAATTGGTAAAGCCTGCTCTAAGTTATGTTCTCCTTCCCAAAGCGTAAACATAGTCATTGACTGCATGCCAGCCAACTGCTGTCAATGCAAGCTAGAACGGCACACTGACACCAGCGAACAGAAAAATAGCATACGTAATTTTTTTCCATTAAATTCTGCCATTTGCTATTTTAATTAAAAAACAAAAATGACTATGAATTTAGTAACAAAAAATATGCAAAACAATCTGAAAAACATTTTCAAAAAAATACCAAAACTAAATAAAACAAAATGAAAATTTCGAAATTTTTATTTGAAGTTCTCTAATTTATTTGCAGTACTTTAGCCCAATCAATTTTACCCCGACAAAGTACAATTTATAGGTCCCTCAAAATTCGCAGTAATTTTTGACAATTTTTTCCCCGAAAGGTGGTGGAGAAATTTTCCTCTATACGAAGTGTGCACTTTTTTAACTGGGCGCAATTTTTGTTGAGAGCCAAACAGAGCCAAAGTGATGTTGTTGTGGGCTAAGGGGAGCCATTGCTTTGAGTAATAAATCGATATTATTCGGTAAAATTGTTACAGACAAGGTTTTTTTGTAGGACGATTTTCAATGAATGGCGACTTCAATCAAAGCAAGCATTCATCAATGGAAAAATTAAATACTTCAGGTTGCCCATAGCCACTATCATATTTCATTGAAATTAATTCTGCAAAGTACTAAGATTTTCAATTGCAATTAATTAGAAATACATCGCTCCTTCCAACTCTTTGTTTTTGTTCGAGTTTAACAAACAACTCGCCTGCATCATTATCAAACTAAATTAATTCGCATTTGAATGAATCGAAAGTGAGATGGACTTTTTATAATACACAAAACAACAAATAAATGTACAAAGAAAACACTTCAATGGCATACGAGATATAATACATAGTAAAATGATGTATGCAGCTAGTATGTAGGTGTAAATAGGAATGTTTCGAATATTCGTTTAAATTATCACGCGCATTTGGTCTAGCTAAAACTAAAGCGGAACGACTGGTGTTATTCTATTCAGGAGTCGGATTTACATAGAGGCCTCATCATTCAAATACAAAGGATGAACAAAGACAGGATTCACGCTATATGCACCTTTAGTGCGACTTCGAATCAGAGTTTGACTCAAGCTACATATTCGCCACATCACTAGTTCGCATCAACTCACTGCAAATTTTATGCTTACAATGTTAATCAATGAAAGATATGCAAGATAAATAACAGCAGCGACCCGCAAATGATAAAATACAGCCATGCATGCATATGTTGAATAAAAAAAGTACGCATATATACAAAAAACACACACATATGTACATATTTAGATGCAAGTGCAATTGGCAATTCCGTAGTTGCATGCAAACGAACTCATTAAATCACTCAATCGTTGAAACATGCCCTTCAGCAGGAATGGCATTGGGCGTTGTGAACTCTCTCTGCAGATAGTGAAGTATCGCCGCTCACCTAACCACTTTAGGTATGCAAATTAAAATATGACAGCGCAAAGAAAAAGCTAGACTAGCGTATAAATATAGATACTCTGTTAGGTTAACAAAACAAGCAACAAAAAATTTGGTATTAAAAAAACTCAATTGTACAAAAAAGGCGAAGGCTTTAGAATTGGAAATGGGTCTGGAAATGACACTACTACTGAAAGATTGCATATGTTAAGACTAGGAAAATAAGGTAAGTCTTCATGGCGAAGAGCGGATATAAAGCTTTGTGTGTGTCCATACATATTTGTATGGAATGAAAAGCGTTCATAATAGACTGGGTCGATTTATTAACCGATATCGCGCCATCGATTTTTCGCTAGGATTTGGGGTCAGGAAAAAAAGTTCCACTAGCACACCCAAAAAAATAATTTTCGAGCCTGCGAAATTTCATTTTTTGAGGACTTTGATGTTTAAGGTTTTTTTCATGACCTACTAAAAAAATTTTTTATTTGATTGTAAAATGTCCATGTATACCCCCTGTCCGACTCAAAACTGTCCGCTAAAGACGTTGGCGATAACAGTTTTTTTGAAAAAAAAAAATAATAAAATTTAATATTTACATACATATGAATATTTTTTTAGTAGGTCATGAAAAAAACCTTAAAAATCATAGTCGAAAAAAAGTCAAAAAGATTAAATTTCGCAGGCTCGAAAATTATTTTTTTGGATATGCGTAGTGGAACTTTTTTTCCTGAGCCCAAATCCTATCGAAAAATCGATGGCGCGGTATCGGTTAACTTTCGTCCATACAAACGGACCCACCCTAGTGCGTAACTAGTGCATATACATGACTCAACAAAAAAGGCGCGAGTACCAAGTACCCGTGACGATCGACGGTGTACGTCTATAAAATGAATATTTTAGATTAAAAAGAGCTCGGCCTGGGGTTGAATTTCTTTCTTTTTAGGAAGAGCTTCGTTATTGTTTTACTATCGGCTTCTTTTCAATAGCGAACTATTATCGTCAAGTTATTCGTTTGGTATCGCCGAGTCATTTGCTTCTGACTGGCTTGTTATCGAAGTGTTAGAGGTATGTCATCAATTTTGCGTGTATATTGAAGTTTTGTTGGTAGTTATGTCCTAAGGAACCGATGAGCAGACGATAAAAAATTTTTAACACCACGATTACAAATTGGTAATAATCCGTTAAGAAATCGATAACTTTGCGATAACAAATCCATAACTTTTTTAAAATATATCCATTAATTTTTCTATAAGTAAGCGATAAATTTTCAATATCAAATCGATAAATTTTCAATAAAAAATCGATAAATAATCGATAACTTTTCCACAAAAAATCGACGACAAGCCGAAAAAATTGGTTACAATTCAATAACAAATCTTTTCGATGACAAGTAAATAACTTATTAAAAAACAATCGATTTCTTTGCGATAAACATTCTATATTTTTTCAATAATAAATCGAAAGTTCGCTGAGAAACAATCGGTTACACAACAATAGCAAATCGATAGCTTTTTTATTATTTATTTTTCGACAAGTAATCAATACTTTTCCGATACCAAATCGATAAATTTTCGATAAAAAGCGATAAATAATCGATAAGAGGCCGAAAACATGTTGGTAGCAAATCCTTAACTTTTCGATAACAATATAATTTCGATAAATAATCGACAACTTTTCGATAAATAATCGAAAATTTTTCGATAAAAAGTCGATAAATTTTTGATAACATATCCATTTATATAAGTAATAATAAATTTTCAATAACAAATCGATAACTAATCGATAACAAGCCGAAAAATTATCGGTAACACTTCAATAATAAATTCTTAACTTTTCGATAACAACGATATGTTTCCTATAAATAATCGCTAACTTTTCGATAAATTATCGACAAATAACGATAACTCGTCTATAAAAAATTAATAGCTCATCGATTGTTAACAAATCTATAACTCGCCTGTACCTGGCCGATAACACAGATTATACAATTCCCCGTATAGTATACTACTTCCGAACACCGCTTACGCTTACATTCTGAATAACCACGTATCTATAGTCACAAACGTAACAATTACTGTAATCGTAACCGTAGCCACATCTGTAAATGTAGTCGTTACGGTTTTTGCTATCGTAAAACCGTAACTTCAATCGTAACCCTAAACATCAACTTTAATCGTGGGCGTAATTTTAATCGTGTGCGTAACTTTTATCGGTATATTTAACCCTAGCCTTATCAATGATATCAACCTTAACCATCAATTTAAGCATACCTAACAGCAAGACATTATCGTGAAGTTTACCTTAGTTAACTGTTACATTAACGTAACCGTAGCCATAACCATAATCGTAGTTGTGACCACACCCAACTGTAAATGACTGCAGCTACTTAAACATAATTTCTTCATTTTTGGCTTCGCCCAAGCTATGGTTTGGGTAAGAGTAGTGGGAACTGCGGAGTGTTTTTTCCACTTTTTGTACTGCGAAACAGAGTACGGCAAGCAACGCAACTAAATATTTCCATTCATTAGTTGCCGATGTTCAAAATAACACATATATAAGAAAAAATTGTAGCGCACACTTTAAATGTTCGAAAATGTGGCCCTCTTACTAAGTATACTAACAGTATATCGCAGGCCCTCCCAAATCAACTGCTAGTGTTCGCAAAATACTAACTGAGTTTGCAAGAGGCATGAACAGTACAACCGCAGTCAATTTTGGGCCCATAGAAAATTTTCGCTGATTATAAACTATGGCGCCTGGAAACTGGAGAAGGCGAGCACAACTATCCTAACTAACTGACCTGCTTTCAAAGTTGAAGTGGACGAGAGGTTGTCTATAGTTACGTACCAAATGCTTCCACATTGGGGGCGCGCAACTAAGCACTGTTTTCGAGGTCACTGATCTTGCGGTGGTCTTTGATTTCATGTTTTCTTTTCATAGTCATTTAAACTTTACAATAGCTAAGGCTTACTTGATGTTGGCTTTTGTTCGACGATTCAGTACTGATTTCATTGACCCATATACTTTAAAATCACTATATAATACTTTCGTACGTTCGTGATTGGAATATGCCGTATTTATTTGGCGGCCGTTTTATGGTTGTCATATTTATCGTCTTGAAAGAATTCAAAAAATATTTATTAAGTACGCTCTACGTTCCCTCTATTTTGATCTTCCTTTTCCTTCCTATGAATCCAGATGTTTGCTTATGAATCTATTCCACATATACTATGCCTAAGAAATAATGCGTATTTTTTTGTGGTATTGGCAAGAACTAATTATGCTGCAAATACTCCTCTTTTCAGAGCTCTTAAAGAGTTTAACTTGCTATTGTATTCCTGAAGTAGTACCAGAGGCAAATGACTCTTAAAGTTCTCCCTTCGTAGCCCTGAAAAGGCTCCAAATGGCATGCAATAGTCTCCAAGCAGTTAGGACATCAATGGCACTAAATCTCTTTAAATTGCCGAAGTCTCTTTAAATTGCAAGTAGAAGGTAAACACTAGTCCTGAAACAATCAGGAAGTGATCACTACATGGGCCTAAAACAGCACGGGTCCCGAAATTACTTTGAAATTCCCAAAAGAGAGACGTAGTACTCCCCAAATAGTGTCCCAAAATGACTTTAAAAAACTCCCGAAACGGCGACTAAGCTTTTAGGTATATTCCTGAAATCGAAAGCGAAGTTGGGTATATCTACGGAGAATGTGATTTTCGCTCTGAAAGACAAACTCTTTGAGGAAAGTCACACCCTTTAGAACCTCGTACCATATAGGCTTAAAATATAGTATGTAGTGAGCTCGTTTGATGCTGCCAAATTGGGAGTGAGGGTAACATTCGATGAGTGAATGGGTTCGGGAATGAGAGAGGGTAAGACGGCAGAAGAATAAGTGGAAATGGAAGAAAAAAGTGGCGGCAGAAAGAGAAAGGTGGCGCATAGACAATGCTCTGAGCGTAAAAGGGGTGGGGAGGAAGAGCGGGGAGAGTGAAATACATGAAAAGCAATGTTAGGATAAAACAAAGTCTGTCGCATCCGCCAGTACAATAAATTTCATACCATAAATGAGATGAGCATTGGAAATGAGTACCTTCCAACCGCCTGGCTACAGTGGCGAGAATTAAAGGCAAAAACCTCAGTTTTCCAACTGCCTAGGTAGCATGTGCCAATATTAGTTGGAATCGACAACTTCGGCTTGCCGGATGAGCTACGCATAAACTAAGAAGATGATAAAAAGAAATGGCGCATTGAAAAACAGAGATTTTCAGCTGCCCAGAGAGTGGGTCGTTCCTTGGTATCAGCGGAATCGGATATCTGTGTATCGTCACAATGGGGTCCCTAAGTCGACGTGTAGCTTGAACTGTAAGTAATATATGTTTGTATGCAGTATGCGTTTATTGGACAAGACTGAACTTTTTGGAAAATGCCCGTATGAGAAGTGGTATTAAGTGGATTTCCAGACAAGCATTTATTATGGTTTAGCGTGGAGACTGGTGATTCAACCACCTCTAGATGAAATACATCACAATAGCAAGGGCATGGGGGATCATTACTCGGGCAGTAGGAGGAGATCTATTGCACTTAAAGATCCACACAAAATGCAAACTCTGGTTACTGTTGTTGTGTTTGAGACAATATGCATTGTGGATAAAGAAACAAATCTTTTAAAGTCTGCACACATAGCATTCCATATTGACTCATCTCATTACTCCCTCCTCACCCCCTACCAATTGCCAGCCTTACGCTGCATATATTTGTTTGACAAAACGGCATAAACCTTTGAGAGTTCTACACGTACTCATAGTATTGTGATCGCATGTTGGAAATTTGAGTTTGTTTGCGAGCTTTCGATGTGGCAAACATTGTAATGGTCGTACGTTTAGTTTGTATATCGAGCCGCTTTGGTTTTTGCGGTCATACAACCGTGTAGCTTGCCGAAGCAATCCTTTTGGCTATATCAGCAATTTTTTTTTTTTTTGAGCTTTTTTGTTTGTTTTGTTGGCCTATTTTCATAGCAACGAGTTGAGCTCAGTAAACATTACTTTATTTGTTGTTGTATGCGATTGCATTGCCACAAGATGAAATTTATGTTGGTCAGACGAGCGTAGAAGTGATATTGTATGTGGTTCGATTGTTGCTGCAGCGGTTTTGTTGTTGTTCTGTAGTTGTAGAAATTGTGATAGTAGCGTGCGCTACTGCCGACGGATTGATTTCCAATATGGAGAGTAATTTTTTGCTGACTACCCATTGAAGTAAAATATTTTGCGGTTTATGGACATTTGCGAAAGAAATGTGTGGCTATTTTTCGAGCTTATCCTGCAGGTAAGAAAAATTCAATACATACAAATTTTTAGTTTATTTTTTGCATGCAAATCGTAAATCTTGATAGAGTGCTTGGAGTGTAACTTCACGTGGCTCTGGTTTTCTGTTCATAGTGACGTGATCATATTGTAACGAATTCTGGGTAAATTCCTCCGCTTATTTGAAACCTTCTGCTATTATACTTCCCTTCGCAGCTAATAGATTGTTTAAATCAAACTGATTAGTTATTACTCAGCTTGCGCTGCTTTTATACTCCCGGTTTCCTCTTTTGCCCATTTCTCCTAAGGTCTAGTAATTTCGCGAACAGTTGTAATATCTGCTTGGTAAGTTACCAGCTATATATGTACATGTATATCTGTAGTCCACGCCTCTCCCATAGCCATATGCGTGTGTATGTGTGAGTAACTACTTCGGCTGAAGACTACATATTTGTGTGTGTGAGATATCTCTTCGTCGCCTTCTACGTAAGAGTGGCTGGTTTATTGTTGTTGTGTTATTTAGTAGCAGCTTAGTGATGCTAATATTGGTCAAAATATTTTAGTTATAGGCCCACGTTCCTGTACTGAGAATCGTAAGATATGGTCTTCTTGTAGTGTTAAAATATTATCCAACTACCTCTGTTGAGTCTTGTTGCCTTGTGGAAGCCTCATGTTTGCCTACAAACGTTCAGACATATTAACGACTCTTCACAGAAAAGTCCAGTGCACCATTGACCTCGTTTATAGAGCTTATGCCCCTGCCGTTAAAAAAAGAGGATTTAAAGGGACTCGGGGGGTTTTTAAGCGCATTAAAAACTGAATAGCTCCACAGGTTCCCCAAAACCCAATTATCCATTTCGCCTGCCCGAGGCGAATGCTGTTACAAATATGAATGTAACGCTCATTTATATTGCAGGCGAGACTTTAGCGACCCCAAGTGACGGATCAATATCCGGCAAAGGACCATCAGTATCGATAATACTACACGAAAGCGTTCGTGTCTTTATTGCTACCAGAAAAAGAAAAAGAAGAAGATGGAAGGTGAAAACAGCTCCTAAGTATGCCTATAAAGTCATAAGTCTAATTCAAATTTGCCTTCAGTGTCCCTGAGTTCAAATGCAATTATAAAGCTCAAATCAAAATGTTGCGCCAATTCATTAAGAGATCAACAACATTCACTAAATGAGTCCAAGGCTACTGAATATTTTCAAATAATATACACTACAATAATTGGGAAACTGGAAAGAAATTTTTGGCACCAGCTGAAACGATATCCATTTCCACCTTCCCATCAAATTAATTATTTTGGTAGATATGTTGCAAGCATTCGTATTTAGACGGGAACCCCATTACTCAAAGTGGAACCATCCTCACTTATTCCATTTTTCACAACGCCTGTTTCCCTAAAGCCCGCAACAGTGCGTTGCTTAACATTGAGAGTGGGGTTAGATGGGCCGGTTCGAGTTGGCAGTGGAATAGTCGAGCTCAGACTGTTACAGATGATGGAGTTGAGTTGCGGTTTTTGGGACTTAGCTGCACTTTCGTTTATAGTGTTGATGTCTCATTGCAAGTAGCTTGGTTGTTGTTGTTGTTATTATCTATCATTGGTCGCTGACAAAGAGTCAAGATGTATTAATGCTCCGATGGTGACTGTTGTTTAAAACTTATCTGTAGTTGAAAGGGTGGCTATTTTTTTGTTAAGTTTATAGCTTTAGTATGCCACTTTGTATAGTAATGAAAACTACCTTCGGAATGTCAATTATTAAAATTTCGGTCATCATATCGTTGTAGGCACCACTGATATGTGTGAAGAAAGTCCTGGGATTCTGAGCCGAGACTTGACTTTATAATCTTTGTTAGACCCCGCTACATGGTCAAATCTTAAGCTATCATTATTCTTGCTTGCTACGTAGGCTGCTGAAAAGTACGGGTTTCCAAGCCGTATAGGAATGGTTGGAAAGTAAAAGTTTCCTATCCGGAGTTATGTTAGTTGACGCTGACTTGGGCCTTGGAAAGCTAAGCTTTCCAAACTGTATCTTCACCAGCTAAAAGTAGCGCCCTATTGAAGTTGTTGGGAAGCACGGTTTTCCATGTCATATTTTACTTTGCGTCTTATAATTGTTATTTATGTGTCATTAATATTATTATTGTTTATTTGCTGCTAATGTCACTAGTTTTTTGGCCTCAAAATCTGTCTCTCTGCCTTGCCGCTGTTCGAAGTTCTGACGATCGTAAATTTGAAATGATGACCGCTGTAAATGGACTGCTAAGTGAAATATCGCCCTATTTCGGTTCCCGTTTCGAAAAGGCCCTATCTAAAAAAGCCCCATCTAAAAAACTTTTTTAAAACTAACTATTTCAGACTTTGTTTGAAGAACCTATGTCCAAGGATGTGTTTCAAAAACCCCTTATCAGAGTATAAGTTAATTACATTTTGATGTGAGCTTAAGCGCTTATGAATAAAATGCTGAGATGGGGCCTTCTTCAACTGAATTCTGATATAGGGCGTTTTGGAAATATATTTTAAGAAATGTCTGCCGTGAGAGGTGATATTCGACTCAGCAGTCGAAATGAGTGGTGGTAGCGTGCTCCGTCTACCTCACCTAAGGTCCGGGATTCAACTTCCGGGAAAAGAAACATCAAAAACTTAGAAACAAGTTTTTTTCAATTAGAAGAAAGTTTTTGTTAAGCGGAGTCGCCCGTCGGCAGTGATTTGGTAAACATTCCGAGTGTATTTCTGCCATGAAAAGCTTATTAGTGAAAACATAGCTGCCTTGCAGATGCCGTTCGGAGTCGGCGGAAAACATGTAGGTCCCGTCCCGAATATTTGCAGGGAAAATTAAAAAATGGAGCATAACGCAAATCGGAAGAGAAGCTCGGCCTAAAATCTCTTCGGAAGTTATCGCGCCTATCATAAATTTGCAGAAAAATCTGTTTCAATTCAAATACTTATTAAAAGCATTATTTTTCATTTAAGAAAGCTTACAAGTCTGAAAATATTTTAAGCTAAGTTAAATAGTAATAATTTAAATTCTGAAATTTTTTTATTAATTTTTTCAATTGAATATCAAATTTTGCAATCAAAATGCCGATCTCACTTCATACACATACGAGCTACAAGTGCGCTGGAAAAGATTTTGAAGTACCTCCGCTTAAGCATATCAAAATGAAATCGCAGCCAAGCAAACAAAAAAATCTGAAGTATATTCGAGTAAAAATGTAATAAACGTAAGACGAAAAGTGTCAGAATGAAGTACGACGAAGAATATAAAAATAAAATGAAGCTTTTCTATCGAATGTTATATAAGAAGTGATGCACACGTGCATACCTTCTCAATAGTTGCATGAAAGTATGTATGTATGTACATATTTGCAGGTCGTAAATCTTAAATTGAGCCACAATGAAGTAGGGCATAAACGCGTGAGCAAAACGAAAAACGTTCAACGTTTGTTTATGATTTGCCAAAAATGACGGACAGTCGGATGAATTCGTTTATAGACGCGCTCGTACGCTCACCTGCATTTCAGCTTACGTTTCTGGTCATAGTGTGAACTCCAACATAAATTCATGCTTAAATGTGAGCTTTGTGAGTGTATGTAACAAAATACATACATTAGGGATGTCCCGTTATAGTATTGAGGGGTAGGTTTAGCAGACCCAGCTTTGTAAGCTTTAATACCCCGATTTATGTAGGATATCCTCTACCGAAGTAGTGATTCAAAGTGAATATTTGTCTTGGAAGAAGAAGACCGACGAATGTATATACATAAATGCATAAAACTATATCCACTAGGGTGGGTCAAATTTAGTGTTGAAAAGGCACATCCAGTTTCTGAATCTATGGGTCATACTGAGTAATATTGTCCATGGGACCATAGGTCTGAAATGAATTTCGAGCCTCCCTAATTGTGTTAGAAAATTGTATATCCCCATTCGAATAGCGGCTCTCACAAATAAAATACATGAAAATAAATGTCAAATTCGGATTCGGATTGTGTTATAAAATTTTCTAACAAAATTAGGGAGGCTCGAAATTCGTTTCAAATCTATGGTCCCATGGACAATATTATTCAGTATGACGCATAGATTCAGCAACTGGATGTGCACCTGAAGTTTTTTCCCCATTTTTCCCCATACACTTTGACCGCCCTAATATCCACCCTTTTGAGTTTATATCTTTAGCGGTCTAAATGGGTCTCAGAAAACTGTTGTTTTTAAAGAAACTGAAACCTGATATACATTGCAATGATTTTCCATCATCATTTTATAAATTTGCATTGCGATAGCTCGGCTTTGAAGTTGCTCCATCTTCAGTGCAAATTTTTGTTGGGCAGCAAAAAATTGCACTGAAGACGGCATAGACTAGAAATGTGTTTCCTCTAAACCAAATTTAATAACCGTTCTGAAACAAAAAATGTCACTGCAGATGGCACAACACGGAAACCGGTCTTTTCCAACCCGGATTTGATATGGATTACCGTACCAATATACAACAACTAGGAACCCTGTAGGAAAAGCAAGAAACAAAATTAATGCAGGCGAAGGCTATAAGGCAGTGCTTGATCATCGCCTCGTATATCCATCGTTATTCCATATCGTGTTAGATTTCCGCTGAAACAATAAGTGCAGTTCCATCTGTGCCACTTGAATCCTAATAGTCCAGTACCCTGTAATACTAATATGAACATATACTTTTCATTGATCTTCTTCTTCTTATTTTTCTTCTTCTCCTCCTTGCACCGATAAGGAGATTCCCCTAGGATTTTGAGAAGTTTTTCGATGCTGATATTCCTTTGCCGCACATTGAGCTAATAGCCCAAACATCTTGAGAGAAATTTGATGTAACCCCGTTGAAGCTTCTGGGTCGCTCAACCACCTCTTTCCGAGAGGAACTTGGGGGCGAGAGAGCCTCGCCTGCGAAATGAGCAATTGGGTTGGAGAAGCTATGAGTTGCGCTGGCAATCCCATGAAAGGGTTGCGCTATGCAATCCCTTAAATCCCTTTAAATGATATTCAGAATAACTAAAGTTCGTTGTAGTGCATTCATATACTAATAGGAACGCTGGAGGGCTTATAGAACAATAGCCAGATCTCTCCTCTCTGTCTTGAGACCAGTGCTGGGCAGGTAAGGAACGATACAATAACGATCGTGGACATCCGTATTGAACTTAGAATATTGATAGCTGCTTGACTATTCGTGTAGCTGGTGAATCCTATAAATTTTGTACTATTTTTAAAGATGCTTTAGTTGTAGGCTCCTGACACAAATACACCATCGACAAACCTCACACTCCCCAGTCTTCTCTAGAGTTAATTAGTAAAGGTTTTACGGTGGCTAGTTTCCGCAAACAATAGTCTCTTCTGCCTGAGTGGTCGAACTACCAACTTCCATGCTGGACAGCCCAAAGTCAGCAAACTCATAGCCGTTACCACGAAGTCAGTGAGTTCCATCAGTCTAGAACCTGATAGAGCAGAATCGATTTAACTTCCATTTCTTAAAGATACTGGCTTCATGGGGCAAGAGTCCTTAGCTCTTACTGATTGGCCTCTGTAGAAGTACAAGGCAACCGAAGGCTTCCTAGCCTTACCCTACACATTTGGCTTCCAGGACAGTTTCCTGTGCAAAATGTCCCTAATTGAAGGAGTCCTGAAAGCAGAGAGCTTATATCTCCTAGGAAAGATAACCAGTTCAGTTTGGACAAGGTTTTGGTGACGTTTCACATGATTTATCCCAACTATTTGGGTAGGTCCTGCAAAATATCGCGCATGTGAAACAGAAATTTATCTCTCACCATGATTTTCAAGTCACATGCGAAGACAACTAATCGACAAACACTGCCTTCTAGCTCCACTATAAGCTAATTTACAACCACGATTCAGAGTAGAGTAGACAGCCCATCTATCTCGAGAGTGGCAGAACTTATCGCCGCTGCAACAGTTTTGTTGTACAGTTGTTTTTGATGTGATGTGGGTTGGAGGAAAGGAAAATCAAGGAAGAAAAAAAGTGCAGGGAGGAAGGGAAATATAAGAAACTGGAACTGGTAAAAGCGCATACGGCGTGATATCGGTTTAATGTCGAAATTATTTTGAAAAGTTATCGATATGTTATCGAAATGCCATTGATTTTTTATCGTCCTCATTTTATGGACGAGTTACCGATTTTTGTCAACGAGTTACTGGTTTGGTATGAAAGTTGTATCGGTGTGTTGTCGATAAGTTATCAGTTCGTTGTCGAGATGTTATCGGTTTGTCCTTGTTTGTTGGCAATGTTATCAACAGCTCATCCAAACTATATACAAAACTGGAGCCAGAAATAAATCAGAACATCGTGTTATCGTTTTACTGTAACAAAATTATCAAAAAATTATCGATTTGTTATCGATTTCGAAGATTAGAAGCTATTTTACGAAGGAGTCACAAGCTTGTAAACGAATGAGTTTGTTATCGGTTTTTGATCGATAACAACGTTATGGACTGCTTATCACACCTTCGATTTTTAGAGCAATCAGGGTAAATTCTTTGTGGTCAAACGACCCATCTTTTCATTAACCGTCGAGTAGACAAGCTATGTCGCTGATATTTTTCTTACAACAGGTATGTTGAAACGCCGACAGTAACCAAAGGGGTATCTTGTTCCTTATGCTCAGATCAAGTAGGCGTTTCAGCGCTCTAAGGAGAAAAAACTATGGACTGATAAGTCTGGAATAGTTCGGTGATAAATGAGAGCTCCTATCCGCCTTTGCAACGAAGATAACTTTGAACAAGACCCATGGTCCATGCGTCTTAGCTGATAGTGATAGTAAGGATGTTGATCAAAACGACTTTCCCGGGTTTGAGGAGCAAGTATCATTGTTGGCTGTTTCTTAGCTTAGGGGTTACAAAGTGTAGATTCAGACAGTTTGAAGACCTTCGTTGGATAACTTCCTTAAGTCGGAATTGTTTTCAGCATTTTCCTCGGCTTTCTTGCTGGCTACTTATAGGCCATAATGATCAACCCTAATACAACATTTGTTTCATTGTGTATGTATGTGTGTGCACGTGTTAGTCAAGAATTTACGGTAAATGGAGAAAAGTGTGGAAAAATTGGGGTCAAACTTGATTTATTCAGACATAAAGTAGCATCAAAACTTACAAGTGCAGAAAAAAAATAATGAAAAACAAGTAAGGAAGTCTAAGTTCGGGTGTAACCGAACATTACATACTCAGTTGAGAGTTAAGGAGACAAAATAAGGAAAATCACCATGTAGGAAAATGAACCTAGGGTAACCCTGGAATGTGGTTGTATGACATGTGTATCAAATGGAATTTATTAAAGAGTATTTTAAGAGAGAGTAGGCCATAGTTCTATGGATGGACGCCATTTAGGGATATCGCCATAAAGGTGGACCAGGGCTGACTCTAGAATTTGTTTGTACGATATGGGTATCAAATGAAAGGTGTTACTGAGCATTTTAAGAGGGAGTGGGCCTTAGGTCTATAGGTGGAGGCCTTTTCGAGATATCGCCATTAGGGTGGGCCAGGGGTGACTCTAGAATGTGTTTGTACGATATGGGTATCAAACGAAAGGTGTTACTGAGCATTTTAAGAGGGAGTGGGCATTAGGTCTATATGTGGACGCCTTTTCGAGATATCGCCATTAGGGTGGGCCAGGGGTGACTCTAGAATGTGTTTGTACGATATGGATATCAAATTAAAGGTATTAATGAGGGTTTTAAAAGCGAGTGGCCTTAGATGTATATGTGAAGGCGTTTTCGCGATATCGACCAAAATGTGGACAAAGGTGATCCAGAAAATCATCTGTCGGGTACTGCTAATTTATTTATATATGCAATACCACGAACAGTATTCCTGCCAAGATTCCAAGGGCTGTTGATTTCGCCTTGTAGAACTTTTTCATTTTCTTCTACTTAATATTGTAGGTGTCACACCTATTTTACAAAGTTTTTTCTAAAGTTATATTTTGCGTCAATAAACCAATCCAATTACCATGTTTCATCCCTTTTTTCGTATTTGGTATAGAATTATGACATTTTTTTCATTTTTCGTAATTTTCGATATCGATAAAGTGGGCGTGGTTATAGGCGGATTTCGGCCGTTTTTTATACCAAGATGAAGTGAGTTCAGATAAGTACGTGGACTAAGTTTAGTAAAGATATATCGGTTTTTGCTCAAGTTATCGTGTTAATGGCCGAGCGGAAGGACAGACGGTGGACTGTGTATAAAAACTGGGCGTGGCTTCAACCGATTTCGCCCATTTTCACAGAAAACAGTTACCGTCATAGAGTCTATGCCCCTACCAAATTTAAGAAGGATTGTTAAATTTTTGTTGGACTTATGGCATTAAAAGTATTTTAGACAAACTAAATGAAAATGGGCGGAGCCACGCCCATTTTAAAATTTTCTTTTATTTTTGTATTTTGTTGCATCATATCATTACTGGAGTTGAATTTTAACTTAATTTACTTATATACAGTAAAGATATTAAATTTTTTGTTAAAATTTGACTTTTAAACAAATTTTTTTTAAAAAGTGTGTTCTTCATCCAAAGTTGCTAATTTTTATTTAGCACATATATAGTAATAGTAGCAACTTTCCTGCCAAATTTCATCATGATATCTTCAACGACTGCCAAATGACAGCTTGCAAAACTTTTAAATTACCTTCTTTTAAAAGTGGGCGGCGCCACGCCCATTGTCCAAAATCTTACTAATTTTCTATTCTGTGTCATAACGTCAACCCGTCTACCAAGTTTCGTCGCTTTATCCGCCTTTGGCAATGAATTATCGCATTTTTTCGGTTTTTCGAAATTTTCGATATCGAAAAAGTGGGCGTGGTTATAGTCCGATATCGTTCATTTTAAATAGCGATCTGAGATGAGTGCCCAGGAATCTATATACCAAATTTCATCAAGATACATCAAAATTTACTCAAGTTATCGTGTTAACGGACAGACGGACGGACGGATATGGCTCAATCAAATTTTTTTTCGATACTGATCATTTTGATATATAGAAGTCTATATCTATCTCGATTCCTTTATACCTGTACAACCAACCGTTATCCAATCAAAGTTAATATACTCTGTGAGCTCTGCTCAACTGAGTATAATAAAAGAAGAATAAGAACAAGAACAAGCACAAGAAAAAGGAGGGTAAGAAAAGTGGCAGAAAATTGCAAAAAAAAGTAAAAACTGCAAAATAGTAAACCAAATAAAAACATGGCAACATATATTTGAGACGCATGCAGCAATGGCCACACACATACAAACACAGACACACATGTGCACACCTATATGAATTCGTACAACTGTATGAACGTATGTAGAAATGTACCTACGTTGTGACAGGTTTAGCTCACGGTTACTGGGTTACCGGTGCAATTAGGGCCGTAGGGCAGGATCTTTCAACACATGCACACATACATATGTACATATATATATCACACTTGCTCATTTAAATTCATATATATGAATATTGAGTATTTACGTATTGTATAAATAAAACTTTCTTAGTGCTTTCACGCGCATCGGCGTCTGTTTGCTTTCACATCTGCTATTGTGTGTGTGTGTGTGTGCGTGTGTGCTATTGACTGTTGCAAGTTGATAATTAGCAGCAGCAAGTCAGTAGTTGATCTGCGATACTTGAATACTTGTAATGTACTTGCATTTGTTGCATTAACTTTGATGGATGATATTTGTGCAAAAGTTAGAGGTTTTTAGTGACAAAATATGGCAAGAAGTGCGGAAATAGTTATGTATACACAAGCATACATATACATATGTTTTCAAATCAATGTATGTTAGAGCGGGTCAAATTGTATGGATGGATTTTTTTCATCAGGAGTATAGCAAAACCGTAATCTACAGATGATTCTAAGAAACCGTCCGATTTCGAGTCCCCGTCTTTTTCAAAATAGACATTTTACCATATGAATGTAGGGTTTTCCCAAAAAATCTTCATAGCTTCTGATAGAATTATAGGAAAAATATCATATTGGGCTTCCTTAAAAGGTATTTTACGTACATTTCAGAATCTGTATTAATATCTATAGTGTTTTTGAATTTTAGTAGAGATATCAGGCTTAAATTATGAGAAATTAGCATAAAATTAACTTTTAACTACTATATTATCATTTTTAACAAATTTCTTATCGAATTTTTTTCTTTACAGCTAAAATAAACTCAGAACATTTCCACCAACTTTCATTCAGACAGTTTCTTTTTTCGAATTCGTTTTAGTAGAAAAAATTTTCAAAAAAATCTATATTTTCAAGTAATAAGCAAAAAAAAAACACAATTTTTATAATTTTGAAATAATTTATTTAAAAAATAATTTTTTTACTTAGAATTGACCATTTTAGCGTATTTTTCAAAACTAAAGTAATCTTTTTGCTCTCCATTCGTGGTTGTTTTTCACGACTTTCTACTGTAACAGCCATAACACCTTCATGTTTTTTTCTATAACACGTTTGGAAACAGATGTTAACAACTGTACATATCATATTGTAATGAATTTACTGCAAATCCTCTTATTTGTAATCCTCTGCTTAGTTCGAATCACTAAACTGTTGAATAAATAACTCCAATTTGTAATAATGCAAAATGGCCTTTATTAAAGTACTTCACAATAACACTCAAACTGAGCAACGAATAGCTTGCTTAATAACCACACTGATTGATAGCTCAATGAAACTCTACTATTCAAAATAATACTGCTATTGCTCGCTAGATATCGTCTTAATCGAAACTGCTTGACAACTCAAATCAAACTGAATTACAGCGCCTCTACATCTGTCGCCTTTTATACTCTTTGGTTTCCTCGTTCGCATCTTCTAGACGCTTCCAGAATCTACTAGTCTAGTAGCTCTCAAACTTCTCAGCTGTAACTACAATGGCACAATTTTATAGTTTTTCTCATTGCATACTTATAGGAGTATCTCAGATATATGCATGTATTTGTGCATTGACTCTCTGCTGCTCGTACACGTACATGGTACATATATGTAGCCGCAGTTATTGTTTCGTTTATGTAGATACATGATGATTGAATTATTGATGTGCATTCACGTCACGTGATTTCACATCCATAGATCAATCATTATGTGTCTACATAAACGAAACAATAATTGCGTCTCAACATATGTACCATGTACGTTTACGAGCAGCGGAGAGTCAATGCACAAATACATGCATATATCTGAGATACTCCTATAAGTATTCAATAAGAAAAACTAAAAATTGTGCAATTGTAGTTACAGCTGAGAAGTTTGAGAGCTGCTGGACTAGTAGATTCTGGAAGCGCCTAGAAGATGCAAAGATTGAAATCAAAGAGTATAAAAGGCGACAATTGTAGAGGCGCTGGAACTCAGTTTGATTTGAGTTGTCAAGCAGTTTCGTCTAAGACGCTATCTAGCGAGCAAGAGCAGTATTATTTTGAATAGTAGAGTTTCATTTGAGCTATCAATCAGTTTGGTTATTAAGCAAGCTATTCGTTGCACAGTTTGAGTGTTATTGTGAAGTACTTTAATAAAGGCCATTTTGCATTATTACAAATTGGAGTTATTTATTCAACAGTTTAGTGATTCGAACTTAGCAGAGGATTGCAAATAAGAGGATTTGCAAGTAAATTCGTTACAATTGGTGTCAGAAGAGGAATTGTTGAATAAATTCCGGAGGACAACAAGGACATGGCAAAGTTCAGTGAATTGAAGATCCAGCAACTGAAGAAGGAGTTGGAGAGCCGTGGATTGAATACAAGCGGCGTTAAACTCGAATTTCAGACACGGTTATGAGAGGCAATGGAAGCAGAAGGAATTGATGTGGACAAGTATGTCTTTTATCCTGATGGGGACAAGACAACAACAAAAATTGAAGAGAAAAACGAAACATCGCAGACAATTACCAGCACAGACTTGAACATGAAATTGGCTGCAATAACTGCTCAAACATCGACAGTAACATCCAAGATGGAATCCCGAGAGACACGAATAACATCCAAGATGGAAACACAGCTCGAGGAACAGAAGACATATATGGCATCCCAACTGGAAGAGCAGAAGGCATATATGGCATCCCAATTGGAATCACAGGAGGCACGTATTTCAGAAATGACGTCGCAAGTGTCATCTCAACTGGAAGACCAAAAGACATATATGGCATCTCAATTGGAAGCGCAAGAGGCACGTATATCTGAAATGTCGTCAGAAATTTTAGAACAGGTATCATCAAAACTGGAAGCGCAGGATGCAAAAATGGCTCAATTTCAGGCAGAAGTAGATGATTTAAAAGGTCGTATGGAGCAGTTACAACTAAATCGCCCAGCTGTTTCAGCAAGCAATCCAAAGGTAAAAACACCATCCTTTGACGGTTCTGTTCCTTTCCAGGTGTTTAAGATTCAGTTTGAAAAGACCGCAGCAGTGAACAACTGGAATGCTTAAGATAAAATTGCTGCACTATTCGCGGCATTGAAAGGATCTGCTGCTGAAATCCTACAGACTATCCCCGAGGGTGAGCGGAACAACTACGAAATATTGAAGGAGCGTTTGTGCACTGCCCCAATGTTAGCATATCCGATTCCAGGAGCAACATTTATTCTAGATACAGATGCGAGTGGATATGCTATAGGTGGCGTTTTATCACAACTGGTCGATGGACAGGAGAATGTAGTTGCATATTACAGCCGTTCGATTGGAAAACCAGAGAGGAACTACTGCGTTACGCGGAGAGAGCTGTTGGCATTGGTAGAGTGCATTAAACATTTTCACAAATACCTCTACGGCCAGCGATTCCGTGTCAGGACAGATCACGCAGCTTTAAAATGGCTTCTGCAGTTCCGTAATCCGGAAGGACAATTGGCACGGTGGATCGAGCTACTACAAAGCTATGACTTTTCCATTGAGCATCGAAAAGTTAGTACCCATGGAAATGCCGATGCAATGTCACGAAGACCATTTAGTTTGGAATGCAAGCACTGTTCAAAAGCCGAGGCTAAAGAAGACATTATAGATGTCCGGCTAATGACTATAACATGTACAGATGAATGGGACAAGGAACAGCTAAGAATGTATCAGCTAGAAGATACAGATCTGGCACGTGTTATGCAAGGGCTCGAACGAAACGAAAGACCAAACAGAGAAGAGATGTCAGCAGAGAGTCCCATTGCGAAGTCATATTGGGCACAGTGGAACAGTTTAGAATTGATATCCGGTTGCCTTCATCGAGTGTGGGAGAGTGAGGATGGTAAATGCAAGAAGAAACTGTTAGTTGTTCCCACAAAGAGGATTCCTGACGTGCTCAGCGAGCTGCATAATGGTCCAAGCGGAGGTCATCTTGGAATCACGAAGACGCTCGAGTAGATTAAACAGAGATTCTATTGGGTTGGTTGCCGTCAGTCGGTCACTGAGTGGATTGCGAACTGCGAGGTTTGCAGCAGAGCGAAAGGGCCCAGAACCCGTAGTCATGGCCAGATGAAGCAATACAACGCAGGTGCGCCATTTGAAAGGATCGCTATGGATGTCGCCGGTCCATTTCCTACTAGCAACGGCGGAAACAAATATGTACTGGTAGTTATGGATTATTTCAGCAAATGGCAAGAGGTATACCCAATCCCAAATCAAGAAGCGGAAACGGGAGCAGAAGTGTTTGTAAACAATTGGGTTGCAAGGTATGAGGTACCAATGGAGTTACATTCTGACCAAGGCAGGAATTTCGAATCAGCTGTGTTCCAGGAAATGTGTAAATCATTGGGCATTCGAAAAACACGAACAACTGCATTGCATCCCCAATCCGATGGTATGGTAGAACGATTCAATAGAGCATTGGAGGAGCACTTAAGGAAAGTAGTAGACAAGTACCATAAAGAGTGGGATACCCGCATACCATTATTCTTGATGGCTTGGCGATCAGCAGTGCATGAGACAACGGGCCAAACCCCCGCAAAAGTAATTTTTGGCAATGACCTTAGACTGCCAGCTGATTTGAAGTTTGGGATAGATGCCAATGCGGAGGGAAATGTCAAGAAATCCACTAGTGATCTGGAAGAAGAGCTAAGAGAAATACATGATCTGATAAGGCAACGAACAAAGATTATGAGTGACAAGATGAAAGCCAGATACGATAAAGCAATTAATTCAGAAGGTTTTCAGGAAGGAGGTTTGGTGCTGTTATACAACCCGCAACGTAAAAAAGGTTTGTCCCCGAAATTGCAGTGTAATTGGGAAGGCCCATACAAAGTTGTAAAACGGATCAACGATGTAGTGTACCGCATACAAACCATTGGTACACCACGAACCAAAATGAAAGTGGTCCATTTGGAAAGTCTGGCAACGTTTAGATCGGGAGATTTGTCTAATCGGGACGATCAGACTTAGGTGGAGGGCAGTGTTACGAATATTAGCAAAACTAAGGAGTGCTGCCATCTCTAAGCCGATGCTAAGCAGTGACGTGAATTCACATCCATAGATCAATCATTATGTATCTACATAAACGAAACAATAATTGCGTCTACACATATGTACCATGTACGTATACGAGCAGCGGAGAGCCAATGCACAAATACTTGCATATATCTGAGATACTCCTATAAGTATGCAATAAGAAAAACTATAAAATTGTGCAATTGTAGTTACAGCTGAGAAGTTTGAGAGCTGCTGGACTAGTAGATTCTGGAAGCGCCTAGAAGATGTATAAAATTGTGCAATTGTAGTTACAGCTGAGAAGTTTGAGAGCTGCTGGACTAGTAGATTCTGAAAGCGCCTAGAAGATGCAAAGATTGAAATCAAAGAGTATAAAAGGCGACAATTGTAGAGGCGCTGGAATTCAGTTTGATTTGAGTTGTCAAGCAGTTTCGACTAAGACGCTATCTAGCGAGCAAGAGCAGTATTATTTTGAATAGTAGAGTTTCATTTGAGCTATCAATCAGTTTGGTTATTAAGCAAGCTATTCGTTGCACAGTTTGAGTGTTATTGTGAAGTACTTTAATAAAGGCCATTTTGCATTATTACAAATTGGAGTTATTTATTCAACAGTTTAGTGATTCGAACTTAGCAGAGGATTGCAAATAAGAGGATTTGCAAGTAAATTCGTTACAATATGATACACCTATCAAAAAAAATTTTTACTATCGAGAAAAAAACCTCGATCTAACAACGTTAAAATGGTCAATTCTAAGTAAAAAAATAATTGTTTTTAATAAATTACATTAAAATTATAAAAATTATGTTTTCTAACTTGTTACTTGAAAATATAGGTTTTATTTTGAAAATTTGTTTGCTATACTCCTCTATACTCCGCTCTAATATATATATTTTTAAAATCCATGTATGCTTATAAAATTTTATATAAAAAAATTGAAAAAGTAATCAATCTTATAGCTACTGTTGCATGCACGCATGCACCGCAATTGCATCAACTATGGCAACAAATTGGTTATACGAGTATGGCAACTGAAAAAAAAATTTTTTTCATAGAAAATGGAAAGTGTAATATGACTTATGGCTATACAGATATGTAGGTGAGTGCACATAGTCAAACACTTACTATTAAGTAGCTTTGCGGTTGTAAGCTTCTCAACTATCCAATCATTTTAACAAAGTCGCCACGTCATATATGCAGATGCGTCATAACGGTATTTGTAGCACTTCAAAATTTAAAGCACGAGAATGCTTTCATACAAACCTAGTAGGAATATTGAAGTCAAATGGGTAGTGTCTTTCTCACTTCAGAGGCGAGAAGACACCTTTTTCCTTTCTAAATGCATATACATTACTTTTTTGGTTGTATTTGGCCCCGACGTAAACACACAAACCGCGGAGAAGAATTGTATCTAAATATTGTAACGAATTTAGGGAAATCCTGGTTATTTTTACACCTTCTGCTAACGTTCGAATCGCTAAACTGTAGAAAAAATCACTCCAATATTCAGTATTGCAAACTGCGCTTTATTTAGACCTCTTTGCGAGTAGTACAACAATACATATACTTCAGAACTTATAGCGTGTTTAAATCAAACTGTGTGGTTATTACTCAGCTTGCGGCGCTTTTATACTCTTTGGTTCTTCGCTCACTAATTTCTCCTAAGGTTTAGTAATTTCGTGAACAGTTGTAGCTCATGCGTGGTTAGTTACCAGCTATATAAGTACATGCATATTTGTAGTTTATAACCATATGCGTGCGTATTTGTGAGTAACTACTTCGGCTGATGACTACATCTGTGTGTGTGAGAGATCCCTTCGTCGCCTTCTACATAAGTGTTGCTAGCTTTAATGTGTACATGTATATAAGGGCGGCTAAAGGTGATGCTAATATTCGTCACAATATATTATAGAAGCGAAATCTGCGTAGAATGTGGGTGAAAGGCGTAGGATCGATGGACATTGTCCTTTGACGGACATTTTAAGGTTCTTGGTGTAATCGGTGAAAGGTTATGGGGTTTTAGTGAATCGTGTTTCGGTTCACCGTGACCGGGTTTACAAAGGAGTAGAGTCTTATTCATCAGTAGAGCGGGGGCTATGATGGTTGTATAGGCGGTTGGTGGCGGCTATGACACATCGTTGGCTCGATTCCCAAGCAACTGGTGGTTGGTGGAACGGTGGATTGGTAGAGGCCGGTGGATGCCAATGCTAGACGGTGGACCAGTGTTGACGAGTCGGTGATTGTGGAATCGATGCCCGCCAAATCGCAGACTACGGATCGGTGGATTGTTGGAGACCGGTGACTTGGCGATGGCGAATCGGTGGCTCGATTCCCAAACAACCGGTGGCGGGTAAAATCGAAGCCCGGCGAATCGCAGATGACGGATCGGTGGACTGGTGAAAACCGGTGTACGAGAGGTTACATTTGGCGGATGTGCGAAGATATACTCAAGTATTTATCTAGCAATCTGGCCCGTAGATGCGGTGGCGGTGGAGGCGCCTTAGTGAAGAGGGAGGTAGAAAGTTAATTCCTTCACACCCAATCTCTCGGCACCCCAAAAGTTGCCAGCAAATGTTTGCGGTATAGAATTACCTCGTCGGTGGTCTGTGCAATGCAAACTGCTACCTATGTTTGGTATAAACAGTTTGAGAACTTTGCCCACTCGCGATTAGGTGATGGTCGCGCGAGTGAATTTCGATTTGGGAACCTTTCCTGGCCATCTCATCCGCAAATAAAATCTCTTAAATATCGCTGTGCCTAGAGGTACAGCAAAAGGAGATATTGAGAAGCCTTATGGACGTCAGAGATCATTACTTCAGGATCTGATACTGTCTTATCCTGGAGCTGTTTGGTTGCTCTCTCTATGGCATAGAGCTTCGCCTCACAGACACTGCACGAGTCAGGAAGTCTGCACGTCTGATTTAACTGCAGATGCTTTGAATAAGTACAGTCAAGCCCTAATTATTTTTTCTATTTTCCACCCGTTTGCATAGATAGTATGAGGATGTCAATTAATAATACTTCTTCGGTCCAGGAATCGTCATAAGTCACAAAGAAAAAAAAACTTCGATAACAAACCGAGAAGTCGTCGATAACATATATAGCGGCTGTTATCAACGACAACACCCTGTAAGCTCATCGATAGCGAATCGATAACATGCTAGGAATGAGCCGTTAGTGGTTGTTATCGATACCAATTCAATAACAGACCAACAGCTTCTCAATGTCAACTGTTCCCGATAACAAGACAATAGAGGTATTTTCAAGAAGTCCCGTATTTAACCGAAACCGTCCCTAAATTATCCAGAAATTCTGCCGAAAAGATTCTAAAATAGTTCCGAAATAAGTGTCGAAATATTTCCGAGATGGCCACAATGTAGACTTGAAACAACCTCGGAGATCAAATCCCGAAGTAGTACCTACGTTACAACGAAATATTCTCGAATTTGTCACAGAATCGCGTCAAAGTCATTCCAAGAAGGTCCAAGCTAATCCGAAAACATGACGAAGGACACGTACTCACATCTTCCTCTTGTAGCTATGACGAGACCAAATTAAGGAGAGGAAGTGTAATCGTTGTTGAAGCTCCTTTGCCGTATATTGATCTAGGTCATCCCACCCCTTCTTCCATGAGGAACTTGGGGTCGTCAGACCCTGCGTAAAGTATGTTGAATGTTAGCTCCTCACTGGGTCGTAAGCATGTTTGAAAATATAAAAAAGTTAAATGATTCGCTCGTGTTTGTCATTCAAGTGTTAAATATTAATAAATTGTCCATTCATTCATGCATTCAGCGTTATTGTGATTCGCAAGCGTTGTGATTTCATGTGTGTGTGTGTGTATGAATTTGTGTGACACTGATGCGCAGTGGCAATTACATTTGTGGTTTTTGTAGTCGATTTTGCTTTAACGGCATTATTTCTACGAAATATTTGCGCATTGGTGTGTGCGCTAAATTAGTAAATTTTATTGTTGGTATTGTTTTTGTTTTTATACTCAGCGGACGAGGCGATACATGTGCACACAGATGGTTCGAAAGTAGTGGAAGGAGTAGGGTCTGTGGTATACTGTGCTGATCCGGAAATAAACAGATCCTACAGGCTGTCGGATTACTGTAGCGTTTTCCAAGCGAAAACAGTAGCCGTAACCAAAGCAGTAGGAACCCTGGAATAAAATAGCCCAATCTGCAATCGTGTTAACTTTTATATTGACAGTCAAGCAGCAATTGAGGCAATAATCTCGCATACCACGGCATCTAAATTCGTGTTACAGTGTAAGCAGTCTCTGGAGAGAATCGGGACAGGGAGAAGCATTCATCTATATTGGGTCCGAGGGCATATGGGAATAAATGGGAATGAAAAAGCGGATGAACTAGCTAAAAAGGGCGCATCCCTTGAAGCTTGCTGCGTTGACGTACCAATTAGACTGGGCGAAATTAAGCGAAGGCGAGAGGTGCACATGATCGACCAAGCAGGAAAGGCGTGGGTTCAAGCGTGGGGCTGCAAAGTGTCGAAGATTATGTGCAGGTCTTACAACCTTAGACTAACAAAGTTGCTTCTATCATTAAAAAGAGAGGACTGTATACTCATGATGGGTACTCTGACTGGACACTGCCTTCTGGCGTCACATGCCTTTAAATTAGGCTTAGTCAGTGATAGCAGATGTAGGAAGTGCGGGTTGGTGGAGGAAACGATCGAGCACGTTCTGTGCTCGTGCCCTGAACTTGCCAGGCTAAGACTCCAGCTATTAGGAGTGATACAGCTGTCAGACTAGAAGCAGCAAGTGGCTTAAGTCCTAGGAAGCTTCTAGTATTTGCCAAGAGGACGGAGTTATTTTATAACATAGGTCCTGGTTTTTGATAGGGGTTTTCAGTTTGGTCGTTAAAACAAACTTCTGGTAACACTACGGACGCAATCAGTATATGTGAGGTTCTCATGGACCGGCCAGTTCAACCTAACCTGACGTATCCAAAACAATGAATAAAACCTACAAAAAGTTATTAAATTTACCAACTCAAATATTTTTAGGTTAGGTATGGATACGGCGAAACACCAAAAACCAAATGGTTGACTACGATACGGTTACGCCTTAGCGTTACGATACGGCAGCAATAATCGATTACATTGATTCCCATAACGTTGGTCGAATCAGCTGTTATAAGGTTACCGATACGGTTACCGATAACGCACCAATGTCTGCAGCTTTAAAAGTACGCGCACATTACGCTGCGCGACACGTAGCGGCAGCGGCGCCTCGCATAGCGACATATTTTGGCAATTCACATTAAGCGGCAATCGAGCGACACATTGCGGCAAAAGTTTGTGTTTATTTTTGTTTGCAAAATGGACGACACAGTTTTTGAAGCTGTAATTATTTCATTTTTGTGCGAAGAAGAGGAAAGGAAAAGAAAAAGTCGTGGCTATGGGTCCAAGACATCTCATCCTCAAGATACGAGGAAGGAGAGTTCCACACTCTTTTGCCCAGATTTAAAAAAGATGGTGCAAAATTCTTTGCATGTATTCTTATGAGGCAATTCACACCTAGCGGCAGCAGCACTGCGCGACACTTCCCAACGCGGCTTTTTTGCCTAGTTGATCAAATTTGCTGCGCTGTGCCGGGTCGCGCAGTGCTGCTGACGCTAGGTGTCAATTGCCTCATAAGAATACATGCAAAGAATATTTTGTAGTACACTGCAGTGCTACGTAGTGCAGCCTAATGTGGCCTTACCTTAAGTGACTAAACTATAAATACAAAGTCTGTCCATTTTCTTTACAATAATTTGCGTGCGTGCATATAAATGTGTGCGACTTTGGCAGCCACAGCATGCGCTTCAGAGATGTGTCTGATCAACTTTCATTCTCATACAAACATCAACTCATACATACACATATATGTATGCATGTTTGTATACGTTCCTGGACAACACTGCAAACGTACAACAGAGTGTAATGCATACTCCAAAAATCTTCTGTTCACATTCTTTTTACACTCGGTGTAGTCATCAAAAGAAATTTCATTGCTCACTGAGATTGTGCACTGAATTTACAGTTCTTTTTTGGCCAAAAAGAAGTTGCAAAAATTAAAAAAAAAACAGCAACAGCAATGTGCAGAAGCACTTCGAAGTCCTTTTTCACACAGTCGCATACGAATCCAGAAAAATGCCAGCCGCAAGTGTTTCATGTACTCTCATAGCACTTTTAGCTTTTCGGTAAAATTTGTTGAGCAATTAACATGTGTTTGCACACTTGTTCACGAAGCACGATAAATACATTTGTTTAAGTGTAGGTGTATGTGTGTGAGAGTATTTGGTTTTCTTTATGTCTGTAGTCACTTGACAATGCTATTTAATTTTATTTGAGGTGGCAAAATTTACAGGACAATTGTTGTAAGTATTTGATTGTGAACGAATCCTTGGCAGAAGTAACAAAAATATCTCAGTTTGGCTTTGGTATGGAATTCAAAAGAAAATTTGGATATTTATTTGTTATATTTTTAAATAATTTTGTTTGTAGGCGAAGTGTTAGGTTTGAGAGTAATTTTAAATGAGTTCCAATCCTGGAGCACAATTTTAAATATATATTGCAACGTTAAAATTGATTGTCTTGTTTCTTGCCAGGTTTCAGTGTCAACTGGCGCCCGAGAAGGGACCAATTAAAAAACACACGGATGAGGACGTGAAAAGTTTAAATCTGGCGACGCCGTGGTAATCCTGTGGGTTATAGGCTTATTAAATATCCACCTGTCGATAAGTATGCCTGTCGTAAGAGGCGACTATGATCCAAACCGCGCACCCGGGTTGTTTGCTGGGTTTAGGAAACCTCAATCAGCAGCACTCGGAAGATGCCCAGGTAAGTGTCTCCCAAAGCACCCGAACTAACGAAGAGCTAATTGTTGTAACACACTTTCCACTTATAACAACAGCAACGTCATCTTGCTACGCTGTAAGTTGACGGGTCGCTCATCGGATTGCCTGAGGAATTGGTTGATGACCAGCATCAACAGGAGAGGTGGTACTACCCGGCCAAGCGCCATGTCTTTGTCCGCTTCCCCAGGCAGCCGGTTCTATGTACCGGAGCGATTCGGGATTTTTCCCCGACCAAGGGCTGTAATTTCAGTGTAACCCCATTTAATTTGTTGCGTCCCTCCCACAAATTTTCATCTTCCCAGCAGATCCTTGCAGCGGGACTGCGCCATATTCTCCTGCTCCGGGAAGGTATCGAACCCAATTCAGGACCTGTGCCTGATCCTGGTCCAGATAAATGCTTTTGCTGCGGTTGCCGGAAAATAATATCTTCAGGAAGGTCACAGTCTTGTCAGTGTGTCACGTGTAAGGGATGGTTACACCGGACGGGATGTTCTGGGCTAGACCCCAAAACCAGTCGTCTTCGCAACTTTTACAAGTCTTTTGCGGCACCTTACTGTTCACGCCCCAGGGCATCCCGTAGTCTCATGGATGTAGGAGGTGGGATGGCCGGATGGCCTGAAAGGTTTCATGTGGTCATACCAAATCGTTCCCGAGATGGTCGGGCTGGTTCCTTAATGGTGCTTGTTGCCGGATCTGAATCCGGCAAATGACGTTCAACATCGATAACACTCCTCAAGCCTTCGGGGAGTATCCTTATACCTACAACAACAACAACAACAATGTTGATCAATTAAACAAATTGTAGCGCCGCTGCCGCTTTATGCCATGTCGCCTAAAGAGCACGATCTTTTATATAAATGCACATTTAAGCCGGATTTAAAGCCAAATTGAACTTCCTTAACCCTAACGTCATAGTCGTAACCGTACCCATATCAATAACCATCTCCAATGTGTTCGATTAATGGTACCTTAACCTCAAAATCGTGAAAATTTCATAAAAATTAAGAAAACGCAAAAAATTACAAACATATTCCACAAAAAATAAGTCTCTTAGTCATAACGTATCCAAAACAACGAATAAAATATACAAAAAGTTATTAAAATCACCAACTCAAATATTTTTAAGTTATGGATATGGCGAGAAACCAAAAACCAATTGGTTGGCTATGGAATGGTTATGGCGTTATGCTATGGCACCATTAATCGGTTACATTGATTTCCATAAGGTAGGTTCGATCAGCTGTTTTATCTGGTTATGGCTTTATGGTTATAAGTCACCATTAATTCGCCCTTTAAGCTGCAGACATTGGTACTTTATCGGTAACCGTATCGGTAACTTTGTAACAGCTGATTCGACCAACCTTATGAGAATCAATGCAATCGATTATTGGTGCCGCTAAGGTCGTAATCAATAGGTTTTTGGTCTACCATCTTAACGATAAACAGCTGATTACGTCAGGGACACGACTACAGCGATACGACAAACGGCACCAATGACTACAGCTTTATATACAATTGATATCGATTTACAGTGATCCCCTTTCCACAAATCACCAACACCTGATTTCTGTCCACAAATCACTTACCCAGATTGCGCATTGACGAGTTCAAAATTGCTTCGTTCTGCGCATATACGTCATGGCTGACTCTTGAGCGAATAAAAAAAAGAGCGAGAAAAAAAGAGCTAAAGGAAAAGAGTAAATGCATACGTCATAAAAAACAGCTGATCTAATGTTTACATGCGCAATGTGCAATCTTCTTGTGTGATTTGTAATTTCTGCCACTTTCTAATCGTTGATCCATTGTTTACTATATAGTTTGCCAGCTGAAATTAAGGTTATGCTACGAATCACAAATCACACACACTAGATTGCGCATGTAAACAAAAGATCAGCTGTTTTTTATGGGCAATTTTTACGTCATTTTCCTCTAGCTCTTGTTTTTTCTCTCTTTCTTTCATTCGCTCAAGCAGTCAAGTGTGACGTAGATGCGCAGAACGCAGCAATTTTGAACTCGTGAATGCGCAATCTTCTATGTGTGATTTGTGGTTACAATAGAGTGGAAGGGAGTTAAAGGGCCAATTAATGGCGACTTATAACCATATAACCATAACCAGATAAAACCTAATGAAATCAATGTAATCGATTAATGGTGCCATACCATAACGCTAACGCCATAACCATACCATAGCCAACTAATTGGTTTTTGGTTTTTCGCCATATCCATAACCAAAAAATATTTGAGTTGTTGAATTTAATAACTCTTTGTAGATTTTATTCATTGTTTGCGATACGTTATGACTAAGATACTTATTGTTTGTGGAATATGGTGGTAATTTTTTGCGTTTTCTTCATTTTTATGAAATTTTCACGATGTTTGGGTTAAGGCACCATTAATCGAACACATTGGGGATGGTTATGGATATGGGTATGGTTACAAATATGGCGCTAGGGTTAAGGAAGTTTAATTAGCCATTAAAAGAAGGCAATTGACTGGAGGGGAATAAAGAACAGCAGGAAGAGCAGAGTCGCATTGCATCAATATACATTCAATCTTTGTATCAATATTGTAGCGAATTTAGGGAAATCCTGGTTATTATGCACCTTCTGCTAACGTTCGTATCGCTGAACTGTCAAATAAATAACTCCACTATTCAATATTGCAAATGGTCATTATTAGAGTACTTTGGGAGTAGTACAATTATACTTCACAACTAATACTTCACTTCACAATAGCCTGTTTAAATCAAAACTGATTCGTTATTACTCAGCTTCGCTGCTTTTTTACTCTCTGTTACCTCTCCCGCATATTTCTCTAAAGGTCAAGACGTTTCACCTTCTAGAACTCTTGTAGCTCATGCTTGTTTACCAGCTATATAGGCGTATATTTGTAGTTTATAGCCATATGCGTGTGTATGTGTGAGCAACTACTTCGGCTGATGACTACATGTGTGTGTGTGAGATATCTCTTCGTCGCCTTCTACATAAGTGTTGCTAGCTTTAATGTGTATAAGAGTGTCTGCTTCGTGTTTTTGTTGTTGCGTGATTATTTACTAACAGCCTAGTGATGTCAACATTCGCCACAATATTAAATATAAATGCTGCAAAATGAATAAAAACTTGAATATAGGCAAACATTTTCTCTTAATGATTGCAAATAAGATGTACTAAATGCTATATGTTCTAAACCTATAACAGTATATGTCTGTTTAAAAATTTAACATGAATTTTCTTAAAGATTTTCGTAATATGGACATTAGTGATGTTTGTGCTAATTTTGCGCGATCGGCTGTTAGTTGCGCTACTTGTTTATTATGGACCACAAAACACACACAGAAGATTGTGCATTCACGAGTTCAAAAGTGCTTTGTTCTACGCATCTACGTCACACTTGACTGCTTCAGCGAATGAAAGAAAGAGAGAGAAAAAAAGAGCTGAAGGAAAATGACGTAAAAATTTCCCATAAAAAACAGCTGAACTAGTAGGGGGACTCATGTAACCGTATAAATGCCTTATAAAGTGTGTAAACGTATAAATTTATCTAGTGCGTAAACGAGCTGTCAAATTTTGTATGAAAAATCATTTACACAATTTGTATAAATTTACGCGCACATTTCATTGTGTAAACGCGGTAAACTCAAAGGAATGCAACCTTGCAGACATTACAGCAGGCAATTTCATCAGAAATCTCCAACATCAGCAAGTAAAGGCGTTTTAGTTTTGATTTTTCACTTAATCTTGGAATTTTTTAATTTGTATAACAATCAAAAAACTTTTGTTTGGCAATAATACAGCTGATAAACAATCAAGTTTATCAAGAGTATTACTTGGTGCGTTCATATAACCGCGTGTGTAAATGGATATAATTTTACACCTTATAAGTTTATATGCTTTCATGAATCCCCTAAGTGTTTACATGCGCAATGCGCTACCTTCTATAATTCCATCATGATTGTGGACAATACCACAAATCACCTACCCAGATTGCGCATTCACGAGTTCAAACCTGCTTCGTTCTGCGCATCTATCTCACAGTTGACCCTTGAGCGGATGAAAAACAGAGTGAGAAAAAAAGAGCTAAAGGAAAAAGGTCAGTTCATACGTCATAAAAAATATCTGATCTAATGTTTATATGTGCATTGCGCAATCTTCTTGTGTGATTTGTGGGACAACACAAATCACTCTTAGAAGATTGCGCATTGCGCATGTAAACAAAAGATTAACTGTTTTTTATGGGCAATTCATACGTAATTTTCCTTTAGCTCTTGTTTTTTTCTCTTTCTTTCACTCGCGTTAGCAGTCAACTGTGACGTATATGCGCAGAACGAAGCAATTTTGAACTCGCGAATGCGCAATCTCGGAAGGTGATTTGTGGTGGGACGATACCATACCAAAGATGACTTGATACGAAACATTTGTTTACGCTCTCATTTTTTTCGCTTTCACGAGGGATTTATATCAAATTTGTGCTGGCGACAATCACAGATAAAAGCCCCTTCACATAAGCAGTTTTTCATATAGATGAGTTTAACACTAGCTTATGCATTATGAGTAGATTGCACGTATTTTTATGGAGAACGGTAGATCGAGCGACTCTGGCGCCATCTGATATGGAAAAGTAGCCAACTCCCAAATTTTGTTGCAATTAAATCACAAGAAGAAAAATTTGATATTTGCTTTGGTTAAGGATGTTGGCACACTTTGCAATTGAAATTATTTTTCCTGGTTGGTAACTTTTCTAACATTTTTCGCAATTAAAAACTGCAATATAGCAATCGAATACGACTCAAAATATGTTAGCATGTATTTTTGTTGTATAGGAATAATGCTTATAACAGCGCTTCGTAAAATTTTGTATGTGAATGGGCAAGGCGAAATAAACTATTTACAAACACAACATTTTGGTTGATCATGGTGATGTTATTGGAATGGATAATACTGTTTTCACACAGAAAATTAATGATCTCATTTCACCTGCTAATGAAATCGTAAATTTTTTGCTTTCACACAGAAGTAACTGCTCGATTAGTATGAAGGATGAGACAGACAATCATGGCGGAACGATACAAGGTGGGAGCATGGTGACATACCTACAAACAAAAAAAATTCGATGTACTTGTAAATTCGATGGACAAATGTCAAAATCGTACTGCGCCGGTAGTTGATGTATCAAATCAAATAAAAAAGGTTATAATGACCTGTTCGATGCGGCCACCTTGTATCGTTCCGCCATGCAGACAATGACATTTGCTTTGACAAATGACATTTTTAAGCACTGAACACACCAAAAACTAAGAAGCGGAAACGGAAGTGGAACGCTGCCAACAGAGTTGCATTGTGCTTTTGACTTCATTAGGCATTCGATTAGCTACTAATGAAATAATAATAGACTCGAATTTTGTAGGGAATATTGAGCTCAATAAGCGTCTTAATGTAGAAAACTGCCTTTATTATTCAATAAGCCGTCTGTGTGAAAATAGTATAAGCTTGTGTTAAACGCATCTATATGAAAAATGTCATTGTGCCGCGGCATTTAATCCCTCGCGCCAGCTGATGCGGGTGCCAGAACAAAAAATATGCCAGCTAAAAAAGGGCCAAAAATTTCGGAAAATTTAGTTTGACCTACAACTGTAGATATGCGTTCATAAGTTATGGGGAAAAAGATCAACATACGTGTCTTAGTGTAAATATATTTAGTTCGAAAGTGTAGGGTAAATATTATTTCCCATTCAAAAGTTATCACAAAAAACAGGTTTTGTGAATATGAAGTCCCGATGGAACCCGTCGATGTTGATCACAGAACCTGGAATGCCAGACATGTAAGATAAGCCCTATCCACTAAATTATGTTAACTATCATATCCTAGGTTCGATTTACCCAATTTTCAAAAGAAGATTTCGTTTTCAGTGTGAGTTAAATTCGTTACAATATTTGACTAATTAATTTAATTAAAATGTAAATTTTACTTACATTTGTTTATATTTAACTATAGCTAGTGGTATTATTGTGAAATAAAGAAATGAATATTTTTCGACAATAAATTTCGGTGGATACCATAAACTGCACAATTACCGCGCCACCTTCTATAATTCCATCATGATAAATAAATAAAAAATAAATAATTTAAAATGATAAATCACAATTAATTGGCCCTTATTCGATGGGGGAAGCACCGCTAGAACAATATCAAGAAAGCAAATCATGTCGCTTAAAGTGCACGCACTTTTATGTAAATGCACCTTTAAGCCTTATTTACATACAACTGATATCGATAAACTAATCTAATCGCTGATCACTAGTGTTTTGGAAAGGAACGTATACAATTTTTTATCTCGATCTGGCGATTCTTGAATATATTGTAGAATCCATAAATTCAACAAGGACTTCCTTCCAAACTAAATACATATACCCCGGAGTATACAAGTAAGTAATATATCATCTTAAAATTCAGAATTGCAAAAAATATATACCTCCAGGCGCAATAGCAATGGCAGCATGTAACATAACACGCCAACGGCTCTCAGAGGTAAATCCGGACGGAGCCAAGCACTTTATTGAAAACTTATTGTTTCAAATATATGAACACTTTGACGACCAGAATTTAGTGGATGTAACATTCAAATTAACAAATCCATCTTCCTTGTAAGTAAACTTTCATTTCAATTAACGCTATTTCAGCATTTATGTCACATACATTAACTACGCTTATAATATATTCACAGGATTACAGCTCATCGCCTAATTTTATCGGCGGCAAGCCCCTATTTCCGTGAACTATTCAAAAGTGACGACGGAATTTGTCCACTTATAGAAATAACCAATATCGACAGCGACACTTTCGAGCGCTTAATCACTTTTTGCTATACCGGCAAAACGCTCGCAACCATTGAAAATGTGGATCGGATCTTAAAAGCGGCTTTAATACTACAATTGAAAGGCGCTGTTACAAATTGTGCTGATTTAATAATAGACAATATAACAGACTTTACATTGCAGCGAGCATATAGTCTGGAAAAGGAGACTCAGTGCGAGCTACTAAATGAAAAAATTCTGGCTTACGAAACACGAAACTTTATGCATGTAAATAAAAACGCGTAGTTCTTGTTCGCCCATTAAATTTATTGTTCTATGATCTCGCAGGTAACCCAAAGCAGTGAATTTTTAGATTTTGACGCCAAAAAGTTGCAGGCAATCTTAGAAAGAGACAATTTGCATGTACGATGCGAGGAAGATGTTTTTAATGCAGTAAAACGTTGGTATGAACATGATGCTTCTGCGCGTAAACAACATCTGCCAGAATTGATTGCTTGTCTGCGGCTAACCCAATGTAATATGGACTTTATTATGACAAATATTCATCCATTACCGCGTTGTGAAAAGTTGGCATTAAGAGTTTTAGCTTGGCATAGCTACCCTTTGGCTCGTTCTAAACTGACATTGAAGTATACAGAGAAACGTGGTGGACAGATTCCTGACGAAAAATCATTTTTGGCTCTTAACCGAGAGGTAAATAATTTTAGGATGTAGAGTATACATCATAAAAATATGCTTATGATATTATACATATGTAATTTGCTTAGGTAGAATCAGCACAGTCGCTGTTTTGTCAATTGAAATTTCGTTGCGCATTTCTTATTTTGTTTAAAAAATTGTAAAGTTTAATTATTGTTGCCAATTTGTTTGAAATTAAGAAATAAGGTATAAACAATGCACATTGTTGCATTTCATGTGGTATTCACTGAAATGAGTAATGAATTGGTGCCACAGCAACAGCAACAGAGGAGCATAAGAAGAAGACCGGCAGGATAACAAAAAACCGCCGGAGTTGCCTGCATTCATTCTGCAAAGCAATTTTCTGGCGTCCAAGTCGAGTTGAATTCGTCTTTCATCATATGCCACAATATATTGAAGCCTTCTTAAAAAATCCTTGCGCAATTTCTGGATGGCTGCATCAAATATAAGAGCTCTTCGTTCTTCTACCGGCTTAAAATTTTTTTTTCGGTACCGTTTTATGAGACCGTGCACCATCTAAATTTTATCTAAGGTGGTGTCAAAAGAAACGTTTCAACCTCCGTTTTCAGGATCCGAAAGCGGAAATCAAAAATTTGATTTCTGTCGAAAAACATTTACAAAAACCCAATATGAGGCCCGATCCACAGTTTTTTTGCACAGAACATCTTTCTTAACGCCTTTCTGTATTAGTATGTACCAAAAATCTGGCAAAATACAACCACATGAAAATTTGAACCGAAATGATATGACAGAAGTTCAATTTTTGTTTTCGGATTCTTAAATCGGAGGTCGAAACGTGTCTCATGATACAACTTTGAAAATTTTTGTTAAAAATTAGGTGGTGAACTGTCTTCTAAAACGTAAAATTTTTTCAAAAATGCAAAATTGTATGAGGCAACTAGTAATCAGTAGTAAGATTTTGACGTCTTTGACAACTACACCAACACAAGTTGTAATCGGTAATGCCACAAAAAGTTGTTAGACTAGACAACTCAACCGACATTTTTTTGACAGGTTGAGTTGTAATCTGTAATACCAAATTGCGAAATTTCAACCCAACCAGAGTTGAGTTGTAAACGGTAATAGGGGCATAAATAAAATTGTGATTCGATTAAATTTCTATTTGAAAACGGTATAAACTTGTTTGAAATTAACACATTCGGCTTAATTACGGAAATTCCCGTCATTCAAGTGCCCCTCTGTAAAGCAATGACGGGAATTACTGCACATTTTGAATCGAATCTTTCAACTGCCAAAAACGGTTTACTTTTTAACACTGTACATTGGTAGTGTTGGTAAAGTGTTAGACTACTGTCGATAACAAGAAAACCACAATTCAACTAATTCTAATATGGGTAATCCCTGTTCCAAGTTTAAACGTACCAGTCATATATTTATACTCAGTTGAGCAGAGCTCACAGAGTATATTAAGTTTGATTGGATAACGGTTGGTTGTACATATATAAAGGAATCGAGATAGATATAGACTTCCATATATTAAAATAATCAGGATCGAAAAAAAATTTGATTGAGCCATGTCCGTCCGTCCGTCCGTCCGTCCGTCCGTTAACACGATAACTTGAGTAAATTTTGAGGTATCTTGATGAAATTTGGTATGTAGGTTCCTGAGCACTCATCTCAGATCGCTATTTAAAATGAACGATATCGGACTATAACCACGCCCACTTTTTCGATATCGAAAATTTCGAAAAACCGAAAAAGTGCGATAACTCATTACAAAAGACAGATAAAGCGACGAAACTTGGTAGATGGGTTGACGTTATGACGCAGAATAGAAAATTAGTAAGATTTTGGACAATGGGCGTGGCACCGCCCACTTTTACAAGAAGGTAATTTAAAAGTTTTGCAAGCTGTAATTTGGCAGTCGTTGAAGATATCATGATGAAATTTGGCAGGAACGTTACGACTATTACTCTATATGTGCTAAATAAAAATTAGCAATATTGGATGAAGAACACGCCCACTTTTTAAAAAAAAAATTTTTTAAATTCAAATTTTAACAAAAAATTTAATATCTTTACTGTATATAAGTAAATTAAGTCAAAATTCAACTCCAGTAATGATATGATGCAACAAAATACAAAAATAAAAGAAAATTTCAAAATGGGCGTGGCTCCGCCCATTTTCCGTTAGTTTGTCTAGAATACTTTTATTGCCATAAGTCGAACAAAAATTTACCAATCCTTCTCAAATTTGGTAGGAGCATAGATTCTATGACGGTAACTGTTCTCTGTGAAAATGGGCGAAATCGGTGGAAGCCACGCCCAGGTTTTATACACAGTCCCCCGTCTGTCCTTCCGCTCGGCCATTAACACAATAACTTGAGCAAAATCCGATATATCTTTACTAAACTTAGCCCACGTACTTACCTGAGCTCACTTTTTCTTGGTATAAAAAATGGGCGAAATCTGACAATAACCACGCCCACTTTATCGATATCGAAAATTACGAAAAATGAAAAAAATGCCATAATTCTATACCAAATACGAAAAAAGTGATGAAACATGGTAACTGGATTGGTTTATTGACGCAAAATATAACTTTGGAAAAAACTTTGTAAAATGGGTGTGACACCTACCAACAGCCCTTGGAATCTTGGCAGGAATACTGTTAGTGGTATTGCATATATAAATAAATTAGCAGTACCCGACAGATGATTTTCTGGATCACCTGGTCCACATTTTGGTCGATATCGCGAGAACGCCTTCACATATACATCTAAGGGCCACTCGCTTTTAAAACCCTCATTAATACCTTTAATTTGATATCCATATCGTACAAAAACATACCAGAGTCACCCCTGTCCCACCCTAATGGCGATATCTCGAAAAGGCGTCCACCTATAGACCTAATGCCCCCTCCCTCTTAAAATGCTCAGTAACACCTTTCGTTTGATACCCATATCGTACAAACATTCTAGAGTCACCCCTGGCCCACCCTAATGGCGATATCTCGAAAAGGCGTCCACCTATAGACCTAGTGTCCACTCCCTCTTAAAATGCTCAGTAACACCTTTCGTTTGATACCCATATCGTACAAACATTCTAGAGTCACCCCTGGCCCACCCTAATGGCGATATCTCGAAAAGGCGTCCACCTATAGACCTAATGCCCACTCCCTCTTAAAATGCTCAGTAACAGCTTTCGTTTGATACCCATATCGTACAAACATTCTAGAGTCATACCTGGCCCACCCTAATGGCGATATTTCGAAAAGGCGTCCACCTATAGAACTAAGGATTACTCCCTTTTGAAATACTCATTACCACCTTTCATTTGATACCCATATCGTACAAACACATTCTAGAGTCACCCTGGCCCACCCTAATGGCGATATCTCGAAAAGGCGTCCACCTATAGACCTAATGTCCACTCCCTCTTAAAATGCTCAGTAACACCTTTCGTTTGATACCCATATCGTACAAACATTCTAGAGTCACCCCTGGCCCACCCTAATGGCGATATCTCGAAAAGGCGTCCACCTATAGACCTAATGCCTACTCCCTCTTAAAATGCTCAGTAACACCTTTCGTTTGATACCCATATCGTACAAGCATTCTAGTCACACCTGGCCCACCCTAATGGCGATATCTCGAAAAGGCGTCCACCTATAGAACTAAGGATTACTCCCTTTTAAAATACTCATTACCACCTTTCATTTGATACCCATATCGTACAAACACATTCTAGAGTCACCCTGGCCCACCCTAATGGCGATATCTCGAAAAGGCGTCCACATATAGACCTAATGCCCACTCCCTCTTAAAATGCTCAGTAACACCTTTCGTTTGATACCCATACCGTACAAACATTCTAGAGTCACCCTTGGTCCAGCTTTATGGCGATATCTCGAAAAGGCGTCCACCTATAGAACTAAGGATTACTCCCTTTTAAAATACTCATTACCACCTTTCATTTGATACCCATATCGTACAAACACATTCTAGAGTCACCCTGGCCCACCCTAATGGCGATATCTCGAAAGGGCGTCCACCTATAGACCTAATGCCCACTCCCTCTTAAAATGCTCAGTAACACCTTTCGTTTGATGCACATATCGTACAAACACATTCTAGAGTCACCCCTGGCCCACCCTAATGACGATATCTCGAAAAGGCGTCCACCTATAGACCTCATGCCCACTCCCTCTTAAAATGCTCAGTAACACCTTTCGTTTGATACCCATATCGTACAAACATTCTAGAGTCACCCTTGGTCCACCTTTATGGCGATATCTCAAAAAGGCGTCCACCTATAGAACTAAGGATTACTCCCTTTTAAAATACTCCTTACCACCTTTCATTTGATACCCATATCGTACAAACACATTCTAGAGTCACCCCTGGCCCACCCTAATGGCGATATCTCGAAAAGGCGTCCACCTATAGACCTAATGCCCACTCCCTCTTAAAATGCTCAGTAACACCTTTCGTTTGATACCCATATCGTACAATCATTCTAGAGTCACCCCTGGCCCACCCTAATGGCGATATCTCGAAAGGGCGTCCACCTATAGACCTAATGCCCACTCCCTCTTAAAATGCTCAGTAACACCTTTCGTTTGATGCACATATCGTACAAACACATTCTAGAGTCACCCCTGGCCCACCCTAATGACGATATTTCGAAAAGGCGTCCACCTATAGACCTCATGCCCACTCCCTCTTAAAATGCTCAGTAACACCTTTCGTTTGATACCCATACCGTACAAACATTCTAGAGTCACCCCTGGCCCACGCTAATGGCGATATCTCGAAAAGGCGTCCACCTATAGACCTAATGCCCACTCCCTCTTAAAATGCTCAGTAACACCTTTCATTTGATTCCCATATCGTACAAACACATTCTAGAGACACCCCTGGTCCACCTTTATGGCGATATCTCGAAACGGCGTCCACCTATGGAACTAAGGATCACTCCTTTTCAAAATACTCATTAACAGCTTTCATTTGATACCCATATCGTACAAACACATTATAGAATCACCCCTGGTCCACCTTAATGGGGACATCTCGAAAAGGCGTCCACCGATAGACCTAAGGCACACTCCCTCTTAAAATGCTCAGTAACACCTTTCATTTGATACCCATATCGTACAAACAAATTCTAGAGTCAGCCCTGGTCTACCTTTATGGCGATATCCCTAAATGGCGTTCATCCATAGAACTATGGCCTACTCTCTCTTAAAATACTCTTTAATACCTTTCATTTGATACACATGTTATACAACCACATTCCAGGGTTACTCCAGATTGATTTTCCTTATTTTGTCTCCATAGCTCTCAACTGAGTATGTTATGTTCGGTTACACCCGAACTTAGCCTTCCTTACTTGTTTTTGCTTAGAAGAGCCTTAAATAAAACAAATTGCGTGAATTCCCGTGCAAAGTGCGAAGAAAGTTCATATGGTCATAGCGGGAATTCACGGCATTAGTCCAGCAAATTGAAAAAAAATATTCAGTGGAAAAAAGCGAGAACTACCGCTCTTAATTTTTGTATGGAAAAATTAATTGATTCTCTCGCAACCTCAACTGAAATTAATTGAAGCCGAATGTGTTAAGAAATAAAGTATAAACAATGCACAGTGTTGCATTTCATTTGGTATTCACTGAAATAAGTAATGAACTGGTGCCACAGCAACATCAACAGAGGAGCATAAGAAGACGGCGGGATAACAAAAATCCGCCGGAATTGCCTGCTTCCATTCAGCAAAGCAATTTTCTGGCGGCCAAGTCGAGTTGAATTCATCTTTCGTCATATGCCAAAATCTATTTAAACCTCTTCTTAAAAATCCTTGCGCAATTTCTGGATGGCTGCATCAAATATACCAAGAGCTCTTCCGTTCCTTATAATATACTTTTCGACTTAAAATAAATAATATTGTGGTAGAATGTACATATTTTAGCACAAATTTGTACAAATAAGTGTTCTTTCTTAAAAGAACCAATTTCCTTTTAACTATTTTGATACATCCTAAAGGCGGCGGCACAATGACATTTTTCATATAGATGCGTTTAACACAAGCTTATGCATTCCAATAACATCGCCACAATCATCCAAGATGTTGCGTTTGTAAATATGCAGGAACTTCAGACTTGGCAATTGTAGTTTATTACGCCTTGCCCATTCACATACAAAATTTCGCGAAGCACTGTTGTAAACATTCTCCCTATACAACAAAAATACTTGCTAACATATTTTGTGTCGTATTCGATTGTTATATTGCAGTTTTCAATTGCGAAACATGTTAGAAATTTTACCAACCAGTGGGAAAAATAAAAGTGTGCCAACACCCTTAGCCAAAAGAAATGTCAAATTCTTCTTATGATTTTCTTGGAACAAAATTGGGGGGTTGGCTACTTTTCAATATCAGGTGGCGCTAGTGCCGCTCATTCCACCATTCTCCATCAGCCCAATTCTAAACGAAAATTCCGTGCGAGTTTTTCCCTTCTCCCATTCCTCGTATTCTAAATAAAAATTCCTTGTGAGTTTTTTCACTTCTCCCTTTCCTCGTATTCTGAGCAATGTTCGAAAAAGCGGAAACCGGTTATGGGAGAAAAGTAGGTATTATGAATGTGAGGGAGGGGGAGATTTCTCTGCCATTTCATAGGAGTTTTTTCACTAGTTAACTTAAAGGGAATGTATAAAATAGTTAAAGGAAATTGGTTCTTTTAAGAAAGAACATTTATTTGTACAAATTTGTGCTAAAATATGTATTTACATTGTACCACAATATTCTCACTGTTAATACAACAACAACAACAACCACAATATTCTTTATTTTAAGTCGAAAAGTATATCATAAGCAACGGAAGAGCTCTTCGTATATTTGATGCAGCCATCCAGAAATTGCGCAAGGATTTTTAAGAAGGCTTAAATAGATTTTGGCCATTGTAAACTGTACCAAGTAGCGCAACTAACAGCTGATCGCTCAAAATTTGCACACACACACAAACGTCACTAATGGCCATATTACGGAAATCTTAGGGAAATTGAAGTTAAATTTTTAAACAGACATAAAATGTTATAATTTTGGAATATATTGCATCTAGGACACCTTAATTGCAGTAATTGAAAGAAAATGTTTGGTTATACTCAAGTATTTAATTATTTTTTCTAAATTTATCTTTAATATTGATACAATGATTGATCCAATGCAACTCTGGTCTTCCTACTGTTCTTCATTTCACTCCATTCGAGTGCATATTTTCACGGTCTGCGAGTGCCTTCCACTCTATTCGCAACATAACCTCGAATTAAGCTGCCAAACTATATAGTAAACAATGATTTTGGCATATGATGAAAGACTAAAGGGCGAATTAATGGTGACTTATAACCATAAAGCCATAACCAGATAAATCAGCTGATCGGACCTACCTTATGAAAAGGAATGTAATCGATTAATGGTGCCATACCATAACGCTAACGCCATAGCCAATCAATTGGTTTTTGGTTTCTCGCCATATCCATAACCTAAAAATATTTGAGTTGGTGAATTTAATAACTTTTTTTAGATTTTCTTCATTGTTTTGGATAGGTTATGACTAAGATACTTATTTTTTGTGGAATATGTTTGTAATTTTTTGCGTTTTCATCATTTTTATGAAATTTTCACGATTTTTAGGTTAAGGCACCATTAATCGATCACATTGAGATGGTTATGGATATGGGTATGGTTACGACTATGGCGTTAGGGTTAAGGAAGTTTAATTTGGCTTTTATTCAACTCGACTTGGCCGCCAGAAAATAGTTTTGCTGAATGAAAGCAGGCAACTCCGGCGGATTTGTGTTATCCCGCCGTTTTCTTCTACTTATGCTCCTCTGTTGCTGCTGCTGTGGCACCAATTCATTGCTCATTTCAGTGAATACCACATGAAATGCAATACTATGCATTGTTTATATTTTATTTCTTAATTTCAAACAAATTCGCAACAATAAATATACTTTTCTATTTTTCAAACAAAATTAGAAATGCGCAACGAAATTTCAATTGACAAAACAGCTGACTTCGAAAATTCGAAATTCCTATTCCCCAATTATTCTTCTCCCTAGGAGAAAAGAATTGGAGGAATTTTTCCGCGGGAATAAAAAAATCCGCGAGAACAAAATTCCGCGAAAATATTTAGAATTAAAATAAAAAAAATAAATGTAAGGCGCGATAACCTCCGAAGAGATCTAAGGCCGAGCTTCTCTTCCAATTTTTGTCGTGCTCCTCTTGATTTTTCCCTACAAATTGGCCGGACGGGACCTACATGTTTTATGCCGACTCCGAACGGCATCTGCAAGGCAGATGAGTTTTCACTGAGAGCTTTTCATGGCAGAAATACAATCGGAGCGCTTGCCAGACACTGCCGAGGGGCGACCCCGCTTAGAAAAATTTTCTTCTAATTGAAAAATCTTATTTCTAAAATTTTGATGTTGCTTTGCCCGGGAGTTGAACCCAGGGCATACGGTGTGGTAGGCGGAGCACGCTACCATCACACCACGGTGGCCGCCAATATTTAGAATTGGTGTGCATAAAAATACATGCAATCTACTCATAATGCATAAGCATGTGTTAAACTCATCTATATGAAAAACTGCTTATGTGTCGGAGCTGTAAGAAATGGCAGAGAAATCTCCCTCTCGCTCACATTCATAATACCTACTTTTCTCCCATAACCCTTTTCCGCTTTTTCGAACATTGTTCAGATTAAGAGGAAAGGGAGAAGTGAGAAAACTCATAACTCATTTAGAATACGAGGAATGGGAGAAGAGAAAAACTCGGAAGAAATTTTTGTTTAGAATTGAGCTGTATAGAGACTTGTATATGGGACTTTGCAATTATATAGAGAACAAAATTTGTAGATCTACTGAGTACGCGTTATCCCTGACTAAAACATATTCAGCCCAATTCTAAACGAAAATTCCGTGCGAGTTTTCTCCCTTCTCCCATTCCTCGTATTTTAAATAAAAATTCCTTGTGAGTTTTTTCACTTCTCCCTTTCCTCCTATTCTGAACAATGTTCGAAAAAGCGGAAACCGGTTATGGGAGAAAAGTAGGTATTATGAATATGAGAGAGAGGGAGATTTTTCTGCCATTTCATAGGAGTTTTTTCACTAGTTAAATTAAAGGGAATGCATCAAAATAGTTAAAGGAAATTGGTTATTTTAAGAAAGAACACTTATTTGTGCAAATGTGTGCTAAAAGATGTATTTATATTCTACCACAATATTCTCACTTCTAATTCAACAACAACTACAACCACAATATTCTTTATTTTAAGTTGAAAAGTATATCATAAGCAACGGTATAGCTATTGGTATACAAATTTGATGCAGCCATCCAGAAATTGCGCAAGGATTTTTTAATAAGGCTTAAATAGATTTTGGCATATGATGAAGGACGAATTCAACTCAACTTGGCCGCCAGAAAATTGCTTTGCTGAATGAAAGCAGGCAACTCCGGCAGATTTGTGTTATGCGGCCGTCTTCTTCTTATGTTCCGCTGTTGATGTTGCTGTGGCACCAATTCATTACTCATTTCAGTGAATACCACATGAAATGCAATAAATACTGTGCAATGTTTATATTTTATTTCTTAATTTCCAACAAATTTGCAACAATAATTAAACTTTTCAATTTTTTAAACAAAATAAGAAATGTGCAACGAAATTTCAATTGACAAAACAGCTGACTTCGAAAATTCGAAATTCCTATTCCCAAATTATTGTTCTCCCTAGGAGAACAGAATTGGAGGAATTTTTACGCGGGAATAAAAAAATCCGCAAGAACAAAATTCCGCGAGAATATTTAGAATTGGTCTGATTATTAATTCGAGTCACCATTTGAGAGATATTGTGATTTTAAAATGCCTTTCGATCACGGATCGTATATTATGGTATCTACAACTATGTTGGTTTTAATAGTCGTAAGAGAGAGGTAGTGCTCTTTAAGCTTGACAGAATTGAAAATGCAGTTGGCTCATATGAGGTTTTTGGGGGTGTTGGCGATGTCGATGGTCCTTCGCCGGATATAGATCTGGTACGTTCCGGTAAAAAGAACCATTAAGGTATAAGTCCGACCATCTAGGGAACGATTTAATATGACCACATTGAATCTTCTCGTCATTCCGCCTTTCGGCTGCTAAAGACTCTGGATTCGGCACGAGTAGGTGTGAGTGACAGTTGGGTTGGAGAAGTTATAAATTGCACTGGCATCCCTTGAAAGGGTTGGGATACACAACCCCTTGAGTCATTTGGGTATTTAAAACGTCTCTTACGACAGGCATACCTGCCGCGCGTTTATTCTAAGCCTCCACACCCGCTGGTAATGCGTGTCATTAATCGCATGTTGTTTTGACATCAATAACTCTTGAACATTTTTGAAGCGCTTTTGAAGGGACATTTCTTATTACTGCGCTCGCCTACCCTAACAAGGTTCAATTCCCTAAAGAAGCAACATTAAAATGCTTTAGAAACATATTTTTCTAAGCGAGGTTTCAACTCTGTGAGTGTATTTTCACCATATAAAACGTCATATACGACAATTCATCTGCTTGCATTTGCTTTTCGGAGTCGGTATAAAACATGTACATAGGTTCGGCCGATTTATAGAAAAAAATTAAAAGTAGCGCACCACAAATTGGAAGAGAAACACGGCCTACATATGCTTGGAGATATATCGCAAAGGGACGATTCATAAATTACCTGACGCTTATTTTGCTTTTCAACCCCCTCCCCCCAACGTGACGTCACGTAATTTTAGGATCGCCGGCAAGTTATTAATATTATTTTATCCTGGTTGTTCCGGAGCTTAGATCCTTCTGCCGTGGGAATGTCTTGACCTGGCGCCCGTATTGTGTTATACGATCCGTTTTCGAAAAACGTTTTTTAAATCACAATAGCTTTGAAATGATTAATACATACATACATACGTTCTCATTAGATCCAAAATTTAGTGTAGTATTTGATTCGTATTAAATATCATTTGAGTAAAATTGGCTTTTCATTCGTGATTGTATAATACGATATGGCTCCTGCTCTTTGAACAATAAAAATTACAAGTATATATTTGTTTGCATTCATTTTAAAACAAAGAAAAATTTGCAGACTCAAACCATTTATCAATATAACAAAACTGAGCACTTATGGCAGAAGTGGGTTGATATTAAAATAAATCTTGACTATTTTCGAGTAATTTTGATGGGTGAAAATTTAATTTTTCTGGGTGGTAATCGTGACGGCCATCGCATTAATGAAGTACGCAGCTGGAATTTCAAAACAAAAACATTTAAACAGTTGCCAGCAATGAATCAGATACGATCCACACATTGTGTTGCAATATTAAATGAAAAGATCTATGCAATCGGTGGAGTTTCAGCGCGCAATGTTGTTGTAGGATCAGTAGAAATGTAAGTACGTTTTTGACAATAAAATGTTAACATAAAACAAATCGAAGCTAAATTGGTTTGGAGAAAGATCGCTGTCGAAGGCAAACGACTTTTTGCTATATTAAACTATGCCACACATCATAATTTTTCAGGTATTCCGCTTCGAATGGATGGAAGTCAGTAAGTAATATGATTACACCACATAAAGGCGCTTGCGCAGTTGCTTTCAATCACAAAATTTATGTAATGGGTGGATGTAATAAAAGTGATTTAAAATCAGTTGAATGCTATGACCCCATAACGAACTGCTGGACTCAATGTGCTGATATGAATGAAGCACATTGTTTTGCTAGTGTAAGTGCAAAAACAAATTCAATAATAAACTGTTATATATACATAGCCAATTTTATATAATTACTGTCTTCAATATATTTTAGGCCACTGTGCACAATGGAAAAATATTTGTATTGGGAGGAATCTGTAGCACAGTGGAGCGTTACGACCAAGAGATTAACAAATGGACCAAGGTAATAAAAATATACAAATTTGTATTGCAATTTTAAAAACTTTAACGCACATCAACATCTTTTTTGTAGATTTGTTGTTTAAGCAAAGGAAATTTTCTAATTGGTTCCATTTCTATCGACAATCAATTGTGGGCTGTGGGTGGCGTAGGTTCTAATTGTGTTTCAGTTTACGATGAAAAAAATGATAAATGGATCGTTAAGAGAGAAATACCTGAAAAAGGCGAATACTATTGTTTTACTGTACCAAAAGTTTTACTTAAAAGTTAATAATAAATGTGAAAATTAAACAAAATATTAATACTCGCAATAATTATTTAAGGTGATGTCACATTTGTAAAAAAGCAGATAATTTTTCAATTTTTTAATGTTTCATATCGGGATACACTACTCTAAATACTTGACATTTTTGAAAGTATTGGCAGAAAATGTGGACTTTTAAAAGTAGCAAAATTTTATTAAATTCGGGGAGGGGGCATCAGATGGATTTCGATGACAGACAACTGTTTTTATACTCAGCTGAGCAGAGCTCACAGATAATATTAATTTTGTTCGCATAACGGTACCCCGTAACGGCATAAAATAATCGAGATAGATATAATGATCTGGATTGGCAGGCAGGGCATTGAAAAGCTTACAAGAGACGATTGTGAAAAAGTTACTGTAATGAGTTCTACGATATGCAGGAATAACAACTAGGCCGTGGGTGTTTGTCCTCAGATTATAATGATCGAATGAAAAATATTTTTAATGTCTTATAGTAATACATGTGTCTTCGGCAGAATTCCAAGTTTTGTAAAAAGCTCCATGGAGTGATGAAATCGGTTAACATTGCAGATTTTTCGGATAATGTATTTCTGACTAACTAGAAGGGGCTGAATTTTATTAAACGATGCCCCACCCAAACAGCTTATGCCATACTGAAGTTTGGAGTGGACTAGCGCATAATACAGAATCTTGAGGGTTGCATTTGTACAAATGTTTCTAAGATTATAAAAGTGTCGAATCGTGCATCGCAAATAGGTTTTTAAACGCGAAATGTGTGAAGACCAGTTAAGACTTTGATCAAGAGATCCACCCAAATATTGAAACTCCTTGACTTTTTCAATTGTAAAGCAGGAATCGCTACAATGAGCATTGCAATTGAAAGATCTCATTGGACAAGATAAGCCATGTAGGGAAAAATACGTGCAATTAGTAGAATGGAAAACAATATCTCCACCAGGCATATCTTTCGCATGTAGATTAAAAAACATCAGCTGTGTTTTTTTACTTACAACAAGCTTATGATTAGCAAACCACGTTCTTAGCAAATACACATCATGGTTGATACCTGCCACCAATTCTAAAAAATTCGTTGAACCGTATGCAATCGCGAGGTCATCCGCGAAGGCTTTTACTTTTCCGTAGAAAGGTAATGTAAAAATTGAGTTCAAGTAAACTAAAAACAATATTGGGCCTAATACAGACCCTTGTGGCACTCCCATGTTTATTGCGACTGAATTACTTAAACAATCATTGACTCTTACCCTCTGAACTCTTCCAGTTAAGTACGAACTAAACCAATTATTAATTAACCCACGAAAACTGGCGTAATTCAATTTATATAGCAAGATTTTATGATCTACCATATCAAAAGCCTTGGTAATATCCACAAATAGGCCAGCGCAGTTCTTTCCGTTATCTAAGTCGGCATTTATAAGGCAACAAAAGTTTAGTAGAGCATCTTCAGTAGACCTTCCTGATCTAAAACTGAACTGCATTGAGCTAAAAAAGTTTGTATTTTCCAGGAACGAAAGAATTCTATTTTTAATCAGTTTCTCAAAAACCTTTGAAATAGAAGACAGCAAAGAGATAGGTCTATAACTGCTTTTGTCTTTTTTGTTGCCTTTTTTAAAAAGTGGAATGACAATTGAACACGCTAGAATTGAAAAGGTGTGCAAGGATATCAATCAAAATAAAAGCCATATTTTTTAAAACCTGGTTTGATATTCCATCATAGCCACATGATCTTGAGTTATTCAAGCACTTAATGGTCCTCAAAATTTCTAATCCGGTAAAGGGCTCGAAGAAAAAACTACTGTTCGTACTTGACTCAATAAACTCAAACTCAAAGCATTTGCATGAATATATCATTGCATAAGTATGCTCAATAGAAGAAAAGTGTTCGTTGGAAATATTTGTTACCTCCATAGAGTTAGTAATTACCTCATCACAATTTGATAGGGCAAATGACGTGTCTTTTGTCCTACTATTTCTGTTTAACATACTGTTAATAACATCCCATTCTTTCTTCGAATTACCCTGAGAAGCAATAAACTTATTGCGATAAAAATTATCACGTTGCAAGCGAACTTCTTTTTTCACGGTATTACACAAGACAGCATAGCGTCTACGAAGTTTGTGATTCTGGGCATGCTTACTACACTTTCTCGCAAGTTTATTTTTTAGCCTTATCTTAGAAATGAGTGACCCGCTAATCCACGGTTTTAGACTTGTAGCCGATTTACGGGGTTTAAGCGTATAGGTCGAGGCTACGGTATGATTTTGTAAGATGTTTGAAAAGTTGCTGTACGCCATTGATACATTAGTCTCATTATAAACTTCTCTCCAGGACTCAAATACAAGTCTTTCCTTCAGAAGGCTGAAATTGATTCTAATTTTGTTCATAATCGCCTTTTTGTTTAAATACCTTCCTCAGAAACTTTGTTAATAATCAAGCCAGTTATTGTGTGATCCGTAATATTTAGGTCAAAGTTAAGACTATTAAATGAATGGGTATTAGAATTGGATCGACAAAATACATGGTCAAGACAAGTAACGGAGACATAACGCGTTGGCTCATTCAAGTACGACACAAAACCATTACTAGCCAAAAGAATTTTATAATTATCATCTGCAGAGGTCTGCTCCAAGATATCTAAATTAAAATCACCTAAAATAGTAAGATTAGCCGATCTTTCTCTCTCCAGGAGAAGTGAAAATTCTTCCATAAAGGAGTGAATGGTAACGGAATGTAATCTGTAGACACATATAAAACTAAAGACCTTACCAGAGATACTTAACGTCAGCTTCAATACATCCGCGCTCGTCAAGTGATAGCAGAAATATTCAAAATCATACGTACTACGGACGAATACTCCTACTCCACCTGCAGAATACTGCTCGATAGTATTTGCAACAAACTTGTAATTGGGAATATTGAAATATTGTATTTCGTGTGCATATATCCAGATTTCAGACACAAAAATAATATCTAGATAATTTTTAAATAATTCGCTATTACAAAGCAGTAAATCAAAACTTTGCCGGAGACTGCGAATATTTTGATGTACGATAACGAAGGAGTTGTTAAGATTAGACAAAATATCGAAATCGTTAATGGGACTAATATTGACGTTGTTGTTTGTTTCAAGTAGATTATAAACATTCATAATTATCAATATATATAAGATAATAATAAATCAAAGTTAAGTTGAATTAAGTTACTTTCAAAAAATCATCAAAAGTTCTTAAAACAACAACACTGTCATTATCGTCCTTTTTAATAAGAATCTTATTTTTAGTAACCCAAACATACTTATAGGTTTTATTTTTTTGTGCTTTTTCGCAGCTGCAAGCTAAGCTGCGTTGTATGCTGTTAAGCTTTCGTTTATGTATGTAAATATTCCCCTTTTTGGCATCTCCAAAAAGTACACCCGTTAATTTGCCTTTAGACTTTCTTTTTATTTTTATTACTTTTTCCTTCAGCTCAGTTGAAGCAAAATGCACGCGAATGACATTTGTTTTATGAGCCTTTTGTTTATGCTTCTGTTTTTTCACATAGCATTTCATTATTTGATCGGGAGAGACTGATATGCCCAAAGCTGAGTTTAAAACTCGATGTGTGCATTCTCTCACGTTTTCGTCGGTAAGCTCTGGCACTCCAACAATATCGACAGCGCACTCTAGCAATTGTTGCTCTCTCCAATTAACCATACCTTCAAGTCTGTTTACTTTTTCACTCAGTTTTGCATTTTCTTCTTTCAGCTGCTTAACAGCTGCTTATTTAACTATCTTTTAGGCACTAATCTAAGTATATGTAATAGGGGAAATGGCCCCACTTTCATTACGAGGAAACGCGAAGAGGTCCTTGATATAACCTTGGTCACATACTCTTTCAGTGACCTGATCGTTTCATGGAGATTTCTAAAGGAGCACTCCTTTTCTGACCATAGATATATAAGCTTTTCTATATCACAGGCGCACACAAGTCCTAAGTACATACAAATAATTAGAAGAACGAATTGAGGCTACTATAAGAAAATAATAGGTAACAAGTAAGGAAGGTTAAGTTCGGGTGTAACCGAACATTACATACTCAGTTGAGAGCTATGGTGACAACATAAGGGAAAAAAACCATGTTGTTAAAAGAACCTAGGGTAACCCTGGAATGTATTTGTATGACATGTGTATCAAATGAAAGGCATTAAAGAGTATTTTATGAGGGAGTGGGCCATAGTTCTATAGGTGGACGCCATTTAGGGATATAGCCATAAAGGTGGATCAGGGTTAACTCTAGAATGCGTTTGTACGATATGGGTATCAAATGAAAGGTGTTAATGAGTATTTTTAAAAGGGAGTGGGCCTTTGTTCTATAGGTGGACGCCTTTTTGAGATATCGCAATAAGGGTGCCCCAGGGGTGCCTCTAGAATGTGTTTGTACGATATGGATATCAAATTAAAAGTATTAATAAGGGTTTTAAAAGGGAGTATCCCTTAGTTGTATATGTGAAGGCGCTTTCGAGATATCGATCAAAATGTGGACTAGGGTGACCCAGAACATCTTCTGTCGGGTACCGCTAATTTATTTATATATGTCATACCACGAACAGTATTCCTGCCAAGATTCCAAGGGCTTTTGATTTCGCCCTGCAGCACTTTTTCATTTTCTTCTACTTAATATGGTAGGTGTCACACCCATTTTACAAAGTTTTTTCTAAAGTTATATTTTGCGTCAATAAACCAACCCAATTACCATTTTTCATCTCTTTTTTCATATTTGGTACAGAATTATGGCATTTTTTACATTTTTCGTAATTTTCGATATCGGAAAAGTGGGGGTGGTCATAGTGGGATTTCGGCCATTTTTTACACCAATACAAAGTGCATTCAGATAAGTACGTGAACTGAGTTTAGCAAAGATATATCGATTTTTGCTCAAGTTATCGTGTTAACGGCCATGCGGAAGGACAGACGGACGACTGTGTATAAAAACTGCGCGTGACATCAACCGATTTCGCCCATTTTCACAGAAAACAGTTAACGGCATAAAATCTATGCCCCTACCAAATTTCAAAAGGATTGGTTAATTTTTGTTCGACTTATGGCGTTAAAAGTATCCTAGACAAATGAAATGAAAAAGGACGGAGCCACGCCCAGTTTAAAATTTTCTTTTATTTTTGTATTTTGTTGCACCAAATCATTACTGGAGTTGTATCTTGACATAATTTACTTATATACTGTAAAGATATTAAATTTTTTGTTAAAATTTTACTTTAAAAAAAATTTTTTTTTAAAAGTGGGCGTGGTCCTTCTCCGATTTTGCTAATTTTTATTAAGCGTACATATAGTAATAAGAGTAACGTTCCTGCCAAATTTCATCATGATATCTTCAACGACTGCCAAATTACAGCTTGCAAAAGTTTTAAATTACCTTCTTTTAAAAGTGGGCGGTGCCACGCCCATTGTCCAAAATTTTACTAATTTTCTATTTTGCGTCATAAGTTCAACTCATCTACCAAGTTTCGTCGCTTTATCGGTCTTTTGTAATGAATTATCGCACTTTTTCGGTTTTTCGAAATTTTCGATATCGAAAAAGTGGGCGTGGTTATAGTCCGATATCGTTCATTTTAAATAGCGATCTGAGATGAGTGCTCAGGAACCTAAATACCAAATTTCATCAAGATACCTCAAAATTTACTCAAGTTATCGTGTTAACGGACGGACGGACGGACGGACGGACGGACATGGCTCAATCAAATTTTTTTTCGATCCTGATTATTTTGATATATGGAAGTCTATATCTATCTCGATTCCTTTATATATGTACAACCAACCGTTATCCAATCAAACTTAATATACTCTGTGAGCTCTGCTCAACTGAGTATAAAAAGCTATCTGTAGAGGTGCGAGCCCCAGAAAGCGAGGAGGAGCTAGACATGTTTGTAAATAATTTGAGTCAAAAATGTAGGAATGCTTTAGATAGGGCTTGCCCGACTAAAAAGGTTTTGGAAACTCACAAATCACCATGGTGGTCGTCCGATCTTGATAAGCTAAGGAAGTCATGTAGGACGGCCTTTAACAAAGCAAAGCATGATGCGACATGAATCCTCTTGGGCTGCTTATAAAATGAAAATAAAAATATATAAAAAAGCAATCCGAAATAGAAAGCGATCCTCCTGGAGGGATTTCTGCGGCAGGATTGAATCCACATCTGCGGCATCCTGGTTAAGGAAGGTGCTATCGAAATCTCCAACTCAGCTAAGTTACGTCCAAAAGCCGGATGGGCACTGGACGGACTCCAGCGCTGAAACCATAAACTTGCTTATGGATACACACTTCCCGGCAAGTGCGGGCGTGTCTTCAAATATTGTCAGCGGACGGTCACCTAATGATCAGCTAATAAGCGAAATCACAGATAATAAAAGGATAGATTGGACTTTACAGACCTTCAAGCCCTATAAATCGCCGGGCCCGGATGGAATTTTTCCGGCTCAGCTACAGTATACTGCCGAACTTATAAGGCCCGGGATAAAAGGGATGTTTATAGGTTGTCTTAGGCTCAATTACGTACCAGTATCGTGGAGGGAAGTCAACGTGGTCTTTATCCTCAAGGCAGGGAAACCCTCCCACTCTAAACCAAATGATTATAGGCCTATAAGCTTATCTTCTTTTCTGCTTAAATCACTCGAAGGACTCCTAGAGGACTACATCAGGAGGAGGATTGAGCCGTCGCTTCTTTCGAAAGCTCAACATGCCTATACTAAGGGCAGGTCAACTGACACAGTCTTGCACTCACTGGTATCCGTTATCGAAAGGTCACAAGACCTCAAGGAATATACATTGGTGGCATTTCTAGATATAGCGGGTGCCTTCAACAACGTTCTCCCGGAGGCCATCACCTCGGCGCTGACCGATCTGGGGGTCGACGCGTTCCTGGTGGAGTTTATATACAAACTGCTTACGCGTAGGCAGACTAAAACTGAGCTAGGTCGTTGCGTGATCCGCAGACCGGTCGGCAGAGGCACTCCGCAGGGAGGCGTTCTCTCTCCGCTACTTTGTGTGGTTACCGTCAACCAACTAGTACGCCTCATGGAATCAGAAGGTCACCAAGTGATCGCGTATGCAGATGACATCTGCGTCACCATGCGGGGGAAATTTCGGCAAACTCTTTGTGACCTAATGGAAGGGGCACTATCCAAAATTTCGCACTGGACCAGAGCCACAGGTTTGGAAGTCAACCGGGATAAAACCGAGCTTGTCCTCTTCACGAGGAGGTACAAAGTAGCAAATCTAACACCGCCAAGAATTGGGGGCTCGTTTTTAGCATTTAGCGATCAAGTCAAGTATGCGGGAGTCATTCTGGATAGGAAAATATTATGGAGTGACCATATAGTGGAGCGATGCAAGAAGGCAGCAGCAGCGCTGTTCATCTGCAAGAGGGCAATTGGCACCTCCTGGGGATTCTCCCCTAAGGTGGCCTACTGGATTTATACAGCCATTGTGCGCCCGATTCTTCTTTATGGTGCCTTGGTCTGGTGGCCTGCGCTAGCTAAAACTACCTATCTTAAAATGCTTCAAAAGGTGCAATGGAGTTCGGAGCTCTGTATCACCGGGGCTCTCGGCTACACTCGATCTGACACAATGCTATACCTTCCACCTCTTGACCTGGTGGCGAAGGAAATAGCGGTCATCACCGGTCTACGCATAAGGGAAACAGGTCTCTGGTCAAATGGATCTAGTGGACACGCAACAATCCTGGGCACGAATGCCCCAGTCCCAATATCAGTGCGCACTGACTACTGCACGCCAAAGAACGTCTTCGTTAAAAACTATAGTATATATATACCATCGCGACAAGACTGGAATACCAGACAACATACGGTACCGGGTGCCATCAACATATTCACGGATGGTTCTAAGCCTTTCGCCTACCAGATCACTGTAGTGTTTACCAAGCGGAAATGCTGGCAATACACAGAGATGTGAACCATCTGGGGTCTATGCTTAAGGATGGTAAACGGGTGTTTATTTTCTCAGACAGCCAGGCCGCATTAAAGGCCCTGGGCTCGTTCGTCGACAACGCAAAGTCGGTCACTGAATGCCGCAGATTTCTTAACGAGATGACTCAGCACTTCAGTATCAGCCTTATATGGGTACCTGGGTACAGGAATATTGAAGGCAACTGCAGAGCAGACGAGCTGGCCAGAAGAGGCACCACCGACCATATCCTTCCGGGAAATGATTCGGTAGGTATACCCATGGCCACTTTCAGGCTTCGTGTGAACACAAGCACTATAAGAATCGCAAATGGACTATGGTCAGCCATATCATCGCGTGAGACATCCAGGCAAACCTGGCCCTCATATGACAAGGTTAGCACTGAAGCGCTTCTGATTTTAAATAAATCAGCTCTATCGTCCCTGATAAGGGTACTAACAGGGCATTGTTTAATAGGCACGCATGGGGCTAGAATGGGGGCAACGACCTTCGACTATTGTCGCAGCTGCAGATGTACAGAAGAGGAGGAGAGTGTCCAGCACCTTCTCTGTCATTGTCCAGCGCTTAGTAGGCGTAGGTTGGCCATCCTTAGTAAACCCTTTCTACATGACCTTGGTGAGGTCTCTAGCTATGAAGTTAAGGCTCTAGCAAAATATATATTTCCACGAAGTGGTTTGACCCGCTTTAGGCAGGGTAGGGGTCCTCTTTGAGGCCGTATAGGGTATTACAATGGGCCCATTGGTGGCGTAAGTAGTGAGCTGTTACCATAGTGTCCAGCTCAGCCCTTGCAACCTAGCCGAAGAAGCATCATTCGCATAACAACGAAACGCTAGCGTAGACGCTTCGTTTTAATTCGCTAGACTATGTTGATGTTAGCCATGACGGAACGATACAAGGTGGCAGCATGGTGACATACCTACAAACATAAATAAAAATTCAATGTAGATATTTTGTTTTTGTAAATTCGATGGACAAATGTCAAAATCGTACTGCGCCGAAAGTTGATGTATCAAATCAAATAAAAAAAGGGTATGATCAGCTGTCCCGTGCTGCCACCTTGTATCGTTCCGCCATGATGTTAGCGTAAAGCTTGTAAATTATCAATAAATCGTCTTAAGTGCTCGTCGTCGCCAACTGGTAGAGGTTCGTTAATATTTCGAAGAAGTTTTTTGTCTGGCGTATAGAGCGCACTAACCCCAAAGAACTCAATACCACAATGACTACGAAAAATGTCGGCGGGTTAAGCGGCTTCGAATAGTCAAAGGGTAAAAAACACCGTCAACGAGACAGGGCTAGTACCAGAAGGTACAGAATATACCAGATTCACATCCGGAAAAGGACTACACATATCCGCAACACTTCCCTAAACCTTCAGGTAATCGATACGATTTATCTCTTTATCGACCTCGAGGCAGTTTTCTTGATTTGAATTCCTTAAAAACTTCATATAAATAGAAATTGTACAACACGATGAGCTTCGTAAGGGTTGGGAGGAGCATACCAGTTGGTTAACTGGCTCGCCGTCATAGTACCGAGAGGAGGTAGGATAAAAACTCTTTTCTTTTGAGAAAAAAGGTATTGTTCTTCTCGTCATTCCAACGACGATGTTTCTTGGGCTGCGTCATGATATGCGAATGAATGAAAACGCTCCAGCACAGAAAGTATTCCTACCGGCAGTAGAATTACTAAGCTCAGAAGTCGAAGGGCCTGCGCTGAGATGCTAGAAACAGGGATAGGAAAACTTGACTTTCCTGGATTGTTCTTCGATTGACATATTGTGATGGCGAAGCAGAGATAACGGACGTAAATTGCTGCTCAACGGTCGGAATCGCCCAGTCGGTAAAACCGAAATAATGACAATATAATATAAGAGACTGACGCACCCACGCTCCCACGTATTTAATCTCTATCTTTGCCAAAATTCGGCAGAGAGGGTGGTGCCTTTACTATAAGGAATGCTTTGAAGAAAAATTTACGAAATCGGTTAAGGACCACGCCCACTTTTATATAAACGATTTTTAAAAGGGTCGTGGACGAATAAAATAAGCTACATCTTTGCAAAAAAGAGCTTTATATCAAAGGTATTTCATATCCCAAGTGGATTTATAACAATAAATAGGAAAAACTTCAAATTTAAAAAAATGGGCGTGGCACCGGCCCTTTTATGACTAAGCAATTTTCTATGTTTCGGGAGCCATAACTCACGCTGAGTATATAATGTTCGGTTACACCGAACTTAGTCACCTTTACTTGTTTTTTCACTCATTTGTGAATGAATTGAAAATTATTTTTTATGTACAGATTTTGTAGCTAATGGATCCCGGTTTATCTTCTTTAGTTATGATATGCTAATGATAAAATTTGATGGATACATTTTAAAGGGAAAGTAGATATGCAAATAATGCGCGTGGAGAATGAGGGCAAATGTTAAAGAAAGTGAAGTCGTAGTTTTTGGATGTCTTGTAGAAACATTTATTTTGCACATTTAGATTAATTTTATGCTCATCTTGAAAAAAGTACACTCTCAAATATTGTGGTTGCTTAAACGTTAGAAAAATACTTAAGAAGGGTGCAATGATTGATAAATGGCATGATTATATATTATCCAGTTAGTTATTGAAATAAGTAAATTGGGTTAGTTTCAATGAGTAAAATGCATAATCAGTCATGCAGCAGCCAAGATGAGGAAAAAAGCTGACACAGAGTACTTAGCGGCGGAAAATTGAATGTATGATTGATGTAGTGAGAGACAAAATCTTTTCTGTCTGGAGTTATAATAATTTCGACGAAGGACATAGCAAGGTTTAGCAAGATTCTAGCCAAAGATAATTCAAAAAAGAGCTTTGTAAGACGCGCTTTTCAGTATCAGGATCTGAAATCCTGGATATCATTATAGGTGCTCACTTTTCAGATAACCCAAGAGAGGCAGCACAAATAACAGAAAAATACAACAGGTAGCAATTGACGGACTCAAAGGAAAGATCTTGGCAGAACATAAAATGGCCTGGTTAATAAATAGATTTTCGCCATATAGATCAGCAGGGTTGATGGTATTATGGCGAATATTAGCATCGCTATGATGTTAGTAAATAATCAAAATAACAAAAACAGCAAGCAGCCACACTTATGTACATGTGCCAGCAGCTCGAAGTGAAGAGATATCTCACACCCACACATATAGTCATCAGGTAAGAGCAGAAGTTGTTACTCACACATACATACATACGCATATACATACCTAAATAACCAAGTATGCGATGCAACTATTCCATGTTCGTGAAAAGTCTAGAACTTAGGAGAAATATGCGAACGAGGCAACAGAGAGTATAAAAGCAGCGCAAGCTGTGAAATAAGTAATCAGTTTGATAAAATTTTTTTTTATTTTTTTTATTTTTAGTAGTAAAGTGTAATTGAATTTGTGAAGTACTACTCCCAAAGTAGACTAAATAAATACCTTTTTGCAATACTGAATATTGGAGTTATTTATTCGACAGTTCATAAGGTGCATAATTATAAGGAACTCCCAAGAATTCCTTACAGTATTATACCCATTATGACCCAGAAAAATCTCTGGTCTCGTAGAGGAAAACAAGGCTGGTCCTCATACCAAAGCTGGCCGAAGATTTCAGGTCAATATGTCTTACATATTTTGTGCTAAAAACACTTAGGAAATTGCTTGATATACACATAAGGTAAATTTTTGATGAGATTCCTCTTTCCACTCACAAAATGTGTAACAGAAACAGCGGCAACATAAGGAGGCGCGAATAGTGGGGAGATCCTATATACACAAACAATTTACTCTGGGTGCGTTTATTGATGTGGAAGGTGCTTCCAACAACGAAACAGATAACACGAAGGAAACAGCCCTCGGTAGGGTAACGGTAAAGGAACCTATAAGGAATTGGATCTCGTCACATCTTTTTAACAGCGCTAATCAGCTGTGCTGTGGGGAGCGACAATAATTAAGCAGTTATGTAGAGGCTCTCACACAATATGGGGTGCCCTGACCTCTGCTATAGCTCATTACTATTAAAGATATATAGCAAAACTCGACACAAATAATGTGAAGATTGTGGCGTACGCTGAAGGTATGGCGGTCCTAATTTCGGGTTCACACCTTTCAGCGGTGAATGAAATCATGAAAAGAACGTTGGCAAAACTAAGTAGGTGTGTACAGGGGTGTGACCTTAGGCTTAATCTGGAGAATATGGATCTACTACTCTTTACTAGGAAGTACAAATCATCTACCTTCGAAGTACCAAGCCTAAATGGCCAGCAATTAACCCTATCAAATAGTACAAAGTATCAGGGACTAATAATCGATGCTAAAGTCGACTGGAGGGCGTACATCAAGAAGCCGGTACGGATGGCCTGCATAACTTTCAACGCTTGTAAGGCGATGATGATGAAAAAAATGGGGTCTCAGGCCAAAGATTTTGATATAGTGACCTATGGCTGTATAGTGTGGCTGGAAGCTCTATGCAAGAACTACAATCTCACCAGCCTACAGAAAATTCAGCACACTGTGAGCGTTGGTGCTACCGGAGCTTGCCACACCTGCAAAAAATGGCGGGCTTAAACTACATATTAAACCTTCTTTGGCGAAAACTGCGTTGAGACTCAGGGAGTTACTCGAGGATACTCAGATAGGGCATAGAGGAGACATTAATCTACTTCCGCTGGAAATTTTTAATTCCGTAATAAATTATTATCCTCGCAAACTGCAGTTTCAGGGCGGTGCTAGCACTATATTCCAAGTTGGAGTGATAGGAAGAGTGACAAGGTTTCAGATAATAATGGCATACTAATGTACACCAATGGTTCCAAAATGGACTCATAAATGGGGACTGGAATCTATTCGCATTTACTAAAGATTTTTATGTCTGTGGTGTGTTTCAAGCAGAAGTCCTCACGATTTAGCAGACCTGCAAATCACTCGAGGTCCGAAACATACATAACTTATGAAATGTTTTTCTTTTCTAACAGCCAAGCAGTAATAAAGGCGCCAGCTGCCATAAACTAAAACTCTGGAAATGTCCATTATCTGGGTTCCGGTGCATATGAGAATCGAATGAAATAAGATGGCTGTTGAACTGGCTTATAAGCGCTCAGCGGAAGAAAGTGAAGGAATAACCAACGTCGAAGAAGACATACCCCTGGGAGTAGCCTTTGGGGAAATTCGAAATCATTCATCTATTCGCAGAAGACAACTTCTCCGACACCGCAGCCGTCTGTGTGAAGTCAGATCCCCCACTCATTGTTTATGTACATTGTTAACCTCCCAATGTCTTCAATGTGTCAAAATATTCAAAGACTTTCATTTGTCGAAATAATCAGTGTCCAAAAATATTCCGATTGATGCCCGACCGTCAGTCTGCCGTCGAACTATAAGTTTGGAATCACGATAGCTTGAGATACCTTCTCGCAAGCTCGTTACACGCAGTTGTTTGAATCAAGAACAGATTGGTATTGAAATTGGGAAAAATCGAATTACAACCATGCCCACTTTTTCGATATCGAAAACTTTAACAAATAGAAGAAATGGGACAAATTATAAAAAAAATGCATAATGAATGAAACTTGTTAGGATCCTGTAATAAAATGTACATATTCAAAAAAAAAAAAATTGGAAAATGGGCATGGCAGTGTCATTTAAAAGAGGGAAATTCAAAACTTTTGCAAGTCGTAAATCGGGAGCCGTTTAAGTTACAGTTACTTTTATTGTATACATGGAGAACAGAGCAGTATGTAAAAGTCCGTATAAGTAGGGGAAGCCCACACACACCTCGGAACAGCGACGGCGCTTCTTTTGCATGCGGTTCAGGCAGCACCCTAACTCCTGTCGCATATAGCCAACTATTCTCTCGATAACCACTGAGCATCCGTTTTTGAGCTAATTGAAGGCGACGACCTGACTAGACTATTCCGTGTGATCACCATAAGGTGCTACTGCAAGCGTGCTTCTTGATTCAAGCGGCTCTCTACCCAAAATAATATTTCAATCCCGCTGAGCAGATTTTGCGCTGGGCTTGGAACCTTGCACGTAAAATAGAAGTACAATCAAAATTCCATCAAAGCCTCATATAATAAGATAATCTTTCTTTTCTGACGACCATGACAAACTTTTTAAGGCTTATGATTTAATGGCATGTACCTGGAATATATGTTCCCTAATTGAATTGGTGTACATGTCCGTCTGGTTGAGGTGCTCGTGAAAGCAAATACGGGCATAATTATTTAAACGGTTAAGCACCATTAAGCAAACTGTTGAGATTGTTTTGAAAATTTACAGCTGGGTATATATTACGTGCGGTTCCAGCTGTACTTGGCAATTCTTACTTGTTTAGCTTTATGATGTGTCCAAAAGCTATCGCTGTGTTTAAATTGTACTTATTTAACTATTTTTGATAAGCTATCGGCTAGTATTAAAGTCTTACAATTGCGATTATCATTGACACCAATGAATTGAATAAAATTGAATCGACCTTACTTCAAATATTAATAAACAAGACGCCAACCCCTGACAAATACCCCGCATTGCATTTCAGCTTAATTTTTGTTGTTTTTTGTTATTTCCTTAACAAACTTGTAAGGATTTATAAGTCTTTTGCAAGATTTAAACATCTTCGCTGAAAAACCAAAACCATTTTTGGCAACCAAAATTGCGCTCCTCTACTGAAAGAGAATAAATACTTTGCAAAACTTTTATTGTTCCTATTTCTTAGTCGGTCTTTTGGGGATTGCCGCTTTAGGATTTCGCATTTATCCATTTTGACAATTGATGAAGTCATCTTAAAAGTTTTACTTAAACTTGAACGCAAAAATGTGGGCATGCCAGTGTGTTTATATATGTGTTCGTTGCGACAAGCTCAATGAGACTTTTGGGATATGACGAACTTTGACACGCGACAATATTTGGCATTATTTTACGAAAAAGTTTTATTGTACATGTAATTATATAAGCCCATTCATATATTTTTTCTTTGAAAAACTAAAGAAAATAGACTTAAAAAATTACTATTTTTACTTTCCTTGTTTGCAGCTAAAACAAAAAACTTTGTGCAACAGAACTGAAACCTTCTTTTTTTGTAGTTCATATTGTAAAAATTTAGTGCAATATTTGACACGTGTGATCACAATATAATAGTCTTAGATTCAGTTAAAAAACTTTTTTATTCCACGTTTGATTTTGTCGATAAACAGGCTTTTTGCAGGGCAGGGTAAGCTGCTCTACGCATCCTCTATCCATTTTTATTTATTTTCTTTCTTTTAATTTCTTTTATTTAGTTTTATTATTTTTTTTTTTTTTACTTTTTCTTTTTTGTATTTTACCTTAATTTACTTTATTTATTTTTACTTTATTTTATTTAGTTATTTTTTATTTATATTATTTAAATTTGTTTTTTGTTATTTTATTTTATTTTTTTTTTACTTCATTTTATTTTTATTTTTTCATTTCACTGTATTTTATCTTATCTTATTTTTTTTTATTGTTTTTATTTTATTTTATTTTTTTTTACTTTAATTTATTTTAATTTATTCCTTTTGAAGTTTTATTTTTATTTTATTTTACTTTATTTTATTTTATTTCGTTAACTTTATTTTATTTAAATTTATTTTACGTTATTTTATTTTAATTTATTTTTTGTTTTATTTTATTTCATTTTATTTTATTTTATTTTGTTTTTTTTTTCATTTTATTTCATTTTATTCTTTTTAATTGATCTTATTTCGCTTATTTAATTTTTTTTTATTCTATACTTTTTTTATTCTTGTTTATTTTATTCTATTTTTTTATTTTATTGTATTTTGTCTTATCTCATTTTTAGTTTACTTTATTTTATTTCTATTTTATCTTACTTTTTTAATTCTTTTTTATTTTATTTTACTTTTTTTATGTTATTTTATTTTTTTAATTTGATTAAAATTTTATTTTGTTTTACTTGATTTTGTTCTTTTTAATTTATTTTATTTTATTCCATTTTATACATTGTTTTTATTTTTTTTTTTTTGTAATTTGTTTTACTCTATTTTAGTTAATTTTATTCTATTTAAACTTATTTTGTTTTAATTTTTTGTTTTACTTTATTTTGTTTTATTTTGTTTTATTTTATTTTATTTTATTTTATTTCATTTTATTCTTTTTAATTGATCTTATTTCGCTTATTTAATTTTATTTTTTTCTATACTTTTTTATTCTTGTTTATTTTATTCTATTTTGTTTTATTTTATTGTATTTTATCTTACCTCATTTTTTTTAGTTTATTTTATTTTATTTTATTTTTATTTTATCTTACTTTTTTAATTCTTTTTTATTTTATTTTGCTCCTTTATATTATTTTTTTTTTTCAATTTTATTTTATTTTGTTTTACTTTATTTCGTTCTTTTTAATTTCTTTTATTTTATTCCATTTTATACTTTTTTCAATTTTATTTTTTTTCTTTGTATTTTATTTTATTTTATTTTAGTTTACTTTATTTTATTTACTTATTTTATTTTAATTTTTTGTTTTACTTTATATTGTTTTATTTTATTTTATTTTATTCTATTCTATTTTGCATAACTTAATTATTTATTTTATATTTTATTTGATTTTATTCTTTTTAATTTATTTGATTTTATTCTTTTTAATTTATTTTATTTTATTCTAATCTATACTTTTTTTAATTTTCCTTTTTTATTTAATTTTGTGTTATTTTACTTTGTTTCATATTTTTTATTTTATTTTATTTTGGTTTTATTTTTTATTCTATTTTATTATATTTTTTTTATTATTTTTTTATTTTCATTTTATTTTACTTTTTTTAATTTTTAATTAATTTAATTTTTAATTTTTTTGTTTTATTTTTTTTTTATTATTTTATTTAAATGTTGCTATTTCTTATAGGATTCTTCCACGAGCTATTAGTTCGCCTCCGTGAGTACCCAAAACACCCATACCTAGGTAATCGGTAATGGTTCCTCCTTTACGCTATGTCAAAACCCAACCAGCCTCCCCTTACAAAAGTGCTAAAGTGTTCACTTCTAAAACAAAATCTTGCCAACACCCTAAATAGGAGATTTTCTTGAGCGTGTTGCAGAAAAAGTTTTATTTACGTTTGTGTTTTTGTTTTCTTTTTTCTTTAACTTTTTCATTTCTTTCATGCAACTTATAATTGACAACAGAGGAAAAAGCACCAAAAGCATATTTGTCCGCAAAAGGGAAAGCTAAATCAACAGAGCGCGCTTGTACGAAGAACAAAAAAATTCCTACCGAAGAGTAAATAGAAAAATGTAATATACTCACTTAAGTAAACAAAAAGGGGAGTTAGCGGCACATAAAAAAGCAATATCGCAAGAAGAAAATATGCAAGAGTATTAAAAAGAAGAAGGAAGAAAACCGAACTTGGGTAGTAAGAAAAAGGGAAAGTGCATCCACCGCATATTTCGAGACGTGCAAAAAGTTGCACAGCTGATGATGATTACAATTTTGTAAAAGCTTTGTTAACAGAAATAAATGTCTGCCGGTGGTTGTTGTACGCAGCAACAACGTAGCATAGTGGTGGTGATTAGATAAGTAGCATCATAAAAAATCGATGATTATCTCGATTTAGTGATAACATAAAATTTATTGTTTTCATTTCTTTAATTTAAGAAAAGTTAAATGGTTGCAACTAGACCAGATTTATAAAATAATAAAATTTCCATAAAAATACTTACGGTAGTGATTAAAGGAGAAATAAGAATGTGCGTATGAAGATTCATTTTCGAATCGAAGATAGATAGATAGATAGTTAATTGAGGATCGCACTGCGACCATTGGTCTATTGTGCCCTCATCTGCTTCACAACACCTCATCCAAGCCGACATCTCTGATGAACCCTAGCAGTTCACCTGGCTTGAGGGATTTGATGTGAGTATGCTCTGGCCATGGTGAGCCCATAAACTTAGCTCTACGTCTTGAGATTGCATCGCACTCCAGGAGGATATGGTCCGCCGTCTCCGCTGATCTGTCACAAAATCGGCATGTGTTGTTTGATATTATACCCAGCTTTTGCATGTGGCTGTTCAGTCTGCAGTGTCCTGTAAGAATTGCTGTTAGAGTTCTTAGGTTATTTTTCGAGAGGCCTATAAATGCCCTGTATCGAGTTGTGCAATAACCCCCTAACAGTAGCTTAGATTGTCTTAGGCCTGGCATATTACGCCAGTGTTCTTCCCTCTTTTCCTTTTCTTCTGCCAATAGATGCCCCCTAATTTCCTGCGGGCCTACTGGCAGGAACGGCTCAGGACCAATAGGTCGTATCGTTGCTGCCTCTCTGGCCAGGCTGTCCGCCTGCTCGTTTCCCTCGACTCCCCTGTGGCCTGGAACCCAGGCCAACAGTAATTGTGTGCTCCTAGTTGGTTCAGCTTTTCCACACACTCAAGGACTAGCGCTGATTTTATTTCAAATGCTGAGATGGCCTTGAGGGCGGCCTGGCTGTCACTGAGTATGGCAATTTTCTCATTGGAGTATTTTCGCTGAAGGTTCAGGTCCGCGCACTGGCTTATGGCAAATACCTCCGCTTGAAAAATGCTCGGGTATGCTCCCAGGGGTATTGATATTTTGGCTCTGGGTCCAAAGACTCCAGATCCAATCCCCTCTGGGGTCTTCGAGCCATCGGTATACCATACTATACTGTTTAGCTGCTGAATGCTCTCAATTTTGCTTTCTTCCCATGTACCCTTGTCTCCCAGTTCTACTTTATATCTTTTCTCATATACTATGTGCTTGAGGATATCATCCCTCGGGAGTTGAGAGATTGGGATCTTCTCTCTTCCTCTCCTCTTCTAATAACCTTAACTGCGCTGCTGCCTACTTGAGCTTCAGCGATTCTTGTACGGAGTAGACTGTCAATCCATCTCTGGATAGGCAACTGAACTCCTCTTCTCTGCAGTGCTATGTTTACGCTTTCGTGAGATGTGTTGTCAAAGGCACCCTCGATATCAAGGAAAGCGCAAAGCACTGTTTCCCCTGTTTCGAACCCCCTCTGTATTTCAGACGTTAACTGGTACAGAGCTGTGTCCGTGGACCTACCCGCTCTGTAGGCATGCTGGCTATAATGTAAGGGCCAGCTCTTGAGGGCGTTCGACCTGATTTCTTGGTCTATTATCTTTTCCATTGCCTTCAAGACAAAGGAGGTTAGACTTATTGGTCTGAAGGACTTTGCTTGTGAATAGTCCTTTTTACCTACTTTTGGTATAAATACCATTCTTGCTCTTCTCCACATCATGGGTATATATCCCAGTGCCAGGCTATCTCTCATGATTCTGGCGAGATGTGGGATGATCTGTGTCCCTTGCTGCATTAGTGCCGGGTAGATACCATCCACCCCCGGAGATTTGTATTTCTCAAAAGATTCCACTGCCCATCTGACTCTGGCCTCACAAAAGAGGGAGTTGGCTATTTGCCAGTCTGATGGGGTTGGTTTAACTCTGGGGAACACAGGTTCCGGTACTTGCGGGGAGGCCTCAGGAAAATGCGCTTGCAGCAAGGCCTTAGCTCGCTCTTCCACCGTTTCGGTATAGGTACCGTCTGGGAGCCTAATTGCTAGGTCTGTCTGTCTCTGCTCTTTGGCTAGGGCCTTGTGTAGCCTTGCCGCTGCAGGCGTGCTGGAAATTCCCTCACAGAAATTCCTAAAACTTTCCATTTTTGCTTTTCTTATCTCCTTATTGTACTTAGTTAGATTTTGGGTGTATTCCTCCCAGTTGCCGGTTCTCCTTGCCTCGTTAAAGAGTTTCCTGACTTTTCTCCTAAGCAGCGTCAGGTCATAAGACCACCAGGGGGTCGCCTTTTTACCCTTAATCAAGGAGACACGGCAACTGGAGTTATAGGCATCTATCATTATTTGATTTGCCCTTTCCACCCTGCTCTCCAACTGGGTACAATTGGTACTTCTGCCTTTACTCTTAAGGCTATCTATGTTAGCTTCTATAATAATGTATAATGTATTTATTTATTACGGCTTTCCTAAGCCTAACTTAAATCTATTTTACATGTTTATAATTATCTTCTGGACTATGCAATCTAGAATAGTTACATCTATGTCCTACCTTGGAGTACTATGGATGGGAGACTTCCTACTTTTGTAGCTGTCCCAGTCTGTTTTCCTGGGATTTCTTCTGGGGTTGCTTTGCCCCGATACGGCGCCCAGCTCAAACCTTATGATTCTGTGGTCCGAAAGGGAGGGTTCTTCTGAGACCCTCCATTTCGAGATCATATTCTCAGTTAGGTTGTTGCCGAGCGTTATATCAAGGACTTCTGCCCTAGCTCTCGTAACAAACGTCGGTTTACTCCCGACGTTGTATATACTTAAATCATTGCTGGTTATATATTCTAGCAAACACTCACCCCTTTGGTTGGTATCACTGCTGCCCCATTCCGTATTGTGGGAGTTTGCATCGCTTCCTACAATAAGAGGAAGTTTCGCTCTTCTGCAGTGAGCCACCAGATTCTGTACGTTATCTGGGGGGACCATGTTGTCGTCCCCCGGGAAGTAGGCTGCGGCTAGCACAATGCTGGAGTCCTCCCCGTTGACTTTCGCATTTATTTGTACCGCCACCAGATCTCGACTTAAAAACTCTGTAATGCAAAAATAGTTAATATCTGCTTTAAGCATTACACATGCTCTAGGTCTCTGCTGGGAGAGATCCCAAATTACTCTACTGTTACTTACATTAAGGCCCCTCACCTGTCCCTTGTATGCCCAAGGTTCCTGTATGAGGGCTATGCCCAGATCATCCGAGGCAAACCTCCTCGCCAGTACAGCCGAAGCTGCAATGGCGTGGTGGAGGTTGATCTGGGCTATCTGCATGCTTATGCCGGTCATTTTGGCCCGGCCGGCCTCATCGGGTCGTCGTAATCCGACAGACTGCTTTCGCTATCATCCCGCTTGTCCAGTGCCAGCTCTTGGAGGTCCAAGCCCTCAATGAGCTCCTGTGTGGTGGGTATTTGTTGGTCCGCTTGTTCCGCGACCTCTTCGCTATTACTCGCTGCGGTAGAAGAGTTTGTAGTCTCACGAGCCTTGATGGTGTCGGTGCTCGCGTCCGACATGTCTTCGTCCGACATCTTATCTATGTCGGCGTCCTCTACCGCCTTGTCTTCCTGCCGCTGACTATTCCCTGGTAGCTTCTGCCTCCAGGGCCTTACATGGATCAAGCCGTACCTGTAATGCAGCTTGAATCCATTCCTACGTGTGAGCTGGTAGGATTCTTCATCTATGCCTACGTCGAGACGTAGGCCCGTTTCTTCCGCGCTGCTGTTAATAACGCGCCACCTCTGCGTCTTAAGGCCCTCGTTCTGATTAGCGAGGAGCCGTATCGCAAATTCTCTGGGGCGGTCCGCACTTCTGGGGAGGAACATTGTCACGTTAAGCGTGGGCGGTATGTCATCTCCGCGCCTTGTGCATAATTGTGCCCCCGTCCATCCCTCGAGTGTTGGCACTACTTCCTCGAGCCATCTTGCGGTTTTCTCGTCCTCGCAATCAACAAGGAGGAGCCCTGCTCGGAAGTACACCCCGCAAAATACTAGAGCATGCCCACACCCCCTGAACACTCCATCCATAATTACCTCCTGGAGATTTGTCAGGTCCTCTTGACTTAGGGCATCCGCCGGGTAGTTCCTGGGCAGCACAGCCACTCGGGTACCCCTGAGGGCGTCCGAGTAGCTCTGCTGTCTTGGTGCTGCTTCAGCGGGTCCCCCAGTCGCCCTGGTCAAATCCTCCCGGCGCCTGGCTGTCGTGTTCTGCGGAGCATGGGCCCGTTGCCTCTTTGAACTGGGAGTCTCCTCCGGTGTGATCTGCCCGATCCTACGCTTTCCAGCGGGAGCGGGTGTATGCTGGCCAGCTGCCGCTGGCTGTTCTTTACTTCCGACTTTGTTTCTCCGTTCGGCGGTCGCTGTACTGTGCTCGTGGGCTGGTTTATGCCTGTGCTTGTCTGCCCTGGCTCTTGCGTCCCTGGGCGACAGGCCCTCCTCAAGGTCCCAGACCCACTTAGTCCCAGGCGCCATTTATCTGTTAGCGATCCTGGTCTGCCCGGTGGTGGTAGTGCAGGTTGCCTGCCCCTGTTATGCCTTCTGTTGGGCCGCTTCCACTCTTCCCGGTTCCGCTCGAGGTCGCTCCTTTTCTGGGACCTATCGCAGCTGCCTTGTGAGCTGCTTCCAGAATCCTGTTCGACGGTGAGCGCCCATGTTTACTTGGCTCCCTAGAGGGCCTGCCATGGTTATCTTAGCTACTTTCCCTCATTTGTGTGGAAGTACCGTCGGAGCTACACTTAGTTGTGGCATCTCTTTTCTCGGGGGGCCCGCGCTGCTCTATGGTGGTACTGGGCCCTCCATGGTTCGCGGGTTTGTTTTTAGACGCCTGCCCCTCCTGCTCCCCTTTTTTGATATGCCCGCGCTGCTCACCAGTGGCCGAGATGCCTCTGGGGATCGCGGGTTTCGTCGTCTTTTGCTTGCTATGCTCTTGTGGCCCGCTTTGATTACCTTGGGTTTCTGTAATGCTCTTAGGGTTTGCGGGTTTAAGAGCCGGTTCTCTGCGCACTCCAGCGCTGGTGGAGGGAGATTCCTCGTCCCTCATATGCTCTATAAAGAGCATTGCCTCCTCTCTCGAGAGGCTCTCCAGGAATTTCCTGGAGTACCTGCGTGGCCTGCTACTGCTTTGCCCGCTGCTCTTCGTGGAGCCCGTCTTCTTTGTTGCGTTACTGTTGTTGTTTGTTTTTTTGTTGTTGTTTTTATTTGCTTTATTTTCCATTCTTTGTCGTACGACAACATGCTTGACGCGGCAAGCGTTGTTGTCAAATTATTTAAATGGGGAACTGGGTTGGTCCGCCGCGGCAGAGCACCTTGACGCGGTAAGGCCATGATTACTCCCCAAGGTGGCCCGGTGTTGGAGAGGCGCCGTTATAATACAGCCGGTGTTGTGAACCTCCTGGCTGCAAACCAGTCCAATGGGCACGATGACGCATGACACCCTGGATTAGGAGGTGACAGTTCCTGGTTACCGATAGCATTCGACCACATTTGTCAGGTGAGCGCGGTTGCGCCGCTCCCATCTGACCAATTAGTATCAAATGCGATCGGCATAAGCCCCTGCACCGCTACAAGATGACTGTCTTCGCAGAGGTTTTCGAATCGAAAGCTTTAAGCCGCTGCAGCTCAGGGAGAGCTTGAATTTATCCTGGTACTAACGACTGCACGAAAGATAGTTTGAGTTTGACTTTTCAAAGTGTGGAGATCATTAATTAAAGTAAATATTTTTTTGTTTCGAAGAAATTCGGGCTTGTAGAGGAGTAAGCCTTTTTAAGAAAATTTCAATATCTAATCTGAAACTTGGCTTACAATTAGAAAATGTCATTAGTATGTTTATCCGGCAAAGGTTAAAGTCAAAACGTTCTCCCAGGGAGAGAAACCTGTAACGGGAGGAGAAATGTGTGTTTGAAGGAAAATACGATCATGCTGGAGGAAATCGTATTTGCTAGGGAAATTTGGTCTTTGGTGGGATACTCGGATGGGAGCTCAGAGTTTGAGGAAAGTCTTTACTGCTACGGAAAGTGACTTTTGAGAACGAACCATGGTTTTTGGAGACAGTATGGGTTGCGCGAGAGAAATGTGATAGTTTGGAAACACTCGGTTTAGCTAGAGAATTTCGATTTTGTGAGAAAAGTTTGGCTTTACGATAGGTATTCATTCTCCGGGGGGAAACCCGATTTTGTGATAGAAACACAGTTTTTCTAGGAAGACGCGGTCTTCCGAGAGAAGCTTGATGTTTAGGAGAAATAATCAAGAAAATCTCTGTCTTTCATACACTAAGTTGGAGCTTTAGGGCCGGTAATTATGAGGTAAAATTTAAATGTTCCTTTTCCACCTACTCCCTGAAGAAGATACAGAAGCATCGAAACGCGTAGTAGGGAAAGGAAAATTTTAATTTTGCCTTACAATTACCGGCCATAAGGCTACACCTCATTTTATAAAAACTGATTTTTTGGCCGCCCAATAAAAAGTTAAAAAATAACCTCAGTCTTTTAGAAAATTTGGCAACCTTTAGGATAAGATAATTTCTTTTTTAAGAAAAAGTCGTTATTTTAGGAGAAACTCGGTCTCTCAATATAACTTTTTAGTGTTTAAGGATAATTTCGTTTTTTAAAGCGAGACCCGGCGTCTTAAAATGAAACCAACGCATTATGCGAATTTCGGGAATTTTCGGTCTTTTAAAATAGGCTTGGTTGTTAAGCTCAGACTTTAAGTTCGGTCTTTGGAAAGAAATTTGGTCTTTGGGAACAAGCTGAGCGAGAAGAGAATTTCGTAGTTTTTAGAGATGCTTGCTCTTCAAACTCGGCCTTTGGAAAAAAAGTTAGCCAATGGGAAGATACTCGGTTTTATGGAAGAAACTTAGCCTTTGAGAATAAACTCGGATTGATAAGGAAACTCGATCTTTCGGAAAAAGCAAAAGCCATTGGGAGGAAACTCGGTTTTAAGAAAGGAACTTAGCATTTTAGAAGATACTGGGTTTTAGGAAAGAAACTCGGCCTTCGGAAAGCAAGTTGGGCTTTGGAACAAAACTGGTCCCAAGGAAAGAACCTTGGCCTTTGGAAAGACACAGTTACTTTTGAGAAAAACTGGGTCCTTGGGGAACAACACTGCCTTTGGAAAAAAAGGAAGAAAGAAACTTAACTTTCGAGAGAGAAACTAGGACTTTAGTAAAGAGCTCGGCGTTGGAAAGGAAACCGGCCTTGGGTAAGGAACTCGATATTCGAGAAGTAACTCGGAATTTAGAAAAAAAATTGAAAGAAACTTTTAGAAGGACAAAAAAAAAAATACAATAAAATTTAGATAAGAAAAAACTCAGCCTTTGGAATGAAACAGGACTTTTGAATCTGAGTCTTTGGAAAGAAAGTAATTCGGACTTTGGAAAAAACTCGGGTTTGTGGAGAACCACGGCCTTTTTAAAAATACTCGACCTTTTGGAAGAAACTAGGCCTTAAGCAAAATCTCGGTCTTTGAAATTGAGCTAAGCCTTTGGCAAGTAACGCTGCCTATGACAAGAAACTCTGTTTCTGAGCAGATCTCACAATAAACTCGAGGTGCTTGATTCAAAGTCCGTAGTAGCGCATTAAAAAGATCCTTCAGTGGCGTACGAATGCGGATAGTTAAAAATTTCCGATTTATCAAAAATTTGTGATGTAAGAAGAAGGAGTCATGAAAAGAAGACGTGTTGTTGTTGAAAACTGTTGTCCCACTGTGCTTCAAAATTTTGAATTTTGGATTCGTAAGAGGCTATAGATTTGATGATTAAGTTGCTGACTTAAGCATGTTGAAGTAATGTATTAAAAACTAAAATGACTTATCAGCATAAAGGAAACTCATATAGCTTAAGGCAACAATTGAGGTATGTTTGCAAAAAAGAAAACGGCACGAACTATTCAAAAGCTGCAAATAAATATTCCTTGAATCATTGACCCAATATACCGCAATCCTCCGCCTTTAAAATTTGTCCAACTGGAAAAATAACTAAAGTAAGCGCATGAGTAATTTTTAAAAATTTTTGATTTTTTTTTTAATTGTTTTTTTTTTGTAGCAACTACGTGCTACTTGGTTCAAATTTTGTATTGCAATGATAAATCCTTGAATAACTACACTGAATTTGCTGCTGCGTACAGCTTCTGGCATTCTTGTGATTCAGGTAGTCCACGAAGCAATCGAACGGCGCGTCTGATTGGATTATTTATTTACCCGTAAGCATGTGTATTAGACTGGGTTGATTTATTAACCGATATCGCGCCATCGATTTTTCGATAGGATTTGGGCTCAGGAAAAAATTAAAAAAAATTTTTTTTTCATGGAAAACACCTTAAAAATCAAAGTCGAATAAAAGTAAAAACAAAAAGAAATTTCGCAGGCTCGAAAATTATTTTTTTGGGTATGCTTAGTGGAACTTTTTTACCTGAGCCCAAATCCTATCGAAAAATCGATGGCGCGATATCGGTTAACTTTCGTCCATACAAATCGACCCACCCTATATTATATTATATGTATATTATATATGTATATTATACATATGTGTGTAAGCATGTGCTTGTCAGCTTAGAGCGTGAAGTTTTGGAAGCATATTCGATAACTTGCACATATTTTATTGATTCTTGTTAATAAATTTTGGCTGACATATTTATTTGATGAAATATGGCCTTGGGCATATGATACGCGCACTTAAGTATGTGCGTGCTGTGTGGGTGGAAAATTTGATGAATAATATCGAGAAAGCTAAATAATTTCATATTCATATGCAGACGTTGATCAGAATTTGTTTGTACGTACAGCAGCGTATAATAAAATGGCTGTGATAATTTTTATTAAATTTCATCAAATAAATTCTTTTGTTTTTATTTGCAATATTTCAAAGTTTCAGTTACAAAATTCATAGAAATTTTTCCATCAAATATCGAAAATAGAAAACAGAAGCATTTAATTGACGAAATACGATAAAAAACGCCACTGCTATTTTTCTGTTGGCTGCTGTACTTGCGTATATATATATATTAGTGCTATAACAAATCAACACATCTTTACCTGCGAGTGAGTCAATTTGATTGTGTGACTGCAAAGGGGTTTGCAATAAGGACTGTGTAGTTTCAAGGTAGAACATGCATAGCAGAAAAATAGCGTAAATATTCCCTTCATGAAGGTTAATAGTTGCCAAATAGGAACTCGCACGTTCGAAAGTAGATCTTAACTACACATATTCCAATTATATTTCACAAAAAATTGATTCGAAAATCTTTTTCGAAAATGAAAAATATATTTCATAAGAGGGCAAGTAAAATTCAGAAAAGGTGAAATGAATTTGAGAAAATGGCACGGACAAATAAAATTCACAAAATGAATGAATGAATTTTAGAGGAGGAAGAATGCATATCAGAAAAGTATAAACCAAATTCACGAGTTAATAAAATTCAGAAAAAGGCAAATAAATCTGAGCAAACGGCAATGTATTTGAGAAAAGATTAAATCAAACTCAGAAAGGGGCAAATAAATTTCAGAAAAGGTAAATCAATTTCAGAAAAAGCCAAAAAAATAAAAAAGGGAAAAATAATAAAAAAAAAAAATGAAATTTAGAAAGGAGAAACGAAAGGTCTTCAAAGGCCAAGACTTTGCTTTGGAATTTCACCACGGTTGTAGTTCAGCGCTCAGGAAGGGCACCCTATATGTCAAAAAATATTTTCCGCATAGACTCTTAAAGCGCGCCTTCTTTAAAGCTTTGGGATGACCTGTAAATAGTTTCGATGACAGTGGCGAAGATTATACAGCTTTTCTTGGTGCATATTTTTGTCAGTTTAGACCTTTAAGGTGAAAGAAAGGAAGGCATATGGGTATGAAGTGCTTTGTTCTGACGTGGTGAGGCACTGGTAGGAGTTGCAAGCTGAAAATAGAGCAGATGTCACAGGGTAACGACACAAAGGAGATAAGGTTAGCTACTGGGCCTATTGCTGAGTACTACGGCTTTCGTTATGTCATGATACGCGGTAATAGAAAATGTAGTTGTACCACTCCCTACTTCGTATGGCAATCTATGCGCTAAAAGTAGGTTCAAAAATGCGAGCTATATCCCGCGGTCTTACACAGCGGTATAGGGTAGATGATAGAACTATGGGACGTGAAGGCATAAGTAAAACGAAATTACTCTCACCTTTAAAATCAGCAGCGGAAAATCTCCTAAAAACATCTTCCTCATCGTTCTGGCCAAAGTTAGTGAATGACATCCGAGACAAGGAATTAAAATTCTTGCAATACAAAACTATGCAAAAGACAAAAGCAAATTCCTGGCATTCCACCCCTTATGAACACTTCACGGAATTATTAAAAGGTAGCCTTGACAGACCTTAAAATGCCGCCCCAGGTTGTCAATACCGACCAATCTCAATCGAAGAACCTTTTTGCATATAAATTTGACGCTTCAATTGACCTTTTTACTTAACTTTATATCTATATTCTGATACTCATATTTAAAGGTACATATTTGTATATATGTTAGTATTTTGGTATATTGACATAAATTTCATCGAATTTTACTGGGATTTTACTGAGATTTTACTAAAACACTCATATGCGGGCAGTAAAAGACATCAACTCACACTAGCAATCTACAATCTCCAATAATTTTTGAATGACTGTTGATGGTATCTTTGATGCTCTTAAGAGCTTTTTCCTGTAGCACAGGAAGTGAGTGTAACTCAATATGTATACGCACGTGAGTTGGAATATTTGTATTTACGTTACGCTTCATATACGATTAGCGTAGGTAAAGTGATTTAACAAATTTGTTTAGGTTTTAGCAGTTGAGGCATAACAACACACATTTCTATTTGCGGCACTCTTAGGAACATATATAAATTATTGGCACACACATATCTTCCGGCCAGTGGTAAATTTATACACACTTCACACTCACAAATGAAGTATGCCTTACATTTACTTTTCAATTAATATGATGAGAATTTCAATAATTTTAGTCATTTACATAATTTCAAGTATTTATTAGAAAATGATAAATATAATGTGTGTATGTATATGTATTATATATGGTACTTTACTTACAAAAAAAAAAGCGTAAGTACCAAGTACTCATGAAGTTCGATGTTTTTTGGATAACTAGAGCTCGCCCAGTGGTTGAAACCACAACATAAGTAAGTGCCTTTATAAGAAGCCAATGATTTTGCGCTTCACGACAAGAGCTACTTCGGCTTATTATTGATATCGAATTATTATCTTTGCTCTATCAGTTTGTTATCGGCTTGTTATCGCCGAGTCGTCATAGGTTTCTTATTGGTCACATATCGGCTTATTATTCACGAGTTGAATAGAGTTACAGATGTGTCATAGATTTTATATGGAAGTATCCGTTTCAAAACAAATCGATAACATGTCAATAAAAAATTGTTAACACTCCGCCAACAAAACGATACATTTTTCGTTAAAAAGTTTAAAATTTATCATGTAACGTTTTTTCTTTTGCTTCCCTTTCCTTCCTAAAAGTTTAAATTCCCCAATAGAACATTCGCTTATCCAACCACTACACATGCAGTAACCTTACGCTTACGTTTTCATACCGTGAGCACGGATGTTTACACATGATTAGTGTTGCAAGCGGATTTGTCAAAGAGAAGAATCAGTAGGTCGAAAACGATTATAAAGGATACTACTTAGAGTCCCCGGAAGACATTGGCTTGGCTACATTTAAAGAAATAACCCCACCTCCCTCTTCACTCCCAATCCCATTATCTTCTCTTTATATTTCATTTTTTTTTTCTATTTTTGTCCATCCCTTATTCCACTTATCTTCGTTCCACACCCAAACACATTCCCACTTCCACTCCCACTCTCATTCCAACTCCTACACCCACTCTTAATACAACTATACCCTTTACCTCTCACATAAATTTCCTCATATCAGTGCTCACAAGCAATAATCGCCGTAGTCCTATCCTTTTACGTGGGACTTAGGCGATTATTATTTATGACCACAGATATATGGAATCCCTGTACCAAACATTGAATATCTGCTTCCACTGAATACCTGCTCCCGCTGACCGATAATACTCTTGCCTGCGATGTACCTACTCTCCTATCAAACAGAACCATTTGCCATACTGTTAGGTTAGGTTAGGTTGAATTGGCCTGTTCATGTGAACCTCACATAACTGAAAAACGCTATCAAGAACCAGGACCTATGTTATAAAAGAACTCCGCCCTCTTGGCAAATACTAGAAGCTTTCTAGGATCTATGCTGCTTGCTGCCTCTCGATTTGACAGCCGTGTCCCTCGCCCTAATAGCTGGAGTCTTAGCCTGGCAAGCGCAGAGCACGTATTCCACAATTCCTACATCTGCTATCACTGACCAAGCCTAGTTTAAAGCCATGTGACGCCAGAAGGCAGTGTCCAGTTAGAATACGAATTGCCATACTGTAGTTTCTGCAAAGTAAAAATGTGTGTATCTTCTTGCCTTTCAATCCTCTTTTTTATGTTTGATTCATATAACCCATACGTGTATTATTCCTTTCACTTCCTCAGTTTTTCTCTGTTCTACTCTCACTTTCTTTCCTGTGACTTAGCATCCCTTTATATTTCTTCACCTTCTTCCTTTCTCTTGCTTCCTCTCCATCCATGTACTCCCTCGCACTTCCAGGTCCCAAACATTAAGCTTGGCGAAAAGGAACTTCTGTATGGAAATTCAAGAAAATCGCACCATAAATAGTAATCGCACCCTGGACGGCTTCCCGGAAAGAAAATTCCTCAAATACCATGCGAAATTAACACGAAAATCTTGCAATGTTTCACAGCGATTTCTTCTTAAATTTCAGTTAATTTAATTCAAAGGAAAAAATGTGTTTCCATAAATGAGCCTTTAAAATGCAAAATAAACAAGTACTCTCTTGACTTAATTAAATTAACATAGCTAAAAAATAATTAAAAGGTGTGGGAGTTGATGCAACTTGAGTATATATTGATGCCTGTAAAAGAAATCCTTTACTAATTTTCAATTCATTTGCGTCAGCACAAAAACTTATAGCAAAATTATGCGACTGACTATACTAACAGTATATATTGGCCGGAGCATTTTCTTCAATTAATATTTCAAAACAAACATAAAAAAACATGACTGAAATGATTAAAAGCTTTCAATTGAATTAAAAACAATCTGCATGCATTTCATTCAAACTTTCAAAGCTAAATTTTGCCTGCTTTTTATTACCGAAAGTATTTTTACGATGTGAGTATGTATTTAGGAAGATACCAACAAAAGTTCTTTTAGTTCAGAGGTCTGCATTCCATAGCGTAGCCATTTCAGCAGCGCGATAAATGACGCCACTTGAGAGCACCAAGTGAGATTAAGTCTCCTCAACCTACCTGTCTCATTCAAACCATGTGAGGTCTTCCATGTGAGGTCTCTATAGTCAATTTACACCGAAACACTTTCTAGGGCATACCAACACCTTGAGCAACATTCAACCGGATCTCTTGGCCCAAAAAGGTACGTGTGCACCAGATGTGACGAGCTAAAAGAAGTCCTACGGGTGATCTATAATCTGCCATTTTCAGATGTGTCTCGCATTAGCCGAATCAACGCTAAAAAACAATTCCTGTAGCACAGGTCCATATTTTAACAAGTAAAATGAAGTCATATCATATAAACTCAAATCATGTTAAAATACATCGAGTGTAGTCATATCATATTATACTTAACCAAGTCACATCGTATCCAACTAAATCCTATATCCTATGGCATCAAATTATATCAAATCACGTTATGTTATACCATATTAAATCACATCGTATAAAATGATATGAAATCAAATCATATTTGCGCGATATCACATCATATCAATCTGAGGAATATCATATAAAATCAAAATAATTAACATTATATAAAATCATATAAGGTCATACCTCATCTGAAATCGTGTCGTAATATATCATATTTTGTAAATTCAAAACGAGTATATCCTTTGAAGTCCTTTCATGTGATCATCCACTCAAAACTTGTTAAGGGTAAATCCAAGCAATTCATATCAATTTTACATGGCACCATGTTGTTGTTGTTGTAGCGATAAGGTTGCTCCCCGAAGGCTTTGGGTAGTGTTGTCGATGTGATGGTCCTTTGCCGGATACAGATCCGGTACGCTCCGGTACCACAACACCATTAAGGTGCTCGCCCGACCATCTCGGGAACGATTTATGTGGCCACATTAAACCTTCAGGCATTCCCCCCTCCCCACCCCCAAGTTCCATGAGTAGCTTGGGGTCGCCAGAGCCTCGTCTGTTAGTGAAACAGGATTCGCCGCTGATAGGTGAGGTTGACAATTGGGTTTGGAGAAGCTATATATTGCGCTGGCAACCTGAAGGGTTGCGCTACACAGCCCCTTGAATCTAGTATTTTAGTCGCCTCTTACGACAGGCATACCTACCGCGGGTATATTCTGATCCCCTAACCCGCTGTGGTATGGCACCATGTCATACCAAATCGTATCATATGATACCGCATCAGATAGTGGCATATTATATCTTATGCAATCACTTCGCATAAAATCATGTAATATGGCATTTTACCATATCAAATTGTGTGAAATGATATCGCATCAGATAGTAGCATATCATACCTAATACAATCATTTCGAAAAAAAATCATATCACAGGGTATCATATCATATCAAATCGTATCATATGATATCACAAATAGTGTAAATATATGAAGCAAAAGGAAAAACAGTATAAATTCATACAACATCATAGACCGAGCTTTGCTATATTCTGTTGATACAGCATCAGATAGTGACATATCATATCTTATGCAATCACTTCGAATACAATCATTTAATATGGCATTATACCATATCAAATTATGAGATATGATATCGAATCAGATGGTGGCCTAATACAATCATTTCGAAAAAAATCATATCACATGGTATCATATCATATCAAATGGTATCATATGATATCACAAATAGTGTAAATATATGAAGCAAGAACAAAGGAGTAAAAATTCATACAAAATCAAAGACAGAGCTTTGGTTGTTGAGGCGACGCATAAACAAAACGGTCATTGCTGGAGTGCGAGTACGAGCTCCGCTGAAAGCAGACAATTTTTTGGAAAAGTTTACAAGCTATAATCAAAAAAAAAGTTCATCACCTGACCGTCCAGCTGTTGTTTTTTGCTAAAAATGTTTCACAAAAATATAAAAGCGAACTTTTGTTAGTCTCTGCGCATATTCGGGTATGAATGAGCGAACACTTTGCAAAGTCTGTTACAGTGGGGGCGTTCAAAGTTTATAGTTACATTTTTAGACGTTGTTGCTGTTGTTGTCTTCACTATTTGTTAGAGACAGCCTCCGTTGTTTATTCGTTATTTTCGTAAAACTACTTAAATGCCTGCAAATATATTTACAAAAATAAATATTTTCCAGCATTTGCTTTTGTATATATATACGTGTTAGTGTATATTTATGCTTAACTTCGACGACTTGTATGTGACGTTAGGGGCGTTCTAACGTAACGCTAAAAGTTAATGGCCTAGAAATGTTACTTTAGCTTTTACTTTCCCCCCATATAACACATATATACATATACACATGCATAAAATACAGCTGCGGTTGCCTATTTCCGCAAAACGTTTCCCTCTTTGCTATTTCAATCAACATTTGCTATCAGCATGCCATAGAAGCCTGTGGTTCCCACTTTTTTTGATTTTCCACATTCATTTGCTTTCCAAATTAACCAAATCTTCATTTTCTTCTTCTTATTCTCGGCTTAGCAGGAAGGATGTTTCTTTGTTAGTTGTATACTTCAAGGCGTGTCATTCTTGCGGTTTTCTTTCCGTTTTACGCTAAGTGTTTGCTGCTGCTTTTGTATTGCTATTGTCTCTAAAACCGTTATACATTTATACAGTTGTATGCTTGTTGTTGGTTGAATCGATGTTGTTAAATACTGTTGCAGTGCTTTAATTTACAGCGATACTTAAAATTCATCAGCTCCATTACTCATGACCAAAAGCCGAGAGGGTCATGCGAATGCATACAAAACCATAATCATCATCGTCATCAACGCCATCACAAGTAGCAAATGCACAATGAAAAGCAAAAGTTCTCAATTCAACTAAATTTATTTCAGTTCAATGGAATAGAACGTGTATCAAGGTTATTTGAGTGTGTGTGCCATTATAATCAATGAAACATGAATACTTCAACAGTATTTTGTGCAAAATAATCAATGTTGAATGAACTGTTTCTATTGGTATTGAAGTGTAAATTTATGTAGAAAGGAAATGGATTTTTTTAAATGCAAGGGGAAATAATTTTTTTCATTCAACTTTAACTAACTTGTTTATGAAAAGCTAACAACTATTACATTCATTAGAAATTATTAGTATATAAGTTCCAATATAGATATTCAGGAAAGATAATATTTAAGTTTGAACAATATGAAGTTTTTATTTGAATGATGTAAAATAGAAAATTTCTGAAGTAGAAATTTTTAATACCTCAATGAATATCTATGACCGTTTCGACAAGATCAAAATGTTCGATTTATTTTGCTTTGTTGATTTTCCGACAGAGTGGATAAATGATGTATATTGGAACGATTTTCCGTCATCCCTTGTCAAATTTGGTTTTGAGACAAACCGGTTTCGGCGTTGTGCCATCATCAGTGTCGCTTTTCGTTCTGATCTGTTGTTGTCGTTTGTCCTGTATTTATAGTTCGTATATACATGAACAGGTATTGTCAAAATTGATGCTTGTGTATATTTAGTTATGTGTATGTGCTGTGTGTTCATTTAGAACCGAGGGTGGTTTTTACTGATCGATTTGTGTGGCTGACTGGGGCAGGTAAAAATCCGTAATTTTAGTCGATTGACCTTTGTGGGTGTGTTGTTTTCGTGCGTTAATTGTTTTGTTTTTATTTGTTGTTGTGTGTTTGTCTGTTATACCTGTGTGATTACTTTGTTTCATGCAAACAAGTTTTAAAGGCTCGAATATTGTATCAGAAATTGTGTTTATCTATTCGTTTATTATTCTACCGTCGAATGTTTTCTGTTTGTAGATTTCCATATTTTCGAGTACGTTGAGATGCCGGCTTTTTGCTTGTATGTGCAGAACCCTAACTGTTTTACTGATGTTTGCTGGGGAACATTCTAAATGAACACACAACACATACACATAACTAAATATACACAAGCATCAATTTTGACAATACCTGTTCATGTACATACGAACTATAAATACAGGACAAACGACAACAACAGATCAGAACGAAAATCGACACTGATGATGGCACAACGCCGAAACCGGTTTGTCTCAAAACCAAATTTGACAAGGGATGACGGGAAATCGTTCCAATATACATCATCAAAATGTTCATTGGAAGCTGAATACATTGAAATGTGCCAGGGTACAAGAGAGTTTATATTTATAAGAAATGTGTTGCGCGCAATCGGTTTGCAGAATTTGTGTAACAGAAATTTCAAGTTATTAGTAGTTTGTTGTGTTTAGTTAGCATTGAACAGGTAAGAGATATGATGCCTCTCTTTACCTTTCTCTTTTCCACTCTCCTCTCATTTTATTTCCACTTCTACTTCTTCTTTCCTTTCTTCCTCTCCTTATCCCTATCATTATTCCTATCGTAATCCTTATTCTCACTGTGAAGAATTTTGTTTATTTGGGAACCAGCATTAACAGCAAAAACAAAGCCATCTTAGAAATCAAATGGAGAATAACTCTTGCCAACAAGTGTTACTTTGAACTGAGTGGGCAATTGAAAAATTTAGACGAACAAAACTCACGCTCTACAAGTCGATCATCATACCTTTCCTGATGAGTTGCTCGGAATAATGGTCAATGTCGAGAGAAGATGAGATGCCTCTTGGAGTGTTAGAGCGAAAATTTATCTGGAAAATGTATGGTCCTGTCCGGGATGCCGACGGTGAGTATCGAAGAAGCTGTAATGATGAACTGTATGAGCTTTATTACAATAGTTCAGCGAATAAAACCCAATGGCTTGGCTGGCTAGGCCACGTTTTGCGTATGGATGTAGACTCTCCGGCCAAGAAAGTATTTCAGTCGACAACTCAGTTTGCAAGCAGGGGAAAGGGGAGACCTCCACTAAGTTGGAAGAGGCAGGTGAAGGAAAACTTCACCTCTCTTGGTGATCCTAATTTGCGTCAGTTATGGGGAAACAGGGATAGCGGCATGACTTGTTACGAAACGGCCAACATCGCTAGGGCGTAAATACTTATGATAAATCCTTAGTCTTACATCACATCTTATCATATGAAATGAAGTCTTATAACTTCAAATCAAGTTATATCGTATCAATTTAAATCGTTTCCAAAACTGTCCAAATCATATTATGTGAATTTAAACCATGTCATATTATACCGTGACATATCAAATCTTGGCATATCATATGAAATTTAATCGAATTGCTCGATATATCAGCAAGTAAAATCAAATCACATCATATAAAATTCAATCGTGTCAAAATGCACCAACAATCACTTCGAATCACATCATGATATCAAACAAAGTCACATTATATCAAAACCACATCATGTGGTATCATATCATCCTAAATTACATTCAATTAAAATAAAGTCGTAGTGCGTGATATCAGATCAATTGAGTAATACCAAAAATATTTTATCAATTCCCATTATATTATATCATGATACCATCTCAAAGTTTTGAATCAAATTATATAACATGAGCATATCACGTCCTATAATAGCAAACTACATGTAGTTTTACATCATTTCAAATCACATCACTTGAAAATATCATCATATCAAATCATATAGTCTTAGTAGTTGTTATACCAAATCGTGTTATACGAAAGCAAATCACATAAATTTTGCGATCACATCATATCAACTCGAAATTTGTTAAACCGCACACTAAGCTTAATCAATGACATATCAATACAAGTCATATCATATTCTATAAAATCAAGTCAATGTACATATATCATATCATACTCTTTCATATCATTTCATATCATATCATGTGATATCACATAATATCATTTCATATCATATCATATCAGATCTCATCATATAAGATCGTGCGATATCATATAAATATCATATCGTATAACATTATATCGCATCATATCGTTTCATGTTACAGCATATAATATCATGCCATATCCTCTCATATCACGTCATATTATGTCATATTACATCATATCATGTCAAATAATGTCTTTTCATATTAATACCCTCTTAAGCCAAGCACCTCATATCAATTCAAATCAAATGAAACCATTTCACACGACATCAAATCAAATCGTATCATATGATTTTCCATAAAATAGTGGCTTATTATGCCTAATGTAATTTCTATATAAATTTTTAACTAATTTTCTCAAGTAAATGAATATAAACACTTAAGAAATTACTCTAAACAAATTTGAAGTAATGTCTTTTGTTCCTAAAAGATAATTTATTTTTAAGACAAAGCAAATTTTCTTCGTTTTTAGAAAATGTGCTCGTTTAAAAGCTATACAGGAGCCATTAATTTCAAATGTTAAGAACTATGAGCTAATAGTAAATATTGACAGTGCGCAAGCTCATACCACGTACCGAAGAGGGAATGACAATAAACTACCAAAAGCGCAAGCTAAGTTGAAGAATCTTCGAGATTTGTTGTTGTTTCGTTTGGCCCTAGGTAAAGGCCTAAATCACATGAATGTGAAATTCTGTGCTATGGTACCCAACTCATGTTGTAGTATGACTATTTTTTACAATATTTTTATTTGTTATAATGTAGGTATGTAAGTAACAAAAATTCGCTAAGCTTTTGAAAAATTACTCTTACTTACTGTACTAATTTGTATTTATTAATATTTTTTACAAGCAACCTTTCAACCTTTTCCTATCTTCTTAAATATCTTCCATTCAGCACCCTCATTACTCATACACTTAATCTAAATTTCTCTATAACTACACATAAATCATTAGAAGTATTTGGCAAATTGTAAATGCTAAGTATCCGTACATCATTTACGCTTCATATTCCCTTAGCTATGTATGTATGTATGAAAGTGTGCGCTCGATTACTTTGCATTGCTACAGCAGTCGTCGTACGCTATTGCGTCATTGTAGTCACATCATTCAACATCATATTTCATGATTTCTTGTGACACGTCTTTAGTAGCGACAACTGTGACAGGCAACCGCGCTAACCGATGTTTAACAACAAGCGGTAGTTACAAACAACGGAGAGGATGGGTGTGTGTGTGTGACATCGTGACAGCAAACGAGAAAGGGAATTTAACAATCATCTGACCAGGCATCACTTGCTCATTTTCTTTTGCTGCACTGCGTTGCTTTTGCGTTGCTATGTAAGCGAGTACGGTTATTGCCTTCAGCAATGCAATCATTACGCTCCTTAGACGGATGTACTAACAAAAATTGTATATGCTTAAATATGTCAGTATGCCTGTTGATAATACCCTGTTAGATAATGTGTTTCAAAAGAAATATTTGCACTATTTCCCACTACATTTCCACTCAATTTTCATTCATTTCTTATCTTGTCTGCAAGCAGCTTATGCATCTTAGTGCATGTATAGTGTATGTGTGTAGTTGTTCATGGAACTCAAAACATGCGATTAACAAGAAATCCAACCCACTTTCGCATATTAAGAATTCAAGTAGAAGAACGGGAAAATACATACATATAAACTTCATTTACTGTTTTACTATGCCTGCAACTAAACACATACACGATCCTGACATGCTTAAATTCGAACATAAATTTACTTCACATCTGACAATTTTTTTGATTTGCGATGTAGCACATTCCGTATCAAATTTAATGGATTTTATATATAAAATTTTATGTCGATGGAATCCATATGTGACCTAAATATAGAAGTGACTCCATAAATATAAGACTAGCTTTATAAGTTTGAGCACATTCTCAGCCAGACCTATTAATTTAATTGATTAACTAATTCAAATGATTAAAAATCATAATTATTGTTAATTGCATTGAGTTGCATTTAATTTACGGTTTTCATGAAATATCAAAAAAATAATTAGTACTTATTTCATCTTCAATTAAAATTACATAAATATTTAATATAATGTAGAATGTTTTTGGCCGTTAATATAAAATATTTTAAATTTTTATTGAGCTCAAGGCCGGTTTTAAATAACACAAATAAATATGTTTTTGTTTTAATTTATTTTCACTCAATATTTCGAATTCAGTCTGAATATATCACCAGGAGTTCTTCAACTGAATTCGAAATATTGAGCGAAAAAAATTAACACAAAAACATATTTATTTGTGTTATTTAAAACCGGCCTTCAGCTCAATAAACTTTTAAAATATATGAATATTTAATAATTTGCCATTCTATTTTTAATTTTTTTTATTGCATTGATTATATGCTTACACAATTTTTTTAATTCCAGACTAGTGTTATTGATTATTAGTTGTTTGTTTAACTAATTCAAATGATAAAAAATCATAATGATGGTTAATTGCATTTAGTTGTATTTAAATATACGGGTTTTCATAGAATATCAATCAAATAATTAGTAGTTATTGCATCTTCAAGTAAAATTACATGAATATTTAATAATTTCCATCCTATTTTTTACTTTTTTGTTTATTGTATTGATTAAATTGATTATGTGCTTACACAATTTTTTTAATTCCAGACTAGTGTGATTGATTATTAGTTGTTATTAATTTTGTTTTAACTTCAATTTAGCTGATTATTTTATTTTTAAGTTGACTGATTGTTTTTAATTTTTCCATTAGTTTATAGCTTTGATTTAAAAAATTTATTGATTATTTTTTTACGACAATTAATAATGTTTATTTTTAGTTACTTATTAATTAATGGCTGCTCTGTAAAAAGAAATTAATAATTGAATTTTAAAATAATTTTTATTTTTTATTTTTAATTACGCTTAACTTAGATGTTAGATTAATGGACTATTATTATTGAAATTAGTTGAATGCAATATATTAATAATTACTTTATAAAATGAAAGTGACTACTTTGTTATGTTGACAAAATCATTTAGTCAATGGAATTAGAAGAATTTTTTGTTTACTTTCAATTCTTTAATCATTTCATGTATATATACTTTTTAATCTGATAAATTTTTTCTTGCTGGATTATGAGCTAGACTTATTATTGATATAGTCAACCATGGCACGTTACTGCAACACTTGGAATAGCTCTCCCTTTCTGCAAGTCTTCAAAGGTGGACCGCAAATTATCTGTCTGGTTGGAAAGCATCGATGCAATTCAGAAGACTGAAACAAGGTCGGCCGATTGCATGCTACGCGTCCCAGATATGGTAGCCAAGCTTAAAGGTTACTGACTGGAAGAACATACAAGCTGGCCAAAACAACGCTCTCAGAACCCCTGTGGGCTATCTTCTTATGCCCCCAGAACATCACATACACAATGAGGCGAGAGTACTCCACATTAGGGAGAGAACTGAAATGCTTAACATATAGTTTCTGTTCAATACCCCGAAACCTGAGCATCCCAAAGATCTCTGAATGAAGAGGCCACATCTTCCAGGGGCTTAAGAAGTCATCTCCGCAAGCAATATGAGGAAATACGGCACCTGAGAACACAGCCGTATGAAGTAAAAAAATACAAACAGGTCCTAATTGATATCAACGAACAGGCTTCGGACTTCTATGCCAGGAATTGCTTGGCGAACCCCGTTCTTAAAGAAAGATAACTAGAACTCACAGAAAAGGAACGCACTCTCCCTAGGGAGACACGCATCACTCTAGCACATCTTCGATATGCACACTGTAACAGGTTAAACTCTTACCTATCCAGAATCAACCCCGACATACAAAATGTATATCCTGCTTGCAATGTGTCCCCACATGACAACAACCATCTGTTTAATTGAAATTTGGAACCAACGCATCTAACAACCCTCTCACTCTGGTCCATCCCTGTTGAAACTGCAATTTTCCTTGGACTCCCGTTAGAGGGGTGAAGCACTGCTACAACAACAACAACTAGAGGGAATTATTTTGACTTGCTGAATACGGATGCGAAGAGTTCAGTTTAGCTCAAATACCAACTACTTATTTACTAGAAGCTAGTAACTGTCTTATTGTCCTAAGCAGTAAAATTACTAAAAAAATAAAGTTCCACTTGACATCAAACGTATTTGGCCAGATACAGTGAAGTTTAGCTTTATAAAACTTTATTAAGTAGATTACACCAGACCTAACATTATGGATAGCGTAACTCCCCCCAACTCTGGTTCTGGGTCCCTACACCCTGCTTCAGAACTACAGGCCCTTACGACGTAAAAATTATTACTCCATGGGCTGGGCTTAAACACAGATGTTTAACTATGTAACACCTTGGGGCTTTGCCGTGGCCGTGTATGACTTATATCTTCCACTGTAGGATATTTCGCAAGATTGCAAAATGCTTTACACCATCGAGAAGATGCCTGGGAGTCGCTTTCAGTTCACTTTATATGCCATCTGCGATGCGGATGACTTTTCCGTCATAAGCCTATCATGGCAGAAGCACACTCAATGTGAGTGAAACCTCACTGCCAAAGGTTCAGAAAAAACGTTACGGGACCCGAGCACAAAAATATGGGTATGGCGGCCGCTAGTGTAGTTATCTATTTCTCAAAATTCACTCTAAATGAATAATTCAGCTATATATTTATAACGCTTTCAGCAAAGCTTAAAGCAATTTGTTTGCTCATTTTTAATTAATTCACTAATACCATCCTGTTTGGTGCCCCGCGGAACTTTAAACAAACTTTGAGCAATTACCTTTGTACAAAATTATTTTATAGCCAATTCTCGTAACCATATTAATATCATCTCAAAAATCACTATTTTTAATTACCCCACCTATAAGGCCCTGTGAAATTGAAAGAAAATATTTTCCTAACTAAATACTAAAACCACTCTTCACAAATCCTTATATAGAATATTTCGTGTGAATGCATGTGTGTTTATATATATGTATTTGAACTAAGCTCACTCTGCTGGTGACCCCAAAAAAAAAGTTACGTCATTAAAATTACTCTATTAACATTATACGTTTCAGAGTGTATTAAATACTTATACATTTACATATTTATGAGTATGTTTGCTGTCTGCGTGTGTATGTATATGTAAGCTAGCATATATTTATTGCTACTTGTTTGCATATGGTTAAAGTTACATATGCAATTACTTACCAAACTACACATATTCATAAATATTTATTAACAAGTTCAAAAATAAACACAAACTATGTTTAGGTATATACATTTTGTTAATATACATATTTATACCAAATTTTCGCATGTATAAAATAAAAATCCTGTAGGGAAATTAATTAGTTGCATACTAATTGGTTTTTGGCCTACGGATATGCAGCTGGAGATTTCCAAACGAAATTATTTTTATTTTTATTTTTTTTTGGAATAATTTCCAGCTCAGAATATTTTCGGGATTTCTTCTGCAGAATTTAGGAATAATTTCGGAGTTTTATCCGTTTTAATTTCCAATTGTTTTCTGAATGGATTCAGCACTATTTCAAAACGATTTTGATCTTATCGCTACTGCATGCCTTATCGATGAATTATCGACTTAATATCGACGCGTGATGGGCATGTTCTAGATTTCTTTTCAACAAATTATCGGTTCGCTATATGTGTGTTATCGATAAGGCATATACGGGTAATCGATTTGTTATCGAAAATTTATAACATGCTATCGATAACAAAGCTTATTGAGGGTAATGGTTTTTCATCGAAGTTTATGGGTTTGTTATCAATTTCTTATCGAAAAGCTATAGATATAATATCAAAAGGTTTTTGATTCGTTATCGAAAAGTTATCGATGTGTTAACATAATTAACAATTTTCGATTTGTTATGAATATGTTGTTGTTGGGTTTGTTGTAGCGATAAGGACACTCCCCGAAAGTTTTGGGGAGTGTCATCGACCTTTTCCTTTGTCAGATATAGATCTAGTACTTTCCAGTAACAAGCATCCTTAAGGTACAAGCCCGACCATCTCCGAAACGATTTAATATGACCACACTGAACCTTCTATGCTATACCGTCCCCAAACCCCTTGTTCTGTGAGGAGGTTGGGGTTGCCATAGCCTCGCTTGCAACTAAAGGAACAGCAGGACTAGCCACAGGTAGGTATTTGGACAATTTGGTTGGATAAGCTTTAAATTTCGTTGGCAACTCCTGGAAAGGTTTGCGCTACACACACCCATTGAATCCCGCGTAAGTGAAGTCACTAGCTGACCGAAATTTGGGAACAATGTACGCGCCAATATTAAGCCGATAAATCATCGACAAGATATGTAGCAGCGACAAGACCAAAATCGTTTTGAAATAGTCCTGAATCCATTCAGAAAACAATTCGAAATTAAACTCCGAAATTATTCTTAAATTCTACGGAAGAAGTCCCGAAAATATTTTGAGCTGGAAATTATTCCAAAGAAAATTAAAATAAAAATAATTTCGCTTGGAAATCTCTAATCTAAATTTGTTATAAGAGAAACGGTTTTGATAACGATATGCTATCGAAGAGTTATCGGTGTTGAATCGATGGGTTAATGCCGCGTTATCTATTTATTTTCAACGAGTTTCCGGTTTTAGGAGTGTTATTGCCGAGGCATAGGGTTATCAATTTGGTATCGAAGTGTTATAAATTTTCTGTCTATAACAAAGCTTGAACTATCAGTTTATTATCGATTTATCGAGAAATTAATGATTTATTAATTTGTTTAATTTTTCGACATCATATCAAATAGTTATTGATTTGCTATCGAAAAGCTGTCCATTTATTATCATTGCGTTAAAAATTTGTTGTGGTATGTTATCGTTTTGCTCTATAAAAGTTACCAATTTGTTATCAAAAAGTTATAAATATGTATATCGATATAATATCGAAAAATTAGCAACTATTTATCGAAAAGTTATCGATTTTTTTATCAATATGTATCGAAATATTATCAAAATGCTATCGATTTTTTATCGAACAGCTTTTGATTTGTTATCGGAGTGTGACCAATTTGTTTTCAGCATATTATGATATGTTATCGACAAACTCGATTTGTTTCCAAAAATTTACGATTTGTTTTCGACGACTCCTCGGTATTTTGTAAAACAGATACCGAAAAATCTTCAATATAAAATCGATGAAATATCTGTATCAGGTTGATAAGAAACCAAATCGCCGATGGTTTGACATTAACAAGCCGAAACGAGCTTCAAGAAGCTGAAATTATTTGGTTCTGATAAAGTTAACTCTGTTGTGGGTTAACGCTAATTCCTGGGTGAGCTCTAGGTAACTTAAAAACATTAGCTTTTCAGACCTACACCTATATGTTTGCACATCGAACTTCAAGAGTACTTGGTATTTACGCGTCTTTTTTTAAGATATGCTAAGCAGATCTCATAAGCTATCTGTGAGACAAGTTTTATCCAAATTAGTTCAGCGCTTCTAAGATTCGTAGCTCTTCATGAGTTAAATAGATTTAGGTCTTACTAACTTTGGAAAAAGCGCGATTCGGAAAACTTTGGGCTCATTCCGGGACCATTTGTATCATTTCGGATCATTTACGACTTTCTCCGGGTAAGTGATCATTTTGGAGCTATTTTTGAATCACTTCTTCACTGCTTCGGGAGCTTTTTTGGAACAATTAGTAATAATTTTCGGATTGTTTTGGGAATCGCATCGAGTCATTTATGGGATTATTTCAGGACCATTTTCGGATGATTTTCGCATTATATTGAAACCTATTGGAGCAGTTTCGTAACTTTGTTTGAAATCATTTCGGGACTATTTCCAGACTATTTCAGGACTATTCATAAACCGTTTCGGGATTGTGCTCATGCTCTTTTCGTGGCTCTTTTGAAATAATTTCATGATTATTTAATACCCTTTTGGAACTATTATTAGGACTATTTCAACCTCCTTTAAGGATTAAATGGGGACTTTTTAATGTTCGAATATTTTTAGTGTTGTTTCGAGTCAATTTCTTTGTTGTTTTCAGAATATAATGGCAATTATTTCGAGAATATTTCTTAAACATTTGGAGCTTGTCCCCAGATAATTTCGGGACTATTTTAGAACGTTTCGGAATGGTTTTCGAAGATATTTCGAGGCTGTGCACGAAGCATGTCGGAACCATTTCGAGATGGTTTTTAAACAAATTTCAGGATTGCTTTCGAGACTTTTTTGAACAATCGCCGCATCATTCTGTGATTGTTTTGGAACTATATCTAGAACATTTCGAGGATATTCATAACTACTGGATCGGTGGTACAGATTTCTCAAAATAGTCAGTGAAACTATTGATGAATATAAGTAGTTCAAACAATATTGGCAGCTCTACGTCAACCGATTCGCGAGCTGTAGTCTGTGCCGATTTTTTTGAAAGCACCACAAAGTTGCTATATGTCCCTAGGAGGTCTGACTAAAGAATGGCAAATTTTTTTGACTAATTGGATTGAATCGAAAACTCAGTAAGCTTATTTTTGTAGAATTATTAAAAAATTCAAGAACATCATATTTAATGCTTTTATTTTCCTACAGGGTGTGCATTAAAATCAAGAAAAAGTGTAAGTGTTGACGGGGTTTCTTCTTCTGTTTATATGTACTTTGCAGAAATGTGTAAAAGTTTGCATTTTCGTACATTTCTTGTAAAGTACAAACTTGCTTTAGTATCGCACATAATTAACACGTTTTTGATACAAATATTCAATTATCCATTAGCACACCAACAGGTATATTCAAATTATATTAAACTTGCTAAAGTTGTATGATAGTATGTAATTATATTAATTTTTGTTGTATATACATTAGCAGTTGCAATGAAAAAATATTTTGTAGTTACATCTTTCGTGCACATACACATTTCGCGTATAAAGAAATTCTTTCAGAAATCCCGAAATAGTTCTAAAATTATGGAAAAGTGATCGCGAATCTAACCAGAAATGACATTGAAACGATCCCGAAATCAAATGCGTATATTTTTGTAAAATCGTAAAATTGACCTGGAAACAGTTCCGAAGCGATTCATAGATTGTCCATAAATAGTCTGAATAAATCCCGAAATGATTCCGAAGTGTCCAATTATTATCACGTTATTATCCAAGATATCCTCGTGACTATCCAAACTAAACGATCTGAAGCCAATATAAAACCCGAAGGTGCCTCAAGTGACCTTTTTCCAATTTTTGTCAGATCAGAGTTACCAAGATTCATATAAAACGTTAAAGTCAAATAATCGCAGAGTTAGATCAATTTAAAAAAAGAGGTGTTTCCAGGGGGATCCAGGGGGAACATCCAGTTTTACTAAATTGCTTAGACCCCGAGCCATGTGACCCACATAAACTTTACATCAGTGAACCAACCGATATACGATAAGTTCCCATATTAAAAATAATTTGAAAAATAACTGATATAACATTCCAGACTATCAGCTCCCTTCGTTGTAAAGCTCGTGAAAATTCATTAAGGCTCAGGTGCGTGGTATCCCTTTTTTAAAAAAACTAGGTATACTAAGTGGATCTAACCAGACTCTTGGCGATCAGTTTTCATCCAAATTTGTCCAGCAGTTGTGACCTGATTGTGCTCCCAAAACAAGCGCTTGGACAACTCCATAAGCAAGCATCCAAATATTACAGTGAAGATGGAATAATACCCAAACCATTTTACTGGAAACCAAATTTTACAAGATTCAAACAGAATGAAAAATGGCACTGAAGGTGGCATAATTTCTATAGGGTTTTGCCTTTAACCCAAATTTGATAAGGGACGCCAGTACGAAAAATGGCACAACACCTCCAAAGTATATTTCACCAGAGATGCCATCTTCTCAAAAAGAACGAAAAACGGCATTGAGGTTGGCATAATAGCTAAAACGGTTTGTATTCAAACCAAAAATCGAAAAGGGATGTCATATTCAGTTTCAGTAGAACGGAATTGAAGATGGGGATAATATTGAAACTCGTTTGCCTTTAAACCAAATTTGAAAATGGATGTCATCTTCAGTCCAAACAGATCGAAATACGGCACCGAAGATGGCACAATACCAAACTCAGTATGCTTTAAAGGAAAATTTTAGAAGGAATATCATCTTCGGTTTGCTTCAAACGAAGTCTGACAAGGGATAACGTCTTCATTCCAATTGACCAGAAAATGGCACTGAAAATGCCATGATATTGAAATCGGTTTACCACATTTCACCAGAGATGCCGACTACATTTGACATGAACAGAACGAAAAATTTTGCGGAATATGGCGGAAAATGTCCATTTTTTCTTTCCTTTGGTTTCCACGCTTTTTTGTACAAATATGTTCCTTAAAGGGCGCCCCAAGTAAAATTTTCTAACATATAATTTTCTAGAACATTTAACTCTCTAGCTACCTCTTAAATCAATATCATGCAAATTTTCGTGAACAGGAGCCTAAAAAAGACTTTGATGGAAGATGTAACAGGTAAATCTATTCTACAAAAATACTTCAGGTAAAATTTCATTATGCACCCCAATTAAGAATTTCGATTCGAAGTGTGGTACAACCATTTTTTCTCTTACTCTGAAATCACTTAAGCGAAATTTGGAAAAATTAAAATTACCTGAGTAAAGAAATTTCATCAAAGCATGCCAAACAACTTCGAGATTTTTATAAATGGTCCTGGGTCGCCTTTTATTTTGAGTTGGAGCCATTGCGCCCCCAAATTCGCTGTTTTTACAGTGTTATAAATTTTCAATTGATTTTTATTCAAATTAACTGCATACAAATAATTTATGGTAGCAACTTATATAATTTAAATTTGAAACAAGTTAAATATAATTTTTGTTAGATATTTTATCAGTGAAATTTATTGCATATCTGAATTTATTAAATACACATTCACATACGTGCAAATACGAGGAAAACATGAGGAATTATTTCAAAATTGATTTTAATAAACTTAAATTTATTTTAGCTACGAGGCATGAAAAATTAAGCATATACAGCTGCGAAGAGAAAAATAGCAGTGGTGATTTTTATTAAAATAAAATTTAACACTTCTTTTTTTATTTTATTTATATTAAGAAAACAATTCTGTGAGTTTTTTAACTGAGGCTATGCAAACTATTCTAAAAAATGATTCAAGGTTGGATTCGAGCTCAAGGCCAGAACAATAATTTTTTTCTAATGATAATTATTGTTATTTTTTTAATTTTTCTAAATTTGAAAAATTGTATTTTGTTTTTGGAATAGTAAGTAGAAAGTAGTAGTATTCCAAAAACAAAATACAATTTTTCAAATTTAGAAAAATTAAAAAAATAACAATAATTATCATTAGAAAAAATTATTGTTCTGGCTTTGAGCTCGAATCGAACCTTGAATCATTTATCAATAGGCCGATAAAAAGAAAAACTATTTTAAAAAATATTTTCGAAAAAATTCGATAACTCGAAAAATTTTTTGGAAAATTTCGAATTTTTATTTGAAGTTTTCAGAATTTATTTTAGTACGCAAATTGGTAAACCAATCTTTTTTAGTTCTATAAAGCATAAGTCATAAGTTTCTCAAAATTGTTTGACAATTTTTGTCTCGAAGGGTGTTTCAAACTTTTTCCATATAAAAAATTATTCGCACTTTTTATGAAGACAAATCTAAAACACTCTTCGGAAAAAAACAAGTCAAAAGTCAATGTAATTTTTGAAAACGCTCGCGAAAAATTTCGAAAATTCAAAAAAATTTTTGGAAAATTATGAATTTTTTATTTCGTGTTTTCTGCAAACTTTGATTGTGCATTCCTAAAGCTCAACCAATTTTAGTTTAACAAAGTAGAAGTTATAGGTCTCTCAAAAATTGCATTGATCTTTGACCTCTTTTCTCCGAATTGTTTTAGATATTCTTCCATAAAACATATTGACAGTTTATATGAAGAAAAATAAATTTTTTTTATTAGTGAGAGTTTTAAAAAACGTTTCGAAAAAATTCGAAAATCTCAGAAAATTTTAAAAAAATTTCGAGCTTTTTGGTAGCCCAATCGGTTTTATTCTATCAAAGAACAAGTTATAGGATTCTAAAAATTTATATTGATTTTCGACAATTAAAAAACTTATTGACATTTTGTATGGAGAAAAACCTTAAACATGCTTTGGAAGAAAAATGTTTTTTCAAAATCAATGCGAATTTTGAGAGACCTATAAAACAATATCAAAAAGCTTTTGAAAAAAGTTCGAAAACTAGAAAAAAAATTTTGAAATTTTCGATTCTTTTTTTAGTTTTTTGAATTTTTTGAGTATGCAGATTTGCAGCCAAATTAATTTTAGTTTAGCAAAATACACGTTATAGATTTTTCAAATTTTGCATTCATTTTTGACAATTTTTTTCCGAAGGAGGTTTCACACTTTCTTCCATATATGTATATAAGAAAAATTGTTCACACCTTGTATGCAGGAAAATCGAAAACACCCTTCAGACAAACAATTGTCAAAAATTATTGCGAATTTCGAGAGACGTATCACTTGCGGTTGATTAGACTACAATTTATTGGGCTACAAATCTACATACTCAAAATAATTCAGATAACTCAAAATAAAAAGTTGGAAATTTTCGAAAATTTTTCTGGAATTTTCGAATTTCTTTGAAAACGTTTTTTGGACTGGTTTTCACAGTTTTAGTTAAAACATTCATAGAGGTTTTTAAGAGGAATTTAACTGAAGAAATTTTATGAAAATTGCTACCGTTATTTTTCTGTACGCTGCTGCAAGTCAATATGTTGCCAATAAAAATGTGTGTGGTATATATGTATGCGTATTATTGATAAAATAATATTTTATTTAATAATTTGGGAAAAATTTAAACAACGTGACATCAGGACGGACAAGGCGACAGCTGTTTCGATTATACCTTTTTTAAATCTCTTCAAAGAGTTTTCTCCCGGGAGTGGGATTCGAACCCTGTACTCCTACGATGGTTGAAGTGTTATAAACGCATTCAGCCATGTCATGCCTTAGTTGTTGTAAACTTTATCCCAATTGCCTCCTTTGCATATTTTCTTTATTCATAGTCCATACTTCGTATGGCATCATATGGTAAAGTTATGCGCTGGTAAGGCGGTTTCAGAGAAACTTGGTGTTGTTGCTTTGTTCTATTTATAGAACTACAAAAAAAAAATTTTTCCAAATTGTTAAATAAATTATAAATTAAAAAATGCTTCAAATAAATGCTTTCATACATTTAAAGCAATAAGGGTAATCCCCGCTTAAAAAAACTCATACAGATAAAATAATATAATAAATAGTTTGGCATTTTTATCATTGATACAGCATATTTCACGCAAATCCACAAATTTTACTTAAATAACATCAACTACTAGACTAATCCAGGCAAACAAATTTTAAATATTTATAGCAATATATAGAAGTGCATATATGAATTTATGCATGTTTTTATGCAACTGCATAGTTGGAAAGCATATGACCATCTAATTTTATTAAATTGTCAATCATTTGATTTTCAGTCGTGCAACATGTGGCTCAATGGAATTAAATTATCTTATGCTTGAAAATTTATGCAATAAATAAAAAACAAGTATAGCAAAAATATTATTTACTCATACAATGCATGTAATAAAAGCAAGTAAATATTTGTGTTTCAGCCTTTTTAATGTACACTTAACTCTTTTTTTTTCAAGGCAAGTAAATATTTACGCGTTTACACACGCAGAAACAAGTGCTTACGTAACATATGTATTTACATAGTTC